>NW_026555100.1:17105000-17718750 GCF_021234165.1 Pteronotus mesoamericanus | reverse complement strand
AAACTTTATATCTGATAAGGTGTTAACATCCAAAATATATAAAGAACTCATACAACTCAACAGCAAAAAAAAAAAAAAAAAAAAAAAAATCCAATTTATAAAATAAAGGACATGAATAGACATTTTTCAAAAATATGTAAGTGAATGTCCAACAAGTACATGAAAAGATGTTCAACATTACTAATTATCAGGGAAATACAAATCAAAACCACGAGATATCATGTCATACCTGTTAGAATGGCAATTGTTAAAAAGACAAGAAATAAGTATTGGCAAAGAGGTAGAAAGGGACCCTTGTGCACTGTTGGTGGGGTTGTAATTGGTGTAGCCACTATGGAAAACAGTATGGAGGATCCTCAAAAAATTAGATATTCAACTACAATATGATCCAGAAATTTCACTTCTGGGAGAATATATATAAAGTAAATAAGAACAATAATTTGAAAAGATATCTTCACCTTTATGTTCATAGCAGCATTATTTACAATAGCCAAGACATGGAAACAAGTTAACTGTTCATCAAGGGGTGAATGGATAAAGAAATTGTAATATACACACACACGATGCAAAAATATTCACTCATGCGAAATAAAGAAATCCTGCCATTTGAGACTACATGGGTGGAGCTTGAGGGCATTATGCTTAGTAAAATAAGTCAGGCTGAGAAAGACAAATACTGCATGATCTCACTTACTGTGGAAACTAAATAAATAATCTAAAAACCCACCAAACTCAGAAAAAGAGATTAGATTTGTGGTTGTCATTCTTGGAGGTGGGGGTGTTGTGAGGGGAGGGGGAATTGGAGGAAAGTGGTAAAAAGTACAAACTTCCAATTAAAAATAAATATTAGGGATATAACGCACAATATAAAACTATAGTTACCACTGCTGTGTTATATATGAAAGTTGTTAAGAGTAAATCCTGTGTTATCACTAATAAAAAGAGCTATCAAGCTATGAAGACACAAGGAAACTTAAATGCATATTACTACGTGAAAGAAGTCAGTTTAAAAGGCTATATACTGCATGATTCATTCCAAATATGTGACTTTCTGAAAAAGTCAAAACTAAATAAAATAAAATAGAAAGATTAGTGTTTGCCAGTGGTGGGGAGGAGCAGGGAGGGAAAAGTAGGTGGAGCATGGAGGATTCTGAGGACAGTGAAAACACTTCGTGTAATGGAATGATGATGAATATTTGTAACTATACACTTGACCAAACCCACAGAATGTACAACGCCAAGAATGAACACTAAGGTAAAATATGGACTTTGGGTTATTATAATGTGTCAATGATGGTTCATCCTTGGTAACCAATGTATCATTCTGGTGAGAGATATTGAAAACGAGGAGGCTATTCGTCTTGGGGGGTCAGGGGGTATATGGGAAATCTCTCTACTTTCAGTTTTGTTGTGAACCTAAAACTACTCTAAAAATAAAATCTATTTAAAAAAATTCCAATGTCATGAATAGAATCCTTTTCTTAGGTTTGGTGGCTTAGAAATTTCAAACATTTCTACTCTTGTGTGTTCCTTGTTACTGCTCTGTTCAATGTTTGAGTGCCAAGATTCATGCTTCCGTGTTGAGTCTCCAGCTTCTGCTGTTGGGACTCAGGCTGAGTAGACATGGCCATAGTTTATGACAGCTTCCCATCCGGCGGAAGATTGGGGAAGGGTGATGAAGTGAGTAGGGACAGCCCTTGAGGGACACTTTTGATTTCAGCTTCCAGCTTCCTCAGGGTGCCATTTTCTGTATATGAAAATAACACACTGCTAGAAGTGACAGAAACTGAGGTTCAGAGAGAATGACTCACCCAAGGTCACTCACAGTGCCAGCATTGAGACTCAAACCCGTTTGGTTACTCTAACTGAAATGCCCTATTATGGCACCTTTCACCGAGCTTGTTGCATGGTGAACGATGGAAAAAGAGCAAGGAGAGTTTGGTGGCCTTAAATCTGTATCTCTCTTCATTATTTCTTATCAACCATTTCAAATAATTTCTGAGATTAACTTTATATAGCATTCGAAATGGTATGGTCCTACTCGGCATTCTAGTGGATCTGCCCAGTGTCCTCCTGGGCGTTCCCAAAGCATCTGTGCCTTTCTCTTTATGGAGCAGCAATGTGCTGAGTAAGATGGGCCCCTCCTCCAGGCCCAAGGAATGACCAGTGATATGTACAAAGCCAATCACAATAATACTAAAGATTGGCTTAGTTCTAGCAAATGAAATACAATGATATACCTGTTGAGGACTTGTGGGACAAAATTTCCTTTCTGATAACGAGAATAAGTCTTCTAATCAAATTCCTTCTTATATTCCCAGTAAGGGAGAGGCAGTGAATCAATCCTTTACTTCTTGCCCTTGGATATTTTCATTATGCTAAGACGCTGTGGCAGCCATTCTGCGACCATGAGACAAACACCAACTGAATTGGAGAGAAGTCACTGAGCTGTTTAATTGCCCAACTCTGGAACTCTACCGTAAGACTCCTTTTTTTCCCATGAGATAATAAGACCATGAATTGTTTTAAAAACTCCACTACTATAGCCATAAACATTCTAGATGATCTTGAAAGCTTCCTGCAAGAAATGAGAACTAGGCCTTGAAAGATAGTAAGACACAGGTAGGCATAAGGGAGATGGGCAGAGTTTCTATTGAGGATAAGCAAAGGTGAAGAAATGGGAATTAGCCTGGCACATGTGGCTAGTGGGGAGGGGATTCTATAGGCTGCTATAGAATGTCAACTGGAATAATTATACATTTATCCAAACTCAGAGTGTTTACTTGTAGTCTGTGTATATGGATTTGCAAATATCTCTCACATTTTTGCTAACAGGAGAAAAGTGGTTGGCTCAGGAGCCCAGAGTATAGTCTTTTTCCAGCCCTTATTCTTCTGGCCGGGCCTCACAGATGCGTATTGGAGTCAATGGAGAGTGGCTACAGAGAGGCAGAAGCTAAAGGAACTTTTCTCACTGGCCAACAGGACTGCTTTGGTGTCCAGGTACAGACTCCACAGGGCTGTAGTGATGTTGGCAACATGAGGACAGTGTTAGCCAGCTCTGTGGCATCAGGGGACAGTGCACTGGGCTCCATCAGCAGGCCCTGGAGGGCATGAGCAGCTGTGCAGGGTGAGTCGCTGTTCCAGAGGGACTTCTCTGAGTTGCCACCACAAGGGCAGGAGCTGAGGGAGAAAGCCTACATGAGGTTCCCTTGAGACAGCCCTTGAGACAGAAAGGACAGCACGAGACTCTGAGGAGCATGAAGTCCACAGCTGGGGGCCAATTCTATGAAATGGCTGTCATTACAGTTACTATGGCTCTACCGGAGTCCCTGGCAAATGAGGCTAGGGCAGGGTTTCTCGTGATCAACACTATTGATTTTTGAGTTGGATGATTTCTTGTTGTGAGGGCTCTCCTGTGCATTGTGGCATATTTAGTAGCATCTCTGATCTCTACCCACTAGATGCCAGTAACATACCTTCTCCCAAGCTCCCATGTCTCCAGACATTTTGGGAACCACTGGTCTAGAGAAACATAGAAGACTCTGTGTGTGTGTGTGTGTGTGTGTGAGAGAGAGAGAGAGTGCAAGAGAATGTAATGTATCTATTAGCAATTTACAATTATATTTGTTGATCATTTAGATCTCTACCTTTTAATTTTTAAAAAGCTTCAGTGAACATTTCCTTAGTTTATGTGTCAATATCTTTAATTATTTTCTTGGATAAAAATCCTTACAGAGTTTAGCACCTAGTTTTGCACCTGGTGGTGCTCAATAAATACTTGCTAGTTAATTGACTGACTGTGGTTATGAATCTCTCTATCCCTCTTTTTTCCAACAAAGATGGCACTTCACAACAATTTCTATGTGGGCTTGGTCTGCAGAGGGTGCTTGTAATTATATACAAAAAGTACATTTTATATAGAATTATTTCCTGTAGACACATGCCTCTCAACGTGTGGTGCCTGAACCTATGGTCCCCACCTAGGGAAGGGTTTGATATGCAAATTCCCTGATCCTACTAGGCCTACTCTGTGTTTTCAGATCCCTCCAGGGGACCCTCTGAAAGCTTACATTTGAGAATGACGAAAATAGACAGTAAAAATGAACAAACATTGCTCTCACAGCATGGAAATTGCAATTCCTTCGACATTCCCTCTAAAATGGCATCTCCCTTTTGGGAGATGGCCAGCCTCACCTTTGTTCACAAGAGGTTGTGAGCCTTCACAGTCTGATTGTGTATAATGCCATCTCACTCCATCTGGGGCCCCACGTGGTCTCTGAGAGGCTCTTCCCATGCCATTTACCCTACATGAAGGCCCAAATCAGCCTGCCTGATGGCCTGTGGCCTGTGAGCCAACAGCTGGGATGTTTAAATGAAGAATGATGCTTACATGTTCAACCTCATTTGCTAGATTGCTCATTAGATAGATAATGCCCTATCTTGGCCAGATATGAAGTCCATTATAAGTGAGGTGGCCATCTGTTCAGGGCTGGATCCTTTGGATGTAATCAGAGATTGTGGGGCTCCAGCAGGCACCTGTGCCAGAGAAAAGAGCAGCAAGTTCCCTGGGGCTAAACCACATGGGTAGCTGTGAGCAGGGTACAGGAGAAGATGAGACTTGCGCCCTTCTTTGAGTGCTGAGTAAGCTTTTACCCCATACGGGACAACCCCCGGGCAACCTGATGCCTTCCCAAAGTGTAGAAGACACAAAGTCAGGGGGCCAATTTGGAAGAGAACAGCCGTCGTTGGCAGGGACTTTGGTGCTTGAATTCACACCTGGTTTTCCTTCTCCCCTGTGGGTCAGAAATCAGTTTCTGTAGTAACACTTCTTGACATCTGTACTCCCTGGGGCCGGCAGGAGTGCGTGTGCGTGCATGTGCAGTTCCCTAATTAGACTGCCGCCTCCCTTAAAGACAGGAGCTGTGTGCCTCTCACCATATGCTCGGCCTTGCTTAGAATGGGGATTTTTAAATGGGACTGACTGTACAGTTTAAGTGCTCGTGCACAAAGGCACCTCATCTTCAAGTTTTCCAGGGAACATCAGTAGTCCTGTGCACACGACATGTACTTCTGAGAAGCTAGCTATATAAGAGATTAAAAAACTTAATGCAATAGCACTTAGTCAAAACTCTTCATTGTGGCCAGTTCCAGGTACTGCTTTCTATCTGAGAAGTTTTCTTTTTAATGGTGAAATGCATCATTATTCATGCCTGATGTCTCCATCCCTGGTCAAAAGCAATTTGGTGACCAATTTAGAAATTCAGCATCTTAAGGAAACAGGGTTACATTTTAAACAAGCCAGGGAACTACCTCCCTTCCGGCAGGGAGGGCAGCCACTAGTGAAAATAATTCCACTGGATTTAAGCAGAACAGGTCCGCGAATAAAGCAGCCATTCTAAGGAAATGGGTGCTGAGGTTACAGCAGTAAGACCCAAAGTGGAGTCAAAATAAAATGCTCACAGCCAGAACATGATTGTATGACTGGATGCCTGTGTAGCTATGAACGGCATAGCTTGGCATGAATGGAATGCACTGGAATGAAGAGGAAGTCGAGCTTTCCCATAGTGTGACGTTTTCTATTTGCCTCTCTTGCTCTTATATGGGGGTGGGGGACAAAAAAATTTAGTTTTTTTCCCTATGATGGCTCTAGTAGCATTAAGTTGTCTTTAACTTCATTCAGAACAACTGTTAGATCGTATAATGACAGCTGTCATATCAGCGTGTATTTAAGAAAAACTTACCAAATTTGGTGAATTTTTGTGAAGCCATTTTAATATTGAAGACGGAAGAAGATACCCAACATTTTCAGTGTATTATTATGCCTTATTGTTTCAGGAAAGGTAAAAAGGCAACTGAAACAAAGATTTGTGCAGTGGACGGAGAAAGGACTGTGACTGATGGAACATGTCAAAAGTGGTTTGTGAAGTTTCTTGGTACTACTGACATTTTGGCCAAATAATTCTTTGCTGTGGGGCTGTCGTATGCATTGGAAAGTGTTCAGCAGCACCCCTGGACTCTACCCACTAGAAGCCAATGGTGGGAGGTGGCCAACACACTCAAAATATCCAAATCAATGAAGTAATTGGTGAAAATGAAAAATGTGTCTTATTTTACGGAAAAAACATAATGGACTTTTTGGCCAACCCAATACCTTGGGAGAACCTAGCTTTTAGGCTTGATCTCTCACTCCTGAGGGGCCAATCCATGAGACCCTTCATAACCCACAAGTAAGACCCATGTCTCTACCCGGGTTCCAAGGAAAGTCCAGAACGGCCCTGGGGCTCCCCTGAAGCATGAAGGATCCCCAGACGGTCACCCCTCAGTAAAGGTTGACAGCATAAATCTTTTCCTTACCTGCATACTTTTATTCTTTTCACTAGCTTCCATTTTTATCAGAGGGCCAGAAAAACAAATCATGGATTCTAGGCAATTGTTCTACGCCACGCTCCTGAGTCTTTACTAGAGCATGTCATTTCATTTGCATCTTTTTATTACCTTAAACAGTTTGCATTTCTGGTTATATGATATGAACGGAAACTAAAGAAACAACATGGTTGTTTCATAGGTATGAGATCATGCTGCTTTACCCGCCTTTTGACCGAGCATTTATTAGTCACCTGCAGGGTGCCATACCTGTGCCAAACCCTGTGAGAGGAGGTCACATAAGACCTATTTGCAGCATTTTCCCCTGACACTTGTGTTATGGTGAGGGCAAGAGAGCAATTTATCAGTGATGGTAGGACCACGTAGTAAAATCCGTAACAGAGGCAAGTTGAGGGGAGCACCCTGAGTCCTTGCTGGAAGCAGTAGGAGAGGCGGGGGGAGGCAGAACAGGAGGAGCTTTTAGAACACAACCACACTCAACTGTCTCTGGAGCAGTGGGTAAGCCAGACAGATACTGCAGCCTGTACTTTACTCCTGCTCTATGCAGCAGGAGCTCTGGGACTTTCATAGAAAGGGACACACTTTCTCATAGTGCAATAAAAATGTAAAATCTTTATTCTTTAGAAAACAGTGACACTGTTTTGGGTAGTTTGCTCCACCCTACATTCAGGTATGACCTGGAATTTTCACCTTTCATTTGTTCCCTGCTAACCCTCCATGATACTAGGGTTGCAGCTGCCGTAGATTTCCCTGGATCTCTGAGCTTTGGAAAACACAGCATTTCTATGTTGCCCCATGCCTTGGCCCTGGGCAGAAGGTCTTGTGTCGTGGGAACAGGGCAGGCAGATTTCATGAGGGAAGAATATTCTGCTTGGAGGGGTCAGGCCTGTGTAAATGTAAGGAGAAATGGCTGGGCAGTCAGGGAACATTACAAGGGTTTGGGGTGCCAGAATATAGGAAGAGAGGAGAAGGGAGCTTATAAGGGAAATAAGGTGGCTTCAAAGACAAACCTGTCCTTCCTTGGGGCATTTTTGTTGGGTTCTGATTATGTCTAGCTAAGTTGTTCTGGACAACAAACAGGAGAGGCCTTAGCAATGTAAACACTTGTAGGAGAATTGCAAGGACTCTCATATAAACTACCAGCTCTTTCCTTATTTTCTGGAAATATTTATTGTTCCTAGAAAACTAAAAGCCCTCTGCAATCTTCTAGGCCTGGTCCTGATTGGGTCCACAGCTTCCATCCTGCTGAGCTAAGGTCAGGATGGACGCTATAAAGGTGCCTAGCAGCTGGGGTGTGGGGCACCGCTGCTCTTTGGGGTTCAATTTCGCCCAAAGCTATTTAACACCAGATTCTTGCCCAGACTTCACTGGCTGTTTGTAATTATAACCGACCATGATTTGAGTCTAAGAACCTCAAATAACCTTACCCAAAATTCAGAGCTGGGATAGAATTTTGAGTTCAGTGTTAGAATTTCATACAAAGGCCAGTTAGAAAAAATGTTGCGTCACCTCTCAGAGTTTATACTTTAGGGAAGTCCAAAACAAAACCACAGACTGTTTGTGATTATTTAATAGTGTTCTGGTACATGGTCTACTCAAATGCAAAACAAAATACAGTTTATCCCATTACACTGAGAAATAAAATAAAGCATTTTGCAATTATTAGCAGGATATGTTAGGAGAAAAGATTTAAAGGAATTTTTTTTCTTTTAGTCAACATCATCTTTTCCAGTGTATGTACTTCAAAACTATGTAACTGATACCTATTGTAATTTTCTTAGGCAAAACAGGGAGGGAACAGTGGATGAAAAAATAATTTCCCTTTTGGAGAAAAATCCAGTCAAAAGAATGTTACATAATAATATTGATATCACTGAAATCACTTGAGATAACAAATTTAAAGTGCTGTAAGTTTAAGCTAGTATGATTATGCAAGAAGATAATAGAAATGAGAGAAAGACTAGGTCACATTATTTCTGTAAGGATTTTCAAAAGATGTTTCAAAAACAGATTCATAGTTATCAGTCTAAGGGAATAGTTACAGCGGACATTCCAGCATCTCTGGAACCTGTTCCGCTGTTTTTATTTCTGTCAGAGTCTGTCCTTGAGACTAAATAAAGATTTCATTCCCTCTTCTAATTATCTATTTATTTATTTAAAGAGAAGCCTGGAGGCTAGCTGGATATTAAGAACTGAGTGGGACTCCAAAAGATGAGTCAGGAAATAAAATGGGTAGCACCTTGAATCATGACAGAAATATATCCTCTAAGGAAATTTAAGCAGCTCCTCCTCAGACATTGAAAACTATAGGCCCTATCAGTAATCATTGGTGAAATGGTTTCCCAGACATGGACTGATGGGCCTGGGGAAGCTGAATTCTCACTGGATGTTATCTCTTTCCTTCTCATGTATTAAGAACTCTCTCATGGGTCTGTGTTGTTGGGTTGACCAAAAAGCCCATAACATTTTTTCTGTACAATGGTTCTAGTAGTGTTTAGTTGTCTTTAACTTCAATAGAAACCAGTGTGCATTAAGAAAAAGCTTACGAAAATTGGTGAATTTTTTGGAGCCATTTTAATATCGAAGGTAGAAGAAGATATGCAGCTGGTTTGGCATATTATGCTTTATTTTTTCAAGAAAGGTAAAAATGCAACTGAAACACATACACACACACGAAAGATTTATACAGTGTATGGAGAAGGTGCTGCGACTGATGGAACATGTCAAAAGTGGTTTGTGAAGTTCCTTGGTACTATTGACAATTGGGGCAAATAGAGTTTTTACTGTGGTGCTGTCTTATGCACTGGAAGATGTTACATAGCAACCCTGGCCTCTACTGACTAGAAGCCAATAGCAGGAGATAGCTGACATATTCAAAATATCCAAATCAATAGCTATTGGTGAAAATGAAAAAAATGTGTCTTATTTTATGGAAAAAACATAATGGACTTTTTGGCCAACCCAGTACTTTCCTTCTTGGCTGGTGACCTCTGGTAATTATGAGGCCTTGAGGCTGATTCAGCTTTGGTTCCTGTCGGCCCTCCGATTGCCAGGGTTGATGTGACTGATAGGGCCGGTGTGTCCACATCTTCTCATTCCTCATTCCACAAGAAAGCCTCCTGAAATTCTGAGAGTTTATAATTTCCCAATAGAGAAGAACTACTCTTCAACAAAAAGCAGGTAATCATAGCACTTGACTACAGTTCAACCACCACTTTAAGGAGAAACCATAAACTTAAGCAGGAAAATATAAAAGAATATTTTTATGATCTTAGGAATGGTGAGTAAAGATTTCTTATACAAGACAAAAGCACAAACTATGCAAGATGACTGGTAAACCTGATTACCTTGAAATGTAATTAAAATTTTGTGTATATATAGACACCAGAGAAAAAGTAAAATCAACCATAGACCATAGGAAAATATTTGCAAAACATATCCTCAACAGAGGATTATTATCTACAATGTGTAAAGAACTCCTAAAAATCAGTAAGAAAACATACTCTTCATTTTTCCTCTTGACTTTTGAGTGCTTGTTATACATTTTACTTCTTCATATGTTCTAACCACACACTACAATGTTGTTTGTTTGAAAAGTCAATTATCTTTTGTAGATATAAATAAAAAGAGAAAAAAGTATTATGTATTTACATACATAGTGCCATTTTTGGTGCTCTTCATTTCTTTGCTCAGAGACCAGATATTATCTGGTATCATTTTCTTTGTGCCCCAAAAGACTCCTTTCAATATTCTTATAGTGTGGGTCTGTTTTTTAAAAAATGCTTTCAGCTTTTGTGTGACCCAACAAATCTTTGTTTCACCTTTGTTTTAAAAATATATATATTTATTAGATATAGAATTCTAGGTTGTCAGGTTTTTCAAAGTACTTTAACAATGTTACTCCAATGTATTGTTGTTTGCATTGTTTCCAAGAGAAATCTGTCATCCTTATCTTTGTTCTTCCGGATATAAAACATATTTTTACTCTGGATGTTTTTCAGATATAATGTATCTGGTCATAGTTTCCTTCATGTTTCTCATACTTGGAGTTTGTTGATCATCTTGGATTTGAGAGTTTATAATTTTCATCAAATTTGGAAAATTCCAGCTATTATATCTGCAAGTATTGTTTTTCTTTACTTCCCTTTCTCTTCTCTCATCCAAGGACCCCAATTACACATACAGTAGGTTGCTTGAAATTGTTGCACAGCTTAGTGATGGTCTGTTTCTTTTTTAAATTAGCCTTTTTTTTCTGCTTTATTTTAGATAGTTGCTATCATGTCTTTAACTAATCATCTAATCTTATTGCCCACAATGTCTAGTCTGCTATTAATTCCATCAAGTGCATACTTCATCTTCTGCATTATAGTTTTCATCTCTAGAATTTTAATCAGGAAAATCTTTATGTCTTCCATGTTTATAATTTTCCTCTAGCTTTTCAAACACATGGAACAGTTCTAAAAGCTTCTAAAAAGTGTCTACATACTAATTAAAACATTTATGTGCAGGTCAGTTTCAATTTTTAATTTTTGAGGGTTTTTATGTTGTTTAACTTTATTGCCTGGAAATTATATAATCAGATGACAGATATTGCAAATTTTTACCTTGTTAGGTGCTGTATACTTTTGCATTCCTATTAAAAGCAGTTTGATAATTTTAGGTGTTGCTTTTAAATTTTTAGGTGTGACCATGACAACATTTATTCCAGGGACAATTACTACCCACTGCTGAAGTTAGAGCCTTCTGTTTACTGTACCCAATTTCCTCTGAATTATAAGGTTTTCTAATCTGGCTTGTGGGAATAGGAGTGAGGAAACAATGCTACATAAACCAACCAATGCTACACAATCAGGGCTTTCTGAACAGGTTGCTGGTATCTGGATGAAAGGATGTTTGAATGCCAAACAAGCATTGGGAGTTAAAGATAAGGTCCCAGGAACAACTTATATAATTGACTTAGGGACCTTCACCCTTTATCCCCGAAACAACATTTGTTTATATTTAAAAACTACAGTCTGCTTCCCTCCCTTTGGAGGAAAGGGTGGGCAGGCTGTCAGCTCTCTTGTATAAACCGCATGCAACCACAGGCGGTTTCTGCTCCCACTGCGTTGCCCTCTGAGGTAATAAAGCAGGGGGACTGACAAAATATATTCTCTGAGTAATTAAAAAATTTGTCTCTGATCCAGGAACCACATGCTCTCTGTCAGAAAAATATTAATAAATATAGCTATAAAAACTTAATCACAGGCACTACTCCCAGTCCTGTGTGAAATCTAGCGTTTTTTCTAATCTTTCTGCATGGTTCATTCCCCAGCCTTGAATATTTTAATCACAAGCATATGCTGATGAGTATTCTGCTGCATCCCTTTGCAAATCTCCAGAGTTCTCTGGTAGTGTTTCTCCCCTCTGTCGTTCTGTCCTATGATTTTCAGTTTCTTAGGATCTTCTTGGGCTCTCAGTTGTTTTCTCAGCTTAGAGAGCACACCAAGCTTTGCCTGAGTTACCCCTTACTATGCCACAGCATGAAAATTCTCTAAAGGCAGTAAATCAGAACATTGGAGAGATCACCTCATTCTTTTTCCTTGTCTCTCAGGGATCACTGTTCTTTGTTGGCTGCTGTCCTATGTCATATGCTGTTTTACATATTTTGTCTAGTGTTTTAGTTGTTACAGAGAAAAGTTAAATCTAGTGTTCCATTTTAAATGAAAGTAGAAGGGATATTGCATCATTTTTAATAGAGAAACTTATAAAAGAACCAACTGCCCATGTCAGGAGAATAAATACATGAATTTTTGGATAATCTTACAGTGATTTACAATACAGCATGAATTTTAACAAAAATTTCACATACATAATGTTGAACTCCAGAGAGATATACACAACTGCTTCCTTAATATTTCCACTTAGTGATAGTGCAAAAGTAAGTTGTAGAATAATATATGCTATCATACAAGATAAATCTGACTTAGAAAGATGCAAATCATAACAATATATTAATTTTAAATATGTACACATGGTGAATGAGTATAAAAACTTATTTCAGAATAAGCTTCCATTTGAAACATGTTGATCAGTCACCTTTTGGGAACAACATATTACAGCATTATTTCCTAAGGTAGTTGGTCAGTACATAAATATCTAATTGTGGCCAAAGCAGTGGCTCTTTTCCAAATGTAGCTTTGTGGTGCTGTTTTGGAAAATGATTCCAGGAAGCTCAGATTATAATCTATTTCTTTAACAATGCTATTGTAATCCGTCTAATATCCTATCACAATCCCTTTCTGCTTTAACTAGTTGGAGTAGATTCAGATCGTTGTGATTCAAATCTGACTCAGCCCTGGCTGGTGTGGCTCAGTGAATTGAGCACCTGCCTGCGAACCAAAGGGTCGCTCCTTTGATTCCTAGTGCAGGGCACATGCCTTGGTTGCAGGCCTGGTCCCCAGTAGGGGGCGCACAAGATGCAACCACACATTGATGTTTCTCTCTTTCCCTCCCTTCCCCTCTCTAAAAAAAAATAAAATCTTTAAAATAAACCTGATTCATATAAAATATTCAAAAAAAGAAAAATAAAAGAAAAGAAATGGGCCATTAAGGATGTGTAAATTTAAATAGGTAGAGACGGGGATAAAATATTTTAGGTAGAGAGAATAGTAGGAACAAAGAAATGGGAACCTTTCCATTCACGTTTAAATATTCTCCATTCATTCACATCTTAGAAGAAAGGCCCAATACCCCTTCAATATACATACACCTGATTTTTCCAATTAACCTCCATTCCATTAAAATTCCATTAAAATTATTGGACAATTTCAGTCTTTAACTTTCTTTACCTCTAAGTGTGTTTATTATTTCTACTTACAACATACTTTTCTTTGAGCTTATAATATTATACTCTGCTGGTTTTCCCCTTTCTCTCTGGCCTTTCCTTCTCAGCTTTCAATGCAGAATGTGAGCTCATGGAAAGGGCCGTGTCATACTAGAATTCCTAGAATTCTGGTGGTTAGTCCTTTTCTCATCTTTCTCTATACTGCCTCCCTAAGGAATTGATTTATGCCACAGTCTCAGATGTATTTATGTATAAATGAATTTCAAGTTTCTGCTTCTTGCAATGACAATTTATCTCACACACACACACACACACACAAACACACAGCTACCCACTTTGTAAATGCCTGCACTTAGTAAAGGCTCCTCAAACTCAACAGGTCAAAAGTTGAAAATACAATATTTGATTTCAGCCAGCTATGGAGTTAGGTCTCATTTTACAGATGAAAATAATGATACTTGGTAAAAATCAAGTAGTTTGACAAAGACACATGTCCCAGGAATTTAATGAGAAAGACCTTAACATTTGTCATTAGTGGATATAAATTATATATAACATATATATTGCATGTATAGATTTAAACCTCATTCAGAACCAATCATCACCCTATAACAGTGAAATTATTGGTGCAATGATAGGGAAAGTTGTTGAAATTCTGTTTTCTATGAGTGACTCTGGTGGGAATTATAATATTTAAATGAGTGAAAGTAATTAGAAGACATAAATGCATACATTTTTAAAGGAACATCTTTAAGATGCCCACTGCCTCCACTTTTATTCAACATGGTATTCAAAGTCCTAGCTAGAGCAATTAGGCAAGAATAAGAAATAAAAAGCATCTGAATTGGAAACAAAGAAGTAAAGCTGTCATTATTTCCAGATGACATATTATATAGAGAGAATGCTAAAGACTCCACAAAAAAATAAGTAGAATTAACAAATTCATAAAGTTGTGGGATACATAATCAGTATACAAAAAATTTCTATATATTAATAACAAGCTATCAGAAAGAGAAATTAAAAAATAAACAATCCATAGTGTAGGGGGCCGCTTTGAGTGGTATCAGAAACTGTAGCCCCACGCTAGCTAGGGCCTGGGAAAGGACCCGTAAGTCTTGGCCAGAACACTGGTAAAACCGAAGGCAGGCAAGACCCCATAATAACTCCGAGGTCCCCTGGGGGCAATCAGACTTAGAAGTAAATTACAGTCCTTGAGGCATGCCTTGTTTCTCCCTCAAGCTCTGTTAGTCTTATACCAGATAACCAGTTAAAGGCTGGGAAAGAAATTTACAAAAGTCCTGGACCCTGACCCAGATTCTGCCTGATGCCATAATGTTTGCTCAACCCAGACCCGAAGCAGTTCAGTGTGTTCCTGTCATTGTCATCTTTAAACAATATCTATTCTCTTTAAGCTTAAAGCTACTGATGTAATTAGATTACCTATACATTCCTGCTTCCTATCTCCCACCTGCAATCCTCTCAATAAAAGCCACTGAGCACAGGGGCGGGGGCATTCTTTCTCTAGAGGGAATCGCCATCCCCCTTCTTGATAGACAATTGGTGTCTGGAACGACTCATTATTTGATCTGCGGTGAATCAGAGGACTCCACAGGTCCGGGTCCCCCATACATAGTCAACTAATCTATGAACAAGGAAGCAAGAACATAGAATGGGGTAAAGACAGTCTCCTCAGTACATAGTATTTTAGAAAACTGGATAGATATGTGTAAAGGAATAAAACTGGATCACTTTCTAATACCATATAGAAGAATAAACTCAAAATGGAATAAAGACTTAAGTTTATGAGCCAAAACCATAAAACTCTTTTAAAAAACATAGGCAGTAAAATATTTGATGTCACTCTTAGTAATATTTTTTTTGGATATGTCTTCTTGGGCAGGAAACAAAAGAAAAGGAAACAAATGGGACTACATCAAACTAAAGAGTTTTTTTACACAGTGAAGTAAACCATTAAAAAAACAAAAAGGCAACCTACTGTATGGGAGATATTCACCAATGATACATCTGATAAGGGGTCAGTATCCAAAATATACTTAAAAACTCATGCAACTTAACACCAAAAACCCTCCCCAAACTATCCAATTAAAAATGGGTGGCAGACCTGAGTAGACATTTGTGTCAACAGAACACACAGATGGCCAACAGACATATGAGAAGATACTCAAAATCACTAATCATCAAGGAAATGCAAATTAAAGTCACAATGAGCTATCACTTCACCTCTGTCAGAATGGCTATAAATAAATCAACAACCAACAAGTATTGGTGAGGGTGTGTAGAAAAAGAAATCTTCATGCACTATTAGTGGGATTGTAAATTGATGCAGCCTCTATGGAAAACAGTTTGAAGATTCCTCAAAAAATTAAAAATAGGACTATCATATGACCCAGCAATTCTACTTCTGGGTATTTATCCAAAGAAATTGAAACTGTAATTTGAGATATATATGCACCCCTATGTTCACAGCAACATTATTTATAATAGCCAAAATAAAGAAGCAACCTAAGTGTCCATCCACAGACAAATGGATAAAGAAAAAGTGGTACATATATGCAATGCAATATTAGCCATAAAAAAGGATGAAATCTTGCCATTTGCAACAACATGGACAAACCAGAGGGTATTTTTGTTAAGTAAAATAAGTCAGGCAGAGAGGAAAAAAAATAACATATGATTTCACTGATATGTGGAAAACAAATGAACAAACAAAATAGGAACAAACTCATAGATACAGAAAAAAAATTGATGATTGCCAAACAGGAGGGTGGTTGGGGGATGGGTAAAAAAAATGAACAGATTAAGAAACTACAAATTGGCAGTTATAAAAACAGTCATAGAAATGTAAAGTACAGCATAGGGAATATAGTCAATTATACTGTAATAACTATATATGGTATCAGATAGGTAGTAGACTTACCAGGTGATCACTTGGTTATATAAATATCTAATCACTATGTTGTATAACTGAAACTAATATAATATTGTATATCAACCATAATTGAAAAATAAATAATTAAAAAATAAAGCAATCCAATTTGTAATTACATCAAAATGAATAAAATACTTAGGAATAAATTTAAACAAGGAGCTGAAAGGTCTGCACACTAAAGACTAAGACATGAATAAAAGAAATTGAAAAAGATACAAGTAAATGGAAAGATATTCAATGCTCATGGATTAGATGAATTAATATTGTTAAAGTGTCCCTACTACCCAAAGAAATGCAATCTTTTCAAAGTGCCAATAACTTTTTTTTTTTATATTTTATTTATTTTTACAGAGAGGGGAAGGGATGGAGAGAGGGGGAGAAACTTCCATTTGGTCACCTCCCGCATGTCCCCTACTGGGGACCTGGCCTGCAACTCAGGTATGTGCCCTGACTGGGACTTGAAATGGTGATGCTTTGGTTCACAGGCCAGCACTCAATCCACTGAGCTACACCAGCCAGAGCCCAATGACATTTTTGAAAGAAGCAGGAAATATCCTAAAATTTGTATGGAACCACAAAAGACCTCAGATAGTAAATGAATTCTTGAGGCATGTGTCCTGATTTCCAACTATGTTACAAAGCTATAGTCATCAAAAGAGTATGGTGCTGGCATAAAAACATACACATAGATTAAGGGAACAGAGTAGAAAGCTCAGAAATAAACCCACACATTTTTGGTTAACTAATTTATGATAAAGGAGCCAGAAATACACAATCAGAAAAGAACAGTCTCTTTAATAAATGGTGTTAGAAAAACTGGACACCCACATGCAAAGGAATGAAAATGGACCACTATTCTGTATCACAGACAAAAATAAACTCAAAATGGATTAAAAACTTGAACATAAGACCTGAAACCATAAAACTTCTAGAGGAAGACATAGGCAGTAAGCTCCTGGATGTAGGTCTTGGTGACAATTTTTTGCAATCTGGCAGCCAAAACACCAAAAGCAAAAATAAACAAATGGGACTCTCCCAAACTAAAAAGCTTCTGCATAGCCAAGGAAACCATTAGCAAAATGAAAAAGCAAATGATGAAATGGGAAAACTATTTGCAAATAATATATCTGATAAGAGGTTCATGTCTGAAATGTATAAAAAACATACAACTTAGTAACAAAAAGCCCAGACAATCCAATTAAAAAATTGTCAGAAGATCTGAATAGGCATTTTTTTGAAGACAACATACAGGTAGCCAACAGGTACATGGAAAGGTGTTCAACATCACTATTATCATGGAAATGCAAATCATAACCACAATAAGAAATGATAGCATACCTGTTAGAATGGCTATTATAAAAAAAACAAGTGTTAGCAATGATGTAGAGAAAAGGGAACCCTTGTGCACTTTCAGTGAGAATGTAAATTGGTACAGTCAGTATGGACAGTAGGAAAAAAAAAGTCCATAAAAAATTAAAAGTAGAACCACCATGTTATCTAGTATTATCAACTTCTGGGTACTTAGCCACAGGAACTGAAACAGGATATTGAGAAAAATAAATGAGCTCCCATGGTCATTGCAGCGTTATTTACAATAGCCAAGACATGGAAGCAACCTAAGTGTCAAGATGGATGACTGGATAAAGAAAGTGTGGTATATACACACAATGGAGTATTAAATAAAATCATGCAATTGGTGACAACATGGATGAACCTTGAGGATATTATGCTAGGTAAAAAAAAGTTATACAGAAAAAGGCTAATACCATGTGATCTCAAAAAAAGCTCTCAAACTGAATTCAGAGAGAAAAAATTGGTAGTTGGAAGAGGCAGAAGGTAGGGTGTGGGAGAAATGGGTGGAGGTATTTGAAAGGTACAAACTCCCAGTTGTAAAATAAATACATCCTGGAGATGTGACGTATAGTGTAGTTACTATAGTTAATAACACCGCATTGCATGTTTGAAAGCCGCTAAGCCCAACCATCCCTAACCGTGCTCCATCTCCGAGGCCTGTCCCAGCTTCAGACGCTTTGTTATTGTATGTTACCTCACCCCTCCCAAATTTTTTAATATTATGAAATTCCAAACTTTCATCTAGAAAATGATAAATTTTTTTCTTTAAGCGCAATAAACTCTTTTCTGAAAATGACCAAAAAAAGAAAGTAAGTTGCTCATAGAGTAAATATTAAAAGCTTTCATCACAAGAAAAAAATTTCTGGATGTATGGTGATGGATGTTAACAAGATTCACTGTGGTGATCATTTGGCAATGTATACCGATCGTGAATCATTTTGTAGTACATCTGAAACTAATATAATATTATATGTAAATTGTACCTCATAAAAAAGAAACAGCCTTAGGACAGGTTCAACATTGGGGAAAGTATTAATAAACTAGAAATTGTACGGGGAAAAATGAGAAGACAGGCAAGAACGGATATTATTTAGAATATTTCTTAAATATGGGGGTATAAAGTTGTTTTCTGTGTTGGGTTGACACATAGCTTTCTGTCATAAATGGTTGTTCAATTTGCAGTTGAGTAAGAGAGAAGTAACTTATATTCCATATAAACATTAGATTTTTTGAGGAAGAAGGTAAAAGAAATTAAAAATTATAAAGAACAATTACACTAACTATATTTCATAACATAATTAAAAAAATTAATGTTTTATCATATTTGTTTTTTGCCATCTTTAAGTAAACAATATAGATAAAACTAATATCCTTACATATGTCACTGTTCCTTTGCAGACAATAGAATCTACTCTATTGAGTTAAACAGAAAGGGCTTTTTTTTGTTTGTTTGTTTTTTTAAGGGTAATAAGGTAAAATATAGACTCTCAAGTAGGGAAGACAACCAGACTTGGATGCAACATAGCCAGGATCAGTGAAGCTAGAGGACTGATCAGTCATACCATAGGGTTCTTGTAGCAGAAATAACACTGCTATTGGCACGCATTACTCAGCGCCACAGTCGTGAGGTCTGGGAAGCTAAAAGTTGCGGGAATGCCTCAGAGGAATCAGATGCTTTCCTATCGTGCGTTTCCCCAGGCAGAACCATCATCTCACAATGCTCACTTCGTTGAGGCAATTACACACAGGGTCTGTGCTCGGCAGAACCTAGGCCACAGGAAGAACCCCAGCTGCAGGACAAACTGGAAAGGGGTGGAACGAGCATGGAGCCGCCAGGCCACCGTGTTTTCGCCAGGCCCTCTGACCATGAGGACCGGTCCCTTCTCTCTCCAACCCTTTATCCTCTGCTCCCTAGAAGTAACCGATGTACATCTGTCTGTAAACAATATACATTTTAATTTATATGCATGTATTTTCTTTACATGGTTCTGGAACTTGATTATTATTTTCACATAGCTGAGACCTATTCATTCTTTTATATTATCCATTGGTACCTGCCATTTGAATATATACAATACCTTTTTTTAATTCACTTTTGATGGATACCTAGTTTGTTTTCATTTTTTCACTATTGTAAAGGCTGGCAAAATTAATATCACTTATTTCCTTGTACACATTTATACGAACTATTCTAGGACAGAGTTTTCCAAAATTCCCTGGAGGTAAAATCACCTGGAGACACTGATAAACCAATATAACTTCCCAGGCTCCTCAACAGTCAAGGGCTAAGAGGGAAACCTGGAAAACTCAAAATGAAATAACTGAAACAGGTAAATTACAAAGGGACTATTTCTAAAACTATGGGTATAGGTCATGGGTGGGAACACTTTCTATAAAGGGCCAACTAGTAAATATTTTAAGCTTTGGAGGCATCTGTTACATATTCTCCATTGTCTTTTTTATAACTCTTGAAAAATGTGAAAAAAAAAACCCAACCCCATTCTAAACATAAGGGTTACAAAGAAATAGGCTGGTAGTTTGCTGACCCCTGCTTTGGTGAAGCAAGGAACAGTTCAGTCACCTGGAGTTAGTAGTAGCTGAGCTTTCACTACCCAGACTTGAAGGGAGAGAGAGGTCGCGGGGACTTGCAAGGAGAAAAGGCTGTCCTCTGGAGTCAGATGCACAGCTTCTGGGGAACGGCGGGAGAGTCAGCCCACTGAAGCCTTCCAGGAAGGAACTAAACATCTGAACCTCAAATCCTCGGAGTTCCTGCCAGGGCTTTCCATTTGATAAAACTAACCCTGTGGCCAGGGAAAATCCATGTTATAACATCACGTAGTTCAGCCTCCTGGGACAGATAGCAGGGTGCATAACGTGGAGAGTGGGTTGGGAGGAGTCAACAGGCGGTATCTAGGAGACTTCAGTTGGAGATTTCGATATAGGAGAGATGGGATGGAACCTGGGAATTTGTGTATTTAACAATAACTAAGGCTTGAGAAACACTGGTTAAGGAAGGGTATACAGCTCAAAGTTAAATTGCTAGATCATAGTATATGTGAATTATCCATTTTAGAGCTAAATTATTCTCCAAAATGATCATAACAATTTAATCTACACGAGCAGTATACAAAAACTATAATTTGCCCTTCAATTTGTCTAAATACTTGATATTATCAAGCTTTTCCATTTTTGCTAACTTGACAGATGAAAATGGAATTTTTTTGGTTTTGGTATAAGTGGAATTTATCTGATTTCCAGTGATTGTGATGATATTTTCATATATTTGTACTCCAATACCCCTCCCTTTCTGAATTTGTTCTTTGCCCATTATACTATTGTACTATTTTTCTTGTTTTTGTTAATAAAAATTCTTAATATATTCTGAATATTACCCTATGTCTAATATATGTTACAAACGCCTTTTCCTAGTCTGTAGCTTATTTTTTTTCATTCTGTTTATGTCATCTTTTGCTATACAGGCATTGAAAATTTTTGTGGAAAAAACATTCTGATTTCATTGATTTATACTTTTTATGAATTGTTATGACTTTTCTTCCTAAAAGTTTTGGTATGTGTTCCACTACTTTCTTATAATAATTTCATAGTTTTATTTTTCATAGTTAATATATCTGGAATTTGGAACTGTTTCCTAAACATAAGAATATACTAAAATGCATATAAAATTATGTTGAATTATGCTATAGGTAAGTTAGTATTCCTTTGGTTTAAAATTCATTTAAAGGACTTACACTTTTCTTGGCACCAACATGAACAAATTGTTAGATATTAGATGTTTGAAATGCTAATTAATAGAATTTCAAAAGAAAGGATATATTCAAAAGAGGTTAAAATAAAGTGTTGCACTAAAGTCAAAGTAAAAGCAATTTAGTCTAGTTAGTATTAATAATAGAAATGTTTCTTAATGTGATGTTATTCTGTATTATAAGAACAATCTAATAAAAATGTTCCTTTCTAATGATCTGGATCATAAATACCCTGTTATTTGTGTTAGAAATTATGAAAAAAGGGTGCTTTTAAGAGGTGGGAAATGATTACTATTGTTGGAATCTTGTCAAAATGGTGGCAGGAGCACATACATTTATCTCAAACATCCCTGAAGTTCTGTTGAAACAATAGAATGAATTGAGAATACATGTGATAACAGGAGTTCCGGAATACAAAAAGATAATTAGCAATAAATCTGGAAAATATAAAGTAGATGGAAACATATTAATGAAACAAAAGAAAAGAATTAAAAAAAGATCACGGGATGCCAGTTTCCCCCAAACGGATGCATAAATACTCCTTGTCTAGGGAGCACCATTAACACTCCAAGTCAGGGAGGTGCTGGATAATTATTTAAAGACCTACTGTCTTACGTCATTGGGGCTGGTGAGCCTACTGGCACTCAAACAACACACACAGTTCTCACAGTCTGGAGGCAGGGAGTCCAGAATCAAGGCTCCTGCAGATCTCGTGTCTGGTGAGGGCATGCTGCCTTGTTAATGGTAAAAGGAGTGAGGGACATCTCTGGGGTCCCTTTCCACCCTTATAACTAATCACCTCCAAAGGACCCACCTCCAAATACCACCATGAGATATGAATTTGGGGGTGGTACACAAATTTTCAGTCTATAGCAACCCTACTCTGAAAGGCCAGGCCAGCGAAGACTTTCACTTACCCCTAGCAAAGGCCTCTAGGAGAAGGCCTTATTTATTAAAGAAAATGTTAAAGCTCAAGGATTCCTCTCTAAAATAATTGATTCATCAGCCTGAGGAGAACCTCTAGGGTAGATGTTATGGTCTGAGAGAAAAACAGAGCAAAATTTCAGGTATTTGAGGAATTACATATAATAAACTGTATTTTTTTAAATTACAGTTGACATTCAATATTATCTTATTAGTTTTAGGTGTACAACATATAGTTTGTGAAGTAATCCCTCTGACAAGTCTAGTACCCACCTGGCCCCAAATATAGTTATTGCAATATTGTTGGCTACATTTCCTATGCTGCACTCTACACCCCTGTGACTATGTGGTAACTGTCAATTTGTACTTCTTAATCTCTTCACTTTTTCACCTGTCCCCCCACCCTCCTTTCATATGGTAACTACCAGTTTGATCTCTGTGTCTGTGAGTCTGAAGAAACTGTATTTTTCAAGTCAATTCTTCGGGAGTGAAATACTTTAAGTTCTTCTACCATGGAGTAAAGTGCTTCTGTTTTGGCAATTTGGGGGGCCAGGTCAGCCTGTCTTCTCCATTCTGTCAATATGTTCCACTCACTTAAAACTCATGATGAGTCAAGCTTTTCATTTCGCAAACACGTTTTGAGTGCCTACCAGGCATAGAGAGGAAATGAGATGAACTTGTCCCTGTTCTCAAAGCACTTATACTTCAGAGGGAAAAGAGACAATAATCAAAGCAAGCCATTATATAAACCAGAACTTCAAATTCTGAAAGCTGCTAAGAAGGAAATAATGGGAATAAAGGGTAAGGTAGTGTGGGGGCTGCTCTGGAGGGCATGTCAGGCCTTTCTGAGGTGACATAAGACCTAAGATCTGGAAAAGGAATCAGGCGTGAGAAAAGCATCATGGAGGGACACTCTGGGCAGCTGGATGGGACAGACAAACAAGCTCTTCCATTTTTAAGGGTGTGTTGAAAAACCATACATGGACAAATGAAGGAGGAAAATGTGTTGGACTTCTGTTTTTCTGTCAACTTTCTTTTACGCTCCCTTTGGTTTTACCCTTTGGAGAAGTTTACACAGAGCTCCACCCCTGCACTTATTGGTGGGATTGTCCACCATGGGGTTCTTCCTCTCATCCCTGCTGACGGTGAACTTATGGCCCAAACAGAAGCTTTCACTAGGAATTTGTGTCTTGAGTGGAGTGACCTGAGAAGTGTTTGCAGCTCATTTACATGCAACTCCTTTAAATGGGCTGCCCATTACTTTCTGCTCTCTGGGCCGCCCCCCGCCCCGCCCCCGGCTGCCCGGCACCTTTCGTCCTGAGGTAATTCTCTATCTTCAATGCTGTACTTCACTCTGAATCCTCCCAGTGCATTCCTTATCCCCTTAAGTTAGCCAGAGTTGACTTCTGTTTTTTGTAGCAAAATTACCCTAACTTGACAGACAACCTATACAGGCACCTATGGTAATCAGCCTAGCTCTTCAATCATTAAAAACAAAAACCAAAACCTGACAACCACAGATCACATGACATTTGGAGGACACTAAACAGCAGAAAAGATAATAACCAAGATGAGCAAACAGAAAGACTGACCTCAGGGTTAACAGAAGCACCAAATACAGTTAAAATCATAAAATATAAATATTATAACCTTGACCATAAAAAAATTTATGTATAACTGATAAAAATAAGGCTCGAGAGGTGGAAGTGGTTGGATATATGACATGTTCAATTTCTCACCTTTCATAGTGGGAAGTCGACAAACTCCTTAAAATTGATCATTCAAGCCAGAGAATCTAAAATCCATGAATTACTTAAAGCAACTATTTCAGGGAGCACAGATTTGAAGGTGGAAAATTTTAGACTCTTCTGTGTAGTTTTAGTTTTTAAAACTACATCTAGGCATTACTTTAATTAAAAATTAAATCTAGTTTAAATTTTAAAATATAATTTGTACTATACAAATGATGCATATTATTAGTTAATGCCTGCCTATGTTTAATTTTTAAATAAGACATTACATCCTTTTAGGCTAGAATATCCAGGAACCTCCAAATCTCATTTCTGACCAATGACTCTCCCACGAGCATCCACAGGTATGAAGTATGCACACAGGAGGAAAAGCAAGGCAGGTGGGAGGCAAAGTAACACTTTCCTCTTAGCTGTGGTCTTATTCGGCAAACCAATGTTCATCACAGTGACACTTGTCATCTGAACTGCGACATACTTGGTAGGCATTTTCTTCCTTAAACACCTGGGAGTCAGTCAGTGAGCCTGTGAGGCAGGCTTGTTCTGCTTTTTCCGACCTATGCCAGAGTCATGTCACCCAGGCCGATGGGCAGAAGGTGAATACCAAGCCCACCTGCCATCGCCAAAGAATTTGGAGCCTCAAAATAAAACCTCTCCTGACAAATTTATGCAGGGAGGGGAAACTTACCTAGGAATAGAGAGCAGCCCCCAGCCCTTCCAGCTTGTCCCATGAAAATAAACAGCTGGGGAGAAAGGCAAGCAAGATCCCACCCACTCACGGTGACCTTATAACCCAATGCTTCTCAGCTTGGCTATACATTGAAACCACCTGGGAGACTTGAAGACTGCTAAAGCGTGGGTTGCAGCCCCAGAAACTGGTATAATCGTTCTCAGGTGCCTTGAACATTATGCGGTTTAACATTTGCCCAGCGGGGATATGGACTAACAATTCTGAAATGGCTTTTTTTAATGTACTAGAGTCAAAAATAAGTAATGAATGGTGGAGAGTGGCAGTCTGTTTTCTCCATTAGAGAGAAGTTATGGACAAGCAAGAAAGGGATGGCTAGAGTGAACTTCATGGTGCAGAAGCTGGAGACATCAGTAGGAAGTCATATTTACACACAGAGCTACAGAGTTACAGAGGCCAATATATAAATGTATATTACTACCTAGCTCTGTTCGCTGAAAGCAGTGACACTCCAACAGCAATGAACACTCCCAGTTCCTAGATAATAGTTTCCAATAATATTCCCCAATTCAAGGAACCACCTCTCTTTGGAGCAATGGCTGGTTCTGGGGCTAGGGCAGGGAAAATGCAAAATAAGTCTGGAGTATCTTGTACTACCAGGAAGTAAGGCAGTGTTCCAAAAAATAAATGAATAAATAAAAGAGTGTCCACAAGGTGGAGCTCAGTTCTTCCCTCACTTACCTAGGAGTGGGCTAGACTTAGTGACTTGCTTCCGAAAAATAAAGCAGGAAAAAGGAACAATAATAACTTTATGGTCGAGGAACCTGGAAGCGACTAACCAAGTAATGAAAGTTAACATCACCTGCGATGCCACGTGACTATCATGGATCCTCTGAAGAGATGAGAAGGCATTTCATTTCTGTGAAATAAATGTATAATTCCAGTATAATTATGGAAAAAAAATCAGACATACCTATATTGAAGAACATTCTACAAAATACCTATCAGAACTACTCAAGGTTGTCAAGGAAAGCTAGGAAAAATTGAGAAGTTCTTTCAGAACAGAGGAGATTGGAAGACATATGAGTAAAATGTCAAAGCAATATGGTACCCTGGATTGGATCCTAAAGGAGAAAAAAGACATAGTGGAAAAACTGGTGAAATCTGAATAAAGTCTGGAGTATAGTTAATAACAATGTACCAATGTTGGTTTGTTAGTTTTGATAAATGTACTGCAATAATGTAAGCTGATAACAAAGAGGAAACCCAAACTCGGTCAGGGATACACAAGAATTCTGCATCATCTTCTCAACTTTTCTTTAAATCTAAAATTATTCCAAAATAAAATTTTAAACATCAACAACAAAAACACCAACAAAATAAGCAGATAAAGTACTGGCCAATAATGCCCAGGACAGAAGTAGAGATGTGCACAATGGTCTTAATAAAATAAAGCTCTGGTAATTTGGGAAAAACAAATTCTAATTGCAACCAAATTTAAAACCACTGTTTTGACCCCTTTGAAAGTGTTCTCTCTACCAGGGGCATCCAACATTTTGGCATTTCTGGGCCACACTGGAAAAGGAGCTGTCTTGGGCCATACATCAAATACATTGCAACATGTAATCACATAAAAATCTCAGAATGTTTTAAGTATATATACAATTTTGTGTTGAGCCGCATTCAAAGCCAGCCTGGGCTGCATGTGGTCCGTGGGCCAGGGGTTGAACCCCCTACCCTAGAATATATGAACAAATTGGAGACTAATTTTGATGAAAAGTTCCTCCTCTGATGAAGTGGAAAGAGGCAGTGGCTTAGGGAGGTGAAAACAAGGTCTTTGAACTACTTACCATATAGGACAGTGATCTATATTAGAGCTGTGAAGGAACACTGAGGGTGGTGGATACTTAATTTTTCTTATTTTTCATTAAATAGGTTCATCGAGCATATTTAGAAAAACATAGGAGAACTCAGGATTAAATTAGCAGTGGCTTCTAGTGAGAAAGAGTATTGATAGTTAGGAGGTGCACATTTCATCAACTTAAGTTGTTCCAGAGAAACAATGCAAGGGCACTCTATGCATGTTGACTAGTGAACATTTCCTTGTCACGGCACATTGAAAGTATTCAATATATATTTATTGAATAAATGGCTTAATGCCTTCTCATGGCCAGTGCAAGAGAGTAGAAAAAAAATGTTTTGATTGTGAATCCAAAACATTTGTGTTGTGATCATGAATCACAACATTACTTTTGAGATAAAATGGTAGCATGCCCTTTAAAAACTTTAAAAGAAGTACAGTTCTGGCATAAGTTAAATAGTGTAATAATGTCCCATTTCTATTACTTTAACCAACTTTTATAATTAGGTACTGCACCATGGAGAAAAGAAGAAATGCTCCTAAGATGAGAAAAAGCTACGTTTTGTTTCTCAGGGATTCGTTTAATTTCATTTCCTATGGTACAGAGGTATATTCAGAAAGCATGACTTTCCCTGGTTATACATCAGTGAAAAATACACTTTCTTAGAGCTCAAGAATTCTTGCCATCTCCTGGGAAATGTGGTAGGGCACTTAAAATCTTTATTCTTAAGGCCAAATCCATCTTGGCAGATGATCTCATGGCTTATGTTTTCTGTGGGAGAAACAAGATTGAAAATATATCAGAGAGAGGAAAGCACAAAGAGGAGGGAGGGTGATTAGGAATGAGTGGTGAGCTGCGAAGCAGGAAGAACTAGACGGTTCCAAACGAGAACTAAGGATCCGCCTTTGGTTCCTATCTGAGGGAAATTTGTCCTGGCCTAAGAGGAGGTCTGGAAAGGACAGAGGCAAAGAAATGCCTTAAGATTTGGTCCAGGACCTCTCCAAGGGAAATATTTTTAAAAAGTTAAACATCCGATATTTGTCATTCCCTCTGGGGCCTTTCATTTTGTTGTTTTGAGCTCAGAAAAAAAAGATTGAGGCAAGGTAGGCTCACCACAAATAGAAGGCTTCACAGGCTGCCCACTCCCAAAATTCCTGAGCACATAGGGCAAATGTGGGAAGCTGGGGTGATGGAAAATGTAATCCAAAGATGAACTGAGAGAACAAGCGGTGTATTTATCAACCTCAAACTATGCATTGTAGAATGCCTTTCCAGATCCTGACCATAATGGAAAAATCTTTCATTGTCAGAAATAATATCTAATACGTGGTTCCTGTTTTTCATTATTGGCAAAATTCTTCTTGACATACAAAAAGCTGTACATAATTTGATGAGTTCAGAGATAGGTGTGCGCGTTCATGAAACCATTGGCACAATCTATGTCATAAATCCATCCATCACCTCCAAAAGTTTCCTCCTTCCTTCTTTATTATTATTATTTCATGATAAAAACACTTAACATGAGATTTAACCTCTTAGCAAATTTTTAAAATAATAAGTAGTTCTTCATAGGTCAGAAATGGAGGGCTGAGTGTTAGGTAAATGATTCTGTTACTGCATGTAAATGTTGGTGAAATCTGAATAGCAGCATTAGAATCCATCAGATATGAGCCAGTGTCCTTCAAAGGAAGATAAACTAAGAACAAGTAATTTCTTTCCTAAACGAAGCTGAAAACTCAACTCCCTTTTTCCAAGTATCATATCCTGCCCCCCTTTTTTGAAATTCAAGAGAAGATTGTATTAAATCACAATGGGGCTTAAATACTACTCTGAATTTATTAGGCTTTATTAATCAGTAATTATTTACTGATCTCAGGTTCTGTATGAGGCACGAGGGATACTGGGGCAAATAGGAAGGAATATCACTTCTGCTTTCCTAGTTTGTAGTTATCTCCTGAGTAGCCACAGATTCTTTGAGAATGACATGGATTTAGCTCTCATTTCACAATCTATAAAAAGCACAGCTCTGAATTTTGGGTAATGCATATCTGGGCTTCTGACCTAATCATATGGTAGGACTGAGATGAGAGTTATATTAGGAGACAAGGTTTGAGTTATAAAAAGATGAAACATATGCCCCTATTCATCTGCAATAAGAACATAGACATGTAGGAAATTGTGCAAGTGGTAAGAAACTTGACAGTCTCTGACATTTTATAGTGAGTATATCACTTTTGAAGATCTCTGCTGTTTTAAATAAATCTATAGGAGCACATGAAAGTGTTTAACCTCTGAACCTCAGTTTCCTGGTCTGTAAAATTGGGATCATATGTACTTTACAGAGTCGTCATATGAATAATCATAATGTCTGTCTAGTGCTGAGTATACAGTTGATCCACAAAGTGGTTGATTTTTCCCTTTTTCACCCTCATACTTAAATGGCTGATTGATGAAGTGGCAATTCCTTTATATTTGGAATGTTCATACCCGAGAGGCTGAAATGAGTAGTAACTGACAGACGATATAGAGACCAATCATTTACCAGGAAGGACGGGAACACATCTGAACTTTTTCAACTCTGAGACTCTATAAAAGCCTTGATTAGATGTTGCCATGGAACTGTGGCTTCCTCTTCCTTAATAAACAAGTTGGAATACCAAATCTACTTCAGAGGTGCAGATGGGCCTATTTGTTTGTTAAGCATCTGATGTGGGAGGCATAGTCCAGGTGCCTCCAATGTTATGGCATTCAGTATCTCCAACACCTGGTGGGAAAGGGCGTTTAAAGATGTGAGAAAAAAGCTCAGTGAGATAAAAATTCAGGGTAAGTTCAATAGAGAAATCATATTTAATGTAAAAATACAATATTAACTCAATGCGTGAAAGAGTGAAGGTTAAATTCAAGATTTTCTATTAATTCAAATCCACATCCTTTCCCCTCTACAGTATTCAGGTTGAGATGCAGTTAAACTGGAACCTGATTTGGCAGGAGAGTCCATAGGTAACAGGAATTTTTTAACTTTTGGCCCCTGGTAACCAAATTTTGCATATCCCCAGCTGATTTCATGTAAGCAAGAGCCACCTGTGTTTCTCCCTATTGCTGAGGACACTTGGACAGGATTTTACCTTTTCGGTTTTGGGAGCACAGGTGTGGGAATAAGAGTAAAGCCAAAAATCTAGCAATTTTGAACTCCCAAAGCACAGGGCTCTGGGAGCTCAAGCCCTCAACTGAAGACAGTGAAAATCATGAGAAGCAGCTGCATCATTTTCTGTCTTTTAGGTTCTAGAAGGGTACAGGGCAAAGCAGGTTATTGTAAGTCATGTTTTTTTGGTAAGTCACTGGCTTATTAAAGAAGACCTTTAAATATTTTGTCATGTCAGAGTTAAATGTAAAATGTGAATTGCATTTAACTTTTCTCATCCTGCCTGAAGAAAACAATTTTGCCCAGAGGTATCCGTCTGCAAGTTTAGCAAACCAGGTACCAGCTACGTTACATAACAGGCTGAGAGATACCCCAGAAAACAAGGACACTCTGGCAGAAGTGCTAATTCTCATTACGTTGACTGTGAATTGTAAGAATTCCTTTGTGAGCCTACGTGGCCCATTTACCCACAAAAGCAGCTCAGATTAATGCTCTCTTTTCCTAAGTGACCAACAGAGGCTGGAAGAGTTCAAAACAGAGGAAAACAGCTCTCTCCTTAAAGGTCTGCTGGTCTCTAGCTGTTAAAGCTACAACATCTAGCAGATTATTTAGACACTATTTTGCATACTGAACTCAAGCTTCACATTAAATATTTGCAGCATTGGAAGGCCATTATATGTACAAGATAAAGCACCCCCAACAAAAAATTCTCTACTGTCATCTAAGAAGTAAATGAATCCTACTTCAGTATTTGCTATGATCTGTGTATTATTGGGGTCTTGTGCAGTTACTATGGAAATACCAGGTCCAAAAAAAAAGCTGTAATTTCTGTTAGTATTGCAATAATGACCCCACTTAGCACTGTGAATTGATTAAACCCTGCCCTGTAATTTGGTAGAAGGTGCAAAGGTCTCCAATCTCTTTCACGGCTCTTATGAAAAGCAGTTGGCTCAAATGGCTTGTGTTAGAGTATTAAAAAAAAAAATACAGTGGTTTAACTAAAAGCTAGAGCACATGTTTAAGGCAGCATATTTCTTTAGAATTATAATGTCAAAAGATGATTCACTTATATTTGTAGGAATCTTAGGAATATGAAATGGTTAGCCAGCCTCAACTGGTAGTAGTATGTCATGTAATTTTATTTCTTAATGAGAAATTAACGTTTGTTATCCATTGCCAAATTATTCTGGGGCTCCAAGGTTAGCAGAGAAAAGAATGTTTAGAGTCTGGGTCCCATCTGCATTGGCTAGGAAATTGCAGCAGTAAGATACATGGGTTGTTATCATATTTGATATTTTCACCATTTGAAATATGTCTAAACTCACTGTTATTACTATACTTTTTATCAAAGGAATTGATGTAAACTATATACCACAGTGATTTGAATATTAGAGAGTCGAGATTCATACTTCCCCATTTGTTGATGGGTGGTGAGCCGTCAGGGATGCACAGAACCCTGCCAGGGAATGAGGGGAGAAATGTTTTGTTTAGAACTGTGCTGTTTGCTTCCACACCTGGACCCCACACCAGCCTCCCCACTTTAAAGATGTGATCCTTCTTTGCCCTTCATTTCATCACAGCACCCCCCGCCCAACCTGTCCCATGTCTCATACCTCCCCACTCAACACAGACCTATTCAAATTCCACACCATCTATATATCCCAGATCAGATTGTAAATTCTTTGTGAAGCTGTCTCAGCTGATCCAGCCAGCATCGTTAAATTTCTACAAATAAAACTTTTTTCCAAACCACTAAGCCACTTATATTCTATGGCATTCACTGACTTTTTCCCCAATGAATCCAGTGGCCTCTTTTTAGTTTTCAGTCCGTCAGTATTTAGCACTGTTTGCCAGGCATCTCTGCCCATGCTGTGATGCTGTCCTCTCTTGGTTGCCCCCTATCTCTCCTAATGTTCCTTCACAGGCTTCTTGTTGTCTTACTTTCTTTTACACCTCTGTTTATTTTTCATTAAACAAACATTGTTCATTAAACAAACATTTATGGGGCACTTATCAAGTGCTGAGCATCTGTAGATACAATGATGAACAAGGTGTGTTCCCCTTCATCATGAAGTGTATAGCCTAATGGAGAAAAAAGGTCAGCAAACCAGTAATTGTAGTTTGACAATTCCTTTTGTAGACAGGTGTAAAGTCCACTGCTTATTGTGAACATAAATGAAGAACTTCACTAATCCAGGTAGGAGAAGGAATCAAGGAAGGCTTCCTAGAGGAGGTGACCCTTGGGCTGAGTCTTGACAGAGGGATAAGCTTATTCAGATGAAGGAGGGGGTGACTTTTTCAGGCAGAAGGAAGATGTTGGGAAATGCCCTGCCTGGTTTCAGGGACTGCAGGCTTGCTGACAGGCAAGAGGACCCCAAGGCTGAAGCTAATCAAAGAGGCCTTGGGAACACAGGCCACTGAGGAGACAGAACCTGTCCCCCTGGCAGGGGCTGTGCCATATCACCCTGCTTGGCCCTGTGATGGTTGGTTAGTCAAAGACGGGTAAGATTCCTCACAAGGAGAGATAACCTAAGATAGACAAGGCTGGTACAGGTAGCAGACAAGGACTTGGGGGACACTGAGAAAGGGCAAAAAGGCCTGCACCTCTTGGCTTGGCTTGGACTTGGCTGGGGTCCTCATTCTATCTGAAAGAGGTCTCCTTATCTCTTGGTGGCTCTACCTAGTTCAAGCCTGAAACAATATTAAAAGCAGGTACAGCCCTAAACTGGATCGGGCAGGTCCCAGGGACAATCAGGCCTAGAAGTAAGTTCCTCTAAGCATACTTTGTTCTTCCCTCAAAAGCTATGATAACTGGCCATACTGGGAAGGAGATTTATATTATTCATAGACCCTGACCTGAGGCAGGTCTCTTGTGTTCCTTCATTTGTTATCTATGATCTCTATTTGTTTTCTGTAAACATAGCCTTTTGACATTGACTGATGGGCTTTGCATCGTACCCCCATGCATATGGTTCTCAATAAAAGCCTTTGGGCATGGGGGTTTGGGGCCTTCCCCATTAAGGGGAAGTTGCCATGTCCCCTCTCCTGGCAAACAGAGAAGTGTTTGCAACAACTTGTGTTTATTCCCCACCATCCATGACACCCCCGGGATGGGCTCTGCAGGATCAGAGCCCGCGCTTCCACTTCAGCTGGCCCCAGACAGTAATCCTCGGATCCAGGAGCCCCATGCTCCCTGCGGCAGAAGATCATGTAACACTGCATAGATATACAAAATAGCATGTTTGGAAAAATAAGGAGCTTATGTATTGGGAGGCAGTATGGTATAGTGGGGAAGATTATAGATCCTGAAGTGGGATATGGGGTTGTATCTTGGCCATGTGACCATGGACAAATCACTTAATTTCTGAAAACCTGTTTCGTCATCTATCCAATGGGAATAATAATATCTAACTTGTGGTGTTTTGGGGGGTAGTTTAAAGATAACTAACATAAGGCTCTATCATACCTCACAACATAGTAGCTACCCAGTAATTTATAACTATGTTTATTATGGTGATGATGGTGTGATTGTTTTATGTGTCAGCTTGGCTGGGCCACAGTGCCTAGATGATTAGTCAAACATTATTCTGGATGTTTTCTGTGAAGGTATTTTTTGGATGAGATTAACATTCAAATTGGTAGATTTGAGAAGAGCAGATTACTCTCATAGTATGGGTGGGCCTTGTCCAATCAGTTGAAGGTCTTAAGAGAATAAAGACTGACCTCCCCTGAGTAAGAAGGAATTTTGAAAGCAGATCACCTTTGGACTTGAACTGAATGAAGTTATTCCTTGAGTCTCCAACCTGCTTGTCTCCCCCGTTAGAGTTTGAGCTTATCAAACTTTCATAATCATGTGAGCCAATTCCTTAAAATAAATTATTTTCTCCATATCTCTCTCTCTCTCTCTCTCTCTCTCTCTCTCTCTCTCTCTCTCTCTCTGTTGGTCTTGTTTCTCCAGAGAACCCCAACTATTACAAATGGCTTACTTGAATCCATATCCAATTGCCTATTTGAAATCTCTACTTGAATATCTACTAGGCATTTCTAGTTTAATATGTCCTACCTAAACTAAGCTTCAGATATACTCCTTTTGAACCCTACATCTTTTCCATCTCAGTAGAAGTCAACTCCATTCATATAATTGTTCAGGCCCCAAACCTTGATGTCATTCTGGACCCTTTTTTCTCTCATATTGTACATCTGATTTATTGGCAAGTCATATTAACTCTGCACTCAAAACGCACCTGTAATTCAACCATTTTTCACCACCTCCACCATTATCCCCATGGTTGAAACCACCTGAACTACTCGAATAACTTCCAAAATGACCTTTCCTCACTCCTTTCTCAGAAGCCATGGAGATAATTGTCTTTGTCTGCTCAAAACCTTTCACAGTGCCTTTGAGAATAAAAGGGTTGAAATCCTTCCTGGCCCACAAGGCCCTACATAGTCTGATCCCCTTCCCTATTTCCTCATCTTCAACTACCCTTCTCTTGTTCATTGTTCTCAGCCACTCTGTCCTCCATGTTGTCCCTTGAATTCACCACATCACAAATGTCCGAGCTCCCTTCCACTTGCTATCCCCTCTGTCTGGAATGTTTTCCCCCAGATTTTCCCATGGCTCTTCCTTTCTCTCCTTCAGATCTTGGCTGAAGGCCTTTTCTGAAACTTCTGTCTAAAATTGCAAACCTTTTTTCTCAATGCTGTCTCCATACACACTTCCTATCCTCCTTTTATGCTTTATTTTTCTCCTTAGCACTTATCACCATCTAACCTACTAGATTTTACTTATTTCCTGCTTTACTCTTTCTCCACTAGAACTAGGCTGCATGAGGGCAGGAGTTACATTGTCTTTCGTTCAGTGCTGCATCCCAATTCCTAGAAGAGAGCCAATAGGAGTTCAATAAATATCTGATAAATGGTTAAATGCCCAAGATGATGATAATGAAGAGGAAAAGGAGGAGGAAGAGAAGTGGGAGGAGGAGGGAGAAAAAAGAAAGAGGAGGGGGAGGAGGAGGAGGAATTTCTAAAATAGAGGCCAGAGAGCTCATGTGATGTGTTATTTGTCATGTGGGAACATATCTATCCCTCAGACCTCCCACTTTCAGAAAATTCAATACCTCGATGTTGGGCCATGTTCCCATTCATTTCTACCAATAATGCTTACTTAGAAGTCCTAATCCCTGGGTCTTACTTTTGGAGATTATGATTAAGCAGGTTTGGAGTAGGTCTATAAATCTCCATTTGAAAAAATGACATTGATGCAGGTGGTCCTTGGACCATACCTTGGGAAACATTGACTAGGACTGAGTCCCAAATTTCTAAGCCACGCCTGGCTCACAGATGTATTTTATTTGGTTGAGAAAGTGCTGGCTCACAAAATGCTTATGAAAAAGTGCATTACTTACCAACATTTAAAAATTAAAATATTTTCTATATTATTCTTATTTCCTGGTTTCTGTTTGAATTTGATGACTTGGCAACAGTGGACTTGCATTCCAATATGGCAATAATTGGCTAAATGAGCATGGCAGTTGCAGATTTCGTTTAAAAGGGGCATGTGAATTCCAGGTTACCGCAGATGCCACACCTTCTTCTTATGTTTTAAACACAGCATTCCTCTGCATTACTCACAAAGCCCCAGAAGACATTTGAGCCTGGGACACTTTGCCTAACCAAACCAAGTCCAGGATAGGAGGGGTCTCAAGTCGACACAACTCTATGTACATCCCAAAACTCAAAGAGGCTCTTGGCCACTGCCTGAGGCCAGGAGCCCCAGAAAGGGGAAACACAAAGACCAATTCTGTAAGGAGGATGAAGAAATAGCCTTTTTATTATTGCTGGTGATTCTGTTCTAGAGGAAAAATAAACCACTGGGTAATTTCTATACCAAATTTTTAATACATAAGTCAGTAGTTTTATCGGTAAGGAGCAATTAGTTTTACGTAAAGATGTAAAAGATGCACGTAAAGATGCGCATTGAGTTTTTCATTCATTTGTAAAAAATAATTGATCAGTTCTTGGCTCTTCAGAAGGACCGAGCTTAGCTCACCAGGAGAAAGCCAGGCTCACTTTGAGATCATACTCCAGAAGCATTATTCTGACTGGATCAGTCACCTGCTCTGAAGTACCAGAGTTCTCTCCCAGGACACCGTCCACCGTCTTATGGTCAGCTTGGAAGTACAGTTTCAGGTGTGATGGGCTGTGCTACTGAAATATAATCCTAACCAGTTTTCAGGAAATTTGCCCTAATTGCCTCAAGAGTGGGTTAAAAGAAAACAGGCAAATACCCATTGGAAAGCCCAAGGTAAACACGTACACACCCGAGCCTGGGAGTCCTAGCTCTGAGGGAGTGGCAGTCCTATGGCAGTGGGAGCCACAGGTTTGAGACTGAAGGACCATTATCAGCAGAACTGGTGGCTCACCGATCAGGCCCGTAGGGGGTTTGGTAAAATGTGACTTTGAGGTCTCCAGCAAACAAAGATGACGTGCTCTCAAGGCGCACACTGAGGTATCTGGGACTCCACTAAAGGAAGAGAGGATACTCTAACTTACAGTGACTGTAATTAATGGACACTTAGAGATATTTTCCACTGTCACTGTTACCCCTGGCCTTGACTCTCTACCCCTAAGGCCTAGGAAGCAGTGGCTGCATAGACAGAGGAGCCGGCCTTAAATGTGAGTTCAAATGTCACTCCTCTATTCAAAGGTAAAGACCCTGAAGGTCCTTGTTCCTTCATTTTTGCAGGAGGTTTAAAACACTATTGGTCCATGTCAAATGCACAGTATTACAATAGTTACTACATTTTCACCATCCACAAGTCTGTTGTAGGACACCCCGAGAATACTAAGTGCATTAGATGAGTGTCCAGCCAGCCCTGATCATTGGCCATAAGCCTAGCAGGCAGCCCCACACCAGGCAACCAATTTGCAGATGTATGCCTTTTTTCTATTATTATTGGTCACAAAAGCAACCCAAAAGAGTGTAGACCCATGAGAGGAAAGGCACTCCACTTCCAGAAAACCGTCTGAGGATGAATGACTAATTTTCTGTTTCCATGTGAAAGAGCAGCATACTGGAAAGAGCATAGGCTTTGAGGTTTAAAGGAACAGGTTTAAGATTCAACCTCTGCCACTTCCTAGAAGTATAGCCGTCAGCACTTAATTTGCACTCCTGAGCTTCAGTTTCTTTATCTGTAAAATAGGGCTAATAATCCATACTCAGTAGGGTTTGTGCTCAAATCAAAGATAACATGTAAAGGATCAAGTCCACGGCCTCACTCACTAAGGCTCCAGGAAGTGTCATTATGGTTGTTGTGGTTGTTTCCATATGAAGAATATCATAAGGAATCAGATCCATAGAATTGAAAGGGATGTAAAGTTTTCGAATCCTACTTTCTTTAAGAGACCCAAAGTATTTCAGATAAGGGATTATCCAGCCTTTGCTTCAAATGGTCACATTCATTAATTAAACTTAATAACAATGTCACCAACACTGCGCTGACTATGCATTAAGCTCTGGTATTTAATGTTCACTCTGTACATATGACATGAGTAATATTATCATTATCTCCCTGCTTTATAACTGAGGACTTGGCGGCTTGGGAAAGTTCTAGGATTTGCCCAAGGTCACTCTGCTGGCCTTGATCCCTGTTGCTCTCGTGATCTTTCTACGTTGTCTCCCATGTTCAGACTACCAAGGTCAGTTTTGCCACCCACACAAGTCCTTCCTTTTTTTGTCTTTCTGAATAAAAACCAGGCCAATGGAGAACACATATCTTCCAGGCACATACAGCCCTGCTGATGCCAGCGCCACAAAAAAGTAAAAACACCTGACTCATCACCCTCCCGTTTTACGGTTTCTTTTCACTCTAGCTCTGTCCCACCAAATTCAGAAGCTAAAACAATTTTAAATGCCTCTGGCTTTTTCTGTGGTGATGTATTGTACAATAGGGCACCCTTTCTGAAATCTCCGTCTTAGAGATTCTGGTTTAAGGTTCCTCTTCATAATTTTTACAAGTTGAGGGCTACGTGACTCTACTAAACTGGGTCATTCCAATGTAGATCTAGTGGTGACACTGTTACAGATGGAGCTATGAAAAGCTAACTAGGGAATCTGAGGGACAAAGTGAAGATGGAAGAGCTGCGTGGGGTGGAGCCTGGTTACAGAGATCTTAGGGGTCAGATCAGACTGGAAGGAGGTAGCAACATTTGTCTGGGGATCTGCTGCTGGTGCACAGGCACAGTCTGGGCGGCAGAGAGCAGGCAGCTCTTCTGTAGGGACCTTCTCTGTCTTCAGCTTCAGGGGTTCAGACTGTCAACAGGGATAGCGGTCTGGCTCTTGGTGGGGAAGAGTGTCTGACTTACACCAATAATAGGTACTCTAGAAATATTTGTGGGATCAGTGACTAGAAGTAGCCAAGGGAGAGAAATGCGAAGACAAAGAGAATGTATGATCCTACCAGCAGTGGCAGCAAAAAAAAGGGAACTCTTTTGGGGTGACATGCAGAGAAGGAGGTGACTCTTCAGGTCAGATGGCCAGTTTTAAATGAGAGGTTAATTATGAAAATATGACGCAAAACTCCATAGTAAATTGTGGATGTATAAGTGGACAGATTCATCCAGAAAAAGTTTGTAGTGTTTATAATGGTGGGTTGGGGATTATGGATGGTTTTATTTCTTCCTTTTTGTTTATCATTGTTTTATCATTTCATTTTCTTATTCAGGTTTGTTAGAGTTTGCAAACATTATGCTTGGGTCTGCCACAGCTTGCAGTTTACTCTGAAAATGCCTTATCCTTGTCTCTGATGGGGATCTGACTGAAATCTGTAGGTCAGTTGAACCTTAGTGAGGAGAGTTTTTCTTTTTTTTTTATCTCTTATAAATTTTTTTTTATTTTATTTACTTTTTAAATACATTTGTCTCTGCCTCCCCCACCTCTTTCCCTTGCCCCCTCCCACCTTCCCTCCATCAGCTCTTCCCCTTTGGTTTTGTCCATGAGTCCTTGCTATATGTTCCTTGACTTTCCCCTTCCCTTCCCTTTCCCTGCCCCCCCCCCTTCCCTCTTGTCTCTGTTGATTTCTTTTCTTTTCAGTGTTGCTGGTCATATTTTCCTTGCATTTTTGCATTGTTGGTTAGGTTCCGCTTATAGGTGAGATCATATGGTATTTGTCTTTCGCCCCCTGGCTTATTTCGCTTAGCATGATGCTCTCCAGTTCCATTCATGCTGTCGCAAAGTTTAGTAGTTCTTTTTTTCTTTCTGCTGTGTAGTATTCCATTGTGTATATGTACCATAATTTTTTGCTCCAGTCATCTACTAATGGGCATTTAGGTTGCTTCCAACACTTGGCTATTGTCAATTGTACTGCTATGAACATTGGGGTGCATAGGTTCTTTTGTATTGGCGTTTTGGTGTTCTCAGGGTATAGTCCCAGCAGGGGAATTGCTGGATCAAAAGGCAGTTCCATTTTCAGCTTTCTGAGGAAATTCCACACTGCTTTCCATAGTGGCTGCACCAGTCTACATTCCCACCAACAGTGGACTAGGGTTCCCTTTTCTCCACAGCCTCGCCAGCACCTGTTGTTTGTGGATCTGTTTATGATGGTCATTCTGACCGGTGTGAGGTGGTACCTCATGGTGGTTTTGATCTGCATTTCTCTGATGGCTAGTGATGCTGAGCATCCTTTCAAATGCCTCTGGGCCCTCTGTATCTCCTCCTTAGAAAAGCATCTGCCCAGGTCCTTTGCCCATTTTTTGATTGGATCGTTTGTCTTCTTGGAGTAGAGTCGAGTGAGTTCTTTATATACCTTGGAGATCAAACCTCTATCTGATGTATCATTAGCAAATATATTTTCCCATATGGTTGGATCCCTTTTCATTTTGCTGATGTTTTCTTTAGCCGTGCAGAAGCTTCTTATTTTGATGAGGTCCCACTTGTTTATTCTTTCCTTCATGTCCCTTGCTTTAGGAGACATATCAGTGAAAAAATCGCTGCGTGGGATATCTGAGAGTTTCCTGCCAATGTTCTCCTCTAGGACTTTGATGGTGTTGAGACTTATATTTAAGTCTTTTATGCATCTTGAGTTTATTTTTGTGTATGGTGTCAGCTGATGATCCAATTTCAATTTTTTGCATGTAGCCATCTAGCTCTCCCAACACCATTTGTTGAAGACGCTATTATTGCTCCATTTTATGCTTCTGCCCCCTTTGTCAAATATTAGATGCCCATAGAAACCTGGGCTTATTTCTGGGCTTTCTATTCTGTTCCACTGGTCTATGGGTCTGTTCTTGTGCCAGTACCAGATTGTTTTGAGTATGGTGGCTTTGTAGTAGAGTTTGATGTCCGGTATTGTGATCCCTCCTACTTTGTGTTTCTTTCTCAAAATTGCTGAGGCTATTCGGGGTCGTTTATGGTTCCATATACATTTTTGAAATGTCTGTTCTATTTCTGTGAAATATGTCATTGGTATCTTAATAGGGATTGCGTTGAATCTATAAATTGCTTTGGGTAGTATGGACATTTTGATGATATTAATTCTTCCAATCCATGAGCACGGTATATGCTTCCATTTATTTGTGTCTTCCTTAATTTCTTTTTTCAATGTTGTATAGTTTTCTGCATACAGGTCTTTTGTGTCTTTGGTTAAATTTATACCTAGGTACTTTATCTTTTTTCATGCTATATCGAATGGTATATTTTTTCTGATTTCTTCTTCTTCTATTGCATTGCTGGTGTACAAAAATGCCTTTGATTTCTGAATGTTGACTTTGTATCCTGCTGTTTTGCCAAATTCACTTATTAGGTTGAGGAGTTTTTTGGTAGAGTCTACAGGGCTCTCTATGTACACTATCATGTCATCTGCAAACAATGATAGTTTTACTTCCTCCTTACCTATTTGGATGCCTTTTATCTCTTTCTCTTGTCTGACCACTGTGGCTAGGACTTCCAATATGATGAGGAAACTTTTTCTTAACTTATCTAAGGTTTGCGCGATAACTCTGTTTATTCACATCATCCAATAATTAACAAAATTTACTTTTTAAAAATTTTAAAACTAAAGAATAGTTGACATACAGTATTACATTAGTTTCAGGTATATAATATAGTGCTTGGACATTTATATACCTTACGAAGTCACGACCACAGTAAGTCTAATAACTATGTCACCATAGAATGTTATTATGATATTATTGACTGTATGCCCTATGCTGTATGACTTTCTTAATGAATCTTTAGGTCAGTTCTTCACAGCCCTAGTTTTAGATGCTTTTCTCGGCTCTCCCAGACATCAGTTAGGAAATAGAGATTTACACTAACTAGTTCTTTGAATGGAAAACGTCTCATTTTCCTTTCTTATTATACAATCCCATGAATAAAAAAAAATCCTATTAAATTTCAGTAGCTATTGCAGATACCTATAACAATATTATAAGAAAAGCAGTTTCCCAGACCAAATCGTTGGAGAATATTTTTGGCTTTGCCAGTGAGATGCATCTAGCACAAACTTTATCTTTGGTATTTTTTTTCTTTTTTGTCTCTCTTTCCTGCTTTTAACCTTAGAAAATGGTGTCACATGGGGCTTGAGGCCAATCTCCTGGTGTTCAGCAGGATAAAAAGGCCTGGGGAGAATGCTGTTTGACATTAAAGAATGTTTAAAGTTTATTATTTCTGAATGTGCTGTTGTGTACGGAGCAATTATGTTACACCCTGCTGACTCTTTTTGCTTGAATTATGCCTTGGCTCCAACTTGTCTGATGTTTATCTACATTAAGCCTCCCTATCTCCCTCATTCTCACTCTTGTTTCTTTCGTAAGTAAAATATCTGAAGAAAACAGAGGTGAAGAATGGGGTTGGGGAGAAATGTGTCTGGAGATTTTTCTGTATGATTACTATAATTTGAGGAACAGATGTGGGGGAACATTCCAATGCTTTCTGCTAAATCTAAAATTCAGTTTGAAATCCACGTAATTTCCATTTTTAAAGAATAAAGTCCTGATGTTGTCACCAGCCCTATTTTACAGTGAAATCTCCATACTAGAGGTTAGGAGTGACCAGAGTTCAAAGGATGAAGTAGTAGGTTTGGCTGTTTGCTTCCTCGTGGCTTTTCCTTTCTACCTCATCTTTCTTTCTCCAGGGTACTCCAGTCCTCATCAAGCGCTGCCCGCTGGAAGGAATTGATACCAAGCATTTATACCTTATTGTGAATGAAAATCTCTGTGTTAGCATTTGTCGGCATTTTGAGAGTCATGTCTCATTTTGTATCAAAAGATGGTACTCTGAGAAAGCATTTAGAGAAAGTTAAAAGTCAAGTCTGATCAAAGTAGATTAACTCCTCAAGACCTTTTGTCTGTTAAAGCAGCACCTATCAGAAGTACCAAGGGAGCAATGGGTAGGCTTTGCTTAAGTGTAGATAAGTGAGAAAAGCATGGCTATAACATACTCTCATGTGTTTTTGTACACAAAATTAATTGCATATTAAGAAAAGGATACATGTTTGTTAACTTATCTTTGCTGATCACAAGCCAAGTACAAGAGCAGGAATTAAAGGAAATGTAAACCTTATGTACAAGCTAGAGTTTTTGTTTCTTTTGTTTTTTTTCCTTCAAAGTGATAAGCAACACCAAGTTAAATATTTTTTACATTTAGAAAAAGGATATGGATATATATATATATACATTTTTTGTCAGGGGTAATAATAATATGATTCCCTTTCCCCGTTACCTGCTAAAGACATTTTATTTACCCATTCCATCTCTTTCTCTCTCTCTAGGCCTCTAATAAAAATTATCTTTGATGTTTTCTTTAACAATGCAGAAGTTTTTATTTTGATAAAGTCCCGTTTGTTTATTCTTTCCTTTATGTCCCTTGATCTAGGGGACATATCGGTGCAAATACTGCTTGCTGCATGGGATGCCTGAGATATTCCTGCCTATGTTCTCCACTAGGACTTTTATGGTGTTGCAACTTATATTCAAGTCTTTTATCCATCTTGAGTTTATTTTTGTGTATGGTGTGAGTTGGCGGTTGAGTTTCATTTTTTTGCATGTAGCCGTCCAGCTCTCCCAACACCATTTGTTGAAGAGGCTATTTTTACTCCATTGTATGCTCCTGCCCCCTTTGTCAAATATTAACTGACCATAGAGACAGGGGTTTATTTCTGGGCTCTCTATTCTGTTCCATTGATCTATGTGTCTGTTCTTATGCCAGTACCAGACTGTTCTGATTACAGTAACCTTGTAGTATAGTGTGATATCAGGTATTGTAATCCCTCCTACTTTGTTCTTCTTTCTCAAAATTGCTGCAGCTATTCAAAGTCGTTTATGGTTCCATATAAATTTTTGAAATGTTTGTTCTATATCTGTGAAATATGTCAATGGTATTTTAATAGGGACTGCATTGAATCTATAAATTGCTTTGGGTAGTATAGACATTTTAATGATATTAATTCTCCCAATCCAACCGTAGGGGAAAATATATCTGCCAATGACATCTTAGACAAGGGGTCGATCTCCAAAATATATAAAGAACTCATACGACTCCACTCCAGTAAGACAAATAATTCAATTAAAAATGGGTAAAGGACTTGAACAGACACTTCTCCAAGGAGGACATACAGAAGGCCCAGAGACATATGAAAGGATGCTCAGCATCACTAGCCATCAGAGAGATGCAAATTAAAGCCACAGTGAGATACTACTTCTCACTGGTCAGAATGGCCATCATAAACAAATCAACAACCAACAGGTGCCATTGAGATTGTGGAGAAAAGGGAACCCTAATACACTATTGGTGGGAATGCAGACTGGTGTAGCCACTGTGGAAAACAGTGTGGCATTTCCTCAGAAAACTAAAAATGAAATTGCCTTTTGACCCAGCAATTCTGCTGCTAGGATTATACCCTAAGAATCCTGAAACACCAATTCAAAAGAACCCGTGCACCCCAATGTTCATGGCAGCACAATATACAATAGCCAAGTGCTGGAAGCAATGTGAGTGCCCATCAGTAAATGAGTGGATCAAAAAACTGTTGTGCATTTACACAATGGAATACTACACAGCAGAAAGAAAGGAGCTCTTACCTTTTGCAACAGCATGGATGGAACTAGAGAATATTATCCTAAGTGAAATAAGCCAGGTGGTGAAAGACAAATACCATATGATATCACCTATATGTGGGATTTATTCAACAAAATAAACAAGCAAAACAGAACCAGAGACGGAAATGAAGAACAAATTGACAGTAACCAGAGGGGATGGGGGAGGAGAATAAGTGGGGAAAGAAGGGGAAAGGTCATCAAGGAACATATATAAAGGACCCGTGGACAAAGCCAAAGTGGGGAAGAACTGAGGGTGGGAGGTGGGGGTGGGTGGGGCAGGGTAGAGTGATGGTAGGAAAATGGAGACAAATATACTTAAACAACAATAAAAAATTAAATTAAAAAGAAAAAAATTATCTATGAGTGCTGAGTTTCTGGACTTTTTAAATGTGGACAGAGGTCCAGAAACCAGCCTTTCTGATGCAAGCCAGTTTAACTTTCAAGGGTAACAATTTCAAGAAAATTGATCAAGGCCAAAGGAAGGAGAAATGAGAAAGACTGAGGGAAAAAGGAAGAATAGGGAGAGGTTGAGGAAAAGGTTTGCAAGCATAGAATTGTGAAAGAAAACTTTGAGAAGCAAATTAGGATTATACAGGGTCCAACAGAAGTAAGGCCTGCTTGAGTGTGGTTGGTAGGGCAATAATATGGGTGTAATAATTTATAGTTTCAATTTGAACATTTCACTTAAAATCTAAGATGGTATGCTTGAGTGTGATATTGTTATGTTACAGAATTCCAATTTATGATTTTGTAATTAAAAAAGGGCGTTATCTGTGCCGGACCCTGTATATTTATGTCCTCTGAGAGAACGGAATAAAGACTTTGATTCATTTCGGTAGCTAGGACAATTTCCTTTGAATACAAAATAGTAAGAAGAAAGAACCATGATAAATCCTCCTAAATAAATTAGAGTTTCACAGATGCATGCGTATATGTTCTATATTTCATTTCATCTGAGATGACCATCTAATCTGTGATACTATATTTTAAAATGTGCCATTATTGCATATACCTACATTTAATAGAGAAAAGCCCTTCCAATTATTATTTTAACAAGTCATCAATTACAAGATGCATCTTTTTCAGAGATTTTAAAATGTGAAAAATATGTGTATCTATAAAAGAATAGGTAATATTCCAGAATAAAATACACCAAAATATGAGGAGTACTTACCATTAAATTTGGAAATTGCAAAGTGTGTTTGTTTGGTTTTTTTAATACTTTTATGTGTTTTCAAATGTTTTAATCTGACCATGAATTACTTTCCTAATTAGAAATCAAAGCAGGGTGCACATGTGGTTTTGCCAGAAATTCACAAAGAATAAAATCCTTTGCTTCCGAGACCTTCTGGTCCCATTAGTGAAATCCTGCAGCTGCCGCCGCTCTCAGGTAATTCAGGGCCGAGGTAAAACAAAGAGCCTTCAAAGTTAGTGTTACGATATGTTCTCTGGATTTCTTAGGGTCTAGAGGGTGTCTCTGCCAAAAAACCAAACATGACTTCACTTAGCATAAATTATTTGTGTGAATCTATAAATGTAGGTGTGTCCATTTATAAAATGCAATGGTAGGTCAATTTCTAAACAGTGCAGTGCACAATTTCTTTTCAATGGCCAGTTAAATGGTAGTTTATCAATGTTCCTCAGCCCTCGCTGCTTCTTGTGCTTTCTTTGGCTCATCTGATGGCACTATGAATTTTAAGGTTTGAAGACTGTGCTGTGTAACCTAAAGGTTTAACTCGAGCCCCCATCGACACTGATGGATTCTTCTGGAAGATTGGGATCAGGGGTTAAATGTGCCATCTACTGCCATCCTTTTGCTGAACAGTCCAACGTAAGAGAGAAACATAATCAGAAAAAAGCTTTCATGTTTCCTATGGCAGGATTTGCAGCTTGAGCTAAACCCCAGACGACTGATGAATTTGAGTCAAAAAGGTAGCATGGAAGCAAGGAGGATAGCAATTGCATTTCTGAAAAACTTTCCCCCAAATCATCATTTTTAAATGATTTTTAAAGATTATCATCAAAATAGCTCTAGAAAAAGCTATTTGAAATATGCAATAAAACCTTAATAGTCAGACAGTGAGATATGCAGTTAAAGGGTAGTGGCTGTTTTATGTGCCTTCTCCCGACCAAAAGTGCTCTCACTCCAAGGACTGTCAGAACCTCACTTCGCTTACGGTCTGAGCGTGTCTTGAGGGCCTGGAGGGCTGCTCCCCAGGGTGGAAAATAGGAAGAACTAAGTCATCTGGAAGAGGGAGTTGGGTTCATGAGTTCAAGCCAAGAAAAATAGGTTGGAGTTAGAGGGCAGAGGTAACTTTGAGTACAGCGTAGTGCCTGCCTCTCAATATGTCCTCTGGTCAACCCTTGCAGAGTAATGGATTGTTTCTAGAAAAAGAATACTTCAATAAGGAGGAAGCTAAAAGAAAAACAACTCTAGTAAAACCTCAGTAAGACCAGAAAAACTGAAGGTGATGCTACTGAGCAGGGTGTGTGCAGGTTGGGATGAAGGGAACCTTTCTAACTTGAGGAGGCCTTTGGAACATGGAACAGACAGGCTTACATTTCGATGGCAGGTGAGAAGCCGGGGGAAGCATTGGGGCCGCTGCCCCACAAGAAGCTCTGCCGGACAAAAGAGTTTATCTCAGTAAGTTGAACAGCAACAGAGAGGACAGAACCAATGTTTTAGCCGAGAGGGTAGGCCAGCGAACATGGGGTGTATCTCCTAAGCAAGTTTCGAGAGGCGGCCGGGGGTGGTCAGGGCAGGCTGGCATTGTATAAATAATAGCGAGGGTAGAACCTTCTCTGTTTGCTATTTATTTATGTTATTTTCCTCACCTGAGGACATCTTTTCATTGCTTTTTGAAAGAGAGGAAGGGAGAGAGGGTTTCGAGAGAGGGGAAGGGAGGGAGAAAGAAAGGGTAACATCCCTTTCATGAGTGTTGCGACCTGGGACAAACTCACAAGCCAGGCATGTGCCCTGATTGGAAATCAAACCTGAGACCTTTTGGTTTTCGGGATGATGCCCAACCAACTGAGCCACACTGACCAGGGCCGTTTGCTATTCTTTTATTGATGATGCCTTTGTGACACAGAATTTGGGTTATGCACTTACACTACTCTCCTAAATTTGGCCCAAAGTGACTCCTGATTTTGCATTTAATCACTGAGACTAGAAGCTGTATTTTTCTAGTCTCAAACTGTACCACAGTGGCCTTGTGGTATTCCCCCAAGTCTCTTTCATTTCTCTGGTTTTTGCCTATCACTTACACAATGATATATATTCGAGACAATTATATATCTCCTTGACATTACCTCCCAGACAATTATATAGCTGCCCAATTTTATTGTATTAAATAAACATTTATATATATATATGTGTGTATATATATATATATATATATGTTTTGCTCATTCTCCTCCCTCCCCCCACTAAGAAATAACCTATTTTTCTCCTTTATCTAGTAAAGACCTAAAAGAGGCAAAGGAACCAGCAATATGAATGCATATCTGGTAAGAAAACTTTTCAGAAGAGGAATCAACAAATTCAAATCATCCTTGAAAATGAGACGGTTTGGCTGGCATGGATTGAGCAAGGACAAAAGGGTGAAAAGATGAAGTCAGAGATCAGCTAGTCCTTTGAAAGCCATGTAAAGGCTTTGGCTTTCACGCTGAGATGCAGCCATTGGAGGATGTTGATCAGGTTTAACCTTTCAATTTTCAGGAGGCCACACATGCAGAATATACGATGAGCAACAAAGATGGAAAAGTACCAGAGTGGGAGCCACACATTCACTGGAAGTGATCCAGAGGTACGTGTTCGCCTGTGTGTGTGTACATTTAATTTTGAGATGTTGAGTGTACCAGATTGACTGGAAGGATAATGTATGGAAGGAGCAAAATATATCCAGATTCGTTAGAAGGAATAAAGTTAATTGATAAAGCTACAGGAAAGCGTACAGTCTCTGAATCCTGTGGGCGAACTGATGTTATGGAAGGTGGGATTCTGCTGAATGTTTACTTCTTGCCACCACAAGAGTGAGATGAGCAAGCACGCTCTTGCAGCCTGACCAGATGGAGAAAATGGTTGGCTGACTGCACAAGTGCCACTTCTGGTTGCCTTGGTTACGGGCAACTCACAACACATGCAAATGAAGTAAATGGTAATTAGCAGTGAAGCCACAGGTGGCTTAGCTAGCAATACCTCAGGGGAAGGTGATGCGGCAGGGAAAGAATGAGGACAGGTGACGAGGAATTCATTGTAAATAACAAGGGCAACATTCAGGCTGCCAGTTCAGGAACCTCTCAGTCTGACAAAACTTTTTATATCTTCCGTGAGTTTCAATCAGCCTCGATGTAGAAAACCTGCGGCCCTGCCACCGTGATCCTGCCTGATGCCACTGCGGAAGAGAAGGGCACCCTAGGGAGAACAGGGTGGGTAGGTAAACAAAGCTGTTTTTACAAATCTCCTTTCTACTTACAAAATGAAAGAGAACATTCTGATGTGCACCCAAGCATTTTAGCATTAATTCCTCGTAAAATTCTGCGGGTACATATTCCCAGACATTAGCTAAGTATTATTCCAAGGAAAAATGAATGGGAAAATAAACCAGTTAATAGAATCTATGCTCATGGTTCTGGTTGCTTAAACTTTCATAATAAATTCATATCTCACAAGTAATGTAGGTAAAATTTAAGGAATGAGAATGTTACCCCCAATATAAAGATTCGGTAGGTTGATCTGAAACAACTCAGAACCTCTTTGGAAGCCTGGTGCTCAGATTAACTCCCTCCTCCTCACCCAGTGGGCCTCCCCGGGCCAAAGCCGCCTCAGGAAGAAGCCTGCACACTTACTGGGACGGTCCTGGCGCAGCTTTCCAGGTTGGAGCTATATCCACAGCCACAGCAAGCAACAGTGTAACAGTTGTGGCTCCTCCTTAAAGCATTCAGAGCCAGTTTGATTTTTATTCTCCTTCCTGGCACAAAGCTACTTTGGAAGCTACAATTTGGACATTCCAATATCGGATTTACAGCAACCTTAAAATGCTTTGTGGGTTGGATTGAGGAAATAAAGGAAGCAAGGAAAAAAGAACTGTATTTCTATTTCTAATGTTGATTTTCTGCCACCTGGAGAGAGCATTCGTGAGAGGGAAATGGCAGTGCAGATTTGGGCCAGCAAAATTGGAAAGTCAATTATTTTGTCCCATTGGTTTCATGAGGGGAGGAAGAAGATGAGCTAGTTAAGAAGCATCAGCAGAGAATGCCAGGTCTAAAACATGCATTCACAGGTGATGATCACATTGGTCCTGCATTCAAGCAAGGGCAGAAGCTCCAGCTATTAGCGCAGTAGAGGGCATTTCCATTTTTATTCTTTCCAAAATAATAAAGTCAACCCTTCCAAGCTTTAAATGCTTTCAAATTATTCATCTTCAGGTGCTCACCCAAATATCAATTCTCCCTGTTACTGTTTGTGCAAATAGGAAGAAATGCCTCATAGCTAAATAAAGCCCACAGATAGACAAGTACCACCATGCATTAGAGATGCTCTATTTAAGGGAATATTTTAAATAACAGGTGTCTCTCTGCTACGATGCTATATATCTTTCCCCACTATACAATCTGAATAGAAATACCAACAACCTGCTTTCTCAGAAATAGCATTAATAACTGCTTGAAAAAGAAATCCACATGTGCAGAAGCTAACTGCTTTGAGAAGACATTATTTTTAGTCAGAGCCAGCAAAAGTATTTGGAAATCAAAGGCAGAATCTTATTTTCTTTAAGGGTCTGTACCATCCACTTTATAATTAGCTTTCATGCTAATTCCCTGTTTCCACCTTCTTATTGTCCAAGAGAACTTAGCATAGATAGTGTCCAAGAAAAAACTCAAGGGAGAAAATTATAAAAGTTTCCTATTTAGAAATTACTGTAGTTTACTACTTATCAATTACTGTAAATACTTGTTATTTAGATCCTGTTTAGGTTTATATGTACTAAACCTATATCACTATATCATGAATTTGATTGTTTTATATAATTTGTTTTTGACTAAAATTGGATTCCTTTATGATTTTACATATTTTATTTTATGTATTTAAGGACCTTACTCTGGGAAAGTATAATTGGTTAAGAACTCTGATAGTCTGTTTTGTAGTTTTGTTGAAAACGTTTTCCTCTTGTCTTTGTTTTTGGAAACCTTTTTTTTTTTTTTTTTTTTTTTTTGCTGGATGTTAGGCTCTAGATTGCCTATTATTTTCTTTCAGCATATTGAATATTTATCTATCCCCTGTCTTTTCATTATTGCTACTGAGATGTCATTGCTAATCTAATTGTCACCATTTTAAAGATAATCTCCTCTTTCTAATTGCTTTTTAAGATGTTTTTCACTTTCAGTGTAATGAATTTAGATGTATTTTTATTCTTTAATTTGTTTGTCTTAAAGCTATGACTTGATGTCTTTCAATAGTCCTAGAAAAACTCTGAAAATTATTTTCAAATTTTCCCTCTGTTCCATTTTTTCTTTTTTTTTCAGGGACCGCTCACTCTATGTCTTTCACTTTTCTGTATTTTACATCTTTTTGTCTGCCCTTGATTTATTTGGTTATTTTCTTCTTGGTTATCTCCAAAGTTTAATTATTTCCTTAGCTATGATTAATGTGATGTTATCACTTTCCATTGAATTCTTAACTTGGATTATTGTATTTTACAAGTCTTTGTTCTAGAATTTCTATTTTGTTTACTTTTAAATCTTTATTTTTACATCAACTATCCCAGAGTCCTTGAGCTATGTTTTTTACCCTTCCACTTTCTCTTTTCCAATCATGTTTCTTGTCCCTAATTACTGATCAGAGTTATATGTATATTAAAAGGCACAATTAAGCTTTGCTTTAAAAATAAGTTTACAAGCTTTGAAGCATTACATTAAGTAGAACTTGGGTTAGTGGAACTTCTCCCTGGACCTCAATTTCTTCATCTGTAAAATGAGGGGATTAGGAAAGATCAGTGGGTTTTACAGGCCAGCAAGGTATGCGTTAAAGGGCTGCCAAATTTTTATGTTCTTAGATGAGAAACATAAACCATTACCATTATTTTGGAAAAAAGGAGCATTTATTCCAATAATAAAAATAAATTTTAAAATAACAATGGATCCTCTCAAAAGAAAATCAGCTTGTATCTGCTACATTGTCCTTATTGTTCTTATTTTTCTGCAGATCAATCCTGACAAGAACAAGTTCTTAGATCCAAGTTCTGGAACAAGAGGAATTAAGAATACCAAGTTCCTTCCAGAATTTACATTATCTGGTTTCTAAAATAAAGAACTAACTATGTGGAATTGTCAAAGAACACAAGAAATCCAGAAGAGAGGAAATGTGGCCTAATTTTGTTGAGCAAACTTTCATTGCAAAGTCAGGACTTTCACTGAAAGTGGTCTAGTGTGGCCTAAGAATGATCTGCAATGATTTTTAAAAATATCAAGGCTCAGGCCAATGCCATTCTAATTTAATTGGTCTGGGGTGGATCTGGCATATATAGTTTTGTTTTGTTTTTTTTCTTTTAGGTTTTGTTGTTGTTGTTTTTTATAACAGGTACGCAGGTATTGAGAACAACTGTGGAAACCTCATGAGCTTTGAAACCAGACAGTTTGAACTTTAAGCTTAATCCTGTTTCTTATTTCTTAGGTGACCTTGACAAGTTAATAGAACTTTCTGGCCCTTAGTTTCCTCATCTGCAAAGGAGGGATTATAAAACCTATTTCACCAGATCAAATAAGATGAAATGAGATAATATATGAAAACCCTTTGTAAACTGTAGAACACAGTATAATAAATGATGTGATAACATCATTATCATGTATTGTGTCGGTGAAGGCATTCAGGCTGAAAAGATCCTAGTGTGTGTGTAAAGTTGACTGTAAAGGGCAATGGTGAAAAACAAAAATTTATTGGACCTTGAGTGTTTGGTAGACAGGTTTCAACCTAAAGGAAAAATTTTGTGTTACTCAGTAGGTTGTTGAAAATCTTCATGCACAGGAGCCTTTTTAAAAATAATTGGGTACCTAATGCCCAATTTGGTGCTAGGTACTTTACTTATGTTATTTTATAATCCTCAAAATAACCCTAAAAAAAAGATCTTACTATCATCATTTTACAGATGAGGAAACACCTCAAGATAAACACTTCTTTTATCAAGAAGATAAAAAATCATCAGCCAAAGGTGACGCCGTACATAAAGAACAGAATCGGGATTTGAACTCAGGTCTCTCTTGCTCTGATCCTGTGCTCTCTATGCATGTCAGGACACAGAATGGCAACTCTGGGTTTGGTCAACAGTCACTTTAACATCTTATTTTGTAAGCTAAGTTATTAACTTTTAGAAGAGGGTAATGTATTTTAAGCCAGATGATGCAAATTAAATGAAAGTATGACCTGCAGGTGGACAGAGCCCTGATGTTTGGTGCAGTCAAAGCTTATAGGATGGAGCTGACCTAGGAGAATCCTCCTTCCCTCCCCCATCAGACTATCCTCCAATTACGGAGGGGTTTTTTTTTGTTTTGTTTTGTTTTTAATCCCATTCTCAAGAGTTTCACTAGCAACTAAACAAAATAAGAGATTGCTTGGCAGGAGTTCAAAATGTTCCCCTTCCTGCTGTACTTGCATTTTAACAGGCATTCACCAAGCTTGAAATGCCTTCAGGACACAAACAAATGAATCACCTGTCATAAAATTCAAGAAACTGCGGTCAGCAGCTGGAGAAAATATTTGAGGACAAGATACTTTTATTGAGAGCCTTTTGAATCATACCCCTGATGTACAGGAAAATGAATGGTTTATTTTTTATTGACAGTGGTATGTTAAAAGGGAAAAGAGAAGAGTCATGAGAAATATTTCAGGATTGAATGGTTAGGCTTCAGCAAAAGTAAAGATGTCATCCTCACAATGTAGCATCCATGAGTAGCCACAGGAGTTTGATGCCAGTGCCATGATCTAAACACGACTATAATAAAGAGCAAACTGACAGTGGCCAGAGGGGAAGGGGGGGGAGGATAAGGGGGAAAGAAGGGGAAGGGTCAAGTCAAGGGACATGTATAAAGGACCCACGGACAAAGACAACAGCGCGGTGGCAGAGAGGGGGGTTGGTTTGAATGTGGGAGGTGGGGGGTGGACAGGGCAGGGGAGAGTAATGGGGGGAAAATGGGGACAACTGTAATTGAACAACAATTAAAAAAAATACAAAGCCTAATTTTTAGGGAAATAGAACCTTCCAGCACATATAGAGCCTTCTTTTTGTACATAAAGTTTAGTTGTTCTAGCCATTCCCCCTTCAACACATTAGTATTAACTACTTCCTCAAAAAGAGACAACCTAATTCCCTGCCAGCTATGCTTCTAGAGACAATGTCATGATGCTGCTGTTTTTCCAATCCAGTATCTTTTACTTTTACCTTTAATTGAGTCTTAATCTGGTCCAGTTTTAACATTTCATGATCCTGCAGCCTTTGACTAAATCATAAATATGAGTCCTATCAATAACCACCTCTATGTACCACAATGCAGAGCAAATACAACTATAATGAAACTTCCATAGAACATAGAGAAAGTAGAAGAAACCATAAGATATATACCATCTGCTGCTGGACAGTTAATGAAGTAAAGCAGAGAAAAAAAAATAAAGTGCTAATTATGACTCAAATACTGTTCAGTGCTATACTGAACCCTCCAATACTGCCACTCTCCATGGGCTGCTACCAACGAATTCCCTCTTGACTCTATCTCTCCATCTGTCTCTCTCTACTTGTACCTTCTCTCTCTGGGATTTCCTACTGGGTGCTACTTTGCTCTTTGCTTACTCTCACTGTAAATCCTATTTGAATTCTCCAAAAGATGATTAGACTGATTTGAGCTGTTACTATCTGCTATGAAATGCCCCCTTCTGGGAAGAGGTCTCCAGGTGGACCACTTCAAGGGCACAGGTCATAAATAACCTTTTAGCTCAGATGTCAACCCCTGGTCAAACTGGATACGACGAGATTAGCTAGAACCTATGATACAAAGTGGGTGACTTTTGGGTAAAAAAAATCATTAAAAAGGGGCTTCTAAGAATGACAGGTACTTAGTATGAATTGTTAAATACATATTCCATGTAGACACAAACCCGTTGCACCTACTTCATATTTGATTTCTGTACAGATGTTCTACTGAGCAGGGCTGGGATCAGGATGAGTCAAGAAAGGCTTGGGTGCAGAATTTTAGCAGGCACTCATTCTCAGGGTTGTGGAAGGGTAGAGTCAGCACCTAAGAGTGAAGGCCTTCTTAAGTTTTGTACCGTAGGGTTAGCACTTCATTTGCCTCGCCCTAGTCCTGGCCCTGTTACTGAGAGGCAGTTTCCTCTGTCTTAAGTTCCTTTTACCTTCTATTACTTGAATTTTAGTGGTGTGTCTACTACTAACACTGCTATTTCCCATATAAAAATCCATAGAAATTCTAAAAACCTGTCCATAGGATTGCATTTTCAATGGAGAGGCAGCATTTAGTAGTCTTCCAAAAAAAAATAAATAAATAAACCACAGGTTATATTTCACCTTGATAGGGGTTGATTAACACTAACAGTTTGGAAATTTTACCATCAATTTTGTTTCCTCCTGTATTGAAATGAGTAATACAAACAGCCTATCTAGTTATTTTCTAAGCTGAGCTTCAGTGAACTGCACAAACTTGAACTCTCTTTCAGAGGTGAAGAATGAAATATTTTGTGGGTGAAGGGGTCAACTCTTCTTCACAGAACAGAAAAACAAGGATAATTTTTTATTCTTCACAGAACACAAAAACAAGGCTAATTTTTTTCAATGGATTGCTTAACATATTTGAACCATGTGTTCTGCAACTAGAATTATTTACACCTAGGCTATAAGCTGTTGGCCATAACTGCTGAATTCCCCAACCTTTTGGTGTCCCTGTGCCACACTAGAAGAAGAGTTGTCTTGGGATACACATTAAATACATTGCGACACATAATCACCAAAAAAGTTATAAAGTTTTAAGTAAATTTATGATTTTGTGTTTGGCTGCATTCACAAAGTAAACCAAATGGCAATCACAGGAAAAATACTAAAGGTAAGTGACAATCTTCTTCCCTAGTGAATTAAATGTGAATCATTTAAGCTTTCTTTGGTCACATAAGACATAGACTGAATGCACCAACCAGATTCCTCTTTAGGCATTCGTTCCTCCAGCTGGGAGGAGTTAGCTGCTAAAGGCTCATGACTATGTCCCTATTTTGGGAATTACCCTCAGCCTACTGAAACTGTCTTGCCCAAGGTTATACCCCTTCCAAGGGAGCAGCCTGCATTCAATAACTTGGTGATGCAGGGATACAAAAGCCTGAACCTCTTGCTTCTATTACAGGCAATTTTAAAGGGTCATCCCATCTTTGAGCTCTCAGTAGGATCTGCTGCAAGTACAATGGGATCACAGTTCAACTTACTGCTCTGTCCAGTCCTTCTGACCTTATACCCTTGGAGATGTTGTTGTTGAAAGCATTCCTCAAAACAAAACAAAACAAAACAAAACACCAAACACCTCTCACATGCAAATCTCAGAATTTCATTGTCTGTTTGCTGGTGAAAAGCTTAGTTATGACGCTCCTCTGTAAGTGGTGGGTGATGGTATGAGATGCTGTGTAGATCCTGGGCCCTGATAGCAATGGAATTGATAGGAGTGTGATTTCTAGAGAGTGATTAGTATATTACTAGCTTCCTTTTAAAGTCAGTGATAAAGAAATACTGAAAGTATTAAATTAGATAAAATGTAATTTTTTTCATAAACTGTAAATGCTCTTCATATAAAAGTCCAGGATTGTTAGCTATTAAATGATGAGACTAAGTGGTTTTAACTCTGTATCTCAGTCAAATAGCACAGTGTATAGAACCTTAATAAAGGTTTGTTGATTAAGTGATTATGAAAATTAACCATTAATATACCAAAAAATCTCAAATATGTTCATGATCTGAAAGAGGTATAACACATTTTATTATTAAGTTACCTGGCAACAATCCAGCCACATGCTTAGGATGATAGACTCAATTTAATAAAAAATAAACACACAATTTTTGATCTCTATCTTTGAAAACAAGCTATAGTTAAGGATGATACATGGAGAGAGTACACTCACAGCAGAAGCAATAAAAGAACGAGACAAGAGGGCACATTAAGTGTTCTGTGTTTCAGAGGCTATGGTGATCAATGCAAGTTGAATGACTAGGAAGGCCTCTAGGAGGAAATGGGATCCGGGTTGGATTTAAATGAGAAGGGAGAACCCGGGGCAGCATGGGTGAGGTTGAGGTGGCGGTGGGAAGGAAGGAGTGGGAGGTCCACTAGGATGAAGGCCTCGAGGCAACGTGGAGCCACATGAGTTTAGGGACAGAGAGAAAACAGATTCCACTAGAAACTCGAGTGGAACATAGGCTGAAGGGTAGTGGAGGATTCGCTATGGTGTGAAATGAGGAGTCACTGGAAATTTTTTGGCATCGGAGGTAGCCATGTGCTGTTTTTAGCTCAATCTTTTACCCCCGTCCCTGCATAATACTTCTCAGGCAACTCCAGTCACCCAGATAAATCATTGAGCACATTTTAAGATTTCTCTGTATTTTTCCTTTATGAGTAGCTTTTATGATAATGCTTAGTCCTATATCATCCAAAGATAAAATTAATGTATATTGTCTATTTTTTTCTGTATTTTGCAGCTCATCTATAAAGATGTGAAGGAAATGGCACTAAGCATCCATCTCTGACCTGCTTCACCAGATCTTTTTCACTGGCTGGGTACATTCCTACTTATAACTGATCAGCTCTCTACAGATACAATGAACTCATTCTGATGTAGTTATTATTCTTTCTTTCTGTGCATTTTCACTAGATTTTTTCTGGGGGAAAGTACTAAAAGGTTTATTATAATCTAGAATGGTCATCTAAAAAATTATCTGAAATTATAGAAATTATTTCATTAGCCAAATTAGTTCTTTATAATATGTTTAAAATACAAATTCCATTAACTCAATTCTTCAGGTTTATGTTTCTGTAGAATATATAATTTGTGAATAAAAATATTCCTTTATAAATATCCTGAAACTTAACAGCAGCTTTTGCTTAAAGGAAATAAGTTAAAGAAGGAAAGAAGGGAGGAAGGAAGGGAGGAAAAGAAAAGGGGAGGCAGAGGGAGGAAGAGAGGGAGAGATAAAGAAGAGTCATATCTGACATGGAATCTGTTAAGCCCCTGCTATTTTTCCTTATGTGTAGCTGTATGTTGGTCATTATATATTAAGGTTGCACTGAGATTTATCCTTTGGATGGCTAGTTTTGCTAAGGCAATATTTCGAAGATTGGTTAAGAGACATCTGGTGAGCCCTGGCTGGTCTGCTCAGTGGGTTGAGCATCGGACTGTGAACCGAAAGTTCAATTCCTGGTCAGGGCACATGCCTGGGTCGCAGGCCAGGTCCCCCGTTGGGGTGTGTGAGAGACAACCAATGTTTCTCTCCTTCTCTTTCTTCCTCCCTTCTCCTCTCTCTAAAAAATAAATAAAATACTCTTAAAAAGAGAGAGAGAGAGAGACATCTGGTGAAAGATTCTGTCTTTTTAAGGTAGAACAGATGTCTCTTTTCAAATTATTCTAGGCATAAAGGGTAACTGAAAGAAACCAAGAATATACTTCTGTGCTAAAGCATATCTTTATAAAAATTACAATGTAGCCCTTTATTTTTTGAATAATATTAAACTGCGAAAAGATAGAACATGATTTAAAGAAATGCCATTAGGAGGCACAAATTTGCATATTCTCTAATCTCAACCATTTAAATTATTGGTCATCTAAAACTGGTAGTCTGTATGATCTAAGCTATAGACTGCTAAACCTCTATGGTTATCACTCTCTGGAATAGGTTTTCGTCAATGGGTGGGTGACAGAGTTCCTTCCAGCTCCTTGGTCACTTGCATTTCATTTGTTTACTTAGTCACCTAGTGTGGGTCCTGTCTATACGTGTCATGTTAGTGTGAGGATCCCAGTCGTTTGCTGAAGAGACATGCCGTTTCATGAATGCCCTATTTCTGCATCCTCTAATTGAAATTTGCCATTTTGGAGTTTTCCACCTCAAATAATATGACAGTCCACAGAGAGGAAGGCAGAGAATAAGGACACAGTAGAATGATGAAGGCCTTTACACATCTATAGCTTACATCTTTTATTTATAATGATAAATGAGAGACAAAGATCTGTAGATTTACCCACAGAGATTGGAGAAGAACTAAGAGTCTTAACGCTCCTGTCTTTATCTCTCCTCTAATTACTAAATGTTTCTTTCCATTCTCATTTGCATCCCCCCTTATGTGTAAACATCATCTCTGGGATGATTCTGTTAAAGCATTCATCTTGGCACATTCTAACCTGGGCTTATCAAATACCAGTGGCTCAGATAAATGGATAAATTTCTACTGGAATATTTTCTGAAAAGGTCCTCCCTGATCACCAGGAAGCAAATGTACATTATTTATAAACAATATACAATAATATAGGAGGGGTTATATGTGACTTTTTTTTTTTTAACCACAGTCTACTCGCAGAAAACTGCCTTTTGATTCTGAAGCCCTCAGATAATATTTTACTTTTTATGTTTAGGGTCCTATATTAACTAAACTTTATAAGTTTAACATGTTTTAGTTACCAAAACTAATGTGCTCTTTTATTTATTTACCTAACCCTGATGACCCTTCCATACCAAGCGTAAAATCTGGATTACTGATTTTTGCCTGTGGATCTCCTTTTATAAAACTTTCTCCTCTCTCAACTTGAACCATTATTTAGGACTGCTTAAATATATGGCTCTTTAGAATTTTAGTACTACTGATGGAGACAAATAGCTTTTTATTAACTCAACTGTTCTGGAATAACTAGCTCTTCTATGATTGCTTTTTGTGCGTACCAGAGAACTTTTTCATTTTACCTTTAGTCCCATTAACCTTGAATCACACTGGTCCAGGTCAACTATGTTGACAATTCAGTGAATTTCAAAGTATACCTAGCAGCCAGACTGAAGGAGCATTAACTGAAATAAAGTGCCCTGAGGTTACAGATCGTATAGGGGAAACCAAAAAAAGGTCACAATTCTGTTCCAGGGACAGGCCCAAAGAGCCTCCTTGACTAAAATTCCTGTGGGTTGTTCTGCCCATACTAAAGACAATTTGGCTAGGGAAATAAAAAAGCTAACGTACATATAGAGCCGTATTTTTTAATGCCTCCCTGTTGTCTAATAGTTTAATAGTATAATGTTTTTCTGTAGATTTAGGGTTTCTTTAAATTTTTATTAACCAGTTTCACAGGAGTTTCTATGATTATGAAAGTAATATATTTTCTTTGTGCAGTACCAACAACAGTTTACTGAAAAACATTAAATAAATCACTTGTAACTCTATCATTCAGAGATAACTGGTAATATTTTGGTGCATAGTCTTTCGGACTTTTTTCTATACGTACATGCATTTATGCATATTACAACAATTGAATTATGCTACAATAACACTATTTCCACTTTATCATCTTTCTATATAATAACTCCTATCTTCATGAATGATCCCATTGAATTCTATTTTATGGACATAGTCCAATACGATTAATTTGTACCCACTTTTAAGTAGCTTTTAATTTGAAGCTATTATAAATAACAGTGCAGTGACCATCCTGTTTATTAATCTTTGCCCATTTTTCTAATGCTCTCTTAGGCTTACTTTCTGTATGTTGAATTTCTATATCAAAGGGAATATACATTTTAAAGGTTTAGACATCTACTCCCAAATTGCCTTCTGGAAAGTTTGTGCAAATTTAGACTCCTGGCAATAGAAGAGGACCCTTTTAACTTCACAGTGTACCCTGCTCCAACAAAGTAGGGTTCTCTGAGAGGTAATTAGGAGACATTCCAATGCTGAGCCTCTTACAGCATTAGGTGATGTGTATTTGTTTTATGCTAGGAATTTTTCCACATTTGCTGAATTTAGTTTTCATAACAACACTGTATGATAGGTACCCTATTATATCCATTTGTCAATGAGGAAACTGAGGAACAAAAAGGTAACTCCCCCAAGATAAGCGGTAGAGTCAAAATTTAAACACGGGTCCTGCCTCGCTTAGTTGGTGAGAGCAGCAATTTTTAATGTTTTTCATCCTGAGGAACACATAAAGAAATTACTAAAATTCTGTAGCACGTCAAAAAACACAGGGTCCAGCAGAAGTAAGGTCTGCTTGAGTGTGGTTGGTAGGGTAATAACATGGGTGTAATAATTTAGAGTTCTAATTTGAACATTTCACCTAAAATGTCATATGGTGTGCTCGATATTGCTATGTAACAGAATTACATGCTTACAATTTTGTAATAAAAAAAAGGGTGTTATTTGTGCTGGATCCTGTATATTATATATTTTGCCAATGTGACAAAAAATTAGGTATAATTTTGATTCAAGCAGGATCGCTATTACTGTGCTGCCTGCTGTCATTTTTTTTAATTTGACAATCTAAGGGGAAACGGTCTGCTCCTGACCAAATAGTCAGGTATTGCATGTTTTAAAAGTTCTTGTGACAGGCCAGTGCATTTCTTATGGCACACTGGCTAGAAATTGCTCGGTTAGGGAATTGTCCTGAAATACCAGGATTGTGGGTTGGATTTCTGGTCAGGATGCATACAAGAAGCAACCAATGGATGCATAAATAAGTGAAACAACAAATTGATGTTTCTCTCTTCATCTCTCTTATTCTCGCTCTCTCAAATCAATAAAAAAAATAAAACTAGTCCTCTTAAGTTCTATTTTTTCTGGCCTTTTATATGCACATATACTCAAGAAACCCTTATGGAAAATTGTTGATAGTATTTTCCTCTATACTATATGTTATTAATAAATATGTTTTATGTTTAAAATAAATTTAATAAAATGATTTCTTCTTAGAAAGCTCTCTTCAGAAGATATTTTAAATAATTTTAGTTTTAATTCTGATTTAAATATATACATTTAAATATGTACATGTTTGTATAGTGTAACTAAAATTTATAGTGTGCATTTGGGGTTGACTACCAAAAGTTTCAGAAACACAGATTTTAACTTTCACAAATTTAGGTAGTTTATGCTGTGTTGAAGTCTTCCCTGGAAAACGAAGTCCTTTGTGTTTTTGCTGACTTCTCTTCTGCCCACTAATGAGCTAGTTTTCTCTTTATGTAAGCACCTGAAATTTCAAGCCAAACTGCTCTTTCTTGAGATTTGGACTGCATACCAAGTACAAGACTGAATATATAAAACAAGTTTATGTTTAAAAAATATTTAAATGCATAAGCAAATGTGTGTATGGCTGGTGATACACAAGTAATGAAAAGGCTGCTGCTGTAAACAACAGGAAAAATTACTTAGTATTGGCTTACGGTAATGAGGATTAAAAAATGAAGAAATGGTTTTGATTTAGGAGACCAATCATACAACAAACACCAGAAAATAACTACTTATTGACCCTAACCCAGTACAAAGTAAGAGACCTGAATTCAGAGGGGCAAAGACCTCCTATTTTTGATAAGATGAAGCTATACAGTTCATGTCATTCAGGCCTCACTAAGTGCATTAGTGCTTCCTACACTCCTGGAAATCAATGTTTTCTTTGGGTTTAGGAAGCTTTGATCTCACCTCTTGCCTGACCTTGATCAGATTACTTATTCATTATAAGGGGGTTCTGGTCTTTGGTGCCAGTGATGCTTCATTTTCTAAGTCTGATTTACAGATCCAAGGAAGGCAGCAGGTGATATCTTTTGAGTACCAAACAGTAGGATATTGAACCTACACTAAATCCATGGGTAGGTCACAGCACCCTCATTTGCAAATGCCGACACTCAAGTTAGAGAGATGAGGTCCCTGCATTCACGGAGCAGAAAGTTCACTTGAGAGAATGACAGGCATTCCCTCCCTGCTAACTTTCAAACACTTAATGCTAAAAAGCTTAGCCACAAGACTGATAAATGTAGTAAGAAAAAAAAGAGAACTCTACTGATATCCTTGGAGATATTGTCCTTATCTTACTGAGCTCAGAAGAAGTGAATGAGATGAAAGGACAGTCATTTTAAAAATTCATTTTTCACAAGATGCACATTTCAGTAAAGATATGAACTTCATACAAATTCTCCTCCAAACTGCAATTAATTCTCCCTTCCTCATGCCACAAAACTAGTTAAAATGTGAAATTTACATAGTCATCTCTTGTTCTCTCATTTTTATAGATCAAGAATTCCTTTTTGAGTCTTAATATTACAAAATAGTCTATTTATTGTTTTATTTTATTGTTATGATGAGGTGGACATAGAGAAGTTGTGAGCATTAGTCACTACATTGTTTCTTTTTCCATAGCACCAACAGCAAGGACAATAACCAACAGTTGTATATGCAGTGCTACTCATTAAGTGCTTTATTTATATATAACTTCAAAACCCTTCTCTAATGCAGTTACTGGGGTCCAAACAATTCAATATGCCAGAGAAGCATTACTAAATGATTATTGTTAGCTGGCTAGGAATTCCCTGGGCCAATTGTAATCCATCCTTGTTCTGGCTATGGATTGATGCCATCTGGGAACAATGATTCTGGGTCCTAAAAGCTTGGCTGAGGCTTCCAGGGCAGATTATAGGAATCTCCCAATTAGGTAACACCATTTCTTTAGCCTAGTCCTGGAGTATGTTGTTGGGAACTGTTCCACCTGGTTTCAGGAACTGTAGTCTTACCGACAGGCAAGAGGGCCCCAAAGCTGGAGCTGAGCAAGGAGGCCTTGTGAAAACAGGCCACTGAGGAGACGAAACATGTCCCCCTGGCAGGGGCACAGCCCATGACTCCCTCATATCACCCTGCTTGGCCCCGGAGGATGGCTGGTTAGTCAGTGATGGGTAAGACCCCTCGATGGCCGGGGCAACCTAAGCCAGGCACAGTCACATAGGGGCCATCAGGGAAGGACTTTAAGGCCACAGAGAAAGGGCAAAAGACGCTCGCCCCTTGGCTTTGATATGGCCGGAGTCCCCATTATACCTGAAAGAAGTCTCCTAATCTCTTGGCTGCTCTGCTCCACCTTCCTGGCACAGGCTTGAAACAATAACTAGAGGCAGCCCTAGACTGGACTGGGCAGTTCCTGGAGGAAATAAAGCCTAGAAGAAAATTCCTTGAAGCAGGCTTTGTTTTTCCCTCAAAGCTATGATAATGGACTCATGCTGGGAAGGAAATTTACATCATTCACAGACCCTGACCCTAAACCATTTGGAGCTCTTATGTTTACTCTTCTCGGAACCATGCAAATTGGTGTGTTCTTGCCCTTTGTCTTTTTCAAATATCACCTATTCTCTGCAAACATAAAGTGGCTGATGTAATGAGATCACCTGTACATTCCTACTACCTAGCTTCCCCTTATAACCCTTTTAATAAAAGCCACTGGACACAGGGTCTCAGGGCCTTCTCCACTAGAGGGAATCACCACCCCCTCCTCCTGGAAGACTGAGAAGTGTCTGGAATGACTTATTTTACTTTCACCATCTGCGGCGCCCTGGGGGGACTGTGTGTGGGATGCGGTACCCCTCTCATCTGGCGCCCAAACAGGGACCCCCCTCAGTATGTCCCTAGAATTCTGGGGACATGGGCAGGACTGTGACGTTGGAAGTGAATAAGGTTATGTGTAAATACATATTATCATGGGAAGTGATATTAAAGAAATTATTTCCTGTATTAACTCCTTTTTCATCCTCATTTTTCAGACTGGGAAACAGAGGCACTGAAGGTTGAGCAATTTGCTCCCATAGTAGTAAGTGGAGGAGCTGGGGTTCTAACCCAGGCAGTCTGGCTCTATTTTACTCCCCTTTTATCTTCCTCTAACCTATGACACCTGAGGAGAAACCATGTATTTACCTTGTAAATTGCTATCCAGGACCTACCCATGCATGCTCTTCAAGTGTTTTGGTAATGACAGAGGGATTTACTACTGATTTAGGCAACAAAAGAAGATGACTGCATCTCTGAGAGAAGAAAGAGAAGAGGGAGAAACAGTCACCTCCATAATACTAATACCTGAAAGGAGCTTCAGGAGGGCTAGCACTCGCGTTGGGGAGGACTAACTTGGGAAGTCTGTAAAAGCTAATCTGCAGTTTATTGAGGGTCATGATCCTGTCACCTGGTTAGAACAAAGTCCCTACAGTCTGTCCCATCAATATCCCTGTAGCATGACAAACCCAGAATATTAACCATGTATTTATTACTGAATTAGTGCTATTTTGGTTTCCTTTCTTTGCCTGAAAAACATAAATGAAAGTACATTTTCATTCATTTTATTCTTCATGTCTTCTTACTGTTAGATTCTGTCTTTTTAGTCTTTCCCTGCTGTTAGCAAGATGAAAAAGGCTGTGTAGTCCAAGGCTTTCTATTGACCTTTGAGACTTAAAAGCCTCCCCACAAGAGAATGAAAGCAACTCTGGAATAAATGTGGATTCAAGAAATATCTCAGCCTTGTTGAGGAAACAAATGACTAGGTTCTTTTCAACTCACAGCACACAGCAGGCAGAAAATCAGTAATTTGAGATTTCAGTGAGTCTGGGAGTCCCACGAAGATAATGCTGACGGTTGGCAGTCAAAGGTACTACGATGTATTAGTGCTGCAAGTTTAAAATGTCCATACTTTCCAGGGTTTGCAAAAGTGTGGCAGCAATAAGCTTATTAAATTCAGGCTGTCTCCCTGGCCAGGTAGCTCAGTTGGTGAGAATGTCATCCCCATACGCCAAGGTGCATGTTCAGTCTCTGGTCAGGGCACATACAAGAAGCAGCTAATACATGCACAAATAAGTGGAACAATAAATCAATGCCTCTTTCTCTTTCCTTCTCCCTCTTCCTTTCTCTTTCTAAAATCAATAAATAAAATTTTTAAAATTCAGGCTATAGTGGAATTTCTTTTTTAATTTATCAATTTGGGGGAATTTTTCTTATTTTTCTTATTCTAATTTGACAAAGAAACATCACTGATTGTGCATGTTCATAAAGAGTTCTATAGAAGTGAAAATACTATGCCATTAAGAAAAGGCAGCATAACTGTGCAAGTATCATAAGACTGGAAGGAAGACAGACTTGTATTTGAACAGTGCATTGAATGATAACAATTCTATCTTCTTGGGAGAGTCATTTAATACCGTCATTGTTCCTGAATTAGTGCAATGGACTCCCAACTTTTTTTCCTTCTTCTACTCTTACCTGTTATACTTAAGATTAAATCTAACGTTAAATATAAAGTCCTCATTGTGGTCTATGAGAATCTCTTACCCTATTCCTGATTATCTCCCTTCTCCCCCACTCTGCTCTAGCCACATTGACTTCCTTGTTCTTTACACACATCAAGCACAAATCCACTTTGGGGCTGTGGACTTGCTGTTTCCTCAGCTTGGAATTATTCACTCGGCTGGTGCCTTCACTGTATTCAATACTTTTCTCAATTTCATCTCTTAAGAGCTGGCTTCCCAAAACTAGTTACCTAAAAAGGTACTTCTTATCATTCTCAATTCCCTTACTTTGCTTTATTTTTCTTCTCAGCTCTTATCTATGTCTGAAGCTATATTGGTTTATATTGTTGCCAGTCTCCCTCACTAAAATATAAATTCTACATGGGGATATAACTAGCCTGTTTTACTCACCACTCTATCCCAAGCGTCTAGAACAGTGCCTAGCACATAAAAGACACACAGTAATTATTTATCAAGTGTCTTGGTTTCTCTTTCTTTAAAGTGAAGACAGAAAAACTCCCTTGCAGTGTTTGTAAAGATTATAAATAATATATTAAATGCAATTTCTAAGTCCCCTGCACATTGCAGCAGAATCTGCCATTTCATTCTTTTCCCCCCCAGACTTTACCAACTATGTGTACTCTGGTGGACTTCTAACTGCCAGTGTATGTTGCTCTTTGCCTGTGGACTATTTCTGAAATCTTGGAAGGACACAAGTGCCTGGGAATTAACTCTCTCATTCTAGAAGTCCTCAAATTGTGACTCTCTGGTGGTGGTACATAAATACCCAGTTTCCTAACCCATCAGGATAACTCTGAGGCTTGTGTTTTGCATCCTTCCCAGGGTTTATCCACAGGATAAACCTGTAGCCATTCACAGTGGTGGCTAGCTCAATAACATTTACTGGCTGCCTTTCCTTTCCTTTATCATTTATTCACTTCCTTAATGCTGTTTCCCGATAAAATAACTGCATTGAATCATTGTCTCAAGATCTGCTTCTGAGGGAACTTGATCTGAGATATTTAAAAATGGTGTTATTAATATATAATGACTTTTGGCCTACCATGTAGAAGTCAGAACTTTTCATATCAAATACCTATATCTGTGTAAATGTGTGCCATTCTATTAATAATTCTTAATAATTATTAAAAGTAATAGAGTATTTTTGTTGGGAAAGACCCTGTCTGGTTTCAGGGACTGCAGCCCCTCCAACAGGCGAGAGGGCCCCAAGGCTGGAAATAATCAAACAGGCCTTGGGAAAATAGGCCACTGACAAGGCAAAACCTGTCCCCCTGGCAGGGACGCAGCCCCTGTCTCCCTCACCTGGTTGGCCCTGTGATGGTCAGCTAGTCAAAGATGAGTAAGATTCCTCACGACGGGGGATGACCTAAGACAGACACGGCTGGTATGGGCAGCAGACAAGGACTTAAGGGACACGGAGAAAGGGCAAGAAGGCCCGCACCCCTTGGCTCAGCTAGGACATGGCTGGAGTTTCCATTCTCTCTGAAAGAAGTCTCCTTATCTCTTGGTGGCTCTGCCCCGTCTGCCTGGCTCAGGCTTGAAACAATACTAAAGGCAGGTACAGCCCTAAACTGGATCCGGTGGTTCCCGGGGACAATCATGCCTAGAAGTAAGTTCCTCTAAGCAAGCTTTGTTCTTCTCTCAAAAGCTATGATAACCAGCTCATACTGGGAAGGAGATTTACATTATTCATAGACCCTGAACTGAGGCAGGTCTCTTGTGTTCCTTCAATTGTTATCTATGATCTCTGGCTGTTTTCTGTAAACATAGCCTTTTGACATTGATTGATGAGCTTTGTTGTATACCCTTGTGTATGTGGTTTTCAATAAAAGCCTTTGGACATGGGGGCTCAGGGCCTTCTCCGTTCAAGGGAAGAGCCATGTCTGCTCTCCTGGCAAACAGAGAAGTGTTTGCAACAACTCATGTTTATTCCCCTATCCGTGACACCCTGGGACAGGCTCTGCAGGATTCAGAGCCCCGCTCCCTCCGCAGCTGGCCCCGACAGTAACCCTCAGATTCAGGGCACTCCCCGTGACATATTTCTGTGATACTTAGCACATTCCCAAGTATCTTACATTGTGGTCCTCACTTCTATATTGCATATTTCTTTTCTTATGCTCCTTCCTCAATGAGTAAGCATGTTTGATCATTTATATCTGGAAAATCCATTCGATTGTCATGTACTGCTCAAATGTAGTCTTGTTACAAAATAATCCATATCTCTGGGCATGGGAACCAGGTAATGGTGCTTTTAAAAATTTCCCCAATTTCTCCTGTGTAACTAATGTGGCCAACTCTGGTAAGTTTTCCATAACTTTCCCCTTTTCATAATTTCAATAACTTTCTTTTTTTCTCTGCAGTCTCTGTATGATCATAGAGATTTATTTTTATTTTTAAGCCTTTTTTCTCCATTTTGTCAGCGCTTGTTTCTGAGTTTTCAGAGTTTTATATTTAGCAATTTTTAAAAATGTTACTTTAATCATTTAAATCTTAAGATTTTGTAGCTCAATAAACTATTGATTTCAAAGTATTGAAATGTATTTAAAGTTAATTTAGAGCTATTTTTAACCTTCATGTAAAAATATTAAGCATTAGTACAATGGTATTGGCATGAGAATAGAAATATAGATCAATAGAACAGAGAGTCAAGAAACAATCAATATGATATTTGATAAAGATATCAGGCAATGCAGTGGAGAAAGGAGAGTCTTTTCAATAAGTGGTACATAAACAATTGGGTATCTACCTACCTACCTACCTACCTACCTACCTTTTCTCTACCTGTCTATCTATCTACCCAGGTTTGGCCTTGGCAAAAAGCTGTTATTGGGGGAGACCACCAAAGATTTTGGTATTCATGCAGGACCACTGAGTTGAGCTGCCTCAAATACACTGCTGGTGTTCCCCTCAAACATTTGACAAATTTGAAGCTATGTCAGGAGTGAAAGTGAAAAACTCTGAAGGATAGAACTTACTAAATCTTTAGCAAAACTGAAGTCCAAAGAGGACCCATCTCAATTCCTGAATGGATTCAGGTGAGTAGTTCCTTATCTTATTTAATAAAGGAAAGAAGAACTCTATGGTAAGATATAACATCATCTGGGGACCCTATGGTTCTTTCATACACACTTCGTGGCATACAAGAAAATGTATGAGACCTCTGAAGAAGTAATATCATGTAACAGATAGTCTAAAAAAAGACAACAAAAGATCACATACTGAAGTTAGCAGATGAGACTATAAATGAACTATAATTACTATGTTCAAGGAAAATGAGAAAAAAGAGAGATAAAACAGATGAAAAGATGGTGAATTTCCCCAGATTATTGCAATTTTAAAAAGTGAAATCTAACATATATTTTAGAACTAGAACTATAAAATATAATTACTGTAATTAAGAACTTACAAATAGATTCAACAGTAGTTAGACAAAGAAGAACCCAGGATCAATGAATAAAATAGGTCAGCAGAAATTTCCAAACAGAACCAAATAGAGAAAAAAAGGAGAAAAACCTCAGGAATGACGTAACAGTAGGTGAGACACACTAAAAAGGTCAATGTACATGTAATTGAAGTCCCAGAATAGAGAAAAGCAGAGTGAAATGGTAGCAATATTCTTAGGTATTTTATCCTAAAACTTCTGTAAACTGATAAAAATCATCAACTCACAGATTTAAGAAGCTTAGCAAATGTCCAGCAGGATTTGAAAAAAGAAACCCAGACATATCATAGTAAAATTCCTAGAAAAATAAGGTAATGAGAAATTTAAAAACTTGTTAGAACTTAGAAGATAAATCAACTGCAAGGATTGACAAACTTAACAGCTAATTTCTAAACAGAGACAATGGAAGCCAGAAGAAAAATGAGAAAAGGCTCTTTAAAGTGCTGAATTAACTGCCAACCTGAAATTACATATTTAGCAAAATATCGTTCAAAAATGGAAGTAAAGTGAAAACATTTTCTGACAAATGCTGAGGGAAATCATTGCTAGTATGACTAAATAGTCAATAATAAAATAGTCAATAATAAAATAACAAAAGGGGATTTTCCACCAGGAGGAAAATAAACATAAACAAAAACATGAAAATGAAGGGGAAAACGCAGAATACAAAAAAAAAAGGTAAATACGCAGCAAATATAAATAAATAATGACTATTATTAAATAATTGTGATACTTAAAATTTAAAATGTGATTAGAACTAAATGCATGACAACAGAAATGAAAATATTCTAAAGTGGAATTGGGAAATGATAATTATTTGAGTTAGCCACACTAAATAGCTAGAATGCATACCATTATCTCTAAGATAATTATTAAAAAAATAACACAATAATGTTTAAGCCTTTTTTCTCCATTTTGTCAGCGCTTGTTTCTGAGTTTTCAGAGTTTTATATTTAGCAATTTTTAAAAATGTTACTTTAATCATTTAAATCTTAAGATTTTGTAGCTCAATAAACTATTGATTTCAAAGTATTGAAATGTATTTAAAGTTAATTTAGAGCTATTTTTAACCTTCATGTAAAAATATTAAGCATTAGTACAATGGTATTGGCATGAGAATAGAAATATAGATCAATAGAACAGAGAGTCAAGAAACAATCAATATGATATTTGATAAAGATATCAGGCAATGCAGTGGAGAAAGGAGAGTCTTTTCAATAAGTGGTACATAAACAATTGGGTATGTACCTACCTACCTACCTACCTACCTACCTTCTCTCTACCTGTCTATCTATCTACCCAGGTTTGGCCTTGGCAAAAAGCTGTTTTTTACTATTCAAAAGAGGAAAACAAATAATAAAAAAGTGATTGATCCAAAAGGACAGGAAGAAGAAAAAAATAAATATACAATAAAACATGAGAAATGAAAACAAATAGGAAAATTATAGCTATAAAATCAGTTATATCAGTATATTAAATGTAAATGGATTAATACTTTAAATAAATAATGAAGACTAATTGATTAAAAACACAAAACCCAACTACATGCTTCTTATGAGTGAAAGAGTGTATTTTTACCAAAACCAGATAAAGACCCTACTAAAAAAGGAAACTACAGGCCAATTTCGCTGATGAACATAGATGCTAAAATCCTCAGCAAAATATTGGCAAACTGCATCCAGCAATACATTCAAAAGATTATCCACCATGATCAAGTGGGATCATCCCAGGCATGCAGGGATGGTTCAATATACACAAGTCAATAAACATAATACATCACATAAATAAAAGAAAAGACAAAAACCACATGATCATCTCGATAGATGCAGAAAAAACATTCGATAAGGTACAGCACCCATTTATAATCAAAACACTCAGCAAAATGGGAATAAATGGGGCATTCCTCAACGTAATAAAGGCCATATATGAAAAACCTACAGCCAACATCATACTCAAGGGGTAAAAACTAAAAGCTTTCCCACTAAGATCGGGAACACGACAAGGATGTCTGCTTTCACTGCTTCTTTCAACATCGTATTGAAAGTCCTAGCCACAGTGGTCAGACAAGAGAAAGAGATAAAAGGCATCCAAATAGGAAAGGAGGAAGTAAAGCTATCATTGTTTGCAGATGACATGATAGTGTACATAGAAAACCCTGTAGACTCTACCAAAAAATTCTCAACCTAATAAGTGAATTTGGCAAAACAGCAGGATACAAAGTCAACATTCAGAAATCAAAGGCATTTTTGTACACCAGCAATGCAATAGAAGAAGAAGAAATCAGGAAAAAAATACCATTTGATATCGCAAGAGGAAAAATAAAGTACCTAGGAATAAATTTAACCAAAGAGGTAAAAGACCTGTACGCAGAAAACTATACAACATTGAAAAAAGAAATTAAGGAAGACACAAATAAATGGAAGCATATACCGTGCTCATGGGTTGGAAGAATTAATATCCTCAAAATGTCCATACTACCCAAAGCAATTTATAGATTCAACGCAATCCTTATTAAGATACCAATGACATATTTCACAGAAATATAACAGACATTTCAAAAATGTATATGGAACCATAAACGACCCCGAATAGCCTCAGCAATTTTGAGAAAGAAACACAAAGTAGGAGGGATCACAATACCGGACATCAAACTATACTACAAAGCTACTATACTCAAAACAATCTGGTACTGGCATAAGAACAGATCCACAGACCAGTGGAACAGAATAGAAAGCCCAGAAATAAGCCCAGGTCTCTATGGGCATCTAATACTTGACAAAGGGGGCAGAGCATAAAATGGAGCAATAGCCTCTTCAACAAATGGTGTTGGGAGAGCTGGATGGCTACGTGCAAAAAATTGAAATTGGATCATCAGCTGACACCATACACAAAAATAAACTCAAGATGGAGAAAAGATTTAAATATAAGTCGCAACACCATAAAAGTCCTAGAGGACAACATTGGCAGGAAATTCTTAGATATCCCATGCAGCAATTTTTTCACTGATATGTCTCCTAAAGCAAGGGACATAAAGAAAAGAATAAACAAGTGGGACCTCATCAAAATAAGAAGCTTCTGCACAGCTAAAGAAAATATCAGTAAAATGACAAGGGAGCCAACCATATGGGAAGATATATTCGCTAATGGTACATCAGATAGAGGTTTGATCTCCAAGATATATAAAGAACTCACTCGACTCCACTTGAAGAAGACAAACGATCCAATCAAAAAATGGGCAAAGGACCTGTGCAGACGCTTTTCCCAGGAGGAGATACAGAGGGCCCAGAGGCATTTGAAAGGATGCTCAGCATCATTAGCCATCAGAGAAATGCAGATCAAAACCACCATGAGGTACCACCTCACACCGGTCAGAATGGCCATCATAAACAGATCAATAAACAACAGGTGCTGGCGAGGCATGGAGAAAAGGGAAACCTAGTCCACTGTTGGTGGGAATGCAGACTGGTGCAGCCACTGTGGAAAGCAGTGTGGAATTTCCTCAGAAAGCTGAAAATGGAACTGCCTTTTGATCCAGTGATTCCCCTGCTGGGACTATACCCTAAGAATCCCAAAATGCCAATTCAAAAGAACCTATGCACCCCAATTTACAATAGCCAAGTGCTGGAAGCAACCTAAATGCCCATCAGTAGATGACTGGATCAAAAACTATGGTACATTTACACAATGGAATACTACACAGCAGAAAGAAAAAAAGAACTACTAAACTTCATGACAGCATGGATGGAACTAGAGAGCATTATGCTAAGTGAAATAAGCCAGGGGGTGAAAGACAAATACCATATGATTTCACCTGTAAGTGGAACCTAACCAACAATACAAAGATGCAAGGAAAGTAAGACCAGAAAGACTGAAAGGAAAAGAAACCAACAGAGACAAGAGGGAAGGAGGGAGGTGGGGCGGGGAAAAGGAAGGGAAGGGGAAAGTCAAGGAACATATAGCAAGGACTCATGGACAAAACCAAAGGGGAAGAGCTGAGGGAGGGAAGGAGGGAGGGGGCAAGGGAAAGTGGTAAGGGGTAGGCAGAGACAAATGTATTTGAAAAAATAGATAAATTAATTAAAAAAAAAAGAAAGTGTGTTTTTAAATAACATTGCAGAAAAATAAGTGGAAGGAGGGGTGTGGGGATCTAGAGGCTATAAAGAGTGCTACTTCCACAGCTACAATAAGAACAAGAAAAGCTGGGCAATTTGCCAGTTCACAACTTTCTTGAATTCATCAGAGTCTTAAGGTTGCAGGGTCAAAAACAACCTGTGATATGGACAGAGATGGAACATGAGAGCTTGCTTACCTCAGTAGATGCAGCCAGACACCAGTGAGAGGAATTCAGCTAGAACAGCTGAATTGGCAAAGGCAAGTGTGGACTAGAGGGAGAGGTGGAAGATCCTGCAGTCCATAGATGTGGGAGAGGGGAGGAGCTGACACGCTCCTGAAAGTTTTTTCTCTACGCACCTCTACAAATCATAGGCACTCACCAGGAAGGCTAGAGAGAGTCCTGAGACAGATTTCTTCACGACGTAGGCCAGGGGAAGAGAAGAAGATGTTGTGTAAAGAGCACAAAACTCTGCCTAAATCTTTCTTATCTGTCTCCCCTATCTCTTCTATGGAACCAAGTCTTAACATATGGAACAGGGGAAGCCAACACCAAGTATTTTCTCCAGTGTAATGATAAAAACCCCTTGAAACTAGAGGAAGGAAATTTTTTTTAAAAAATACCTTTTATTCCTGTGGAACAGGAATACTATACTTTGTACTATGACATTTTATATAAGGCATCTGACCATCCTCAGATTTTGGTGTCCACAGGGGTTTCTGGAACTAATCTCCTACAGGGGCTGAGACTACTGTATATGCTAGGCCCAGAACTAGAGCTGGAGGATAAGAAGGGGATTTTAAGGCCACATCCTCCAAACCCAGGGAAATAGTACCTGTCTAAGACTGAGGTTTAAAAAGAATCTTGGGTTGCTTGCTTTGGCAGCACATATACTAAAGAGAACATCAGAGAATCCCATCCATGTGTGGAGACATAGTGGACTGGGCACAGTACATTGGAAATAGCCAAGGAGAGTTAGTAGATGTCAATAGAAATTACCAATACTGAAACAAAAGAGTAAAAGGTACAAAAAGAAAAAACACACAAACAAACCAGAACACCTAAGAACTGCAGAATAATCTCAGATTTTTTAGACGCATTATTGGAATGCCAGAAGGAGAAAAGAGAAAATTGGACAGAAGAAATACTTGAAGAAATAATAGCTGACAGTTTTTCAAAATTAATGACACTGAACCACAGATTCAAGAAGTCCAGAGAACACCAAGCAGGATAAATACCAATTGAACAAAACAAAACAGAGCACACACCCACATGAATTTTAACAAAAAGGTTGAAAACAAAAGACAAGAGAAAATTAGAAGTTAAATGAAATGACTTATATACAACTGTACTTTGATAGGCAAAAAGTAAGACAACTCGAAACCCTGTCTTATGTCTTACATAAAAGCTAAGTTAAAATGTTTTATAGATATAAATGTAAAACATAAAACTATAAAACTTCTAGAACAAAACTTAGGGAAAAAATATTTGTGACCTCAGGTTAAGCAAAGAATTTTTTAGACATTATATCAAAAATATGATACATAAAAGAAAAAATTTATAAGTTAGATATTATCCAATTAAAAAATTTTTGGTCTGTGAAGATACTGTTAAATGCATCAAAAGATAAACTTGAGTTTGGGAGAAAACATTTGCACATCACATTTCTGACAAAGGTCTTATATCTAGAAAAACAACTCACAAAACTTGGTTAAGTTCTTTTTTGAAAAACATCTCCCCAGGTGATTCAAACATACAGCCAAATTTGGAAACCTCTCTTCTGTGACATCCTATTACATTTTCTGAGTAACATAATTCTCCTTTTGTCTTTGATTAGAGCTGGTTATGAAACATAAATACAGACCCCAGTCTCAGTCATTCACATCCCTTTGAATTTGGGTGGCTTTCTGGTGTGTGCATCAGCAGCCTACCAGCAGTTAGGCTGATTTTTCACTTCTGGTTCTTCTGTCACTTCTGTTTATTCTCTTCTTTCCTGGCACCTGTAGATTAAAATGTGGCTTTAGGTATCACACAGGCCTATCTCATGAAAGGCAAAATATACAGTGTAAAACATTGATATTTACTTCAAAAGATCATTAAATGAAAATGCATTTCAACATGCCCGTGTGACTTCTAAATTAATGAATTTAATATACCTTTGAGCATCTCTCTAGGAGCAACTGGGGCATGTCTTTTTCTTGTCTACTGAAGATGGTAAGTTGCAGTAAGTTAATTCTTCTACTATTGATTTTTATGATCTGCCCACCAATTTGTTTCTAAGGAAAATTTTCTATCAGAGTGGCAATATTCACATCTTGGTAGGCATGAAAGTCATCTAAGGAAGAAGCTTTTAAAAATGTAGATTCTTAATTTCCTACCTACAGAGATGTGTGTAGCTACTGTTGGGGTAAATCCCCCAAACCTATACTTTTAAATAAATGTCTTTCTGTGATTCAAATGTAGCTGGGGCTATAGAACATTACTTAAAAGTCCTGGGTAAGAACATTGTCTCTGTGAATTTTACATGTTTACATGTATCCTGTAACTGAAAACTATCACAGACACTGAACTTCACCAACGCAGACATTCTGAGGCAAAATAAGGCTGGCCAAAATATAAGGGGAGAAAATCTAGCTTTGAAAATCATCCCCCTTTCACGGCCATTATTATTATTACTATTTTATTATTATTTTTTTAAATGACAGCTTCTGTGAAACGACTAACTTGGAGAGTTATTGTGCACCAAATGTGATAATAGTCATTAATATTCTGGCCACAAATGCAATTCATTTGGTAAACACCAGGCTCTTTGAAGCATGAAGTACCCAGTGTGATTGCATTTTGATGCTAGGATGTGCCATGGACCCCTGGGTGGCCATGTAGATCTCTCCTTTGAAACGTTGGAGAGAAAGAAACCTCCATGTGTGGCCCTAAAGGGGAGCCTCTGCAGTCCCCATCCGTCCCTCATCCCATTTACTTTTACATTACTGAGCTATATTCAGAACCAAAGAGGACAGAATACTTTTATGCATTTTCATACAATGGTCCTAACTAAATGTGAAAATATTCTGGCTGTGTAGAAGGGTAGTGTAAAAAAAATTTAGTTTCTCATATGTTTGTAACAGTTATTATAAAACCAGCAAGGGGTAATGTGAAGGCAATTTGGTTATCACTACAGTATTTGAAATAACTTTTTCCTTTTCCTCAAATTTTAGCTTTTTCTTTAGTGACGAATTGTGGGAAATACTGTCATTATATTCACCCCTAAATAGCTTCCTTATCAAATGCATTTTCTTTTTCCCTTCATTTGCCATTTAGCTTTTGCTAAGTACAACGAGGAATGGTATTATGGCCTCAGGTAATAAAAGAAAAATTAAAAGTGTGTTGAAAAGCTCTCTGGTGTCTTTTCTAGAAGGATGAGGCTGATTGTCATGCATGAGGCTATTGGTTGACTTCTAATGGAGGACACAGGAGTGTGATTCTAGAAAATCCTACTGTGAGTTTTGGAATATCAAGCCAGCCAGCCAAACAGTTGCCACTGCTCAGCCATCCCATCCCCTGCATTTGTTAAATTGTATTTCTCATTAGAGATAACACTTGTAACAAGCCAGAGGAAAGTAGGTCTTGCTGCAGCTTAATTTGAGGAAATTGATTAAGATAAATTTAAGATTGTACCCATCTTAGAGGGAAAAAAAACTCATTATGAAAAGAATGGACTGCCTGCTATTATTCTGATAGAGAACAATTTAACAAGCAAATTTATGCACTGTTGAAGCCAACTGCTTGGCATTTGCATTTTGCTTGGTGGTTCCTAAACACAAAAATTAACCTACATTAGGAAGTAAGCAGATGTTGACATAGAAAAATTTGGAAAATATACAAAGTTATAAAAGAAAATTAATATTATTGTTAACATTTTGATGCATTGCTTTCAGCCTGCTTACTATCTGTGCATATGTTTTGGGGATCATATTTTATATGCTGCTTTGTAGTCTGTCTTTTTTTTTTTTTAACCTACTCTTGGACTGTAAACATTTCCCAGTACTATTGATATTTTTTCATAAAAATAAATTTAATGTTTTATAATGCTACCTTTAGTTCTGCACTGTAATTTAATTAACCATTCTTTTCTAATTGAACATTAATACTCAACAATCTTGATCCATTATAGAAGTCCTGAAATATATGTGGAAGATCTCGTATTTCCACAAGTAATGGAAATTAAATGGCAGATTGTGGATTCTGGATCTCTCTGTTTATAGTAATTAACTCACTTCTTGATAACATTTTAAATGTTGATAGGATTGCAAGCTTTAAGAACTGGTTATTTGGGAGAATGTCTTTGTGTTACTTTCAGGGTCCCTTGTTTCCAGAGTTGCCTGGGTGTTTGAGGTCAGTGGATTAAAGGGAGTTCAGTCTTTTCTGCCCCAAGGGCAGGAGGGTAGGCAGGGAAGAAGGCATTGGTTTATAACTCCAAGCCTGCAAAGTTGTGAAAATTCATTGTGAAGTCTGAACTAGGTTTTGAGGAATTCTGGTCTGAGTAACTTCTCTGATTAGGTAGTGAAAAGGAGCAATGGTCTATGTTGAAAACATGGAAGTAGGTGATGTGGTTAGGGCTTGACATAGAGGTACTTTGGAGAAAAAAGTGATAACATTAACTTTTCACCAGATAAAAGTTTGAGATCTCCTGACACGACAGATTTGTGGCCGGTCATGTTAGAGGTTAATTTTGGAGTATGGAAGAAGACTCAACTTGTCTCCAACTTAAAGTCTGAGTCAAGTGTTGAGCATCATGAATAAATGAACTAATGAATGTCTCTGATTTTTTAATTCTCTGACACAAACCGAGTATCCAACACTTCAATTCAGACCCCAGAGGTTAAGGGTTCAGTCTCACAAGACTTCACCCCCACTGCAGATGCCAGTTGTAATGCTGTACCCAGGTTATCTGTACTTTTGTCCAGCTCGTCTACAAATTCAGGGATTCTCACAACCTCCTCTTCAGATTTGATAATTTTCTGGGATGACTCACAGAGTTTAGGAAAATTCTATAATTGCTCCTATATTTTAATTATAAAGGCTAAAAGTAAGAAGCCAGATAAAGAAGTACATAATGAGAGGTGCAAAAAGGCCTTTTAAGTACACCAGCTTCTGTCTTCATGGATTTGGGGTGCACCACCCTCCCCATGCCTCAATGTGTTCATCAACTTGGAGCTCTAAGAACTCCATCAATTAGGAATATTTATGGGCATTTCATTATGTAGGAATGATTGATTAAACAATTGGTCATTGGGGATTGAACTCAATCTACAATCCCTGTCTCCACCCTTCAAAGGGATTTTATTTTAATTGATAAAGAAGCTTAAACCACTTAAGCTTCACCCTATCAAAAGTCCTTGAGACTGCCCTCCAGCGCTGGAGGGATCTTCTCCCTCTCACACGCATTTGCTCTGCACCAGAGGCAGGAGTTCTTGCTTTGATCTATCTCAAGTAGGTCTCTTGATAGTAACACACTTTTTTCTTTAAGTTCGTTTTTGACTTTTATTTATTTTTGTAGTAAATTTGCTGGGGTGGCATTAGTTCATAAATACACACCGGTTTCAAGTGTACAATTAATAAAACATCATTTGCACACTGCATCGTGCGCTCACTGCCCAAAGTAATGTCTCTTTCTGTCCCATTTATCCACCCTTTGCCCACTTCCACTCCCCCGCCCCCTTTCCCTCTGGCTATCACTACACTGGCGTCTGTGTCTGTGTTATCTATGTCTATATCTATATCTATATCTATATCTATATGTAAAATGATGTGTCCAGAAGGTGTCCAGCCCTGTAATATGAAAAATAGAGACATTTATTGAAGAAAATACAAGATACAAGAAACATTATATATAAGACAATGACGCCACAGTCCCCTTCAATGTAAGTGTAAAGGGGCACATCCAGGCTCCCCCCAAAAGGTATTTGGGATGGGGTCCAGAGATTGGGGTGTCCAAGAAAAATATATTCTCCTCACCCCAGGGAGCCTTGAGCAGGGCCATTGAGAGTCATTTTGCATGTCAATAACAGGATTGCTTCATTCCTCTTATGGAAAGAGGGTTATTTTGCATATCACCAAAGCTAATCAGGAAGGTTTAAAAGACTTAATGCAGAATGTAACTGGGAGAGGGAAGAGGAGAGACAATGGGACGTAGACTCTGGGCAACAGTGTGAAGACCATGTGGGAAGAAAGAGGAGAGAAAGGACTCTTGCTAGTGGGCCATGAGAAGGTGCCACATGGTTATGGATGAAGAGCTGGAGATTGTGGCGACGCAACAGATGGTGCTGAGAACTGCGAAGCCTGCCCAGCGCGAGCCCCGGACGTCTGTTCTTTTTCTTCTGAAAGACGGTACACCTGACTGGCCTGACTGGCTAACTGGGCAAAGCGGGGAAGGCAGGACAGTGTGTGTGCTGGTGATTGTTTTAAAGGGATTTTGAGGTTTAAGAGTGACATTTAGCCATTAATCAAACCCGTATAACTTTTGAATAAATAGTTCCTTTCCTTTTCACCAAACTCTGCCATTCAGAGCCATAATTCCAAGGGCGGCAGGCAAAGGACCTACAACCGAGGGATCCTGGGGAAAGAGGATGTTGTTGTTTCGGTAGTAGCATCTGGGCACCCCCCACCCCCATGGGTCCATTTGTTTGGTAACATAGGTACCTTGGGACCTCACACTGTTCTCCCAATCATCACCAGTTGTCCTGTATTTTCCTGAACCTCACTGATGGTCTGAAATCTCTTCCCTTTCAAGGTGATTTTAGTTTTGGGAAAAGCCGGAAATCACAGGATGCCAAATCTGGGCTGTAGGCAAGCTCAGTCACCTGGGTGATTTGATGTTTCACCAAAAAACTTTGCATGAGATGTGATGCATGAGTGGGTGCATTGTCGTGATGAAGCTGCCATTCACCACTTGCCCACAGCTGCGGCCTTCTGAATCATCCAAATTGTGTCTGCGGAGGAATGTTCAAGCTTAATGCAAAATTTGCAAATTTGTTGCTCTACTCACTCAGTCATTTTGAATATGAGGCCCACACAGTACACATGCTCAGTTAATGGCGTCTACTGCCTTCACTGACTAGCACAATGAAAACATTGTTCACGTATGTGCATCCCAGTCCACTCTCCTTGGATGCCTGGTTACATCAATGTAGTGTAAACTGTTCTTGTTATATTAACAATAGTTGGACTTTTTCCAGATAGACCTCATGTATATACATATAGTCTATCAGGAAAAATGTATGTGTGTGTATGTATATGTGTATATATACATGCAAAACTTAATACTCAGATATTATTGTGGTGAGAAAATACTTTATATATATATGAAGTCTGTCTGGGAAAGTTGTGAGTGTGTGTGTGTGTGTGTGTGTGTGTGTGTGTGTACTTAGTACTCAGATATTATTGTGCTGGGAAAACACTTTTTCAATTGGAAGCTAAAAGTAAAGCAATTTATCAGGTCCTATGTGTCAACTGAAAGTCCCCTAAAATGGAATATTATGGATCTCTTTCTTTTTTACTTTTTTAAAGTGGAATACTTATGGAGTACTTTTTCTTTTAACCACTAGTAGAATTGGGTAAAGTCTGAAGCCTAGTCTTTTGGGCTTCTGCTTTCTACAAGTTACAGGGTGGGGATGTTTGTGTTTGCCAAAATTGAAAAGATCAGAATTAAAAAAAAATCACATGTTGCAATATTCTGTTCTCTTGCCAGAGTAGGCTCAGCTCCTTCCTGGTTAGATAAGGTCAAATTTAGACCTCCTATCAAGTCACTTCCAGAAAAAGCTGTTTGTACTCTCCGCATATTTTCAGGGAGTGGATGTTGCTAATGCTGAGACTACTGCTTGATGGTGATGATGATAATAATTAAGACTTTTCTGAGTAATTCTTGGAACACAGTTTCTTGCTTCACAAAATGGATAAAAGATACGGTATTTGGATTCAGAATAGTACCCCAGTGTGGCATGGTGGCTTGCAAGGCAGAAAGCATCATAGGATGCATCAGCCCAAAATGGAACAGTGAGATATGATAAGCATGTCTCTTTTCATTGCCGTCACCAAACTACCATCCAGTCCTTAGTCTCTGCGTTCTGGAAGTTGTGAATATGCTGGGGAAAGAGGAACTATAGATGCAAACAGACGATCAGAATTTGAGTCTGTAAGATATTTAAAGAAGGAATCAAAGAGTATCTAAGGCTATTAAGGGAATTTGCATGTCTGTTGGTCTCAAGCACTGAGTAAGGAAGATTTCTTGACCAGTAGGACTTCTGTTGCTGGCATGTTGGAAAGACTTGTATCAAACTAACTCTCTTGACAAGGTACACTATAAAAAAATGGATAAAACAATAGTTTGAAAGCACTGAGGAGCAGCCAAATCAGACAGGAAGAAATGAGGTGCACTGGGGAGAAGCCGCATTTCCTTTCATATATCCCCTTGGGTCATTTGCCAATGTAAAGATCAAGGAATAGAAACGTCACAGGAAGAGGCAGATTAGCTTTTTGACATTCTCACCAAGTGAGGAATCAATCAGGTGTTGGAGCTTGAGGCTACGAAAGTAGCAAGGAGACTGAAGACCTAAAATCTTGGAAGGGAAGGAATTGTGGAGAAATAAGTCTGAAATTTTGTGTGAAATTTCCTCTGAGGCATTCACAAAATCTTTGCTGTACTCAGGATAAAAATAAGCCAAATCTCTGAAGAAAATAGTGCATATTTTCTTCAGCAGTTGGGAAGCTAAGTAGCTGAGCAGAGATTTTTGGCAGTCATCAAACACTTAGTAGGCAGAGGTTTGGGTTCAGGGCTCAAGAAGATAGAGAAACCTTGGGAAATACCTTCATGCTTTTTAGCTGAGACTCTGGAAGAGGAACACACTAAGCATTTGGGCTAAGCCATAGCATTATAGGCAATCCTGAAAGAGACAATATTCCTATTATCTCTTACTATTTTACAAATCATATCAAAGCTTCGAGGCTTATGACAGGAACTTATTATCTCTCACCGTTTTAGAGGCTGACAGATTCAGTTGGGTGGTTTCTATTTAGTGTCCTTTATGTGTAGCCAGACTGACTTTGAGGCTGGACTCATTTAAAAGGTTCTTCACTCAAGTATCTGGAGCCTGGGCTAGGAGGTCTGGAATAGTTGGGGAGTGAATGAGTTGAGCATTTATCTCTGTAAGAGTCCTCACCATGTGACTAATTTGGGCTTCTTCACACACAGAAGTCTCAGTGGACTTTTTATGAGATGGCTGGCTTCCTCCAGACTGGGCATTTCAAAAAATGGGAAGTAGAGCTGGAAGTCTTTTAAGATGTGGGTTCCAAAATGATACAGCACCACTTTTGCCATATTATATCCGTCAAAGCAGCCCTAGAGCCAATCTAGTTGTTAGAGCAGGAGACCGAACCCACTCCACTCAATGGGGGGACCATCAAAGAATTTAAGGTCATTTTTAATATGCCACAAACTAGCTCTATTAAAGCTTTGAGCCAGGTTGTCAGAATGAAGTTGATCCTGGCTGTCAGAAAAAATTAAGTCCTCCAAGGGGAAAAGTAATTTCATCTAGCGATCTTACGAGTTGTTCATACATAATGTTTGACATTCAATGAATAATTACTAGGAAGGTCAAGAAATAAAACCAGACCAAAAAGAAAATGAAAAAGTAAACAGTAGAAGCAGGTCCAGATGTGGGAGTTATAATGTAGGGAATTTAAAATAACTGTGACTAACATGATAAAGAAAAAAAAAAATTTTAAAGATGGAGAGTTTTGCCAGAAAACTGGTATTTATAAAAAATAATAGAATCAGCCCTGACTGGTGTGGCTCAGTGGGTTGAGTGTCATGCCACAAAGTGAAGGGTCACTGGTTTGATTACTGGTCAGGACACATGTCTGTGTTGCAGACCAGGTCCCCGCCTGGGGATGTATGAGAGAGACAACTGATCAATGTCTCTTTTGCACGTTGACATTTCTCTCCCTCTCTTTCTCCCTCCCTTCCCCTCTCTCTGGAAATAAATACATAAAATCTTAAAAAAAAATAGTCAAATGAAAATTCTAAAACTTGAATACACAATATCAGATATTATGAATTCAGCAGATCAAACATGGAATAAGAATGGATCATTAAACTAAAATATAGAGTAATAAAAATATCCAGATGTAAACAGACAGAGAATAAAAGGATTGAATATAAAGAATAACTGTAAGAAATATATGATGGATAGTTAAAATGACTACCATATGTCATTAGAGTTCCAGGAAAAGAAGAGATAAAAGGAAACAGAAATAATTCATTTAAAGGAGTATTGGCCAGGAATTTTCCATAAGTTGGAAAATATCAAACTTACATAAGACAAGTGATATAAAACTCAAGAAGGATTAACACAAAGGATATCATATTTAGACACAAAGTATTCAAACTAATAAAAACAAAATATAAATAGAAAAATCTGTAAAGTAATAAAAAGACACCCTCCTTCAAAAAAAGATTGACAGTTGCTTTTTCTTTCTTTTTTTTAATTTAAAGTTCTATGTATAGTGAAGCTATCCTCATAAAGTAAAGCAACATAAAGACAGGTTTAGACAAATAAAACATAAGGGAATTTCTATTCGAAAGACCTGCATTAAAAGAACTACTAAAAAGAAAACTTGCTGCAGAAAAAGAAATACATGATCTCATATGGAAAACAAAATAATGCAGGAAGGAAATGAAGATCACTGTGGGTGGGGAGAGAGTGGGTGAATCTAAACAAATATTGGTGATTAAGAAAACCCATTACATAATATTTTGCGGTTTAAAATATATAGAGAGTTATATGAGAACAGTAGTATAGAAAGATGAGGGATGATAAGAGTCGAAATGCTTAGATTGCATTGTCTAGGAAGCAGTGAAAGAACTAATGTTAGGAAGACTCATAAATTACAACTGCATCTTGAAATGTCTAACATAATGACTAAAGTCACTACTAAGGGAAAAAATAGAAAAATAGTTTAAAAGATACTTGATTGATTCAAAAGAAGACAAGAAAATATAACAGTAACAAAAATAGATTCAATTAATATAAAACAAATAATCAGATACTAGATTTATACCCAAATGTATTAGTAATTACATAGTAAATGTAAATGAGCTGAAACACTAATTAAATAACAAAAATCGCCAGAGTATATACAGAAAAACAAAATCCAACAATACACTTCTTACAAGGTGCAAACGTGAAATATGAAACACAGAGTAAAGTACGGGTTAAGAATACCATGCAACACTAACCAAAAAAAGCTGATATGATGATTCCTTTACAGGACAAAGTAAACTTCAGGCAATAGATTATCAAAGAGGTATTGTATCATAAGAAGATAAGCACACATGATACAAAGCAAAAAATCAAATAAAAGAAGAAATCAAGAAATCCAAAGTTATAGTTGAATATCTTAACTCAACAATGTCAGTGATAAAAAGAACAAGCCTAGAAAATAAAACAAAAAAACAGGATATAGATAATCTGAACAACATGTGACAAACTCATACTAACTGGCCTGTATAGAACAATATATCACAAACTACAAAAAAATGCAATCTTTTCAAGCACACATGAGATATTTGCCAAAACAGACATATGTTCAACTATAAAGAAAGTTTTAATTTTCAAAAAGATGAAAATTTAATATTATGTAATCTGATGGGAGTGGAATTAAGCTTGAAATCAAAGCCAGATAAAACCAAAATTTAGGAAATTAATTGATATACTTTTAAACACATGGGTCAAAGAAGAAATTAAAATTTGTTAGAGTATATATTCAACTGTATAATTAAAAATAAAGCATGTTAAGACATAAGGATGTAGTCAAAGCAAAAAAATGTACAGCCTTAAATGTTTGTCTTAGAAAAGACATGTTGAGAATCAATCATTTAAGCAAACATCTCAGGAAGAAAAGGAAAAGCAAACAAAACTTAAAGAAAGTGAAAAGGTGTAAATAAAAAGAAAAGTCTAGAAATCAATGAAATAATAAAAAAATACACAATAGAAAAAATCAACAGTCAAAAATAATTCTTCCAAATATTAATAAAATTGATAAGCCCTAGCAAGACTGATCAAAAGACAGTACAAATTATCAATATCAGAAACAAAAAGCAAGACTCAATACAGATTCTAAAGACATTCAAAAATAGTGAAAGAATATTATGGCAACATTGTGTTGAAAAATTTCACAATAGAGATAAAATATGCAAATTTCTTGATAAAAAGAAGTAGAAAATCTGGGCCTTCCTGTAACTAAAAAATTCCAGAACCAAATGGTTTCACAAGCAAATTTTACCAAAAACAAAAAAAATTAGCATTGTTGTTACCCAAACTCTTCTGCTAATGGCCAGGACTCTGTTAAATGCTAAACCCATGAAGAATAAGATAGGATCCATACCCTCAAAACTGTAATAGGGCAACAGACCTGCAAACAAATAATTAAATAGAATGTGTAGAGCACCACTGAAGAGGCATAAGAATAGAGCTTTGACTGCATGCAACTGGTTTGTTTTGGAGGAATCTGGACAACTTTGCAGAGGAGGTACAATTGAGTTGGGTTTCTAATGTTAAGTAGCAGAACCTGCCAGACAAAGACAAGGAAGAAAAGCTGGCATCCCAGGAAGAGAAAATAAAAAGTGCAAAAGGCTTATCTTGAGTGATCATGATGCGCTAAGGTCAGGGTGAGCAGTTTGATGTAACGGATAGTAAGGAAAGGTGAATCTGTGGGCCACCCATGTCTTATTTCCTTCACTTGGACTCCCTAGATTGTTATAGTTGAATTCATTGCTTTTTTTCTCTATGCCAGTTCGAAGTGAAGCAAGCACCACTTAAATAACTTTGCTGGAGGCAAGGGTATAGGTAGCAATAAAGGGAAAAGTATGGCATGAAGGTGGAGGGACTCTCAGAAGTAGGGAAAAAATAACTAGTAAATGCCTCTGTCACAGATACATGATCCAGCAATGACTAGTGCACTCTGGTATTGAAACAGAGTCCCAGCTATCTTCACTCCTCTATGTTGCAGTTCTGCAACTTGACTTCTAGATTTCCTCCCCCTTTCTTTCTACTGACTCTTGATCTTTTCATGCCCAGCCTCCTGAGAACTAGGGCACAATCAGACAGAACTGGGCTGAAATTGACCTGTTCGAGGGATCACTGAGATGACAACCATCAAGGCCCCCAAACTGTAGCACTGTATTGGCACTTCATCTTTAAGTCATAGCAAGACAATCAATTGTGCTGGGGAAACCAGAGCAATAACAATTAGAGGACAAAACAAGGTAGCATATAGTTAAGCTATAATATTGTTGACGTATGATTCCAGTCAAATGGAGCAAAATCACAAAGGAGAACAATAAAGCCTTCTGAAAGTGGGGAAGGCTTCAAATGGGTGATATATATTTTTTTAACATGACCTCTCAGAAAAGAACACAGCATAAACAAAGGTAGAACACAATGGGGGAAATACTGGGAGAGCGAATTACTGGCTACTCATGTTGCATAGGTTATATTGACAGAAAACCAAAACAACCAATCAATGTAGTTGGTGCAATGTTAAAGGAGGACATCAAACTTGCTGCTTAATCAATTTTGTTATTTGACTGAGTTTGTCAAAGCGTTGAAGAATCTCTTGTCTTCATAAAATTGGGATATGTTTAACAGCCATTCCAAAGGGTTAGTTTCAAACAGTTTGAAAGTCTCAGAAATGAGGGTAGTAGTAGGGCCAAAGACCTTGAATGCTCTCTGTGATTTTTCCCTTGATTAACTGGCCTCGGCCAGACTTTTGTTGTGTTTTTGTCTGGGGTTATTTTGGATGACATTTCACTTGCCACATATAAGACTTTCTAGTGGGATGCTGCTGGGTTCTTACTAGTATCTCCTAAAATACCTTCTGTTTGACATCATTTTCTCTTCCTCCCAAAGATGAATTCAATAAGCCAAGTGAAATGTCAAGGATATTGTGTGTAATTGACATTAGGAAATGCTTGGCTTCATTTTGACTAGTTGGCACTAAGCTCTGGACAAAAGTAGTCTGTTAAACTGCCTGCAAACATTTTGTTGACCTGAGAAAATTTTGTTGACTTGAGGAAAAATAGGTTCATGGAATCAAGTTACATTTTCTGATAGAGAAACATTGTGGTAAAAGATTTGGGTTGGTCATTTTGGAAATTTTGGTTCTCATATACTGGTCAAATGGTTATTGAGAGCCTACTATATTTCAGTATAATATACTTTATGGGAATATTTAGGGCACTGTTTTCCAAACTGAACATCAAAGAGGTTAACAGATATTCTTCTGACAAAATGGTGTCTGGCTAAATGAGTTTGTAACATAAACTTTCCTGTTTGAATATAGAGCATATTGGAATAATAAAGTTTCAGAAAAGTCTTGCAGAAAAGAAACTTGCCTCATTTTTCTTTGATTAACCCACTATTTTAAAAAAATTATTTCTGAACATGGAACCCCTCATTTTGGAACATCCATTAAATCTCATGGGATACAAGGGAATTCTGGGGAAGGGGGATTGAATTGGCTCTCTCTGCCTCTTCCTCCCACTGCTGTATTTATTGGGGGGTGGAAATTGAAGACCTTTCATGATACATCACATATTAGCCAAGTGCCCAACAGCAAATGGTTGTTAGAAAGAAATTGTAGTAAAACATGTTAATGGCAGAAAAAGATCCATGTAAACATTTAGCCAAACTATTTTTTTTCTCTCTTTGTCTCCTTATTTTAATGCTGTCTTTTAAGGCCTTAGCCATAGAGAGGCAGTAATTCCTTTTTCCTGAACTGTCTTATGGGTAGGTGTACTGCTCCTCCTCCTTTTTTCCAGTTTCTTAAATGACTTTTGATGCTGTACCCGCAACCTATGTTAAAAAGAGGGTTGGCTCTACTTTCTCATTCATGATGCATGACCAAACTTCATCAAGTCAAAAGCTGGCTAACAAACATGAAGGAGATGATTTTGTAGGCAGGTGCGCAGTATGAGTGGTTGGGTGTGCAGCTAAGAAATCTGTCTCATTTATGAAGAATGTCTAGAGAGTGGGTAGAAGACCAGAGAATTGCCCCAAGAGCAAGATTAGGCTAGTTATTCCAAGAGTCATAGGATCATTAAAATCCTAAGGGGTATAAGTTAAATGATTTGGTGCCCTGGGATAATGGGGCATAGTGAATAGAGAAGAAAGTCTAAGCTGAAAAGGAGAACATTGGGAGATCTCATAATTGTGAGAGAGTGAACACATTTATGTGGAAACAAAAATGTCAGAGTTTAATTTTTTTCAACTTTGGACTTAAAATATAAACTCTAGAAAAATATCTGCTTATAAAATATGCTCTTTCTGTGAATGTTCAGGTGCCTCCAAGCATGAGTGGTGATATCTTGTTTTCTAATGGCATTCAAAGCCAAATACAGCTGTATTGAGCAATTTTTTGAAATGTAAAATAAAAAACAACCCACCCCCACCTTAACTAACAGAATGTAGTATTGCTACATTCTGTTAAAGTGGGTGTATTTAACATCCATTACCTATTTGGTTTGAGGATATAATTAAAGATACATGTTTCCTCAAGCTTAGTTCTTATTTTGGTTTCAGCATGGACCCACTAATGGGCAGTTTGCTAGGATCCCAGCCCTAGAAGGGCATCCTTCCTAAGCAGAGGAGACATGCTGTAAACAGACACTTTAAATACAGTGCTTTAATAGGAATTTGCACACGGTGTGAGGCTGGAATCTGCCCTGGGTTTGGGGAAGAGAGAGTTTTGGGTATTTAGAAATGGCTCTCTAGAGAAGAGGATGCTTGAGCTAAGTTTTAATAGTTCAGGTTATAGGGATGAAAAGAAGAGCTTGGAAAAGGTGTTCTGAGATTAGGAAACAACATGGATCAAACACAGAAGCAGGAAACCTAGCAGTTCTGAAGGCTGTGAGTAGAAAATGCATTAGTTGTCTATTATTGCCATAACAAAGCCCCACAGACTTAGTGGCTTAAAATAAATGAAATTTATTATCTTACAGTTCTGAGGGTCAGAAATCTGGCAGGGGTGTCGCTGGGCTGAAATCAAGGTGTACTGGGCTGCATTTCCTTCTGAAGGCTCTGGGGGAGAATCTATTTCCTTGTGTTCTCCATTTTCTTGAAGCTAGCTCACATTCCTTGGCTAATGGCCCCCTTCTTAGATCTTCAAAGTCAGCAATGTAGTATCTTGTAACCCTGATTTTCTGCACATCTCATTTTCTCTGACAGAACTGAGAAAGGTTCTCCACTTTAATGATTCATGTGATTAGAATGGGCCCACCTAGATAAACATGGATAATATTCTAATTTCAATGTCTGTAATTACACCTGCGAAATCCCTTTTGCCATGCAAGATAACATATTCATGGGTTCTGGGGATTAGGGTGTGAGCATCTTTGGGTGTTGGGGGGTGGTCATTATTCTGCCTACCACAGGCAGGATGACTCTGATGAGGTAGGCAAGGACCATGTTGTGGGTGGAAAGTCTTGTGTGCCTGCCGTGCATTGGAGCAAGCTTCTTATTTCTCTTCTAGTTTGGATTGACTCTCTTCCTAGTGCTCTGCTATTTGGGGCTGGAGCTGGTCTCTGATGTCTGTGGCCCATTGACAAAGAAAGTGATTGAGGACTGATTGCTATTCATTACCCTCAGTGGTCCCTCTGACCCCATGCAACTTAACCCCTGTACAACAGTAATTAAAAAGCTATTTGTTTTCTCTTCACTGTTTATCTGAAGACACACACCAAGATAAAAAGGACTTTGGCTTCCTACAGATTCAGTCTGTTGAGGCTTTGTTTCTGACAGCTATTGCTCTTCTTTTTTGTTTTATATTTGATTTTTAGTTAAGTGCACATAAAAACAAAGATATGGCAGATTCTATGTATATTTTCTTCAACTGACCTTATTATATAAATTTATAAAGGTGAAATCCAAAATCAGTTCTTTAAATTATCTTATTATGTATCATAAAGAAGAAATCTTTGAGAAAGCCCAGTGTTTCTCAAGCTTTTTCTAACCTTTTCATATTGTTCTCATGCTCAGTCAATCTTCCTCAGTAACATCTCATTAAAATGAGTGACTCTTAATGGAACATGACCCATGGTTTGAGAATAGCTGATCTTATCAATCCTCATAATTTTATGAACTAGGAAACTGATACCCAAATAGGTTAAATGTGACTTGACCAATATCATGTAGCTTCTTAGCTGAAAATCCAGGATTTGACCCCAGTATCAAATTTGATTGTATCTCAGGCTTTCCAACTATTCCTTTGCTAAAAACAAAATAATCTTTGCATTTTAGTCTCTCAGTTTTCTCCCCTTAGTTCTACATTTTAGAGGCTTTACTATCTTTACTGGAAAAGTAACATTCAAAGACTGAACATTGACATGCAGTTTCTTTTTATATTGTACATCTTTTTTTTTTTTTTTGACAAGGAAAGATTTAGCTTTGTTGGTTCATCTTTCTTTTTTTTTTTTCCATCTTGTTCTTTTTATCTTCCTTGTAGGATTCACACTTCCTTCACTTCCTCTCTATTTCTAGTTCTCTTTCCTTTAATAATATCCCACACTCTACACGCCTCCCTGTTTCCTCCAAAGGGCAGACACAAATAGCTGCAGCAGTGGATGTTGATTTAATTGCTTTGTCATATTTTTACTTGGGTCTTCTCTAAGTCTTTCCTCCAGATACTTACCTAATTTTCCTCCTCTTTGTGCTATTTTTTCCTTCTGTATAAAATGTACCCACCTCCATCCACATCACAGGTTTCTGTCAGCATAGGCAGAGAGTTATCCTCCCAAAAAAGATGGCTATATTGAGCGTTTATGTAGCACTTTCCCCCTCAGCAATGGAAAACCTTCCATAGGGAATTGGTATGACACCTCTATTGCATTGCCGATGAGAAATGGAGGCAGGGAGTAGGAGGAGAAGGTGGGAAGAAAATATATTATAAATTATACTTTACACATGCAATGACCAAAAAGTGCAGATTAGGTTGATCCAATTATTTCCCTTTATCATTTGAGGCATTAGGTTAAGTCATACTGTTGGAGCATTGATCAACAGATTGGCTTGCCAAGAAATCAATCCATTCCTCTACTGAAGATATCTGAAACAGAGAGATATACACAGCCCATGGCTTAGAAGTTAGGCAGAACCAGCTGCTATAGGACATACCATGGCACCAAAATGAAAGTCACTGTGTATGGCTGTAATGTTCTGGGTTTGGATGGTGTTCAATACCTTTCTCCTTAATCTCCATGAGCTCTATTTTCTCATCTGTGAAATGAGAAAAAGAAGATATGCATTTCAGTCTTTTTTCCAGGTTTAAGAGATGAAAAAGTCTTGAGTGTCTTTAAAAGCTGTTGGGAAAGAGCCACTATAGAGCAAAAGATTTAAGATAGAAGAGAGAGAGGATAATTTATAAAGCAAGGTCCCTTCCTGATAAAGTAGGCAGGGCACTGGGGAAGGGATACATCTTAGTTAGAAAGAAGGGTGCCTATTCTACAGTGGCAGGAGGCAAGGTGGAAGAATGGCTGCAAATGTGGTGGCGGAAAGTTGAAGGATGTCCCTTCTGAGGGACCTCTACCTTCTCTGTGAAGTCCGAATTGATGACACCCATTTTGAGTACTGAAAAATATGTGGGTGTTGGAAGATTGAGGACAGTGGAGAAACTAGAGCCCTGGTTTTGGAGAATAGGGGAGAGAACTGATCAAATTCAGTAGAATTTCTTGGTAGTGTTTCATGTCCTGTTAAGCATGCTGACAATGAACACAAGGACAACACTCTGCCCTGTTGCTTTCTCTACAGAGATGCTCAGCACACTTGGTCAATAGGTTCATTTGAGAAAGGTCAATTCAGCATAATGAAAAGGTAGTGAAGCAAGGATATTGAGGAAGCTGAGGAAACTGGCCAAAGTAACAGGTTATTGACTGTAAGTAGGCTAGGGTGGGCAGTGAAGGAAGGGGGACACTGATAAGTGAGAAACTGTGAGGGTGATCAAATGAATTCAAGCAGCTGGTAGCCTCTTCGTTGTTTCTATCAATCAGGCAGTCTAAAACCAGAGCCCGCACCTTTAAATACTATTATACTATTTTTGTTTTGACAGCAGCTGTATCACATTGCATGTGTGAATGAACTTCAGATATGAATTTATTTTGAAATCATTTAAGGTAAACCTAAATTAAGTCAGGTTAAACTTTTTGGTAAATACAAGAATTCTCAAATGTGTAGCATAAAAATCCCACTACCATCATATATCCCTTATAGGGTCAGACAGGAGGATTAAGGTCATTAAACATTTTTTTGAACCTGGTGTCTCAAGACAATCCTGGAAGGCTATTTTGGATTGTTTTATCTTGATTGATGACTAGGAAATAACAGGGTGAGTGAGGGGAGAGGTGAAAATGAAGTTGGAGTTAATGTAGCTAATAGTAGGAATAGGTGGAAATTAAAGGAATTATGTTGGCAGGTGCTGAATTATGGGAGGGCTAGAAAGGGAGAACGAGGCTTTAGTTACTTGCATCTCCTGGGGATCAGAGAAAGGATGGTAGAGGGGACTGAGTTCTGTTAGGACCCTCATGGGCCTTGCAAGGGGCGAGCTGTCACTTGCATTGAGCATTGTATCTAGCTTATCAGGGACATCTGAGCAAAATTTAGAGTCCAATAACTCTGAGTGTATTCCTAAGAGGGAAACTGGGGTGGTGGTAATAACTAAATCACAGCAACCTTCACCTGGCCTTCGGCACTAATTTGGACCTCCGGATGCTCATGCAACCCCACACTGAATTTCTGGATAAACATTCTCATTTTTCCTTTCTCTGAAGAGCGTACTTCCATGCAGTGTTCTATAATTCTGCTATCATGGCAGTGCCATTGCTCTCAGCCATGGGCACTGCGTTGAGATGAAAACGGTACACAGAGATTCAGGTTCAAACTAAGGACATTCCAGACCACATCAGGGAATGAGTGTTGGTGACCATCACTCTGGTTGACACCAGAGGTGAGATTATCATGAGAAAGGGTTGAGTGAACACTGACATGACGTTTCCCTTAGCATTTTCTTTTTTTTCCTCCAAAAGGAAGATTCTCTTTATCCTAACCATGAAGGGACTAAAATGATACCTCGATTGATTTTTAACCCACTGGGGACCTTGTCTTATTTTCCTTATCAGGTTTGTCCCAGGGGTATGAAGTAAGGTGTTATTTTTCCAATTTATGAAGCAAAATGACCAGCCTGAACATGTTCATTAGCTGGTGCTACTTCATTGAGTAGAGAATATTTTAAAAAGTACATTGAGAGCCAAAAAGTTCCAAGGAAATTTTTCCAAAGTACCCAGTGAGAAATTTCAGACAGCCACATCTTTCTTTCATTTCAGCAGCCCAGTCTCTAAAGTGCTTGGTTCTGAGAATCATTAGGAAAAGACAAAATCTTCCTGGCAGGTACTGAGATATTTGGTTTGTTTTAACTTTTCATTGATCCCAGGAATGTTAAGAGGCATGTTTTTATGCAAACCACACTCTAATAAAAAGATGACTATGGTTAAATTCAGTCCCAAGGGATAGCTAAAAAATAAAAATATGTATGTATTGGAAAATACAGTGCTTCTGTAGCCAATTCTGCCAGGTTCACAGAGCGGGCCTTTCTGGACGGTTTTATGCCACTTCTGTCTATTCTGATTAGGATGGAAGTTCCTAGCTTTTTCAGTTATAATTTGTCAGTGTTTCCATTGAAGATCTCAGCTTCTCGGAACACAAACTTCTGGTGTGTTTCTAATCCCTGTGAGTCTTGCTGATGGCATGCAACCCAAGGGCATGCAACACATATCCCGCATCATATCTGTGCCTAACTTTTTGGTGTGAAATTCCAAGTTTTGTAAGACTAGTCTTTCCCACATGACTCCGTACAGCTGTCTTCAGATCCAGGAAATACTTGGACACAAAACAGAAAATCAGATCCTGTGCTTTCTGGAACGTGAGGAGCTTTATACAAGGGGTAAAAGATTCCTGGCATGTAAACTAGAACAAGTCTCAACTGTTCCACTTCATTTTGGAAAAATTCAGTATTGTTGACCAGATGTATGTCTGTTACCAGAATCCAGAATTACAATAACAAAAAATAATAAAGAGCCTGATTCTGTCAGGAAGCCTAGAGAGATGCCAGTTCCAGTCCTTCCATCGACCAGCTGAATAGCCCTGGGTGATCATATACTCTCCATGAGAAATGGCTTACCCTTGTGTAAAATGAAATGGTTTGGTGTATTGGAATCTAAGCCCCTCGTAGCTTTCAAATCCAGAAGATTCTGTAGAAAATGAAAATGTCTCCTCATAGGTTTCACAGTACTACCCCACAACACCAGTAGATGGCAGACATGCATTGTAATCGGAAATTGATACCACAATGTGATTCTGGTAGTCCTGATAGTGATGAAGCTTATCAAGATAGGTACAGAATAATGATCTTTAAAAAGAACGTTGTCTTTAATGAGTAGATAGATTCATGGGCCTCTATGCAATGATTCTCTGTTTCCAATAAACCTGACAGGGTCTCCATATTTGCATTTGACATCATTTGAAATGATACTTTGAAAGGTAATATATCCACTGGAACAAACCATGCATTTCTTCTCTCATCCTCATTTATTAATTAATTAAACAAATATTTGTTAAGTCCACTGTTTTCCAGATCCTAGATTAAGTGCCAAGGATACAGAAATAAATAAAAAAGATGTAATCCCAGTATTCAGGAAGCTCATCCTTCAGATGGTTAGCTGTGCCATCAAACAAGTAATGGTCATGGAGCTAAGAGTCTATAGAGAAGTACATAGCATAGCATGTAATGTGCTGAGGGGGAAACTGGTGTCAAGAATTACTTCTTAGGTGAAATACTGCATATTTGAGAATGAATGAAGTTTGGTTTAACAAATAAGAAATTAGCTGGTGAAAGAAGTGGTCCAGGCAAAAGAACAGCATATTCGAAGATTCATAGTCAAGAGAGGGTGAGGAGCATTCCAAGAGCTGAAAGAAGCCAGAGTGACTGTATCACAGGACCAGGCAGAGAGTGGTATGAGATGAGGAGGAGACTACAGCTCCTGGGGCCTTCTAGGCTATAAAAGGAGAAAAGCAGTTTTCACAGAATTCTTGATTTCTTCATAACTCCATTGGCAAGAGCAATGTTTTCAGGCTAGTTAGCTGACATCTTGGTGGGAGGAGAGGCCTGATCCAATAGTACAATAAAGAATAGGCTCATTTGATTGGGAAGTGGAGGAGAGGAAAATGGAGATCTGAGAATCAAAACTGGCTTGGATCAGTTTAAAATCAAAAGAATGTTCATTGCCCTGGCCAGGTGGCTCGGTTGGTTGGGAGTGTCATCCAAGAAGTTTTGGGGTTTGATCCCAAGTTGGGGTGTACATGGGAGGCAATCACTCAATGTTTCTCAGATTGATGTTTCTCTCCCTTCCTCTCTAAAAATCAATAAACATATCCTCAAGTGAGGATTTAAAAAAAAAAAAAGAATACTCATTGCATTTCTAGGATTAATTAATCTATCCATTGCTGGCTAGTTGCACACAATATGGTAGCAACTAGCCTGTCAGAGTGACGCTCTATCATGTCTGTGTACCATCGGCTTTATTCTCTTTAACACTAGCCATAGCTACCTGTGGGCCAGACACTGGAATTGCCACTTTCATTAAAAGAATTTGCAACACCATGCAACCATAGAGTAGGACTGAGGAGGCCTGTGTTACCCCTCATTTGCCTCCTAGCCCCTCACTCATCATGACTCTGTATCAATTATGTGATTGTTTTTCTCTGAAAATCTCAGTTCTTCAATAACATGGCTGCTCAGCAAATGACTCCGTGAATTAGCCTCTGGAGTGTTTCTACACAGTAGAGGGAACAAATAACATGCCATTATGGATTTTCTGGCTGTAAAACATCAAAGCAGATATTGGATTTTAAAGAATTACAGTCTGAAGACAGGTCATCACTTAGTTTGAAATGCAAAGTTAGGTGTGTGATCTGCTGTAAATCTTGGAGTGCCCATGAAGTTGAAGGTTGGCAAAATTATGTCTTTGAACTCAGATGGCCAGTCCATACACTGTTCTCTACTCCAGTTCTGTTTCAAATGCCCAGAATAGTGACTATTGTGTATCCAGACATTTACTTTGAGGCACGCTAAATCCAAAATCAATGATTCTTTTTCTCACTGCCTTTATGTGGAGCTGAGCACAGGAACATAAATCAATTCTGTGTGCCAGAAATCAGAGATGCTTTGGGGCTACTGGATATTTTTCATTTAGCTTGTGGTGACATTCTTAGACCACCCAGCAAAATAATCAAGAACTATTTATTTTACCAAAAGGTCTTGGCTGCAATTTGGTAGAATGTAGTGGCCAGACATTTATTTGAACCCACCTCATTGCTTGATATAACCATATGTCTAACTGTAGGTTACTATAAATATAATGAGGACCTATTTAGGTATGTGAGCCCAGAGTCTTGGACAGTTTTATTAGTATTCATAAATATTTATGTTTTAGATATAATCATATTATTATAGTTTTGTATATAGTCACACATAAAATTCAAGAGGTTACTTATTTTATCAACTCAACCATGCCACCAGTCCTAGGCATGAAATACAGGGTCCAGCACAAATAACACCCCTTTTTTTAAATTACAAAATCATAAGCATGTAATTCTGTAACATAACTATCATATCACACTCAAGCACACCCTATGACATTTTAGGTGAAATGTTCAAATTAAAACTATAAATGATTATATTTGTATTATTACTCTACCAACCATACTCAAGCAGGCATTACTTCTGCTGGACCCTGTATACTAGAGATGATAAAAATCATTACCTGTCAGTAGCTTGGCTACGTTTCTACAAATAGAACCCATTTCCCTAGGACCATAATGCATAGGGTTAGCCTGACCCGTTGGTGGGTCAAAATGCCCTTCCATCTCCATAGTACTATTTTCTCCTCCTGGTCTAAAATCCCCACCTTTAGAGACAATCACAAGTGGTACCATCAGTTAAGAGACTGTTTTCCACTGGAGGAGACATGAGAAAAGACTTCGTATATTAGACACTACCATGGGCTACCCAAAGTTATTTATAATTCTTAGCACTAATAAAACTCTATTCTCTTTCTTCTCCACTCAAAAAATACAGTTGTATCCACTCTAATTTATTTAACAAGTCAACTGTCAGCAAATCAATACAAAAAGTGGTAGTAGTAACAAAGAATCTCTGGCATATCTCATGTTATTGATGACAGGTCATAGTCTTTAAGCCCTAGGGTGAGATTCCAGAAAGAAGCCTAAGGGGCTTGACTAACCATCTAAAAAAAGAGTGAGCTCTGTCACAGTTATTGTTGCTGGGATGCTGAGGAGCAGGGAGGGGGATAGCACTACAAAGCTTCTTAAAAAGTAGAAATGAAGATCAAAGCACTTCCCAACAGAACTGTGATTATCAAGACAGTGGAGTTTTCTCTGCCGAAATCCAGGTGTGCCAGGCTGAACAAAATGGGAACACAGGTACTGACTAGATGACTTTGAAAAGTCAGAAACAGGAGGGACCAAGAGAGCCATTTTCTATGTTTTGTTCCACTGAGCTCCCAGAATGTTAGAGCGAGGAGAGATTTATTTTAAGAAGTTCCCCTTTTAGTTTCCAGGTAATCAAACCAAATCCAAAGAAGCTGAAGGTCATACAGCAGTTGTGACACAGACCTGCTAGGGCTATAGCTTGAACCCACTTCTTACCAATAAAGTCCAATTTCCTCTGTACCGCATAGTAAAACAAGCTGGAGAAGCAAGGTAGATAAAGAAACAACAGTTTTAATTGCATGCCTAGGAATCCCTTAGCTTGTGGAAATGGATACTTTCAGGAAATCAATTCTCCTGAAAAGAAACAGTAAAATATTATCCTCAGATTACCTTGCCTAAATGATGTAACGGACACCGAGCTTTTGGTGTGACCTGTTGGATATGGTCCTATCTTTAAAATGGTCTGTGGACAAGGATCTGTTCTCTTTGTCCATCTGTTTCACACACACACAATCCTGGACCCCTTGTGACTGTTGTAATTCTTCACCCATGCCTGATCTCTTCCTTCTTTTGACCAAAACAATTATTTCCAAGTGAAGCATACATCTTTTAAATTTTGTCCTTCGAACCCAGCTGTCTTTTTCCCAAGTTTCTAGCTCTATAATCTATTAAACCTATCCAAGTCATCATGATGAGGGGGTCTAAAATCACTCATAGGGCCATCTTTCCCTACCTAGCCACCAAACCCTGTGTTGCAGTCCAGCGGCATAATGGAAAGAGGAATGGAAAGATAGGATTTGAGTCTTAGCTATGTGGCCTTGGGCAAGATTTAACGTCTTGAGTTTCAATATCCTTATCTATAAAACACACATTAAAATCCCCACTGTCCATGCCTTACACAGTGATGAGGTCGGAATGTAGAAAGGATGTGAATAAGCGTGATAAAATTAAAGCACATTTTAAAGTTAGTGCATTGTTAGTAGCCCCTATAAGTGACACTGTAGTACGAATCCAAAGCTGGGTATACAGAACTCCAAGTATTCTGAAGATCCATGCCCTGGTGACTTCCTGCTCAGCCTGCCCATAGAATCGGCTGTGCCACTAGGTTTTATAAAAGAACCTCTGTCTTCATGGAGATACACAATTTTACATTGTCTTTTATATATCATAGATATAACCTCTTCCTGCCGCTGCTACTAACCCAGAAGCAGAGATAGTTCAGGAAAGAATTAAGATTTTTTCATTATCAGGCAACCACGTGGGTCATCCCTATGGTATTTTTTCAGAAGACATTTCTGGTTCTTCATAACTTTCCTGGGGCCTCCTTGCCTATCTGCTAATGCCTTGACAGAATACTTCATCTGGTATCCCCACTTTTTCATTTGAACTTTGCAATAGAAAAAAATGATTTTTCTCACTGTCTTTTGAGCCAAGAGTAACAAAATTTGGTCCCTGCATTTTCAGAATGTATTTCCTTTGAAGCAAATCTTCGTAGTAAATCTCTCTTGAACCTGGCATATCCTCTTCTTGAACCTGGCATATCATTTTCTTTTCACACATTTACCTTATAAATTCACATCTCTGTTTTCTCACCCCTCTGACATCCTGACAGACAGTATAATATACATAGTGAATTAAAGCTGCTCTGCCTTTGCCCTCCATGGAGTCCCATCCGAGCACAAGCTAGACACCTGCCCTTCGTCACCTGTGACACTTATAGCAAGAGCTCCATCAATTAGTCATGTTTGCCTATTTCCAGGCTCAGGTTATGCCTGATAATCTTGGAATACAACTTAGATCCCATATTGAGTGTGTGGCAGGCCATTTGAATTGCCAACTCAGTCTGTGCAGAAGGCTTGAGAAATAGGCATTTATAGGCAGATTAAAGGATTTGAAAAACATTAAAAGTTTAGATAAATGGAAGAATTCTGTAATGTCCAGTGAATGCTAGAGAAAACCTGGTGGAGTTCAGGTAGTAAAAGTTGCTGGAGGCATGCCATGTGTCCTACTACCTTTAACAAAAGTTCTTCTGAGACTATGATTTTTTTACATTTTTTTGCCCTCTCAAAAGGATAAATAAAACATTCCATAATAAACGTTTTTATAGAGGGGTTGGATATTTCTAATTATAACAAACTAGAAAGAATGTGCAGTGGTAGTCAATTTCAGTCTTCATTCCTCTTATTGAGGAAATGATGGCTAAGGGGACAGTTCTTAAAATTATTATTGTGATTTATTTTTACCCAAACTTTTTATTTTGAAAATTTTTAGGTCTACAGAAAAGTTTATATTAAAAATGCAATGAGCTGCTATCTCTGCTTCACCCAGATTGGCAAGTGTTATATTTTGCTATATTTGCTTGATCACTCAGTATTTCATTATCTACCTCAGAACCATTGAAAATAAGTTGCAAACATCATGATCTTTCATCCACAAATATTATAGGTTATTTCTCCTAGCCACAACATCATTATTACATCTATGGAATTTAATGTTGATATAATTTTTAAATAATTTTTTATTAAGGTACAATTTGCAAAGAAAAATAGTCAGATTATAAGCATATAGTTCAATTGGTTTTGAAAAGTGCACATAACAAGCCCCCACTGGGACATGTTCTTATCAAGATAAAGGGCATTTCTGTAACCACAGAAGGTTCCTTCATGCTCCTTCCCAATCTTCTTCATTCTCAGAAGCAACCAGTGATCTAATCTCTGTCATCACAGATTCATTTTACCTCTTCTAGAACTTAATATAAATGGAATCACACAGTATGCATATTTTAGTTTAGCTATTTCCTCTCATAATATTACTGAAATAGTCATTCCAGTTGTAGAGTGTATCAGTAGTTTTTACTGTTGATTAATATTATATTATCTAAATTCAGCAGTTTGTTCTCCATATTACCTGGACTGTTTTGAGTTTTTGCTTATTATGAACATTGTTGTACAAAGTTCTGTGGACATATATACAATAATATTGCCTAATATACAGTTTATATTGAGATTATCTTTTATCCCAATGGTTCCCCAAACGCCCTTTGTAGATTTTTTCTTTCCATTCCAGGATCAAATAAAAGATCACTTATTACATTTGGCTGTCTTTTATCTTTGATGTCTTTTAGTTGAGAACATTCCACTTTTTAAAAATATCTTTTATTAGCTTTTTAAAAAAGCTTGAGATAATTGTGTTGTAGCATGTTATGCATTCTGGATCTGTTAATTATTTCCTCATGGTCAGGTTGAGTTTGAACCTCTCTGTAAAAAACACAGGATGAATGATTGTGAAAGCCACCGTCTAGCTATCCCAATGACCCTGAGCTCCTGATGGCCATGCCTTTGTGTAGTACCACCCCCACTGAATCAGGCCTGTTCTGGGTGAGCAATAGAATACAGTGGATGTGACAAGGTGTGATTTCCAAACCTAGGTTATAAAGGCATTGCAGCTTCTACCTTGACTTTTGATTCCTTAGCTCCAGGGGAAGCCAACTGTGATATCTTAAGGAGAGCAGCTCTGTACAGGGGTCCATGTGTAGAATAACCGACTTTTTAACACCAACTGGACAGCCATGTAGTATTTTGAAAGTAAGAAATCCATCCTCATTCAAGCCTTCAGAGGACTATATTTCCAGCTGATATCTCATTGAAACAACATGAGAAAAACCAGGTGAGAACTTTCTAGCCAAAACCTTCCTGTATTCCTTACAGAAATATGTGAAATAATAAATAGGTACTGTTGTTTCAAACCATCAAGTTCTAGTGGTATTTATTATGCACCCTTAGATAACTCATACAGCAACTCCATCTATTTCCCACCAAATGACCACAAGCAACAAATTCCATTGTTGGTGGTACTAAGTTTGATCATTTGGTTAGATCAGAATCTACCAGACATCTCCCATTGTAGCCACTTTCCCCCTTTGTAATAAATAAGAAATTTGTGGGGTGATGTTTAAGACTGTCTGAATATGCCAATTTCCAACAACATTTCACCCAATGATTTTAGAAACATTTATGATGTGTCTCAAAAAATAGTTGTACTGGTGTATGAAAATGCAGATTTTTCTAATTCAGTCATTCCTTTTATATTTATTACCTGGCATTCTTCTATAAAGAAAAGAAGGCTTCTTCACACCTTGTCAACCCCTATAACTCCATCTCTTTCTTTCCTCTTGAGTATCACCATCATAATCATGACTATGAATTTACGGATTAACTTTTATTCAATGTATTATAATTCCAAATCATTATTTTTCTCCATTTATTTAAATTTGGTCATTTGGAGCCTCTTCAAGGTATCTCCTGAGTCATTTGGAATATCCACACTGCTCTTTGAGCATTTTGAAGGAATAATCTTAATACTAGCACAGTTGAGATCCTTCTGCGCATCCCATAATCTATACAGCCCTGGGGTTTATGTTTCTTGTGACAGGCCTTATTAATAATTTCCTTATTAAGAATTCACTTAAACAAATATTTATTGAGCACCTACTAGCTCTAAGCATTGCTCTAAGAACTGGGGATATAGGCCAAGATAAAAATGTGAACAAAGAAGAAAAAAATTCCCTGCCCTTATAGAGTTTACATTCTAGTGATAATGTTTTCATATTTTGCTTATGTAAATTATCAGGTTGTTCAAAAGACCAGGCTTGCTCATGTAAGGGTTTTGTTTTCTGCTCTTTCATGGTATATAGTCTATTTGCTTCTCTTCTCAATTAAGATGGCTGCTTATTGCCATATATCTCTCACCTTTTGAGTTCTTATATCTGAGCTCACTTTGGCAGTTACGTTTTCTCCATGGGAATCAGACATTCTTTGGTGCATCATTAAAATGAAAAAAGTATTTGAAACTTTTGGACATGGGAAAAGTTATTTCTATCTCAGAGTCTAGCCGAAACTAACTTCTGTGTCATGCTTCTTTTTCTTGACACCTACTGTGTGACACCATTAACTCTCTCCCAGAAGCAGTAGCTTGGGGCATTACTGTTCAACCAAATAATTATTAATCAAATAATTCTGATAGTGGGCTGCCTGAGTACCCAAACAATACTAAGTGCACAGTTAAAGCAGAGACAATGCCTACTGAATGTAATTTAATAAACAGTTGGGTTAATAACTGAATTGACTATTAACATGGCTTGCTCTTTTAGTATTACATAAGTTTTTAATTTTATGTTGATAGTTAAAATCTTACCCAAGCCTATTGTCATTTGAAGTTTCTTTCCTGTATAGAAACTGCTAATTCTAAGCCATAAAGACTATCAATTCCTCTTCTGTTTTCTTTAAAGATTTGTATCAATACCTTCTTTTACCTTTCCTTTATACCAGTGGTTTTCAACTGGGGGCAATTTTGCCTCCAGGGATACACGACAATGCCTGGAGATATTTTCAGCAACATGGCTAGGGGTGCTGTTAATATCTAATGGGTAGAGGCCAAGGATGTTACTAAACATACCTCAAGGCACAGGACAGCCACCCACAACAAAGTATTATATGGTCCGAAGTGTCAATAGGGCTGAGATTGAATAACTCTGCTGTGTAAACATGGTTTAATTTACCCTATAATATGTAAAAGTGTTAATCTCCAGATTATAAGGGGGAGTTGATTAAGTGATGCCTGAGTTACATAAGCAGTATTACTGGCATGGTAACAGAATCAAATTACAGGCACAAAAGAACAATACATGAGTTACTGGGAGAACTGAATTCCTCAAAGAATGATCTAGAAAGTGTTTGATTTTTTTTTTCTGCTTCCTATAGGCTTTGTGAGGGAATTATATCTTTCCACCTGTGCTCTTTCTTTGCTGTTTCCTGTTGGGTATGTCTGGGGAGGAATGGTCCAAGGACCCAGACAAGATGCCTTTATCTTCTTGTCTTGCAAAGCCTTTGTGTTGGGAAATGTCCTTTCTGGTTTCAGGGATTGTAGCTGTGCCGGCAGGTGAGAGGGCCCCAAGGCTGGAAATAATCAAGGAGGCCTTGGGAAAACAGGCCACTGAGGAGACAAAACTTGTCCCCCTGGCAGGGGGACAGCCCATGCCTCCCTCACATCACCCTGCTTGGCCCTGTGATGGTCAGCTAGTCAAAGATGGGTAAGATTCCTCATGAAGAGGGACTACCTAAGACAGACATGGCCAGTATGGGCAGCAGACAAGGACTAGGGGGACATAGAGAAAGGGCAAAAAGGCCTGCACCCCTTGGCTCAGCTTTGACATGGCTGGAGTTTCCATTCTCTCTGAAAGAAGTCTCCTTATCTCTTGGTGACTCTGCCCTGCCCACCTGGCTCAGGCTTGACACAATGCTAAAGGCAGGTACAGCCCTAAACTGGATCGGGTGGTTCCCAGGGGGAAATCAGACCTAAAAGTAAGTTCCTCTAAGCATGCTTTGTTCTTCCCTCAAAAGCTATGATAACCAGCTCATACTGGGAAGGAGATTTACATTATTCATAGGCCCTGAACTGAGGCAGGTCTCTTGTGTTCCTTCAATTGTTATCTATGATCTCTGGCTGTTTTCTGTAAACATAGCCTTTTGACATTGATTGATGAGCTTTGTTGTATAGCCCGGTGTGTATGGTTCTCAATAAAAGCCTTTGGACACAGGGGCTCGGGGCCTTCTCCACTAGAAGGAAGAGCCATGTCCCCTCTCCTGGCAGACAGAGACGTGTTTGTGATGACTCATGTTTATTTCCCCCACCATGACAACCCCAGGGTGGGTTCTGTGTAATTCAGAGACCTGCTTCCTCCTCAGCCGGCTTGGACAACAACCCCCAGATCCAGGAGACTTGCACTCCACCGCGGCGCTCCCAGTGATCTCTTTGTTTCCCTAACCTGGCTTAGCCTAGTCGCCCTCACCTTGTGGACTATAGAGTACCAGCTCCACTGCCACCCCTACTCTACTTGGAACTCTGCTTCTGTCACTGAGCCATCAGGCTGCTTCTATAGGCAGCGAGCAAGTGAGGTCACACAAGCTGTGGTGGCGGAGATTACCCCAGCTTTTTTACATTTGGCCTGGAATCCCATGGGGGCATTCAATCTCCTCTCCTTTGGTGTCTTTGTGGGCCATCTCCTAACAAATGCATACTTGTTCTTCCTCAAAGCTCACAGCGTGTCAGAAGCCAAGACTGAACCCTTGTTTGCATTCCCAGCATTCACTGGCATGACCTCAGGAATCCTGCAGCTGCAGCATGAATGGGACTATTTGATGGTTTAGCTGAGGGCTTAAGTGGAGTTGGATGGCACAGAATCCTCCTATTAACAGCGCTGTCAAATCTTCGACCAGACTCAAACAAATACTTTTTGGAAAAATCACTTGCTTGTCTGACTTCTCCAACTTGCAACTCTTTGCAAAAGGATCAGGATTCTGCTCCCCTAGCACCAGCCCTGGGTATGGGACACTGTGTTCAGTAAATATTGGTTGAACCAAACGATGGAAACCAAAGTGCCAAAATGAAGTCTTAGAGATTGGTTGGTACTGCAGAGGAGGGGGAAAAAAAGCTTTCTTCTACCCACTCTAGCTTTTCTGGCTGGGGCCCTGTAAATTAGACTGACAAAAGGCAGATTAACAAGAGAAAAACAAACAAGTTTATTAACATGTGCATCGTGCATACACATGGAGTATTCAGAGATGAATAACTCAAAGAGGTGATTAAAAATTAGGATTACATAGCATCTTAACAAAGGAACATTATATATTAAGAGAAGGAACAAAACAAGAGGAAAAGACTGAGTTTCTAAGGGGTGGCAAATTATGGGAAGGCAAATATATGGAGAAACTATTGCTAGATAAATGCTAATCTTGGTAGATTCCTCTAGTGCTGCCTCTGGGCTGCCTCTAGAGTCTTCTCCAGTAATTTACTTAACATCCTGTTTGGTGGAGACAGGAGAGGAGATGCCTTTTGTCCCACTTTTAGGCAAATAGGGAGAAGGCCGAGAGCTTCTATCTGATTTTTCTCAATTGCTGTCAACTCCAAATAATCCTCATGCCAAAGTGGTATATTTTGGGGTGACATATTCTGCACCCCTTCAGTACTATTTTTACTGGCTCCCACACCCATCCTTTTGTCCCCATCTTTAATTTAAAATGTAGCATTTTCTTAAAGGAATAATTCTCCATAAGAGCAATGACAAGCTTTTTTATAGTCAAAGAACTCCAGATTTAACACCAGGAACATTGTTCCCATACTCCCAAGCTTATTTCTCAAGGGCCACAGACTGATCATTTTTTTTTTTGTTTTTAATTGCAAACTGAGTGTGTCCAACCCTCAAGGAAAACCCAAAGGCCCTAGGTTCTGTAGTCTTCCACCAATGGCCTCTGTAATCCTCTATCCTCTAGCTCATCTCTTCTTTCTCTCTGACACTATACTCAGAGCTTATTAAGCTCTTTTTATTCACTGAACCCATTTTGCTCTCTCTGCCACCAAGCTTTTGCACATTCTCTTTTCCATAACACTCTTCCTGCCTTTTTTTTATGGGACTAACTCCTACTCAGTCTGCATTTTGCTTAGGCACGTGATTCTAAAAATTTGCTGAATCACCTGGGGAAGCTTCTACACTCTACCCCAATAGAACCAGAATCTCTGAGGATGGAAGCTAGGTATCACTATTTTTTCTTTTTTAATTGCCAGGATTATTCCAATGTGCAACCACATTGGAGAACCAGTGGTTTAGAGGTGTTTTTCAAACTTTAATGTATATAGGTATCGTTCTGAATCAGTAGATCTGAGATGAGACTCAATATTCCACCTTTATAACAGGTTCCTAAGTGAGGCCCATGTTGTAATGCTTCTGGTCTGCAGACCATACTTTGTGTAGCAAAGGCTGAGATTTTGACTCCTCTGGGATAGTGGTTCCCAGAGTGTGATCCCCAGACTATCAGTATCACCTGGAAAAATGTTGCAAGTGTAAATTACCAGGCTTTACCCTACGTCTACTAAATCAGAACCACAGGGTGAAGGCCAGTCATTTTTTTAACAAGCCCTCCAGGTGATCCTACGCACACTCATGTGGGAGAACTGCTGTTCTAGGAAGCATGCCTGAGACTCCAAGACTAAGTTGCTTTATCTCTCTGTAGCCAACTCTGTTTTTCCAAAGCACCCTGTGCTTTTCTCTGCTGTAGCACCTCATATACGTATTGGTTGGTTGTTCATTGGCCTATATTCCAATCAGTTGGGCCAGTGGGATCCCCAGGACCTGGCACAGTGGCTGGCACCTAATAAGCACTCAGTAAATATTTGTTGAAAGTATCAGAGAACAGCAAGTTAAAGGACACCTTATTACATTGTTCTTTCCAGGTAATTTCCTCTGTGGCTAGACATAAAGAATGGGGAAAAGAGAAGGAACAAGGTTATAAAATACCATCAAGGGCACCTTAGTGCCTGCACTCTGTCCCAAAGAATGACTTTTAGAGGGCAAGGTTCAGGTTTCCATGATTCCTCTCTCTAGCAAAGCAGCAAATGGCAGTTTAATAAATGCTTTTCTCTGAGAAGACTGAGCCTTGCAAAATAAAAATTGGGAAAGGAGGAAGGGCTGTTGTCTGGTAGATTTTCTGCAAAATTAACTGGCAGTAGTTTCCTCCCTGTTATGCTGCAACATGATGAAAAGAGAAAGTAATTCAGATTCCTTTCAGACCCTACTCTCCGAGGTTTCCGCCCCCCCACCCCCTTACCTTAACGGGTCATCTCACTGATATTCCTCTCAATAGTAACTCCTCCATTTCTGTTAGGGAACAAAGGTAAAGTACAGGCAGATTGCTAGGGCCCATAAACACCACTGTTTTAGCAGTAAGGTAAAGGGAGAGAGACTCTTTCCATCCTTCCCACACAGCTCCCACGGGGTTTCAGGGAGTATCCCTAAGCAAATTCATTTTGGTTAGTGTAATTCTATCGGAAGATGTAAAATTGGTTCTAATCTACCAGGAGATGCATAGCATCCACAGTTCTCTTTCTGGAATCACAGAACCCTGAGGCAAATGCCCAGGTCGAACTCTAGACTAATGAAATCAGGACTTCTGAGAATAGGGCCTGGGTACCTGCGCATTTAAAGTGGGCCAGGTTATTCTAATGTGTAGCTTACTGGTTTGGTGTTGAGACCAGATGGGGGCTTAGAAATCATGCGTCCAATGCCATACAGTTGTTAAAACAACTGGGCTAGACCTCTGCAAAGAACAAAACATCACAGCATGGAGTGCAGGGGGCAAAAACAACAAATTGCAGAATGGAAGTGCAGAAAGATACAAAATAATGCATTGCCAATATTATATAGTCTTTATATTGTTTATGTGTAGGTAAAAGTTGGCAAGGACGTACTTTAATTTCTTTCAGGGAGTAGCCTCTCCAGGAGAGGGAAGGGATCGAGGAAGGAAGACAAAGATGCCAAAAGAGGCATCCATCTTGTCATGCTGTATGTACTTCACTTGTATTTTAAAAAGAGGTCTTCAAACAAATATTACAAAATGTTAACAGTGGTCTCTTTTGTCTGGAAGGTACCTAATAATATTCGTTTGTGCTTCTCTGTTTAAAAAAAAATTCTCAACATAAAAACGGTAATTAATTAAAAAAACAAATATCCAGCACTCATGTTTTTCGAAATGCCAACAGTGAGTCCAGGAAGCGTTGGTGGAGAGGGCCCGAGGCTCTGCACTCTCTCCCACCTGAGGGCTCCGCCATTGGCTTCGGCTGAGTCATAGAGCGCCCTGACTGGGCAGCCCTTCTCCGCGAGCCCACTCAGCATCCCCTTAAGCTCCCGTGATAGGGGTTCACAGCCCCCGCCACGCAGGGACTCGCGGCTCGGCAGCTGCTGGCTGCTTTCCCCGTCTCGGCCTCTTTCCAGCGCTGGGCGGCAGTGGCGGGGGTGGGGAGGGGGGCGACAGGGCTGTATCCTGAGGTCCCGGCTCTGAGGCCGGCTAGCCTCGGGGCACCGGCGTGACTCGGCAGGCTGCTGCATTTGCCCCGGCGGAGCCTGCTCAGGGGCCGTTCCCGGCCGGGAACCCTGCAAGGAAGCCTCATCAGGCGGCCTGTACCCAGGCTGAAAAGCTCCCTCAGAAGGCAGCGACTCAGACGTGAAGCTTGGATGAATGTGCTTCGCTGCAGAACGTGCAGCTGGATTATTGACTGGAGCTGAGAAAGGGGTTGCACTAAAATCAGGAGACTGAAAAGATCTGCTCTTTTGATTCAGGCTCTTCCACGATTTTGCAGGCTCCAGATGGCCTTGGTCCAGAACAAAAAAAATCTCCCTGTATTCTTAGCTAAAATTTTGGGAACCCATCTGCATAAATCATTTTCTCTTAATAAAAAGCAAGGACAGAGTTGCCCAGGCTGGGTTTTTCCCCCTCCCAAGTTCTGATGTGGCTGGCTCACCTGTCACTGAGCTGTTTGAGTGAGCTGGGCCTTTTCCTCTTTCCTAGCAAGCCCTGGTGCGGAAAAAGCCAGTGCCTGAGAGAAATTGAGGGGCCATGTTCATGGAGTAAGAGTACAGTCCACAATTATGCCAGGCAATCAGACGCTTTAATGGATGAATAGCTGTCAATGCACGCTGGGGTGTTTGATAACCTGTAAGGCTGCTTATTGTGAGTGGAAACCACAAGGTGAAAAAAGAGACAGAGATGGATGAGCTTGTGTTTCTTTCCCCTCCTTGCCTTTGAAGAGTTTGACAATACTGTCAAGTTCTCTCTGGGGAGGGTGCCCTTGGGGGCCCAGCAGGATTCTGGTTTGAGGAACGAGGAAGAGAGTAACATAATTAAGGAAGAAAAGGCAAAAACTGGGGGCAAGGGTGCTCATTTAATGCAGGAAGTCAAAGCACAGAAGTACCACAGGGAAAAAGGGGGAAGAAGCCCCATTCTCCAGCATCCCCAGAGAAGGAGCTAGGGATAGTAGGGAAGGGCTCGCCCCACCCCCACCCCAAGGTCTCCAAACAGAAAATAGGGAGATGGAATCATGTGCTTTGCTTTTGCTTCAGTCTCTCTCAGGATTTTGTCAGCTGCAGAAATTGAGCTCAGAGTGGTGATCTAGGCATCAGAGTGTTTTATTGCTGGCTTGCAGTAGGAGGAATTTTCCTCAATGCCTGGAAACAGGAGGGCATTGACTCTACCATGCAGGAACATCAGATAGAGGTCCGTTTGTTTGCCAACTCTAGTTGAGTGGCAGTGGCTGGCTAGAACATCCAGCTGGGAAGGATTTTAAGGCCACATCCAGGCCCTGGGGAGGAACAGGGCTTGGTTGGCTGGGGATGCCTGCCTCAGGTGAGGAGTGGTTAGGAAAGTATGTGCGCTTCCTGTTTGCCATCTCTCCTTTGGAACGCTTTCCCTTCTGTAGGGGCACCGCCACCACTGAGATGTATGTAGGAATATCAATGTAACGATCTGTGCTTTAGAATCCTCCACTAAGGAGCTTTCAACCCAAAACAGAAGGCAAAACAAGTCAGCAATGATATTTTTTTCCCTAAATCCTTTGGGTCCTATGGAATTGACCAAATGCATGATTCAACTGGCATTGAAATGCCCTTCCACTGGCTTGTCTCAGTGTCCAAAATGCATATAGACCTTAGAGAGAACAGGCCTTTGTTCTTAGAGTCATCCTCTGAAAATTAAACAGACCACATCTTCCCCAAATTAAGCAACCATAAATTTGCGATTAAATGGCTAAAATAAATGTTCAATGACTAAGACCTTTTTTAAGGCCGTTTTGAGCTTCTCAAGCCCTAATAATGCTTATGGTGAAATACATAAGGCAGAGTAGCTGGAATGGAACCCTGACTCCAATGTCGCGCTGTCTGTGGGAGGACGCGAGAGCCCAGGGAAAAATGACTCAGACCTCGAATCCAGACTGAGCTGAGCAGGACGGGAGAAGGATGGTGGAGAGGAGAGACGGAGAGAAAAGATTGTGGGAGTGACTAAAATCCTTTTTGTAGATAGCCCAAGCTTGACACAAGTGTGAAATACTTAAGGTTATCTTTAGAGCCTGTGGTAATCTAAACCTCCCCCCTCCCCCCACCCCGTTCCCCTTACCCATCCCCCACAAAGGACGTCCACATCCTAATCCTTGGTCCTTGTAAGTAGTGAAAGGGACTTTGCAGCTGTAACTAAATTAAGGTACTGAGATGAAAGTATCTGGATTACCTGAGTGGGCCCGATGTAATCAGGGGGTGTTTGTAAAGGGGATGCAGAAAGACCACAGGTGATAAAGGGGATGCAGAGGTCAGAGTGACTGAAGCCATGAGCCATGGAATGTGGGCAGCCTCAGAAGCTGGGAAAGGCAAGAAGAGATTTTCTGCTACAGCCTCCAGACAGAACCCGGAGTCCTGCAGACCCATTTTAGACTTCTGACCTCTAGAACTGTAAGAGAATAAATTTGTATTGGTTTAAGCCAATAAACTGATGTCAATTTGCTATAGCAGAAACTGGAACCTAAGGCAGAGCCCCTGGCTGACTTATGAAGTATCTCCCCCAACCTCACAGATTTTAGGTTACCTGAAGACTCACCCCCGTAAACAATTGTTCCTAGAAGACCCATCATGTGTTATTTATAATGAGTTTCAGTCACACATTTCAATCATCCTCTGCAGTGTTTAACTAATGGCAAATTTTGTCCATGTTGAAGGAATTCCAATCACAGGAGCCCATTCCTAATCCCTCTACATGTAAATCTACCAGTTTAGTACAAGAGAATATTTATGTCCTGGGTTGAAGGAATCTTAAAGTGGTAAGTCCCTAAAATCCCAGCCTGTGAGCTATGTTTGCCATGATATTGTATCAGACCCACAATTTTAAATAATGTTTTATTGTTCTGCCAGTTACGAAGGTATGAGACTTGTCCTTATATCAGCCTTCCATCTATCATGATGAAAAGAATTATTTCAATTGAGCATATGGACTAAAAGCATCTGTATCTTTTGAGGCTAGTTAAGGTGAAACACAGTGAAAACTTCTTTTAGAGAATTAGGCTATAGGTTCCACGAGGCCAGAAACAGGGCCTGTCTTTAACCGTCAGTGAGTTCTAACAACTAGCAGAGCACCTGACACAGAGTAGACATTCCAGCAATAGATCTCAGTTGAATAAATGAATGATCTAAAGAGTAAATAATCTTTGATGGTGATTGTTCACTACATGAATTTCCCTAAAGCTAAATGACACATGTAGAAAATACTAAAGGCTATAGCTGATTTCTGCAAGAATATGAGTGTAGCAGTCTTTAAAATGGAAGAAAAAAGATAGATTTCCCTGTATGTGATTCTTGGTATAATAACAGATTTTAATTTTTTCCTTTATCTTTGTCTGTGTTTTAAAATGTTGTAGATTAAACATGATTTACACTTATTATCAAAACTATTTTTTAAAAAGTAGATTCTTAGAGAACATGGTTAGTTGGCTATAATTGGATCACTTTCCTTGGGGATGGCTTTGGCGGTCAGAGGGAGGCATTAGGCTCATGAACATAGTTAATTATTGATCCCTGGTTTTCTTATAGGAAAGCAAGACATGGAAATAGCCAGGAGATATGATTTAATATTATGGTAAGGAGTGATGATGACTATAAGCAAGTTACCTAGCTTCTCTCAACTCTGATGTTCTCATCTGTAAAATGGGATAAACAAACCTTACAGGACTATTCAGAGGTAAAGTGAGATACAGGTTGTAAAGAAACAGCCCCATGCCTGGCACATTAAAAGTACTCAATACATGTCAGGTTTTATTATTTTTATTATGAACAAATTAAACATCCTTGGCCTTGATGTTGACATTTCCTACTGATATGCAAACTGATTTTTCAGTGCACACAAATGGAGGGCACTGGGAATTCCTGGGTTTTTTTCCTCGCAATGATTAGAAATGACAGAGTCATTAGGTGGTTAGAGGACATAATTAACCTCTGGGGCTCTCAGCACTCTTTTGTAAGAGAAGGAGATAGAATTGGAAGACCTTTAAGAATTCCCTGTGCTCTAAGATATTATGTTTATAAGATTTGTTTTTGCATTGGAAACTTTCATTTGAAGGTTTGACTTTTTGTAAAAACTAACCATTTTAAGGTTAACAATGGATAACTTTGTGAGGGAGAAATTTCAGGTTGTATCTGGCTAAGATGAGGAGTCATTTTTTGTTGTATAGATGATTGCCCTATGGCTGCCCAGGGCCATCAGTTACGGTGTCACCGTGGCTAGCCTCCACTTACTCTGTCCCTTTTCTTCCTCATCGAAATTTACCTGTCCAAAGTTTCATCCCCCCAGGGCCTTGCTTACAGTTGCTATGGCAACAGGGAGCTAATCTATGCTTTACGTGCCCTTCCTGCCTTAAGTAAGGGAACCTTCTGGAGACTTTCTTCCTGGAAGTGAAATGACACTAATGGGAAATCTCAAACAAAGACTTAAGACTGATACTTTGAAACAGGTAGTTTATGGTACCTCTCAGATTACAACATGGAAGCAGTCTTCCTCCCTACCCACCTTGTTATTTTTGTTTCTTTCCCTGTGGTAAACATCTATCTCCTGTTTGCTGTGATAACAGTGACAGGCTGATTGTGGTCTGTCCTATGGAAAACTACTGAGTGCTGTAACTGCAAAGTGATAATAAAATCCAACCAGCCATCACCTTTTCCTGGACTTTTACTGATGCAGAAAAAAATGACTGGAGAAAAAAACAACAACAACGAAAAAAACCTGGCAATCTCTCATCTTGTGTCTGATGACTTCATTTACACTGAGGGAAGGAAGTATTGTCAAAACACGAATCACAGACCTGTGCTGTGCCGGAGATGCTAAATTGCATAGGAAAAACATCTCAGTGTTAAGGAGGAAGAGAGCTCTGGGTGTGTAATGTTTACAAGGTAGAGTGCATTTGGAAGAGTTCTGTAACAGATCATTGGTCTTACATGCCAGTATCTTGTTTCTAAGATTTCCCATCTCAGGTCCTTAGATCTCCAGACTCTCCTTTTCCTCAACCCTATTTTCTAGCTGATGTGCACCAAGGAGGGTAAATGACTAACAACAGTTTGGTGTTACCCATACCAACAATTGTTTGATTTTTGACATGAAATAGAGAGGCAATTCAAAATACAGTTGAATTTAAGTGTAGAAGTAGGAGGGGGTGGGGAGAAATTAGAGATGCAGAACATTCTGTAGTCCAATAACCTAGAACAAATCCTATCTACACTTCTGTGTTGGGACAAGTTACTTAATCTCTAAACTTTCATTTTTTCACCTGTATTAGGGGATCACAATTGCCCCTACCTCATGGAGGATGTTCAGAAGATTAAATTATATTATCCATGTAATATAAGCATTAAGGGAAGGAAATTAAGACTGGTTGTGGAATTTAAAACATCCTTTATTCATTTATTCAACAAAAACATATTGAGCACGTGTCAAATGTGTCCAGACACTGTTCTAAATGCTGGGCTGGGAGAACGGTAGTGAATAAGATGGGCAAACGCTCTGCCATTACTGAGCTTACATATTAGCGGGGGAAGGCAGGGAATCAACAAAAACAGGTATAATGTAATTTCAAGGAGCGGTAAGTACTATAAGAGAAGTAAGCAGAGGAAGGGGATAAGGAATGATATGAAGGGGGCTATTTTGGATAGGATGGTCAGGGAAGACATCCTTGAGGAGGGGACACACGCTTTACATGAAATAAGTGAGTGAGTCAGTTGAGGCTCTGCTGGAAGGAATCAATAAATTGGTCATGTTTTGTTGGACTGTTTGCTTTTCTATGAATTTCTTGTTGCCTGTAAAATTATACCAATAGATGGAAATTTACTTAGCTAATGGTAAAATCAACCTTGAATATGAGATTAGGGCTAGATGAAAGAAGGAAAGCAGAATTTGCTGAGTTCTTTTTACGGGCCAGGAACCGTACTCCCTGCTTTAAGCAGGCTCAGTTTGTCCTCTAAACCACTAATCACTCTGTCATTTTCAAAGCAGCCTATGATGAGATAATTACTCTCCCAATGTGGAAACTTAGCTTTAAGAATTTTCAGTACTTGACCCCAGATAACAAGGGGGTAAAATGGAATTCAGACAGATTTCACCGATTGCAAGTATACTCTCCACATAGTACGATGGCAGAGCAGGACTCTATGCCTTGGAAAAGCAGCCCTCTCTTCGCTCTACCCCAACACACACACATAAAGTCTTTAGAAGGCATTAGCCCTCATATGGTCATTGAAAATGCATCCCAAAGCTCCAATCCTGAATTCTTCACTCAGCACAAGAAAAGATCACAGTAACCTGACCTTGAGCCATCTTTAGAAAGAGTATGGTTCCTACTTGAACAAGCTTAGAACTGCCCATTTCTCGATTCACTGAGGAAGGCAGAGCTACAATGTAGGCATTCTAGTGCTACAGGTGACATTCTAGTGCTACCTTACAGCCCCACTATATGGTATTGGTAGGCTCAGAAAATTCCACAGACTTTTTTGCTCTGTGGGGAGTTTTCAGATGAGTTAATGCTTTTTTTTAATATGCAGTTAAGTGGTAGATTGCCAACATGTCGGTCTTTGGTCACCTGAAGGAGGCTTAGCTATAAATAATATCACTTTTTTACTGTGTAAAGGAACATACAAGGAATTAATTGTGAAATAAAATGTTGACTGTTGGGAAATTTTATACTTACTTAAGATGCTGCCTTTATTTAAAATATTCTATCTGCCATTTAATCTTATCTATTTAATCTATAAGGTAGGTGGTTTTATCTCCTTTATGTATATGGGGAATCTGAGGCTTGGAAATATTTGCTGAGTTTCCTGATACGAACCATCGCCAAGCTTAGATTTGAGCACATATCGATCCAAATGTGCCAAAGTCTATGCTCTTTCAGTAAAAGCAACCATCTCTTTTGGAACTTATCTATAGACCTGGCAGCATATTTTTTCAAACAACCTCCCTGGTAGTTGACCATTGTCCTTTCGAGGTAGATTTAATTTTGAAGAGTCAAATTCATTTGAAGCTAAGACTGAGTGGATGACTTCATTGCATGATGTCATTTCAACTAGGGAAAAATAAGAGAGAAGGACAAAACAACTGACTCCTCATCTATTTTTGCTTTCCTCTAGAGCGAGTATTGTATTTCATACAAGCAGTGTATATTTTTTTATTTAAAATTATTTGTTGAAATGTAACACATTGACCTATCATCAGCCATTTATACTTAGTATTAACTTGTTGACCAGGTTTTCTATTAGAGAGGGAACCCTGATAGAATAGGATATAAGACAGGTAAGTTTTGATGGTGGCATGAGGATGCATAAAGGTCGAACCTCGGCGAAGCAGTTCCAGGAAAGGAGATGGGGGAGCAAGGGAGTGAAGAGTGGGGAGACTATAGGGAGTGAAGGGTGGGAATCTGGGGTTGGTGGAGGATGGGAAAGTTGGGGGGCAGATGGTGAGGAAGTTAGGGGAGTGAGGGGTGAAGACTGGGGAGTCTATGGGTGGTGGAATGTGGGAAACTGGGGGTGATAGAAGGCAGAAAGGCTGGGGAGAGGGGAGGGTGGGGAAGCTAAGGGGAGGAGGTGGGGAGGCTTGGCTGTGGAGGGTAAGGAGGTTGAGTGGTGAAAATTAGGGAGGCAAGGGGGTTGGAGCTTGAGTCAGGGGAGGCTGGGGATTGTGGAAGCTGGGGAATGTATAAAAGAAGATGGGAAACTGAGTGGTGGAGCATGGGGGAGGCTGGAGGTAGGAGGTAAGTAGTTTTGGGAGAGGAGGTGGGGAGTATTAGAACAATGGATACTGGAGATATGGGATTAGACCCCATCAATGCAGCTGGAGGGGAGAGCATAGGAGGAATTGGGAAACCCGCTTTTAGTCTTATGAGAGAACTCTGGGAGTAAAGTATAATAAACTGTTACATAAAATTATACTTTCAGGAAACACTTAGCACCTTGGAAGAGGTCATGGTCACCTCATTTGCCTCAGGGAGAGCTGAGTGTTTTTCTCATTTGATTCATCACATATTAACTCCAGTTAAAATATAAATCCTTCTGTTTTTTGAGAGCCTTAATAATCTCCCTGACTCAAATGTAGTTGTGGCCATTGTGGAATGATGATCTACCTTTAACCTCATCCATCACCAATAACTAGCATAGGAAAAGTAATTAATAAATGTCTGGGTATGCTTTAATTTATTCAGCCTACTCAGCTTTATGAAGTAGAGATGTACAGTCTTCTCTTTCCAGTTAAATATTTACTGACAGTAAGTCAGTCATGTTAAATCATGGAATTCTAAAAATATACATATGGAAACATGTACATTTTACCTTAAGTAGGGGATAATTCTCAGAAATGGAACTTCAATTACATAGCTTCCCTCATTTGTGCATCTATAAAAAGCAGCTCCACTGTTAGTGAGGCAACTAAAATATGTTATAAAATGTTGGCATATAATTAATTCAAAATACTCTGTCATTAAATCATGTAATGATGCTTTGTGAGCATACATAAGCTTAATTGGGAGTGATGAAACTAAGGGGATTGAGATCCAGAATGTCATAAATAAAATAACTGTTAGCAGCTCCTGTAGTATAAATTTAGATCACCGAGTAGTCTTGTAAAGTTCCCAAGGTTCGTTCTGGGCTGACAGTCTCTCTCTTCTATGTGAAGACAAAGATTAGTAAGGCTCCTAATTGGAAGATCTGAACAGGTTCAGGCCTTGGGGATCACTCTGTTATTAGCAGGTAGAGGATATGTATGTCAGCTGACCCAAAATTTAATGAGCTCCTTTGAGTGTGCAGTAGATGAGTGGGGATAGCACAGTCAGAGGCCCTTTGAGGGTGGCACATGATACTGTAGAGAGGAGGGGAAAGGTCAAGTCAAAGAACATGTACAAAGGACCCAAGGACAAAAACAATGGTGGGGGGATTGAGTGTGGAAAGTGGGGGTGGGTGGGGCCAGGGAGAGTAATGGGTGAAAATAGGGACAACTGTAATTGAACAATAAAAAAATTTTTAAAAAAGCAACATAGGTGACTTCAATAATTTCAGTTTCCTCATCTGTAAAATGGGCAGAGTGATACCTGCTTTGCAGGGCTTTTTTGAGGATGAAATGAAAAGTCTCACTGTGTGCCTGACCGTGCCTAGCATGAGAGAGGTATTCAGTAAATGCTATTGGTTTTCCTATGCCCCCAGCACAGGGCGCCCTGCACAGTGTCAGAACAATAGATTATTGTTGACCTGACTGAAGTGTGCCCAAAGTGGTGGCCTATATTTCTAGTCAGACACTGAAAGAACAAGTGTAACTCAAATCCAATTTAAGATACAATCAGCCTAATGGCAACAGAGAAATCTGGAAAAAAAAAAATCACTGGGTCAATAGTGGTAGCAGGTCAACTCCTTGCTTTCCTATGGTGGGATCCTCAAAGCTGAGGGCAGAAAAACAGACATGTGGCATTAATTCTGCCATTTCTCCTTCTCGTGCCCATGCAGCCATTACAAACTGAGTGCAGCCATCTGCTCTCTCTCTACCCAGATGGGTCCTCAGACTCCTCAACATGGAATTTGGGCAGACATTCATAATCTGTTAGTGTTGGCACTTGTGATGCAGCCTGTTTGATATTCCGGCAGGATCGGGCAGCCTTCTGCCTGACTGACCGTATCAGCTGAATAACAAGAGGAGATCAGCTACTCTTCTCTTCCTTCCCCCTTTCGGAATCCCTTTTAGAACAAGAGGAAAGGGCTCTGTTTCTTTCTCCTTGTAGCATGACTTTTTAGTCTGTGGCTCCTTACACTTGATATTTGATGTTTGGATATTACTTCAGTCTATTAATTCTGATAATAGCTATGGGTGAGAAGTGGATTAGATATTATTACTGTTACTGTACACAGGAGAAAACCAAGGCTCTGAGAAGGTAATGAACTTATCTAAGATGATAGAATCAGTAAGTGGCATAGCTGGAACTTGAAGACTGAGAGGTCTGACTCCAAAATCTGGCAATTATTTAGAGACAAATGCTTCTATGAATAAGTAATGCCAGAGATAAGACTATAGACAGTGAGAGCACAAGAATGCTTTCTAAAGGAGACACTGTCTTCAAAGAGAGGGTTAGATTTAGAATTGACAAGACATAGCAGGGTAGCATTCCAGGCAAGGTATCATGAGCAGTGGTATGGAAGTCCGACTTTGCAGGCGTGGCACGCAGTGATGGTACCTCAGTCACAGGATGGAGGCGGCCATGACTGGTATGGGAGGTCATGTGGGGACGCTCAGGAGTATTACGAGATGAGTGAATCTGAAAGCTACATCCTCAAGAGAAGGCTTGAAATGCAAGGCTAAGCACATTGCATTATGTTTTTTGATTATTGAGCTATAATCTATGGTTTTATCTAAACCCTTCGGAATCAATTATACATTCAGTTTGTCAAATATGGTCCCTGTCTGAATGTCCTTTCCTTGATCCTAAAATAATACCTTTTAAGACTCAAGGTGGAAAGGGGAAAGCTGATATTATTGAGTTGGCAAAAAATGTCTGTATCCTTTTCTTCCCACTCCCTGAGTGATTTTTCATACTGCTGTTATGTGGGGCCATTGATATTTCCTGGAAAATAAGAATACTAAATATAAATTTCATATACAAAATAATAAATTTTATATATACAAATCCCAGCAAGTTAAATTTTATAAGGGAAGAAAATATATCTTTCAAAATATCAAAGAGAAAAAGACACTATGCCCATGAAATAACTGAAACCTAGACTTAAACAAGAAATGTGCAAGATTTGTGTGAGGAACATTTTTAAAAGGTAATGTGTGATACAAAATATGACTTTAACAAATGAAAATACCATGTTTTGGGAACAATTCATCATAAATATATTTATGATTTCCCTTAACTTAATGTAATCATGATCAATAGCTTCAGGTTTGGGGGAACACTGTAAAGTATATAATTATCTAACCACTATGCTGTATACCTAAAACTCTGAAACTAATACAAATAATACTGACTGTATACTGCAATTGAAAAATAAAATTAAATTAAAAAATACCTTCAGAATTTCTTTTTAGAGCTAGATAAGCTCATGCTAAATTCATATGGAAAATTCAGGGAGCAATAATAGCCACAAAAATTAAGAATAGAAGAATAATGAGTTAGGCCTAGTCATATCAGATAGTAAATTATGAAAAGATAGTAATTAAAATAAACCAATTAATGGACTGAAGCACAGTCAGAAGTATATATAAATATACATTTAGTATATAACAGTGGCATGCATAATTATCAGTGGAGAAAAGGGAATCATTCATTAAGCATTTTCTTTTGAAGTAGAAAAAGAGAGAAATCAGAGAAGTAAGTGCTAGAAAGAGGAAGGTTTTTCTAGGTATGACATAAATATCCAGAAATAAAAAATAACTATCGATATATTTATTGAAATAAATCTTCAATCTGCAAGAAAAAAAACAGCACAAATACAGTTAAATGGGCAGCTAAGAAAAGTATTTGCATCATATAGACAGCAGACTCACTTTCTTAATTGATTAAATGTAAGTAAATATGAGAAAATAAACATTTGATGGGAAAAAATTGTAAAAGAGATAAAGAAGTAAATGGTTCATAGGAAAATAAAGCATTCTTAAACATCTAAAATGATGTCTAATCCCATTGATCTCTAGAGAAATGCAAATTAAAACCACAGTCAGATTCCACCTTCACCCACAAGAACGGCAAAGACGCACTGGCACGATACCGCGCTGCATTAGTGAGATATGAGGGACAGTCCAGGGGAGACAGACATCAGTGGTGGGACAGGGATTGGTGCGACGCTGTGGAAGGTAATTTTCAATACATTTCAAAAATTACAAAGTCATAGTCCGTCTACATCAGAAATTCAATGTCAAAGTATTTCTCCTACAGGTACACCAACGCATACATAGGTAGAATATGGAGAAACAGTGATTTCATTATTGTTAATGATAGTAAAAGAGTGAAACAACCTATCTGTCAGTTTGGTGCTGGTTAACTAAGCTTGGTAAGTGCTTATAATGAAATACTGTGAAGCTGTTAAAAATTAGAAGTAACTGGTTTTAAATGTTAGCTCTATTTTGACCACTGAACATCAACAAGGTCTCTTTTCTTTTTGGCAAAATCTCAAAAAATTGTCAGGAAAATGAGAGTGACTATGAGTGGAGTTCTTTCTCCAGTTAAATTCATTATAATAAAGACTAATTCATTATAAGGATAACTCATTAAATTTTAGACAGGCAGAATGAATAGATTGTGACTTGCCTTTAATGTACATCCCTGGAAGTGAAAACAAAAGGATGAAAAAGACAGTTGTATATGATAGGAATGTTCCTGGAAGATCCTAAGGAGCTATAAATAGAAAATCATTAGGTCCAATTGTATAAGAGTTTGTACAGCCTGCAACACAGACACAGAACAAGAGAGATGTCCTCAAAATGTCAGGAACAGGACCCCAGAAGTTCGGCCTGGGGACAATGGCTTGCTGAAAGCATAACACATGCCTTCCTTGTAGTCTAAGATGCATCGGGGTGCTGATACAGGTGGGAGGAGAGGCAGGGGTAAAGTCTGGAAGCCTTTTACAAAGAGCTTCTGAGCCTTGGTGGATTCCTTACTTGCCAACATCTGTCCATTGTCACCATTGGGAGCATCCCTGTGACAAATCATTTGGTTTTCTCATCAGGCTTAAGATGGAGAGAAATAGAGAGGCAAACAGAAAGAGAGAAGGAATCACTGAAGAGAAAAATCTGAGAAATGTAAAAGACAAAGGAAGTGGAAATGAAAGGGAAGTGTTGAATTCTTCACTCCAGAATCTTTGAGCACAAGACCTAAAGATCTTCAGAGGTTTATAATATTGTGAGTGCATTTTTATGCAAACTCTAAGTTTGAAATCCCTGATCTATTGAAAGATCCATTTAAATTAGAATTAATTAGGGAGGAGGTAGGGATCATTTGCTGACCGGTAAAGCACAATGGAACAAGTGGTTCCATCATCAAGAAGACTTGGACTAAGCAAAGGAACTTGTGTAGGCTGCTTGGATTTTGCAAAAACAACCCTGTGAAATTGCAGGGAGAGGGGCTGTACATAAAAATCAAAACCCAAATGCACCTACTTTTCAAATGCAAATCTAGTTGAGTTGGGCACTCAAAATTAAGCTCATCAATGACATCAGTCATTGGATTTAGGGCCCATTTTAATCTGGTATGACTGTCTTGATTACATCTGCACAGATCCTTTTTCCAGATAAGCCACATTTACAGGTACTGGGGGTTGATATTCCAACATATTTTTTGGGAAATACAATTCACCTATTATAGACACCTTGTGCAAAGCCACCTTCATTTTGGTTGGACCTACTTTATCCATCATACCAGCAGTGGCCACACTTTTCCCCACCTCTTTATCTACGGACCTACAGTATTCTTTTCAGAGTTGTACTTCCACTTGGTAAAAGTATAGCTGAGGAGCAAGGGATGGTGACGCCTCATCACTTTCTCTGTCACCAGACTGATAGGCATTAAATTACACCAACAAGACAGATGCCCAGGGAGCAAATGGCCAGTTTGTAGAGAAAGAAAAGGGTAGCAATCAAAGGACACATAAGGACAGCTCATTTTAGAGCTCCTTTTCCTACCCACACATTGGGATACTTGACAAAATAACAAATAAGTTATTTGGCTTCACATAACCATCAATTTGTTCTGTCCCCAGTACCTGAATATCTGTGAGAAAGCACAGAATTCCAGAGAGGCAGACTAAATGGCTTCTTGGGATTCCTTGGGAACATTATGATCTAAATATTTTTCTGTTAAGAAGAAATTGTAAGAAAACTTCCCAAATCTAGTTCCAATCCAACTATTTTAAAGTCTATGTAAATACTCAAAACAAGGAAATATCTCTGCTATTTGGCCATTGATTAGGAATATACTGAGTTCCTGCTCAATGAGTTTTATTTCCATTGGGAATTGTAGGCAGATTTATTTTAAGCAGACAGTTGTAATTCCAAATTGTCAATGCAGAGAGCCTTTAGGACCAGGCTGCTAGAATCTAGGATTAGGATCATAGAGATAAAAATGTATAGAGGAGAAGCAGAGATAAGAAAGTGAGGTCAGGAGCAACAGATATCAAAATCAGGGGCTGAGGAAGCTGAAGGCTCTAAATTGGATTGAGGCAGATTATCACTGAGAACTCCTAGTGTCTCCCACACTTGGCTGGACCAAAACCTGTCTCTTTCCCTCCTATCGTGTTCAAAGGTGGCTCCTGAAACATCATGGGAGTTTTAGCAATGTAATTCTTTTTATGGGAATCTTCTTCATGTGCACACTGTAGATTTTTTTCCTATTTTTAAGGGAGATGCTATAGGATTAGGGAGAGATGAAAGAGGATTCAGGACTTATGTTCCTTTGCTGTTTTCAGTCCAAATGCATCATTCCTGTATGATAAGTAAAAGTCTTCTGTTTCTGAATGAACAGACGTTGTTTTGCCACTTTCCAGCTCCACCCTGTACAGGAATGATCCAGAACTACTTTGTTTACCCTTCATTTATAAGTAGTGTAAAGGAAGTTCCCCAGAGACAGAGGCATACAAAGCAATTCAATGAATGGCGGTAGAGTAAAAGCAATCCAAATAGGTTGACTCTGGCTGTGGAACCAGTGTTAGAAAGAAAAGGAGCCATTTTGCATGGTAGTGTTCCCCTTCCCAGCAACAGTCCATGCCAACTGTTGAGAAGAAGTCGTCTGGGCTGTTGTGAGGCTTGGTGCCTCTGCCGATGCAAGTAGAGGGCTTAGAGTAAGCTTGGTTCTGCATTTGATTCAATTATTAGACTCCTACTAATTAAATAGACACAATTATTTGACTCATATTCCTCTATGGTCTTAGAGTTGTGCATATGAGTCTAAAACATCATTGTTGGCAAATAAGAGGGAAAGTTATTGTTTGGGAAAGGGAATATATATATATATAACTAAGTACCCTCACTTATGCTTATATGACTTGATTGGGATAAATATACTCAAAAGCTCTATGTTGTAGTCATATTGGCATTACTTACCAGGAATTGAGAGCTTCTTACACATGGTGATTTAAGTGGTCCCAAGGAAAGATCCCAATTGAAAACATTTTCCACTAGGATGCCATAAAATTCTCGCAGCCTGCATTCCTTTGCAGAAAGTCAGGGCTCCCCAATTAAGAAATGTCTAGCTCCTAACGAACTTTGTAGCCTACATGGTAGCTTTTGAAGCCAGTCATCACCACCATCTTCTTCATTGCTGTTGTCTCCTCTGGTAGGAAATCCCAGGGAGAGCCATGTCTGCCCTCACACCTGGTCTACTAACCAGCTCCCTGTGAACACCATCCCTCCAGGTTTCAAAGAAGTGAACAGAAGCTTCTCCCACACAAGCAGGTTAGCGCCCATTAAGTTAAAGCATTCAAGCCACCTGCTAACTTTATATAAGACATTTCAATCTTAGGATTTTAAAAAATATATTAGTGTAAATTTAGAGTTGACATGGGAGCAGATGGACCTAGACTCAGAATGAAAAGTCCCAAATTTAAATCTCAGCTTTTCCCATCATGTTATAATTAGGTCAAGTTATGTAACTTTATTGAGACCCATTTTCTTCATCAGTGAAAGTAAAGTAAGATAAAGAATATTTATCTCATAACATTGTTCTAAGGATGGGATGTTAAGATATACCTGGAACATAGTAGAGAGTTAGTAAATGTTTGTCTATTAAGTAGATTATTACTCTATACTCTTCAAAATGCTTTTATACAGAGGTAGGCAAAAGTAGGTTTACAGTTATTTATATGGAAAAAGACATGCAGGTTATGATTATTACAATAGCTTTATCAACTCTACATTTCATGAATTCACAACTATAAACCTCTTTCCCACTTCTGTATATATATGATCCATTTGTTCTAATACCCAAATGAGGTAGATGGGGCAATAAGAGCAGAACTAACATTAAAACCCAGGATTCTGACTTCCTAAGAGTAGATCTGGTGTTTCTCAATAGTGCAAATCCAAAGGGAATAAGGAGACTTTGGACTTTAAAGAGTGAGATTGAAACAGAGGGTGAAGGAACTTGCCATTTAAATAAAGTATTCACTGTTGCTCCTTATTTGATAAGTAAATTCATTTGCTCCCAGGGCTTGGGTTGTGTCTTGCAACTGTTCAATTCAGGAAGCTCACTTCAGTAGCTTACGCAGCAAGTTTCCTCTGTGTAAGACCCAAGAGGCCATCTGAAGAACCTCTGCAGTGTGGCTTGAGGTCAACACGTCCAGCCCCGCTGGGCAGTTGACACAATGACTGACTACTCATTGCCAGCTCATCTGTTTCAAAGCACATGTTTTCTCAAGTCCCAAGATGGACTCCTTGTTTTTCTCCGTACCTAAAGTGGAGCAGTTCCTTTAAAGGCATACTGGTCGTCTTCTTTATCCAGGAGATTCAGAGATACATTCATTGGCTTCAGCCTGAATTGTAATCCTTGCTGGAAATGGTTATTCTCTTCAAATGTGATGGCGAGAAACCAAGAATAATACTTCTTTATTTGAGGTATCTGATAAGTGAAAAGTGTTCCTGTCCTAGGGAAAATTCTCTTCTGTCTTTGAATTACAAGAATTTATGTAAGTTCATATGAGTATGTGGGTATAAATTAATGTGCATATGAATCCAGCCTTTGGAATATTTAGTTAATTGGAAATAAGGACTCATCAGGTAATTTTATAATGGCATCTAAAAAGGGGGATAGTTTAGGTTTCTGAAGAGATTTTTACTTTACAGGCAATCTAGCAAAAAAAAAAAAACTCAACATAAACTTTTGTTGTTATCTTTGAAATGGCTCTAAATAGTGCTGGAAGTGTTTAGCTTGTTTCAGAGATGCTAATTTGAGCCTCAGACAGCTGCAGTGGTTATTAATATGAGCACAATGGCTGACAATTTGACAACAGCCCCTAGTTTTCATTTACTGCTTTCATACTCAATGCTCTTTTTGTGCATGGGGCGTAAAAACCACAGTCAGATGACTGACTTGGGAGACATGCCTGTACGATGACCAGCATCTGAGAGATCCTTTTTTTTAAAAAAAAAAAAAAAAAGAAAGAGACTGATACTACTTTTTTTAACAGGGAAATTGGTAGTGGTGTATCTCATACTAGATTATAAATCTTTAGCACATTATTAGTGTTTCTACAGTGCAGTGAAAACTCAAGGAGATGAAATTTATTAATAAAATTAGTGAGGAATGATGTGCTCTTAATGTAAATTTACTCTAGATAAGTTGACATATAAAAGCATCAAGGGACATTGACCTAGAATTAAAACAAATAAACAGTTCTTTGTCATTCAGCTGAAACATGATTTAGAGGTGAAAATTTTAAATCAAATTTATTTTTGTCTGCTTATTCTTTGTGATTTCCCTGAAAGTAATGCTATCCAAGTGAAACAAACAAACAAACAAACAAACAAACAAAAAACAGAAATATTTCTGATGGCATGCATTTTCTTTCCTTAGTTGGTTTTTATAAGTCTGTGCCAGATCGATGTATATTTGTATATGGTCTGTGAATTTCCTTGCAAAGCACTATTTTCATTGGTTGAACTTTGTTTTATAAATGCACAAGGCTTAAATCATTCTGTGGGTATCTCTACATGTGTCACATTCACCAGACAACTTGTCTAACTCTGTGAATGTGTTTCTTTTGAATGACTCGCTAATCCACTGTTTGAATAAAAACAAGTAACTGCCGAAATGCTGAAAGGTGTACAGCTTAATATCTGACCCAGGGTGAGCCAAAAGCAGCATAACAAAGTCTAGGAATTTTCCTATAATGTATGCTTTCACAATTAGAAATGGGTATCTTAAAAAAGTGACTATAAAGAGACTAATTAAGAAACACACTTAGCTTCAAGCAGCCTGTCTTCCTAGCCAGAACATAAACTCCATAAGGCCAAAGACTGCTTCTGTTTCTGCATTCTGAATCCTCTGTATCTGGTCTGGTGTCTGTCACATGAATGAAGGAATGAAGGAATTCTTATAGAACTTAAATATTGATATAGGACTTCATCGTAAATTGTTTAATTTAATCTTCACTACCAATGTGCAAGGTGGATATTCTTAGTATCTCCATTTTACCAGCTTAGGTTGACAATGATTGCCTAAAGTTATCCAATTATGAAGGACAAAGGTGAAACTTCAAACTCTACCTTTCACTCCTAAGTCTAGGCAATCTTAGTCCACATAAAGTCAAATCTCTGTTCTTAGAATTGACTCTGCTGCTATGTTTCTTTTTTCTGCTATTTTGATCTTATCATAGAACATCCTTTATCCTTTAGGTATAGGCAGACTTTCTGTGAAGGAACAGATAGTAAGTATTTAAGGTTTTTCAGGCCATATGATCTCTGTCACATGGCTGCTCAATTCTGACACTGAAGCACAAAAGCAGCCATAGATTACATATATGAACAAATGAGCATGTGTGTGTTCCAATAAAATTTGGTTTATAAAACAGGTGATGGGCTAGATTTGGTACTTGAGCTGTAATTTGCAGTCCCCTAGTACCACAGAACAGAGGATCATTCTCAGAAAATACCAAAGGATCTAAGTCCTAGTTCAGGCTATGTTATTACTAATGAAAATAGTAAGACAAAAATACCAACAGCTACCATTTATTAAATAATTCAGGAAATACAATGTGCTTTATTCAATTTATCTCATTTAATCTATGCACACAAAAGTTATGCCATTCAATGAAGGTCATTGAGACATTAGTTACAGAGCTGAGTTTAAACCAGGTCTACTTACTTCAGCACCCCCTCAAACCTTCAGAACTGTGATAAGAAGCTCCTGCTCTTACCAAGATCAAACAACAATGCTGTAGGATTTTTAAAAAGTGAATCCATTATCTTTGATGACATGGAATCCAGGAAGAAATAATGCTTTGTGTTTCCACAGGCTGGAGGATGGGGAGATGCTGGCAGCCTAGCATGAGCCCTTCATTGCCAGATGCATCCACGATCACACAGGGCTCTGGAGGCAGTGGGCTCTGAGGGATGTCTGCTGCCCCTCTTGGCATTTGTTAACTGCTCTCTCTGGGGCCTGACCGCCTTTTAATACATCAATAGAAATGTTTTCCTTTCTCTGAATATCTAGTAAAGAACTCATTTAAACAGAATTTTGCAAAGACTGTATAAAGCAGAGTAGAACAATGTCGCTGTACCAGATTTAAAGATGTGCAAACCTGCACCGTGGGCCACAGCACTTTCTCACTCTATCATCTTCAGGAATGTGTATCAGGTGCCAGGAAAAGACCGCCTCAGTCAGGGGGCATGGCCACCAGACTGCGCTTCCAAGACTGGGCATGTTTACGTTACCCTCACGGAGCTTTGGAAGGGTGCTGTCACAAGGCTGCTATGCTGGTGTTTTACTTGCAGGAATGTGGCTGGGTAGCGAAGTGAGAATTTTAGACAGGCATGACTGATTTTTCAATAAATTAATGGTCTAAATTAAGAGTGGCCCTTAACACAGGCAAAGTATGCAGGTAAGTTTCCAGCAGGGCTAAAACCAAATTGTCTTCTCCTGATGTGCTTCCATTGGCAATCCAGCATTAGTGCTGGAAATCATTAAATTGCCAAGCGTGAACAATTCAGGGATGAAATGAGGTAGAGAAACAATTCTTGAATGTCCCAAGGAAGAATATGAATTGTTAAGTGGTAACCAAAAACACTAAATCTCTAGGTATGACATGTCTAAGAAAAGTTAAATTTAGAATGTAAATCAGGAAATCTGATCCATCTGGACTGTCAGATGTCTCTTCAAGGACAGTGGTGGAAGCTGGGGACCAGGTTGGTGAGAGCTATTAATAGTGTTTACTAATAATTCATAGTTCACTTGAGGCTCAGGCAAGGTAATTCACCTTAGTATCTTTCCCAGCCTCAAATTTAGTTTAACATTAGCTGTTCTGTTGTAGAGAATGCATGAGAGAGTTTTATAAAACCATTCCCCTCCCCCAGTGGAAATTCCAGAATGCAGATTTTGATTCAGTAAATATGGAGTGGGGCTCAAGAGTCTGCATTTCTAACAAGTTTTTGGTTCATTTGTTTCTGTATTCCTTCATTATTAAATCTTTCTCCCACCATACACTGTGCTGTAAATCATGGATAAAACAATGACTAAAATATAGCCTTTCCCTCAAGGAGAGCAGAGGTAAAGATTATAACCTCATAATTGATGGAAGTGTTCCCAGGGTCCTTTTTGAGTCCTGAGGTATACGATGGAGGCTGATTTATGAAGGATAGATAAGAGTTTCTGTGATAAATAAGATGAAGATCCTATGGGGAAAGAGGGGTGGGGCAGTTCAGGCAGGAGGAACAGAGTGTTTGAGAACCTGGAGCTGTTCAACAGTGTTGATAAGACTGTTTTAAGTCTTGTGTTATGGTCAAACCAAAGGTTCTAGGTGGAAGAGTAGAGAGAGAAAGAGCTAGGCGGCGGTCAGGGACCAGGTTCTCAAGGATCTTGCGTGCCATGTCAAAACACTGCAGCAACACCCTGAAAGCTTAAGGGGAGCTGTGGAAGGGAATCCTGAGGCAGCTCTGAAACTCTCATATCCAGATGTTCGCCCCCAGCCTTGTCCTTACCCTCACAGATGACCATGCCAACACCTCTCTAGGACTTAAGCACTTGATTATATTTTATCTGAATTGGTGCCTATTCCCCACCCCCACTCCAAATATGTGAACATTTGCTGCTCCAATTTCTGTTGGACCAGTGATTTTCTTTAGAAAAGGTAAATAATGAAAAAAAAATGAATTTGTCTAAAACAGGTCCTCTCAGAGGTTAAGAAAAGCTCCAGCAACTTCCAATAATTGAGCTTTTGTGTCTCCTGGTTTACTTGAAAAATAAGCACATTAAAATAAAGATGACAAAGTTTTCAGTATATTTTAAATGGTCACTTGAATAAATTAAAAAATTTACTGTAACATGTGTATTGCAAGTGTATGTTATTTTAAAAATAATTACAGTTTATAAACATTAACGTATATTAGAAGCAGAATGGGGCATACAATTAATGCCTGATTTCAATTTTGTATCTCTGTGATTGTATATATAAGCTAATTTATATACAGAAAGTGAAAAAAATGAGACCTTTCATAAATGTAAGGCGAGGCCAAACTGCTTTACATCCCCTGTGTTCCCATCCTCTGTTCTCTCTACCAATCCATCCTCAGAAGGCCTTGTTCCAGGAGCATCTATTTTCTGGTTTAATCACTGGAGAAACAGTTCACTAAGCCTCACAGAGGAGAACATTGCATTGACTGAAAGGTATGCAAAGTGATCAATGGCCAAATATCAGTGACCTTCAAAAGCCACTTTGAGGGCTGACCATGGAACCCACTATGTTGCTCCAACTTAATGCCAAGATGGACTGACTCAACGAAATGATAAAACCCACTGAAGGGGAAATGAGCATGTTATCATGTGAAAGATAGACTAGCTGGTTCTCTATCATTATGCTGCTTCTTCTTTTTTTTTTTTTTGGCTTAGTGGAAGATTTTCTGATTTGAGGAGGCAGGTTTATTTTAGAGACAGTGACACACAAATGAATGCACAAACAAAAGGCATATCTGGCAGCATAAGAAGCAGTCTGTAGTTTAAAATACAATGAGATAAACCAAATTTAGCTCCCATTCCCTGAACCAGCTGAAGAAGCAGCCACTGCATGTGCCTGGCAAGCCTCATGCAGAATGTCAATCCATCTCTGTGGTGCCTCTGCTGACCCGGTACATTAGAAGTGCAGATCTGTGCTTTAATGATCTTTTTAAAGAAAAATAAAACAAGATCTGGGCCCTTATAGGGTTCTCTCAGAGAACTTACTGGGAGAAAAAAGCTGTCTCGAAAGTTATGAAAACCAAAGTTTCACCCCAATAAGGAAAAAAAAAATTAAACTATTGTCTAGTCACTTTGATAAATTAAAATTTTCCAGCCTGGGCAAAGATCTGACTGGCTGAGTTAATTCTGGAGTAAAATTTTATGATTATGCCTTTTAAAAGCCATGTAAATCAGCAAGCATAAGGCTGACACAACCTTGCAGGTTTCTGCAAGAAGAGGCTGCTGTCCCTCTCATTTCAGGGTACGCTGCCCCTGCTCAAAGGTCAGCAGTGAGCTGTGCTGGTCCAGTTTGGCTTAGGCCATGGAATGTTTGGTGCAGTTTGATGGGAAGGTGCGGGTAGCTCAGAGAACATTTGAAGGAGAAAGAATTCTGCTCTATAGAAACAAAGGAGCCACAGAGCCATAGATAGTGGACCTGGAGAATTCACCATTTTTGCCCTTTCCAACATAGCGTAAAAGGACTGCTGGCAGGGCTGAGAGCTTAAACTTCTTCCCCTGAGAATTCTGAACTCTTGTTTTTGGAGTTATCTCTTCAGGACCTGACAGAGCACCTTATATCAATTAAAGTAGGTTAAATTGATCATTTTGATACATCTGTGATTAAATGTCTTGTTAAGATGCAAAGATGAGTATCTGCTCCAGAGGAGGAAGAAGATGATTGGAAATCATGGTTGAAATGGGAACAAAGAGGTTCATACATTAGGAGGAGGTCAGAGCAGAAGGGGTTTCAGAGGTAACTTGACTGGATGTCCTCATTTATGAGGCAACGGAGGGAGAGACTCTACCCGACTTGCTTAGGGTCGCACAAAGGTGTGTTTTTGGGTGGAGTATTTCCAGCAAGTAGAACTTCTGATTCATGTAAGTGCAGCAGGTTAACTACAGAAGTGGCTCCAATTTTTTTCCCTCTCCTTATCCCTCTCCAGCGAGAGAAATGCCCAGCCAGGCCTGACCAAGATCAGCAGAAGCAGCTGGCCAATTGTGAATTTGTGAGCAATAATAATGGACATTGTTCTAAGCCTCTTGGTTTCAGTGTGCTTTGTTTGTGGCATTCCTGTGGCAATACGTAACTGGTTGCAGGCTCTGGGATGGGAAGCTGTCTTTGAAAGGAGGGAGAAGGAGCAGATAATCCTTCAATTTGATAATCCTGCAGTTTCTGTTATCTGGGAATAGGGGCCAATTTACTGGATGAGAACATATCCTGGGAATGGAATCCTGAAAGTCTTCTCAGAGCCGTAGTGGACTTCTGCTCCCTAAATACCAGATAATACAGAAGCTTGTGTGTTACTGCGCCCCACAGCTGAAATAATGCTGGAAATTTTCCAATCCTGATTTTACCAATAAGAAAACAGAAACTAGACAGTGTTAAGGCAGAATTGGCTATATAATTTGCAGTGCTCAGTGCAAAATGAAAATGTGGGGGTTCTTGTTTAAAAAAAGGCAGCAGAATAATGAACCAAGTGCAAGGCCCTTCTAAGTGTGGTCCCTTCTGCTACTGCATAGATTGTGCGCCCTCAGGCTGGCCTGGAATTAAACAATGGGTCTTAAAGGTGCCCCTCCAGAACTCCATCTGGTTAACTTTTAGCAAAAACAATGTAACTCCATGTATTTGTTTACAGCTAGTTCAAGATACAAGGCAAGAGCAGAAGACCTCTAGTTTCTGCTCCAGTGATTCTTGGGTTTTTGTCAGACTGATAGAAAATCTAAACCAGAAACAATATGGCTGGCTTGGAATCTGACTCAGAGAGAAGAATTTATAATTCTTCATAGGATATTTTTAAACATGGGAATTTGGATTCAAGCAAGTAAATTCTGAAATTACAATTCTTACTTCAAGTATTTGCAATGTCCAATTATATCTTTATGATATTTTCTTTGTTAAAGTTGCTATTTTTTATAATACATTACTTAAATTGTGTTTCTTTTTTAGCTCTTTCTTTCTTGGTCTTTGCTTTCTTCTTTTTTCTCTTTTCTTTTGTAGACAGAAAATTCTCAGGTGCTAAATAACAAGAATTTTGATTTATATTTCTCCTAAGTTTTGTCTTACTGATGATGTTAACAGCTTTTCAGCAACTCTGAACTCTTCTCTTTCCTTCAGAGCTCTGGAAAAATGATAGCTTAGTATATGCCTTACCCCATCCTTAACCAACTTTGCCACTATTTTGAACATTCTTTTTTTTTTGACTTACCCAAAATACTGCAGTTAAATATTATTTGAATCCTTGTTTCTGTAGGAAATCAGTCTCCATTATTTTATTGATAATTAATTAATAAAATGGAACTCTGGGCTTCTGTAAGGTTTTCTAAGTTTTTCTTAATGGCTTATGGGAAATTTTTAAAGGTCCCCTTGGGTAACAGAGGGAGGTTTGTGGATTTAAAAAAAAGTTTCTTTTAGAAAAGACAAGGTTTCTGTGACCTCCTTTTTTAAAGACAATGAAAGTGACAAGGCAAGGTTTTAGATGATAAAGTTAAAGTGATCACTAAAGGCAGAAGACAGAGATAAGAAACAACTGTGAGAACACATATAAAAACTAGTGGGGATGTCATGAGGAACAGAGCTCAGTTTTACATCAAAGATCAAGCTAACTAAACACTGATTCTTGATGCCAGGCAGAGTTTGTGCCGTGTGGAGGCTGGCTGCTTTCTGCATTAACACCATTTCTTCTTGCTTTAAGAATTCCAGTTCACCCTTGAACAACGTGGAGCTGGGCTTTGAACGTGTTTCAAAGGCCACGGGGTTTGAACGTGTATCAAACCCCTGCACAGTCGAAATCTGTGTATAACTTTTGACTCACCCTAAAACTTAATAGCCTACTGTTGTCCAAGAGTCTTACTGACATTGTAAACAGTCAATTAGCAAATATTTTGTATACGCATTATATACTGTAGTCTTAAAATAAAGTAAGCTAGAGAAAAGAAAATGTTATTCAGAAAATCATAATAAAAAGGAAATACAGTTACAGTATTTACTGAAAAAAGTTCGCATATAAGTGGACTCGTGCGGTGCAAACATGTATTGTTCAAGGGTCAATCGCACTTGCTAATGCACAGAAGACACACGTTAGCCCTGTTATCTGCATCCTTCCCTTGTGAAGGCTCTCATCTACCTGGCTTTTCCTGGGCATCTACTAATGAGGACCAGGTTCTCAGGGCATTTGTCCCCTCCCCACTTCTTTCCCTTCTTCAAAAATCACCATTCTGGGCTTATGTTTGGCCAAGGATCCCTAAAGCAGGATTAAAGAAATATCCAATTTAATTTGGAACAGTGAGTCTAGATTCTACCTGGGCTTGTCCGGATTCTTACTGAACCAGAATAAATTGTCATGATCCCTGGCAAAAATTCTTACTTTCCCCATTAAGTTGGCAAAGGACGTCATGTACCAAACAGGCTTTCAAACCAGTTTCCAGAGGAGGCCCTGCAGTGGTCAGGATTTGTCGAAGAGCTATGTGTCATAATAATCATGACTTGGCTCTGGTTATTGTCTTTGGTATTGTCTGGTTATTGTATTGGTTTTTCTTCTGCCATTTGCTGTTTCCATCCAATCTATTTCTCACCCCTATTTCACTTTCTCACCTATATTTCACCCCAAATGCCAAAGCTGTGATCCTTCTTTATTTGTGAAGGTCACATCAGCACAGAAATCTTTCCTCAGGCTTCCCTCCAGGACAAACTCAAACTGAAAATTTCTGCCCTTCACCTAGAAGTCGTATGTCCTCTAGCTATTTACTTGGCTTTTGCTTGGTTTTTATTTTCTCATCCTCTTTTACTTACTCTTTTCCCTCTTCCTCTCCTAAATACCAAGTACCCTAGATTCCTTTCTGTCTTTCTCCTGCTTTCTTTCATTTTGCCCTGACAGAAAAAATGCTGATAAGTTTCCTTTCTTGGCCTCATTAAAAAATTGTCCTAAAATTTATAGCTAGTTTAGACCAGCCATCACTAATCTTCATTTCGTTACTGCCAAGATGTGTTTTATGATTATTCATTGACTCATTTACAACAAACACAACAATGTCCTTGGTGTTAGGAGCCTGTATAGATCTTCTTATTTGTTTGGAAAACAGACTGGGCACTTGAAATTCCCAGTGTTGAATAGGGTGATGTGGTTGTTTGACTTGAATATGTTATGTGGAAAGATAAAATCCCAAAGCCTTCATATGTAATAACATCAAATTATTTTGCTGCTGTACAGAAAATGTATATAGCCCTGAGACAATACAGGAACTTTCCAATACTTTTTTAAGCATTAGTTTCAGAAGGCCATTAGTGGGGCTGGTAATTGAAAACAAATTGTGTTGGTGATGCTAAAATTGTCTATTGGTGAAAAATGTTTGAATATCTAAATGCAATGAAGTTAATCAATTATACAAAAGTGACTTAGAGGCTGACAAAACAACCACTAGTCTTGAGCCTGCTATTTGAAGGATGAGTCAGACCAGGAATGACTTATGTGTTTGAAACATATGACTTGTGTTGATTGCTCACTGGTGTATTTGAAATATATGAAAGTGATCTCTTTTCCCTGTAAACCCTTCATATCATATTGGTCATTTAATAAATTTAAGGTGTTTAGTAGTACTCAGAACTCCCTAACAGATGATATTTTATCCTGAGCAAAATTGTATTGACCTGGAGCAGATCCATAAAGAAGACTTTTGATGAGTTCCAAGGAGAAATCTTTTCTTTTTTTAAAGATTTTATTTATATATTTTTAGACAGAGGGGAAAGGAGGGAGAAAGAGAAGGAAAGAAACATCAATATGTGGTTGCCTCTTGCACGCCCCACACTGGGGATCTGGCCTGCAACCCAGGCATGTGCCCTGACTGGGAATTGAACCAGTAACACTTTGGTTTGCAGGCTGGCACTCAATCTAATGAGCCACACCAGCCAGAGCTCCAAGGAGAAATCTTGATTGTATCTTTTAGAAGTTAACCCAAAACTGTGGTGCCAATGATTACTTGAGCACTTCGCTGTCATAATAGTCTGATGTCTGGGGAGCAGTTGTAGTATTCTGCCTTCTTTAGTCACTTTCTCCAATGTGACTAAGGCTAGCTCTGGGATTTGGGATGGTGACAATAAAGACTGTCTACAACTGCACTGCTGACTATTGTATGTTCCTTTGATGAGGCCAGGCTATACTACGGGGAGTTGTAGATGGACTTGGTGGTGAAGGTAGTTCACATACATGTAGAAGCCAGGAGGAGGAGTGATCATTTCATGGCCAATCCCTAACAGCACTGCTAGAGAAATGACACTTGATAATTCAGAAAATGTAGCTGCAGGAACCTAGTACAAACTGGAGCCCAAATGGTCTAGTATCCACATGATGCACCCTTAAAAAGCACAGGCCGGAAACCAAAGTCATAACTGAAAACTAATTGTTACTTTCATTTTGTAAAGATTCTGAAAGTAGACTCAATTTATAATCCATAGTAAAGCACCTTTGAAAACTCCTTGTCCTTTCTTCTCAGTTTTTCAGACTTCAGAGCTGCTCCAGAGACCCCCAAAACACTTTTATCATGTATCATGTAGCCTTTCACTCACTACCCAACCCCTTTAGCTCTTCATTTTTCACAGGTCGACTCAGCTTCTATGTTTGTTTGTTTGTTTGTTTATTTATTTATTTATTTACTTACTTACTTACTGCTACTGTTTCCCTGTCTTTGGTTTTGTTTAATGTGTTTCTGCTTATTTTTACAAAAAGCTTAGAAACAAGTTTGTCAAAATTCTCTTACAGTGTAAGGCAAAGCGAAGAATCTGAGCAGATAAAGACAAAGTTCTCTTATTAGCTAGTGTGAGAGCAGAAGTCTCAAATTACTGCTAAAATTATAGTTATCTTGTCCCTATCATAATCTACGATAAGAGCCAACATTTACTAGTAGTTAATATGTTGCACTCATTTTGTTAAATGTTTTTATACAGTGTTTCATAATAACTCTACTATTATCCTACAAATTTGTCATAGCACTATAAATAAGGAAACTATTTTAGAGAGATTGAGCGAATTGCTCAAGGTTACACTGATGGTTAACAGCAGAACCAGGGGTTTTTGGCCTCAGTCTCCTTCCAAAGCACCCTATTCTTAACCATTACAACTTTAGGCATCAGCATCCCTCAGTGGCTGTGGATATATTAAGAGTAAAGCAATCATTTGAACACAAGGACATTAGTTTGTGTATAAGAAATACACTTTAACTCCATCCTTTAATTTTTTCCCCTTTTTACACAATTTTTCAGCTGAATGTACCAGTTTGGACCTAGATCTACATTGACATGCAGATTACCAATGTTGACTACTTGTCTACATATTAGCACTGGAACTTTCCAACTATAACTGCTTGTGATCTGGGAAAGCAATTCAAAATTCAAGTTTCTGTTAAATTTTAAAAACTCTTTACTGTTTTCCCCCTAAAAGATCAGGAGGCCCAGGGTTATACTCTTGAGTCTGTTTCCTCTGAGTCGTTCACTCATTTCCACTGTGTTTCATCTGTGAGGCTAGAGGATGGGTTTAGGAGGGAGATTAGGAACTCGCCAGAGCTTGGCAACAAGGAGCGGTCCACAGAGCACAGGTAGTGAAATGAAATTGTCAGCTCCACTATCGGATATGCAACCTTAAAAATTACCTCATATTAAATTTCTCCTTTTTAAACAAATTTCCCTTCTGGTATAAATGTTTCTTTTCCAGCTTCATATCCTGATTGAATGTGATATGTTATGCTTGTGATGAGATTCATCATTATTCTTCGGAAGGTAGTTCTTAAATCAACACTTCTCATTTTTCTCATTTGGCAGGTGCCTCCAGTCCGGAGTGCATATGTTGAGTCAGTCACTTCCATTTTCAGGATCTGGGATCTGTGTTAACTCACCATCTTTGTAGTGAGTCTTGTGTCACCCCCTGAGCTGCTGGTTGGTTTTCTTTCTACTGTACTTCAAGTTTGAGCTAGTTATTCAAAAGAAATGGAAAAACAGAGGGACAGGGAGGCTGAATGAAGGACTCGAATGTTACATATAAAAACCTGGGCCTTTTGGATTAAAATAAACACCAGAGCTACAAAAAGAATCATTCGAACCCATCTGTCCCCACTTTCTTGAACAAATTACAGAAAGGGTTTATGGAATTATTACAAGAAATCTACACATCCTTCTGTAGACTGAATAAATAATGCACATTACACACATACATGTACTATTAATTTTTCACATGTAAAAAGGTGCTGTTATAATTAATACAATAAAAATTATTTTAATAATATTAAATTTTACTGACTCTGGTAGTATATATTTTCTTAATCAATATACTAATGTAGGTAAGAAGTCTGCTCTCATGAAATATTTATAAACTCTTATGCTAGAAAGGAGTTCTCATTTTTAAAACAGTAGGGAATTACTAAGGTAAATAACAATGGTTCCCAAATGGTAAGCAAAATGGGGAGAAACATGAAAGAGGTCAGAAATACGAAGGCACTTCCACAAGAAAAAAGAGCAGGAGGCCCCTACCCAAAGCTATCAATTCCTGTCAGGAAATTGGCTGACACATCCTTTCTTTAGCTTGGAGCTATGGCAGCCTGCTGCTTGATTTAGCATGGGTGTTAAAGGACACTGTGTCAGCAAACTCACAGGAAGAACTTGTCAATTCTACTGGTATTCTGTCTAAGCTTCAAAATGGCATAGCACTTAGGTGCCCTAGTGTATCATAATGTCTTTGACATTTTCCCGAGGGAAAAAATCATAGATTATGAGTCAATGCGCAAAGAGGAGAATTAAGGGCTATCTGAGTGTAGAATTTCTACTTTTAGTGGATGATCAAAAGGATCATCAAAAGGGTGTAACAGTTAGCTTGTTTTGTTGGTTTTTTTACCTGTCCCAATTTCATCTTTCCTGCTTCTGGTAACAGAATTTCAGTTTTCTTTTAAAGAATCATCTATACACATCCCTGGGCACATAGCGTAGACCTGGTCTCAAAATTGCTGCAAGAATTATTGAGGAGGTGAACTCTTCTGACTGAGGTTTTGAAGCTAGATAGAAGTCAGTTTTTGCTGCTTGTGGTCATCTTTGCCATCACTGGGGAGAGGCTGCCTAAAAATAAAACAGTACAGGGGGAAGCTGACTAGAAATGTGAAAGAGTCCAAAACACATTATTTGAATATCTCATTCAGATATTCCTGATTTTTGAGCTTTAGATTACATGAGCCAATCACGTTTTCTTTGTTGCTTACATGTTTGAATTAGGGTATTGTCACTGGTAACATAAAGAAACTCTATTAATGCAGGGCTGTCTTTACCATAAAGAAACCCTATTAATGCAGGGCCATCTTTTATCCTCTGATAACATTTTCCATTCTCTTTGCATTTTCTTTCTACATTCTAATTCCAAAAAAACTTTATTCTGCCACATCAGGACCACATAGTCTCACTCCATTAAAAACTCTCTCAGTGTGACAGAGAAGGACTTTTCCTTTAGCAAAAGTCCAAAAAAAAAGAAAAGGTAGGGGGAGGCAGACACCCTGCAGTTCTCCTGGGGAACATGACTCTCAGAGAGATGGAAAAGTCACCTCAAACTAGAATGTTTTCAAATGCTAACTAAAGATTTCTTTCCAACTGGCAATAAATAGTGCATGATGCACTGCAGTACGCACAAGTTGCCAATTTCTGATAGAGCAGCTTCGTAGCTCAGCTGGGGATTCTCAAAGAAGGAAGATTATAATAAGTGTTGTTTTACAGAGATGGAGTATTTTGATGCCGACCCTTTGATTTTGCATCCATTCCTTTTTTCTGTTTCTTTTGTCATTCTTGTTTCCCCTGCTGTGTTCTTTTCCATTGTAACTCCTTTCTTTGTCTGAAATTGAGCCACAGAAATGAATCTGTAATAAGGAGACATGACAATCCCCAAATTGCTCTCACTTTGATTTTTGTTATTAATATTTTAGTTTATGAAACATACAGGAAGTATTTTAGCTCACTGGCCCTTCAATTTAGTCATGCTCCTATCTAATCCACTGCATGGAAAATTTGAACATTCATCATAGCATCTAAAACCAACATTTCTAAATCTGTTTGTGGTATATCATGTAGGAAATTACTTCAATCTAACTAGTACTTGAGAAATATTTATCATACATCATTCCAACATCCTAGAAAAAAAGCAAGTGGGGCATATAAGGAAAAAGGGGGAACAGTAATATTTCATGCAACTCATTGATAAAGATTCAACCGGCTTCCTTAGCTCAACAGGACATGGCTTATCTCGGATTTTCATGTCTCCTTTTGCTGCTTAATATACAATCAGATAAGATAATTATTCTTTAGTTATCTTTGCATGGGAGTTTAAGTAAGCCTGAGATTAAAGTCTTTATAAACTTTATAAAGTTTAAAATTTTTTCCTCCATGAAGCTTTCTATACTACTCCTTAACAAATTTAAATCTTTTTTTTTGTACATTTAATTGTAGTATCTTTTTACTTTTATCCTATGTACTAGGTTATAATATACTTCGGAAACCTTAACATATATGATGACAGAATGTACTGCTCTAATTGGTATTGTGTTTGTCATCTGTTTTCCTCACTGGATTATAAACTCTTTGTGGGCAGAAACTCTATCTTTGTTTTTGCACCATTTATCTCCTGTCTCTAGTATAATATCTGGAACATAGTGAGCACTTGATAAATATTTGTTAAATAACTGAATGAATAAATGAGTGAAATAGTTCAAGTAGAAGTCACTGTCACTGAATGTTAGAATGGATCAATAAGTAGTTATCAAACTACATGTGACTGGTGAATCTAAAGACAACAGTGACAGTAACAGTAACATTATCTTTGCCTTAAGTATAAAACAGTGTGACATATTACTTGAAAAGGGGAGAGAAAGACCCTTTACTGAGAACCTATTATTTTTAGAGTATAATGCAGTGTGTGAATTTTTTTCATAACCTATTCAAAGAAATAAACTCTACAGCAAGACCCAGTGCACATGCACACACAACTAAACCAAACTTTTCACAGAATATTTACCCTTAGTCTATGGGACATACTCATATTTCTATTTTCATCTATTTTAAGCTTTTTCTTCAATACCATTAAAAATGTTGGTCATGACCCACTAAATTGATCTCATTTTTCTCTTATGGGTTTGAAGACCTCCCTGTAGTGGTAAGGAGTGTGGATTCTGAATTCAGTCAAGGACAATGTGTTCTTCTTGGGCATCTCCTTTTATCCTCTGATAAGTTCCAGTATGTACTATTATTATCCCCATTTTACAACAAGGAAAGAGGTTTAGAGAGGTTAAATGAATCATCTGAGGCCAAATAGTCAATAAGTGACAGAGCTGGGGTACTCACACCGGGTCTTTCTGATTCTGCTGCCCATGATTTTTTCTAGAAAATAGCAGTGAACACTCAAAGAAGGCTTCATGGAGATGGTGATACTCGAGGTGGCCTTTCAAGATGAGTGACTGGTATAGACAAATGTACCCAAATGCTATTGTATGTGGTTGAAAGAAGGTAAGGTTTAGGATCAGTCACATGGGTTCAATCCTTGACTCTACCACTTAATAGCTTAGTAATGGGGTACAATGTAACTTAGCCTCCCTGAGGCTCAGTTTCCTCAGCTTTATGCATTGATAAGACCAAACTTTCAGAGTTCTTGTGAATAATAAACTACACATAATACATTTTTAATTGTCAGACAATTAGTTACTCAACAAATGGAGTCTATTTTTATTAGTTAGAATTTGCTTATATGGTATCTTAGTCAAAACTTAATCTCTTATCCGGGGCTTAATTAAGTTTGTGATTTGTAGGCTTAAATAGATGTAATTTGCAGCCATTTTAAGAGCATGGGTAAAGTTATACTTTATGTGTGGATCTGTTAAATTTTATTATTAATCATCTTATGCAGTTCCAAGTAGAATGACTATGAGTGACATTGAGATTGCACCTGTTGACTTCACTTACTGGTAGTAGAGATTGTCCAACATAATCTCTTCCAAGTCACCAGCAATATTGTTTGGCTTCCTGGGGTTAATGTAAGTAATTTTGCCTAACCTAGGAGTCATCAGAACTTTCCAGTGGCCTTTTGACAAGTATCATAGAGTATCAAATGACAATCGGTCCAACTTGGCAGCATTGTTCATTTCCATCTTAGTTTAATAACCAACTCTGCTGTTTGCTCGTCAAGCCTTGGGTCCAGAAATGAATCAAATACTGGAAATATAAAGTTGGCTTCTGTTCCTGCCCCCTCTCATTTCTACCTTTGTGAAACTGATGACAGAAAAAGCCAAATTTATTACTCCCTCGGTGACTGCTAAAGGTGTATGTTACCGCTTAACTGGGATTGTTGCTTCAATTGCTTTTCAGCTCTGGTTATTCTGAAATCATTCAGTTTAATATTTTCCCTGTGGACTCCATGGTGTGTTAGATGGTTGCTAAACCTCTGGACATCAGAAGTGGAACACAGCTGTGATTTTAAAAGGCTCACTCACAGCTGGAGAATGGTGATGGAAGAGCTTATGAAATTGGGACGCCCTGTTAAGTCTTTTAGCTGCTTAACCAACCCTGGACAATTATAGAGATGCAGGAATTATAGAGATGCAGGAATTATAGAGATGCAGGGAGAATGAATGTTTTAGTCTCTAGGGCAATTAAAATACCCCTCATACAGAACTATCAGTGGAGTAGAAACTTTCAGAAAGGCAATTTTATACATATTATATTTTCTTAAGTAGATATAATTAATTCCACATATCAAAGATGGTCCTGAGAAGTTTTAGTTTTTGTGTGTTTGGAGATGTAACGAAAAAAATGTTTTAGTAAAACATATCCCCTTGGATATTTTCTTTTTTAATAAGTAATAGTAAAAAGTCTTGAAGTCAGAAGAAGAGAATTTGAGTCCTCATCCTACTGCAATTGTTTGTGTTGACTTGGGTAAATCACCTACTGGCATCTTTTTTCCCCTCTAATTTGTAAAACTCAGATTTATCTCCATGTAATATAGAGTCCAATTCTAAGATTATATTCCAGTCCTAAGATTATTTGCCTGAGATTCTGAAAGTCTAATGTGACTAAGCTGAGAATTTTTTATTGGGATTAAACTCCATTAATCTTTCTTTAACAGAAGAAAACTTTTGTACCGTGCAAAGGGTTTCTCCCCAGACCCCTATAAGTTAGCATGTAACTTGCCAGATTAAAAAAAAAAAACAACCTACTGTATTTTGCCATACATAATGCACACTTCTTTGCCCAAATTTTTGAGGGAAAAATAAGGATGCACATTCTACATAGGTAGTACTAATTCTGTATCTATATAAATGTTTTTAATTCTTTTATTTATGCTCATGTGTTAAAAAGCGTAACTCCACAAAGCAATAACAATATCTGTGTGCAAAATAATACCCTGGAATATGATCATCAGTTTTATATATAAATAAAAAATAGAATTAAAAAATTAAAATGAATGATTTTTTTCCCTGAAAGTTTAGGCCAAAAACATGGTGCACGTTCTACATGGCAAAATATAGTATGTATGGAATACTTCAGTAAAATATACACCTTCAAATACTATATTTATTAGAGTAGCGATTAAACAATAAAACCTAGAGTTTTTAAGATTTTCACATATTTCATTTGATCCTCATAAAAACTCTATAAGGTAAGTCATCATTCCAATTTAATAGACGAAGAAACTGAGATTTTAAAAGGAGTAGTTTCTTGCCCATGTTTACATAATTAATAAGTGGCCAAGATGGATCTTAACAGTCATGCTCTTGACTTTTACCCCACTGTGAAATGCCAGTGGTCATGATAATATTAGGAATTCTTTTGTACCTTTCAACTTTCAACCAAGTGCTCATTCCCATATACATTTTGGGATAGCTAAAGCAGAAGTTCTTAATGTGTGAGATGCCGACCTTTAGGAAGGTGGTTGGGAGATTATTTCTAAAGGCATTTGAATCCTCATGGACACTGATCTGTACCTATTCACCAAAAGTCTTAGTCAGTGTGTGCTGCTGTAGCAATGTACCATAGACGGGGTGGTTTATAAACAACATAAATTAATTCCTCGCTGGAGGCTGGGAGTCCACGATTAGGGTGCAATTGTGGTCAGGTTCCAGTGAAGGCCCTCTTCTGGTTTGCAGCCTGCCAACTTCTTGTGGTATCCTTACATGACAAGAGCAGAGACAGCTCTCTACGGTCTCTTTTATAAGGGCACTAATCCCATGCATGAGGGTTTTGCCCTCATGACCTAATTACCTCCCAAAGGCACCACCTTTTAATATCATATCAAAAATTAGAAATTTCAAATATAAATTTTGAGGGACACAAACACTTAGTTGATAACACCAAGTAAGTAATACATCAAATATATATGAGTATTTCTATCACTCAAATATTTTAAGACATTGTGATTATTAAAACAAATATATACATATATAAATTACTGAATTAGTAATAATTTTCTGACCCTGTATATATTTTCTCAATCAATGAATACTGAAAGTACAACTAATATTGCTTGGACTCTGTGAAACTTTGTATATTAAAATGAGACTCTGGGAACTTCCTGGGGTTATGGGAAAGTTCTACATCATGACTTGGGTGTTGGCTACATGGATGTACACATTTGTCAAAATGCATTGAATTATATGCTTAGTATCTATACATTTCCCTATTAAATTTCTTACCTCAGTTTATTAAAATGAGGCTTTGGGTACTTGGAAAGTCGATAACCCAAATGTACAGCAATCACTAAAGTCCTAATTAGCTTTCCACTTGTAGGCAGTATTTGGGGAAATTTGAGTGACTTTTATATTGTGTTGCCCTCTGTGAGCTAAACTACTAAAAGTCCCTACCACTGGGTGAAATTTGCTACCTGTGAGTACAAACCAAGAAATTTCCTGGGTTTAGAAATTGTAAAAACAGCTGTATTGTTACCAAGGTGATCAGGACATAGATTTGTGAATCTGAAAGAGAATGCAGTTGCAATTTAGGAAATAAAATCTAATTGAATGTTTGGAAAAGAGAAAGAGTTAATGCAAGTGAGTAGTCAATCTGAAGAATAAAAAGGAAGTCTGAGGACTATCAAATGCTGTCCAGAAAAGAAATGTCCTGAATTTAGTAGATGCAAAGTCATACGTTCTCTTGGGCAGCAATTTGGATCATAAAACTTCATCTTGGTTCAAATAAAATAGGTCCAAATTAGCCACTTTTCTTTGTTCTGATTCCCAACCTTGAGACAAACTTTTGTTTGATGATTTGGCTTTTAAAATGACCTAATTCTGGAAAGTGAGTGTCCTAGGTAGAATATGTGAATATTTTAGATATTTGCAGTCTATTAAATTAATGTTCTGTATTATATATCAGTCTCTGTTAAATTTGGTTAATGCAAATCAATTCCTTTGTGTCTGATTATTTATGATGACCTTAATTTTAAGTGTACGGATCTGTAAGATTGTGATGACTCCTTGAGGTAGTCAAGAATTTTTGGTTTTCAAGTGACAGAAACACACCTCAAACTTGCTTAAGCAAAAGCAGGAATTTACTTGCTTATTAAACATAGAAGTTCAAGGTAGCATGGCTTTTAGGAGGGTAGGGTGCAGGGACTTGAAAAATTTGGTTAGGAATATTGCATTTTTCGCTGCTTGGTTCCTTCCTTAGCTCCATTTTTCTTCAGACTTTCTTTTTGTCCTAACAAAATGATCATCAATAGATCTAAATTAGTCCTAAATTTTAAGACATTCCAGTGAGAAAATAATATTTACAAAAGTTTAAAAATAAAACCAAACAAACAACCCCCAACAAAACCTGAACCAATAACTAATTGGTTTGATTTGTGTCAGGTAGCTACACTTAAACTAATCACTGGAGCCAGGGAATAGGATGTAAAGATTTGCCTGAAATTGAGATCTTAGACCCTCACTGTAGCTTGGATGGCTAGTTCCCAATCCATAATGATAAAGAATGGGGGAGGAAGAGTTCTCAGAAATAATGCCAGGTGAAGAAACAATACGTATCCATCACACCCCTTAAAGTCCCACTAGTCTTTGAGGTTTGTCTGGTCTTTTAGCCAACAACCCCGACCCTTCTTGTTCCCACTCTCCTTTATTCCTTGCCTTTCCTCCAACTTACATAGGAGACTAAGCAAGTATTAATTGCTATAGTTTTTAAAAGTCTTTTTAAAAACCAATATATTCCACATGTAATTTGGGAAGTAAATCAAATATAATGTTGAATGTGTATTTTAAAGGCATGACCCAACAGTCATCCTTAAATGAACATGGATCTGCTGAGAGCAGAAATATATACTGAAACTGAAATAATACTTTTGAGACATGATCTGCTTTAGATTTTCTAGTTTCCTTTAGTTCATTGAGACCAACTATGGTTGGGATGTAGGATGTTGTGGTCACGATAAAAAGCAGGCAAACAAATAAATAGATTGCTTTGTAACAATGGGTCATTCATCTATTTTTTTTATTCTGCAACTCTTTATTAAGCACCTACTGTATGCCCAGAACTGGTCCTTAAAAAACATAGTATTAAAATTCTATTTATGTGATTGTGAACCAGAAATAATTAGAACAGGAATTGGAAATATTAGGAATAGGAATTGGAAGTCATTTTGTCAATGTCCAACATGGAGCAGCCTGGAATAACTCAACAAATATTTGTTAAACACCTGCTATATGAGCTATGAGTAAGGGCAGAGAAAATTCAATGATTATGGAAATACATGTTATTTGGCATATAAGGTGGATGACTGTATTGGTTTCTGTTGTTGCTGTAACAAATTACCACAGGATTAGTGGTTTAAAACTCCACAAACTTATTTTCTTATGTTTCTGGAGGTTAGAAGTCTGAAATGGGTCTCAATGAGCTAAAATCAAAGTATCAGCAGGGCTGTATGTCTTTTTGGAGATGCTCTAGGAGAGAATCCTCCTCCTTTTTTTTTTTCTTTTCTTTTCTTTTTTTGCCTTTTCCAGTTTCTAGAGGCTCCCACATTCTTTGGCTGAAGAAAGGCCATCTTCATGGCGAACAGTGGCGGTTGAGTATTCATCACATCACATCACTCTAGATTTCCCCTTTCTTCCTCCCTTTTACACTTCTAAGGACCCTTGTGATACATTGGGCCCTTATGAATAAAACAGGATAATCTTCCCATTACAAGGTCAGCTGAGTATCAACTTTAATGCCATCTGCAACCATAATTCTCTTTTGCCAATTAACCTAACATGGTCACAGATTCCAGGTTAGAATATGGACATTTTTGTGCGGGGCGTTATTCTGCATACTAAAGCAGCTGTTCTGGATTTGGGGATCAGAAAAAGCTTCCTAGAGAAATCAACACCTAAGAAGAGATTTAAAGAATGGAAGGAGTATCTACTTCTGAAGAGAAAATGCATCACTAGGCAGAGTCCAGAAGCTGGGACTGCATGAATTGGTCCTCCCTTCATGAAAGAACTTGTCTGGCCACAATGAGAGGGTTATCTGAGTGCCTAGATGCAGCATCTTTAGGACCTGCCTTTGCTTCTGAGGCCAGGATATGCTCTTTCCAGACAGCCCAGGCAAAGACAGTGCAGTAAGAGTACTAGGGTCTGACCATTTTTACTCAACATGAGACTACTATAATAGGTAATTTTTGTTCTGTAGCTCCCCATTGGGTTGACCAAGACTTCGTCAGATCTAAAACCTTATATGTCCAATCTTGTTTTTTTCCACAGAGTGTCAGATCAGGATAGTTGTCTGTGGGCTCTGTCTGATCAACTGTGCATCCTCTCCCTTTATCATTCACAGGCATTGCCCTCATAAGCTGTTGCACTCTTCTAACCTTGGTATTCATTTTCTGGAGGACTCAACTGGGAAACAGCAGGGCAACAGGAGCAGAAGATCAGAGGAAAGAGAGTGCAAGTCCTGCTTGCAAGCAGTTCAGTAGAGCAAGAACACAAGATTCAAAGATGGACCTGGGCTTGGAATTACACATGCCCATTGGGAGTTATATTAGTCAGGACAGGCTAACTGCTATAACAAAAGCCCTGAATTTCAGTGGTTAACACAAAAGTATTCTTTTCTTTCCATTCAATAGCATAGTTCTTCCTGGTCAGGCACCTGCCCTTGGAGTTCTGCTTCAACCAGCAACTATGAGAGGTTCCTTCAGTCTTTTTATTTGGCCCTCTCTAGGATCTGGAGTCTTCTCCCTTCAGTTAGTAGTTGGGAAAATAGACTGGAAGGATTGTGTATACGAAAGTTTTATAGATAAGAGCAGAAAGTGGTGCATCTCACATTTTTGGTGAACAATATAATAGATCCCTGTGGTCACAGGAGTTAAGTAGGCTTAAGTGTAGAAAGACGCAACCCATCTATAGATGAAAAAATAATACTGACATATCTTAGTACACAAGATACCCCAGTACCCTGTGGAAATCCAATAAATACTTGTTAAATGAATGAATTTGAGTCAGACAGATCTGAGTTAAAATCCCAGTTCTATTACTTGAACTTGAGCAGGTTATTTAACTCTAAACTTCTCTAAGCCACATTTCTTAATCTGTAAAATGGGTATAAAATACCTGTAGTATGAAGTTGTTAGGAAATTTCTATGGGCTTAAGCACATAATAATTATAACTAACACTCACTGAGTGCCAAGCATGTTGAGGTGATTTATACTTATTACTTCATTTGTTTCTCACTGAAACCTTAAGTGGTGGGTGATATTATTATGCTCAGTTTGTAAATAAGAAAACGAAGGCATTGAGGCATTATGTATCTTGCTCTAAATCACATAGCTAATAATTGATGGAGCTACAATCTGAACCAGTCTTAAGTGTCAGTGTTCTTAACCACAATACTATATACTGCTTGTAGTAAGTTATTTGCCAATTTTGGTGTCTAGTACATAACTGATATCCAAGAAATTGCAGGGAAGAATTATCAGCAGTAAGTCCAGGAGCAGGTGATGTCCCGTGATCCAGGAAACAGGCTAGTCCCTGATATTAGCGAGGCTGGAAACAAACCCAGGCATGTGGTGAAAATCGAGGTCTTTGGAGGGTTTGACAGGAATAAAAGTGAGCCCCCATCTTGGGAAATTGCTACACTATATAGATTATAGGTATAAAGACTATAGCACAGGAGATCAAAATAGGGGCCCAGGTTCTGAAATAGTGTCACAAGGTAAAAATAAACAAGGCAGAAAGCAAGTAACAAAAGTATAGATGATGCTTAGAAAAGGGTGAGTAGGAGGCCCTGTGAAGAGAAGCAAGAGAAAGGTGGCGGGAGCAGTCATCAGGCAAGTCATCCCAGCCGTGTTTACTGATGCAAGTGAATTGCTGGCTTAGCAATAGTGTGTGTGTGTGTGTGTCTGTGTGTGTACAAATGTCTGTAGTGTTAATCTCCTAGTGTGCATGGAGCTATCTTTAGAGTGCATCCTTCATCAGCCTCCTTTGGATTCTTGAAACATGTCTACAGTTACTTTGTCAAGATGATTCTCCAGAAAAGTGGCTCACTTTTTGCAGGCAAGCAATAACCACTACCAACAGCAATAATAGAATAAATTTAAAAACTCTCTTTCATCATAATAAAAATAAGCCTTTTAAAAAGCGAGATTAGATTTTCAAACAAGTGGCTATTTAGATATCTTTAAAACATGTAAAATCTTTCTAACCTTGCAGTACATGAGAAAATAAATGCAGAGCCATATAGAGTGACTAACTAAGGGATATTCTTAGGAAAAGATTGTGAGGAAATCAGATAATAAAGGACTTCCTTTACTCCATTTTCTCCCTTCCTTCCTATATCCCTCCTTTTTTCTTTCTTTTCTTTTCTCTTTTCTTCTCTTCTCTTCTCTCTCTCTCTTTCTCTTTTCTAGAATTTCAGAAGAGAACTCTGGCTTGGACTTAAGAAAGGAGCACTGGATTCTAGTTCTTAAGGCTGTTTCTTCTCCCTTTCTTTGAAGGAAAATATGGGACTTAACTAATACCATCAGTGAGGGTGAAGGATAGCTTCATTTCCATTAAAGTTTGCATCTGTTTCAAACTCACAGCACAATTAAATGTGCTCCTTGGGTATCTTACTAAAATTTAGGCCTTTTGAGACTATGTAAGTTTCCCACAAACTAGTTATTAAGGAATGAAAAATCCAAATTCTGGGCTGCAATCTATTTTGGCAAGTATCTTAACTTTTCTAGGCCTGTCATTTCCTCTGAAAACCAAACAGTTCTGATGAGATTCAAATTTTCAAAAATCCTGGTACTTTAGCAATGTTTTTATATCCATAGGCTAAATATAGGAACATGCCCACATATGGCGAATTATAATGAAGAAATAATTAAAACAGTTTGAATCCTATGATTCATGAATTTAAAAAACTCTGCAGATATGATGGGGCGACTCCAAAAATAATAATAACAATGTTAATGAAGCACTAAAAATAAGATTAGGGTGGATGTTACAATAGTTTTTTTTTTCCCCTTCCTTTTTTGTCACTCTTTTTCTGAGGCATGTCAAATTAGGCATTAATTTTCCACCACAAGGGGGCAATGTACAGTGGTCCGGCTCAGACATTTATCATATAGCAGGCATTCTCTCAAACACTGATTTCACTTAATTCTTGTCGTATCCTCCCCACAACTCAGGCACCATTTTACAGATAAGGAAATAGAGGCCCAGAACTAGCAGCGCTAGGATAATTAGTGGCAGCCTTGAGAATGGCGCCTGGTTGGTTTGGCTCCAAGCCTGTGTTCCTTCCAATGTGCCATACAGCTTCAACATCGCGAATGTGTGGAAAACCAGAGTGTAATTTGGGAATTGAAGAGGAGAGTGAGGCTGCAAACAGAATGAAAAACCTTGCACAAATATATAACTTATTAAAGATTTATAATTTCAGAAAAACTCCAAAGTCTTTTTAAGTCTTTTTGCAAAACAACTCACAGACCCTTAGCAAGCATCCAAGGAGGCCCTGAGCAGTACAAAACAATTTTGAAAATCCCTGTCTAGATGATCCTTAATTAAGGAGATTTCAAACCTGCATATGTCCTCTGCTGATCTTTAATTATTAATATAGGATAATCTCTATTTTTAGAGAGCAGATATGTTACCTTACTAGTTTTTCTTCTAGGGCCCTACCCTTCCTTTGGAGGTTTGTCCTGCGACGATGATCACAACGTATACCCAGGTGAAGTTTTGGGCAGGGGAAGCAAGGAGAGGAGAGATAAGCACTGGATTTAGCTGTTGCCTTGGGACTACAAAGGGACGGACTAAGCAATTGACCCTCTCCAACCCAATCAGTCTCCCTCTGCATGGGGGAGTTCTCTTGTAAGGTACTGGCTAGGCCTACCCATAGAAGTGGGCTGGTTCCAAGGAGAAAAAAGAGATTGAATATTTGTCTGAGATTCCAGCAGGGGCTGTGCCTGATGGAGGAACCAAAATCAAGCATAGAATAAATGCTGGTCAATCCCTGAGGAAGAAATCTGCTCTTTTTGGGGTCTGGGCTCTGAAGGTTTTACATGATATTAGAAGCCTGTATTTGAAAAGTTATGTCCTAAGAATTACTTCTTGATCCTATCTTCCTGATTGGCTTCTGAAGTCTCAGCTCCATCATGGGGTAAGCCTGACAGAGATTCAGATGTTTTGAAATATTTTTGGCACATGGAAGTGTAGACTGTTACATTATCCATAAAAAAAAAAAATCACGTATATATATATCTGTTTATATCTCTATCTCTATCTGTATCTACCTATATCATGTCTCTCACCTTATTCTCTCCTCGCACTCTACATTTACATGTACATACACATGTACACGCACACACACACATACATTGTTTTTTCCTAACACCCATTCATACCAAAAGCAATAAGGGAAGAAGGAAAGAACTAGAGGTAACATGGAGTCAAGGTTTCCAGGCTCATCCTACCACTAATTATGTGTGGCCTTGGGTGAGTCTCTCCGAAAAGTGACCTCCACTTAGTTGCGTATGTTATATGGTTGGAAAGATTAAGTGTTGAAAAATTGTAAACTCAAAATTCAACTACACTTTTCTATTGAGGAGCCACCATGAGCACAAAGTACCTGGGAAGTGGAGGGATTAGAAACTTCACCCAAAAAAGCTTTGATTTTTCTTGGGTCTCAGGATAGTTCCAATTATTTCTGATTGTGAAATAACCTAAGTTCAAGAGAAATTTTTAAAATTTTCCTAATTTTCTTTGCCAATGCTCACGTATATGTGTGTGTGTGACTAACTGTGCTCTTCATATAGTTGGGGCCTGTCTATAGCTTGTGTCTTCCTTCATACTCACCTTGTAGCATTCTATACACAATGAGAAATTGCCACTTTACTGTAATTTTGAGCAGATGAGAGGATGGGGGTAGAAACTGCCTCAGAGAGCACATAGCATTTTCCTTTAAAAATTTCTGTTCTCTATTGAGCTCATAGCCAAATCCTCTCTCCTACTGGATATATTTTCCCCATATAGGCAGTTCTGCTTCTCTTCTCAGTTTACAAATACCAAAATTCAGCAAAAAAAAACCCAAACAAAAAACAAAAAAAACAAACAAAAAACCCACCCCAAAACACTGTTATCTTGTTGAACACCTACCAGGTAAAGTCCATGTGAAGGAAAGAAAATTATTTTGCCAAAAAGTATAATATACAAAAGTGTATAGACATACTATCTTTTGAAAACTATACTCATACTGTCTATTTTTATCTCCTTTTTTCACTGATACATCCTCTTCATTTCCTTATGTCATTAAATATGCTTCAAGAAAACAATTTTCAGTGGCCTTCCAGTAAGAATATGAACTTTCGACATAAGAAAAGCAGTGTGGATGTGGCAAGGACTCTGGAGGATGGTCCTCACTATAGGAGACCACCTGGACCTTTGTCTCCCATGTACTGTGTGAGGAAACTGAGCTCTCCCTGGGAGAGAATGAAGGAGATAGAGAATCTAATACTGAGCCCTTTAGCGTGTCTTATATTTATTATCCTATTTAGTGCTACAAAAATCTTATAAACTATTATCTCATTTTGCATGTAAGGAACTGAGGCCCAGAGAGAACAAGATAGCAATAGTAAGTAAATCTTGTATGGGGAACCAGAACTGCCTGGGTTTAGACCCCAGTCTTTTCTGTTTCACAATGCTGCATTTCTGAAAGGTAAATGGTGTGTTAAAATCAAGTCAGATAAAACGCTTCACAGAACCACATGAAGATAATTTTTAAAAAATATTACAAGTGAGAATAGGATATTTGATTACGCAGAATCAGAGGGACAAATGTAATGTTAATGTGCTTCAGATTTAGTTCTTTGAAGCCTAAAATCGGAGTCCCGTGGCCAGGCAAGGATGCCCCTCTCTCCCTGAGTGATCTGGAAGCAGGGGAACTGGAGAAAGATTGAGTCGCTGTTAAGATCATGTGTAGCTCAGGGTGGGAGAATTGTAGGAAGGGACTGAGAATCTTTGTAAACCCTGCATCACTTTGAGAAAGCAGATTTGCTGGTCTACTTAATATTCCAGCAATATAGGGCTGAAGACATGAAGAGAAGTCTTTTAATGCATATAAGCTAACTGCCTTGGGCAATATTTGATAATCTTGGTAATGAGTTTCTATACTCTAAAAACCATAATTTCTTAAGATACTTAAAAAAATTTAATTGTTCAGTTTATATTTTTCCTCTTTATCTCTGTTGGCCTACCACTTCTAGCTGGCTAAACTCTGACACAAGCATGGAGCAGGACAAGCATTCAAGTAACTGAGCCACCAAGAAGGCTGGCAATACAAGCCATCTGCTAAAAGCCACCAGGAGAACCAGATCCCCATTTTCACTCCAGGATTTCTGCCAGCCAGTGAATGGTAGCAAGTAGGACAGGCAATTACATTACCACTAGACTTGAGATATTCCTTAAGCTGACAGAGAAACAACAGGCAGGCATGACGCCCCCCCAAATCTCAGTGTGTCACTCAGGGCATCCTCCTTATTCCCAACCCCAAATGTTCTCCATTGACGCTCAGTAATGGGACCCAAACTCCCTCCATACCGACCACAGTTCCCCTAGTCCTCTATATAATTCCTTATCCTTTCATAAGCCTGTGCACCTCGTATAGGTTGGGGGAGACTTTCTTCTTACTGATGAGCTCATTCTTGCTTAATTCTACTACCTCAATACGCTTAATTCTATCACTTCAATATATTTAAATCTACCAAAATACATCATAAAATATTTCCAAGATTAATGACCACATGAATTATGCCTTTTATAAAACGTAACGGAATGTATGTTTTTCAAGCATATTGCTTAGATCTTTCTCTATCAGACTACAATAAATAGCACCACTACCATCTGCATTCGTTTTTACTGAATTAAGGGGAAAGGTTGCTATGAGTCAGAGAGATTAAAGAGGCACTAGGGGATACAGAGCCAGTTTGGAATCAGGGTAAAACCAAGGACATTGGGACAACTCCTGAAGTGCACTTCTAGTAGTGAGGTGGGTGGGAGGGAGAGCTGTGTCAGGAATTTTCCCCTTCTTGTGAACATCCTTTGCAACTGATAGCTACCTTGCCCTACCTACTCTATGGCAACCGGCCCTTTCCTTTTTCTGTAAAAGCTCCTGATGCCTGTAATGATAGCCTTGGCAGCTGGCAGGGTCAAGAAATGTGCACAGTTATATAGTCTCTTTTCACCTCTTCCTGAGATCTTACATAATCTTATAATCTCTTGGGCTGAGCAGAACATCCTGTCAAAAGCAGGAGGTATCAGAGAAAAGGAGGCAAAGACAGGTTACAGGGTAGGCTCCCTGGTTCCCTCAAGCCTTGTCACTGATTTCTGTCATCTGGTAATAATCTGAACACCCCCTGTACAGGCCTGCCCTCCACCAGAGCCACTCACATCTCTATGGCCCAGTCAACAATTATTGTACAATGCGCTGCAGACCTGCAGGTCAAGGGAGGACTGATAAGATTAGTGTCCTGTCACAAGAAGATGACATGAGAGAGAAAGCATGGGGCTTCCTTTACTACAAAGCAGCATTTTACTTCTTTTAAAAGATAAGTTACTTAAATTTTACAACTAGATATATACCCAAAAGAATTGAAAATGAGGATTCATACAGATACTTGTATATCAATGTTCATTGCAGCATTTTTCACCATAGCCAAAAGGTAGAAACAACCCAACTGTCCATCAACAAATGAGTTGATAAAGAAAATGTGGTATATACATACAATAGAATATTATTTAGCCATAAAAAAGGATGATCTTCTAATATATGCTACAATATTGATAAGCCTTAAAAACAGTATTCTACATGAAATAAGCCAGACACACACAAACATAAATATTGCATGGTTGCACTTGTATTAAATATCTAGAATAGTCAAGTTCATAGAGACAGAAAGTAGATTGGGGGTTACCAGGGGTTAGGGGATCGAGGACAATGGGGAGGTATTAATTGTTAGACAGTTTCTGTTTGGAGTGATAAAAAAGTGTCAGAAATTGATAGAAGTAATGGTTGTACAAGATCTTAATGTAATTCATGCTACTGAATGGCACATTTAAAAACTTTTAGGCTATATATATAGTACCACAATAAAAAAAAATCAGTTACTCAGCTAGTACTTGTTTTTTTCCTTGTTATTCACAAAGTCTATTTTGATTTTGCCAAGTTGCTGAAATTTTTTGATGTCATCAAATCGGCACTTATTTTATTTTCTCTCCCTGTATGTTCCCATTGTTGGCTCCTCTGAGCAACTATTAGTACAAATAATGGCTTAACATTTACAGAGTCCCCGGTACTCTTCTGTTCTACATGAATTAATGAATTTAAATAATGTGAAAAGTACTATTATTATCATCCTATGTTAAATAAAAGGAAGCAAATATCCTTCCCAGTGTCACTCAGCAAGTAAGGGCAGAGCCAGAGTTTGGTCCTGGATAGTCAGGCTCCAAAACTGACATTCTTAACCACTACTCCATGGCATCCCTGGAACCTGCAGTAAACACTTTTAGGGAACTTGTGAAAAGTCAGACTCATGGTCTACGCCATTCTGATTGAGTCAGAATCTTTGGAGGCAGAGCCCAAGATTTTACATTTTAAAAAAAGATCCCCACATGTTCCATAATCAAAACTTACTGCAAAGCTAGAGTAATCAGTGCCAGTGTAGTGCTGGCACCAGGGCGGATACACGGATTAATGGAAGAGAAGAAAAAGTGCTCTACACTCTGGCAGTACTTAGAAAATGGACTGACAATGGTTGGAGGTGATTATATGATATTATGGAAAGAAAAATTCTTAGAAAACTACAGTCATTTATCTAATTGAGAGACTATAAAGATTGAATTATGACAAGGGGTAAAAGAGGGAACCACTTAAAAATAACGGTATTGCACCTTGCTTGGTTGACCAGTAATAGAATAATGACATTTTCTAATAAAAAACATGGGAGGAAGAGCAAGTATTTTGAGATATGGAAGAGGACAATGATTGATTTCAAAGTTTTTGCCTTTAAGGAGGTTGTGAGGCTATCCAGAATGGCTTGCCAATACCAGTCAAGTGGTATGGCCTAGAGATCTAGATCTGAGATTCAAGGGGTTGTAGGTATTAACTGAAAGCAGGAAGAGGTGATATTCTCTAAGGTCAGAGTGACATACAGATGGGTTAAACACAGAAAATTACAAAATACCTAAGGGACAGGCAGAAAAAGAGACACGATTGATGGATGTTGAGAAATAGATGGAGATGTAGGAGAAGAGGTAAAAGAGATTGCGAGGCAAAGTTTTCAAGGAGATTTGGACCTGATGAATTAATTGCAATTAGCAGAAACCCACTTGAGCTAACCTAAGTGGAAGAGGAATTTAATAACAGGATTCAGGAGTGTTTCACTCATTCTTAAGGCAGACCTTGTGGCTGGGCCTCACAAGGAGCTGGAATAAGCAGTTGCATAGTTGTCAGGAACCAAGAAAGGTACCTGCTTATTTCTCTAAAAAACTGTTGCACCTATCTCTCTGAAAACTGTCTCTTTGCTCTTGCATACCTCACAGTGCCTGATTTACATATTGAGTAGTTCTCTGAATCCCTATCTCAAGTCACTAGAAAGAGAATTTGATTGGCTACATTTGGGTTTGGTGGCCACCCATGATCCAATCAATGATGGCCATGGTGAAGATGGGAAAGGCACACAGAACAAACATGGCAGTCATGATTGACTTCTGCGAACAAAGGAATCAGTTCTCAGAGAAAGACTACTATGAATGGCAGATACCCTCAAAGATGTCTACTGCAAAATTAATTAAAATGACTGCGCAAAAATCTGGTTGCCCTTTTATGGAGGCATCAGTTATAAGGAAAGTTGTGAAAACTCTGACTCCTTTTCTCTTTTCTCTGTTCTTATTTCTGCTGTTAGCCCAGAGAGAAAGTTGCATTAATGTTTATGTTGGTTTCTCTTTAACACAGACAAGAATAAGTTGCTTGTGAAATGTCTTGACATCCTCAGGTCAAAAGATCTAAACAAACATAAAGGATTTTTTATTATTTTCTAAGGAAAGCTAGGGCTTTCTGGTTGTTTTTGCCTTTGCCTATGTCTCATTGATTTCCCAAATTGTACTAGCTGCTTTCTGGCTTTCATTAATCAAACTGCCACTTGTGATAGACTGCTGGTCCCTTGTCTCATTTCGATTAATCTCATTCTCACATTCATCTTAATGGCATTGTTTTCAGTGTTAGAAGCTCAGGGGGATGGGAGATGACGAGAGATTTAGAGTAGTGGAGTCATCTCCTGAATCTGACTGAGTCTATTTGTTAACAGAAATATTCCTCCCTCCCACCCCATTCCTTCCAGCTCTCAGAATAGCAGTACCAGCTGTACTTGCCTGAGCCATATCTAAATTAATAAATAAAGTGGGATTATTGACATTTTCTTGCTTCAACTAGCAAATGTGCATCTTTGAATTTTTGTCAACTAAAATGTTCTTATAATGAAATATTTACAAGAATGGGCTTGACATAAAAATGATAATGCACACTTTACTCATACTAATTATGTATTTGTATTCCTCTTACTTATGTTGCCCTTTTATCTACTTTGCATTTGAGAAATTAGTATTAAATTGAGGCAGCCAAAGGAAAGAAATGTAGCTTAGTAGTCAGGAAAGGAATTTAGTGGTAAGACTTGTGTCTATTCTCAGCTTGATTATCTAAGTCCTGGGTGACCTGAGGAACATTACTTAATCTTTCTGAGCCTCCATTTTCATACCTACACAATTATGCTGTTTTCAATTTTAAATGATATGTATAAAGAATGCATCACAGTATCTGACATAGCAAAGGCTAATTACTATTAGTTCAAAAAGGGATTTTTGCTGGGGGAGAGTGACTTCTCAGTCACACTATTCTGAATCACTGCTTCAGGCAGCAAGACAGAATAAGAATTTGATTGTGTAGTTAAGCCCAAAAGAGATCAGGGAGTCTAGTTCAAGAGATAAAAATAGTGGACTTCTTGCTAGTGGGAATGGGGTCGTGCTCCCTTTTGCAACCACAGCACCTTCACCTCACACAGGAAAGTGTGACAGATTAACCATTTGAGAACTCATATGTTTTCTATACTTGGGGTTGAGCATATCCAGGGGCCTCTGGGGCTGATCCACTGCTGTCTATTTGTATGAAGGCACAGGGAGACTTCTGGGCTTGAAGAGCTCTTCAAGCTTTAAGTGACTGGAGGACACAGGCCTGGCTCAGTGAAAAGGGCAATACTGGATGCATCCACTGCTTGAACGTCCTGTGGTCCAGACTACAGGTTTCATACCAGAACTAAGATGAAAAGAGAAATAACCTTCATTTACACCTTTGTAGGGCATTCAGAGCACAAGCTCACCTGGCTTTGTAACTAGCATAATATTACAAATCAGAGTGAACTGAACTTTTCCTTTTTGAGATAACTGCTAGAGCCTAAAATTTTAGCTAAGGATACAGGAGCTTGAGCAGCACATTAGATTACTCAGAAGATGAAAGAGCTGAAAAAGGAACCGCTGAAGACCCTTGGTGGCTGGGAAGACTAGCTCACAAACACAAGCAAGACCCAGGGACACAGTTGCCCTGGGGCATAGGGCAGAGTGAACAAAAAGCCATTTGTGGCTATTGCTGTGATGCTAATTTTACCCTCCTGCGAAGTAGCCTAGGAAATAATCAGCACCTAATAAATGTTTGTGAAATAACTTCCTCCTAATTAAGCAATTTATATGCATCATACTTATGTATTATCTTTTTTTTATTAATTTTGCTTCTAGGGATTAATAGTGAAGTTAAAAAGTTCAAAGGAGTCTGTGTGGCAGAAACACAGGTTTGGTGCCTGAGAGGGACTTGGGCAAGTTACTTCATGTCTCTATGCCTTTATTTCATCTGTAAAATAGGATTATTGGGTGATCTAATTGGATGGTATGTGAATGTGTGCCTGGCCCTAATAATGAAGTTTTCTGCGTAGTAATAATCAGCCATAAACTGCTTAGCAAGAATTCATGTATACAATTGCATTCCTTATTCTCACAGTTGAAATTAGAAACATAAAAGGGAGCATTCAAAATTAATGTAAAATTAATGAGAAAAGACATCTGCAATGAGAGGAACAATTTGATTCATTTGTGTTATAAATTATAATTATTGAATTGAAAAGGATGTATCTCATACTTGTTTCACACTTTCCAATGTTTTTAGCACAGCTCTAGGTCCATGGAGGTTGGTGCTCAGTAAATATATATTAGTATATTGATTTGGGGTACCTCTCACAATTTGGCATAGTAATACTGCAACCATAAAACTGCTGGACTAGGGGATTTAGGTCAAGACCCAGTTTTGTCACTAATTAGTCATGTGACATTTGATAAGTCTTTAGGCATTAGCATATTCTTCTTTAAATTAAGGAGTTTTTCCCAAATTCTTTCCAGCTCGAATGTTATGTATTTTTTTTTGCATTGGGTTCAAGGACCCAGAACAGTGTTCTTCAAGAGGGACAAGAGGAACATAGAAATAAGAAAGACCTAAATATGAAAATTCACAGTATTGTGAGCAGTAACACTATGTGAGAATCAGAGAATAATAACATCATTAAAAACAATTTGAGTGCCTATTACATTTTAGGCATTGTGCTAAGAAGCACTTTACATAAATTATTTCAATTCATCCTTACAACAACTCTTGAAATAATTGTTAATATTCACAATTATAGCTAAGGAAACTGAAGTTTAGACACTAAAAATTTTTCCATTCTTAAGCTAGCATTTCAATGACTATTTGTCTTATACACTAACCTTAGAACTAGTCTGCCCTTCTTAATAACAAAGAGAACTGGAATTTAGTATTGGGAGTATATTCATAGCCTTGGTTTGTTTATGGTTCTTAACTGTTATTGAATTATAAGTCCCTTTGGAAATTTGATCAACGTTGTATGGATGGCAGCAGAAGTCATAGACCCTTTGAGGTACATTTGTGGTTTAAAACATCTCTCAGATAAAGAATCAAATTCTGCTCACATTCTTAAATGACAACCCAAGAGAATCAGAGAACATCTCATGTAACTGTCTAGAGAGTGCTTTAAAGGCCTAGCAATGTGATAAAAACCTTTGCTATGATTATTCTTCCAAGATATCATATTGTATTTTCTCATTTCGGAAGTCTTCATCCATTCATATATCTACTTCACTGAGGTGAGCATTCTTGCCTTGGAGCAATAAAATGAGACTCATTTGCCCTAGATTTCTGCACTACCTTTGATTTACTTCCCACTGGGCTTCCATTTTGGATCTTCATCATATCTGCCCTGGATTTGGTGGGTAGAGTTGGTCACTGAATACTTAAAGGGTATTTGTGATAAGCTTGACAATAGCACTTCAGCCTGCTATTGCATGTCAACTGTCTATCTGTTCTGTCTGTCTATCTATCTATCTATCTATCTATCTATCTATCTATCTATCTATCTATCTACTTCACCTGAGGACATTTTTTAAAATTGCTTTTTAGACAATGAAGACAGAGGAAGGGAGAGAGAGAAGTACTGCTGCAAGAGAGAAGCATCAATTGGTTGCCTCTCATAGGTGCCTGGACCAGAGATCATATGCATTCTGACTGGGGATCACAGTTTCCTGGACCTGGGACTGAACCTGCAACCAAGGTATGTGCCCTGACAGGGAATGGAACCCGCAACCCTTTGGTAACAGGACGATGTTCCATCCAACAGAGCCACACAGTCCAGGGCTGCCATCCTGCCATTTAAAGATCCTTGAAATGAAAGTGGCCGAGAGCCAGACAATGCAAGACCTTGTTTACATTACCAAAGGGTTTGAATTATAAAGTGAGGGGAACAACTGGGGAAGTTGAAGCAGGATAGATGTGACATGATCAGATTTGATTTTTCAAATTGGCACTATGACTACAGGAGAAAGAGGGTTGGAGAAGATAATAACTGGCATAATAAAACTAAGTGGGAGGCTTAGGTTATCCCCAGTTTTCCTTTGAGCTCCTTGACTCTCCTTCAAGGAAAGAACTTGTCAATCTTTCTAATGGTGTTGTCCATCTCACCTTGGCTAGAGTCTGGTACATAGAGATTAGCCAGTGAAAAATATTGAGTCACTTGGTAAATGAATAAAAAATTAAAAGCTCCTTGCAGGCAAGAAGAGTTTGTGATCAGCTGGTGAATGCTACTGTTTACAGATTGCTCTTTGCTCAGAAAGCACACAGTGGCACAGCATTTTTTCAAGAAATTATAAGCTACTGAAAAGCAGCAGTTGTAACTATTTTTATATGCATCTTTCCTTGCCTCTCCTCCTGGGACCTACAACAGTAATTTGTAAAGAATAAGCCATTATCAAATGTTTACTGAATTAAAAAAATGTTATTTGTAGACTAAATGAGGTTTTTAAAGCAAAATGCTAACGCAGCATTTTCAACATCCTTTCTACACTTACCAGTGCCTCTGAGTGCAACTGATTCTGTGAGCTACACCTAGGAACTGAAAGAAGCAGAAAGAAAAAATGGCCAAAATTGGAGAAGACTTTAAAAGTCATCTGACTCGACTCCTTGTATTGTGTGCTGCAGTACAGCTGCTGTAGGTATTGCTTTCTATTTTGGTCCCATGCTTGACCCCTGCCTGACTTCTCTGAGCTCTGCCCTAATTTCTTTCTAGTCCTAGGAAGTACACATTTGCATGAATCTACTAAATCCATTTTAAAATGTAAAAATAGAATGAATTCCTGGTGTGATCAGTGAGTATAATTCATCCTGGCTCAGATTAACTTCTTTAGCATTACTTAAAGGAGGGCCTTCTTGGGCCAGAAAGTGGTGGGGGTTCTTGAAATAAAACGTACAACCACTAAGATGTTTGGGGCATCTTAGTGCAATTTTGCAGTATGCAACTTGCCCCTTTCAAGCACCTTAGTACACAATGCAAAAGTAGGCGGGGTAGATGTACATTCACTGTTTAATCACTTTATCACTAATGCAGCGTTCTTGGGGCCCTCCACTGGAATTTTATACCTCTTATCCATTTATACAATGCTTTCATAGATTATTTCTCTTTGTTATTGTTTGTTTTTCCATTTAAGTTCTTCAAAATAGCCCTCATGAACACCGACTCTGTGACAAGCACTGTGTTTTGGGCCATACAAAGAGGTAGGGGATGGTCCCAGTAAAAGTTAACATGTTGTAGTTGCCAGCAACAGCAAAAATGACTAACTTCTTGCAAGGCTATCAGATAGTTCAAAGAAAGGCTAGAATAGCAGGTTTGGATCAGAACAGGATCTGGTTGATCTAGAGGGCCAAGGTAGCAGAAGGCAGACAACTTCTCTAGATCGCTGCCACTAGAATAAACCAACTGTTTTCCCTGTGTTTGTGATACTCTGTTCAAGTTTCAAAGCCCTGGGAGAGAAATTCCAACTATCCCTTGAGTCACTTACATACCCTTAGGAAAAGAAAGGGCAGGGAGCTTCGATGAACTGTCCCATCAAGACTGCACACAATGGAGAAGTAATTTCCCAAATGAAAAACAAGCTACTGTCACCAAAGTAGTAAAATGGATACTGAATAGCCAAAAAACCAGCATGTGACTACTCCATTGTTTTCCCTGGTGACTTTACTATCAGACTTGGAAGATGTCACATTATGAAGAGTTAAAGGAATAAGGGATGAATAGCCAAACAAAGCACAAATACCTCAAAGAATGATCTGATTAAGTCTCATATGAAAGGTACTGAGGATAAAAGCTATGAGTTTAGATAAAAAGAAATAACTAGTTAGGAAAATCAGACAGCTCTCATAGAGAAGGAGCAATTTGAGCTGGCCATGGAAGGTAGGTAAATTTGATTAGTGGGGTATTGTTCATCATGCATTCACTCCTGGATAAGTTAAAAATAAATGGTCCAAGGTATGCTTGGATTAGACTAGTTCATATAATTAAGTGCAAAAACTAATTATTGGACAGGAAAAGATAAGACATATAACATACTTAGAATATATTAGTACTTAATAAGTATTAACTATTATTATTATCATCAATATTATAAATCTAACACTATTCTTCCCTTAGACATCACATTAATTTCCATAAATGTGTCTCCAAAAGTCTGAATATATATCTCTTCCCTGTATGTTACAGAATCTAGTATGAACATCTACCAAAACTGAGTACCTGAGCAGATTTAAAACTGATCTCTTGGACTCTTATTTAAAAGGTTAGCCAGGGCAGCCACAACTAGAACTTTACCTATACTAGCCAGGATATTTTTAGATGTACCTAGGTTGATATAGTCATATAATCTCAAGCATGCTGATTTAGTGTTGTTAGTCTCCTTGACAAGACATTCTTAACTTGTGTCAAATCAAGTTATTTTGCTGTAATATTTACGTGTGCTAACTGTAGTAGAAATGGAAAACAATCTGTCAGCCTCTTCCTCATAATAATTCTTATACTTGAATGCTATTGTCACTTTTTGGCTTCCTCTATTCCAAGCTAAAAACACCCTAACTCCCTTTGACTTTCTTTACAGCTTCCCAGCTTTTAAAAATGCCTTTGTTGTTGTTGTTTTTTTCAGTATCATTTCAAGTTTCTCTACATCTCCTTTTATACTTTCAATAGAGCAAAATTACATATACCAGGTGATCATAGGGAGTTTCGATGAATAGGGCCAAGAACTCTCAAGAAATAATGAACAATTAAGGAGTGCTTATTATGTGCCACGTATTGTGCTGAACGGTTTACATGCATTCTGTAATAGTCAAAATGCTTGTGTGAATTATTGTCCCTAATTCACACTTATGCAAGGTTTCAGAGCTAGTACATGGCATAGAGAAGACAATAACCAGGTCTGTTCAATACCAAAGCCTGTGTTCTTAACCCTTGTGCTGTATTACAGCCTGCTGAGTTTGGGACCATGGTAGCAAACGTGATTGGATGATTGAGGCTCCAAAGCGCTCTATCTTAGAGCAGTGCTTCTCCAATTTTCCCACCCTAATATTCAGAAGACATGGGGAAATCACACCAAAGCCCATCAAAAATAGGAGAGATTCTTTGGGAACTCATCTTTATCTTAAAAATTCATGTATGTTTTGCATTCTATTTAATAATATATTAATGTTTATTCATATGTAAAACATTAAGATTATAAACACCAAAGTAAAACTGAATACACAGAAAACATATCATATTTATTCTATTTGAGTTCTCCAAGACTTTGGGAAGCCCAGGTTGAGAATTAGAGCTGTAGCAATGGTTACAATAACTTTAGCATGGGAATATTTCAAAGGATGTGTGATATTCTCCCTAGAACCCCCTTCCCCAAATCACCTCAGTAAAGCACCATAAAAGACCACTTGGAATTACATCCTGATGTGCCTTCTAAAATAGTTTGCAAAATGTCTGCTAATATAACTCAATGTCTATGGTACAGGGTTATTTAGAAAAATCTAGGCAAAATTTTTGGGACATCAACCTAAAATGATGACTTTTATTTTAAAATCATTGATCTGTTGCCTTTCATTCTCATAGTAATTTAAATATAACAGAGAAGGCTGCTGTTTGCTAAGCTGACTCTGAGTTCGTAATAATAGACTATGTCAATTGCATTTAAGAGGCTTTTCCTTCTACTCTCTTATAAAAGTGAGGGTGGGGAGGGTGACAGTGCATCAAGCTTATCCAAAACTGTAATCAAATAGTTATCATGTGAAGTCAAAAGAGAAGGAAAATGTTTTCTGCTTCATCATTGTAACTCTCATGGCAGTATTAGTGATATCAGTAGCTCTACATGAGTATCAGTTGTTGGAGAGAAGAAAACAGTCTGCACTGAACTCCAAAGTTTGGCCCAAAGCATGGGTGATTCTACAATTTATCATTCAAACTAGGGCTCCCTGGAGAAAGAAAGGGGGTGCCATTAATAGTTAAGCCCATGCAAAGTCATAAGCTGGGACTGTCTTGGGCAAACTGGGACACACGGTTACCTTACCCATAACCAATTCTTCTCACATGGAGTCAAAGGCCAAAGACGGTTGATGATACTAAAAATGTAATGCTATCTTCTCTAGCTTCAGGTTGCTTTCTTGGTGATATTCATGACTAATTTTTAGATGTGGGTGAGAGCTGAAGCTCTCCAATTAATAAAGCCCTTCCCAATCTCCACTTGTACCATTCCGGTCTCAATGTGAAGTACTTCTTCTTGTACCTTAGGTATTCATGTGTATGTCTATTTACCAATAATTACATCTAAGATAGCCACATTATTGCTTATTTATATCTAACCTATGCTCCATTTTGATCATGAGATTCCTTTCACAGTAATAGTTTCACATATGGAGGTATCCAACGTGTGGCCCATGGGCCAAATGCAGTCCAGAATGGCTATGTGGCCCAACACAAAATTGTGAATTTACTTAAAATCTTTTTTTTTTTGCTCATCAGTTTTCATTATTGTGTATTTAATGTGTCACCCAAAACAACAATTCTTCTTACAGGGTGGCCCAGAGACACCAAAAGTTTGGACACCCTTGAATCTGAGTATGTGTTTGTTTCTAACTGTGTTCTGTATAATTATTGAATTTCCATTTCATTTTTGAAGGCTTTTTTTTCACAAGCAATTTATACTACATTGATTCTTGTCTTTAAAAGTGTTGGCAGCCCTTGCAAACTTAATCTAGCTGCCATCTTAATTAATGGTTGTTGATATCAATCACAAGACTGCTTAGCGTGACACATAAAAAAGGCTTCTAAGGTCATTCTAACTGTCATAATATATAAACTCTCAAATCTCAGGAGTTTAACAACATAAAAGTTTTTTGCTACTTGTGTCAAACCTAAAATGGGCACTCCTAACCAGCAGCATGACTCTCCTCTGAGGAGTGACTGAGAGACCTAACTTCTTTCCACCTTTTTGCTTTTAGCCTAGGCCTGAGGATGGTACACATCATGTTTACGCATCTTCTGCTGGTCAGAATTTAGTCATAAGTCCATATCTCACTGCAAGGAGCTTGGGAAGTTCAGTCTACCTGCATTCCTATAAGGAAGAAAAATAAGTTCTGTGCATACAAAGGCAGTCTATGCCATAGAGGTGATTCTACTATACCGCATGTTTGGCACAGTAGGCAAGAACTGTGCTTAGTACCATAAGTTCAGAACCTAGTCTACACCATATCTCATTAGTGTGCAAGTAACACAGACCCTAAAGTTTTTATCAAAGCCGTTGCAGAGGCAATGGATCAAATACCTCAGTTTCCTCTTTTGTTAAGTTTAGATAAAAGTGCCTAGCACTATTCCTGGCACATAGAAAGCTCTGGTAGCTAAGAGGATTTCTTATGGCTTCCTAATGGAATGTGTGCACTGGTAGTTGATGCACTGTAGTTTTGTTTTGTTTTTATAGTGTCTTCCCTACTAATGAAGTTAAATTAACTGCTATTTAATGGACATATCCATCTTAAGACAGAATATTACCTTTCCCAGTGCCCAGGGCTTCCTTCAGTCTTCCAAGAGTTATTAAGCAATAATGGGTGGTCTAAGTGCCTTCTTGATTTCTGCAAAGACCTACTGGTAATTCATTGTTCTCATAATTATGTGATTTTCTATTATATTAATAATCCACAATTTACTTTTCCATTCTACTATTGATAGATTTTTTTCATTACTTAAAATTTGGTGTTACTATGAATGGCAAAGCCATAATATTGTTGTACTTTTCTTTGGGGGGGGGCATGTACACATTTTTGTTAGGTGTATAGCCAGAAGTAGGATTGCTGGTTCAAGGTTATGCATAAGTTTGACCTTAGTGGATATTTCCAAACACTTTTCAAAAGGGTTATGCCATTTTAAATTACTATTAACAGCATCCCAGAGTTCCAATTTCCCTTCCTCACCAGTACTTGGTATTGTTAGTCTTTTCGTTATTTTAGACATTCTGGTGAGTGTATGAATTTGACTTCTATTTTCCTGGGAACTAATCCGTAGTCATTTTTGGCTGTGCTGTTTCATAGTTACTGCCAGTATCCACTCAGACATAAAGTAGAAGTCTGAGCATCAGCATTGCCCTTCCCCTTCCTTTACCATCACATGCTAATTTTACCACATAGGTATTTCTCAAATACCTTAGCTCACTGCCATCAGTTAATGCCTAAACCTTTATTCAGAGGTCCATGGTTATATCTCAGTTTGTCTACCTTCATGGCCGCCTATGCGTTATCACCTTCTCTTAGTATGCAAAGGAATTATCCACAGTGCCATCAGATGATCTATTCCAAATCTTCCATGTTCCTACATATTTAACCACTTCTATGGCTTCCCACATCTCTTAAGGGAAAGGCTAAGTTGCTTAAAATAGCACAGAAGACCCACCAGCATGTGGCTCCTGCCCTCCTATTGGACCTCATAGCTCATCATTTTTTCATTAGCTCCACACTCCCGCAATACCAAACTATCTGCTCAGTGTCTCTTTTCCTCTAGAAATGTTCCTCTTTAAACTTTTCACTCCAAAATCCTAAAAAATTTAAAAATTAAATACAGATCCAGCTTATTAAATTAAATATGACCCAGCAATTTTACTTCTGGGTATGAAAACAGGAAGAATATATGGAGAAATATCTGTACTCCCATATCCATTATAGCATTATTTACAATAGCCAAGATATGGGAAGAACCAAAGTGTTCTTCAATGAATAAATATATAAAGATGTGATATATATAATGGAATACTATTCAGCTACAAGAAAGAAGAAAATCCTGCCATTTGCAACAATGTGGATGGACTCTTGTGGGCATTATGCTAAGTGAGATAAGCCAGAGAAAGACAAATACTGCATGGTACCACATATATGTGGAATCTTTAAAAAATTCAAACTTTTAGGATTTTTATATTTTAATGGAGGATGAAAAACCAATCTCTAATTGTGGAATTTCTAGCATTAATGTTGCTGTGAAAGAAATAAAAGATTACACCATGAAGATAGCTTACAGTATATGCATAAAAACAGTCCTTTGAAATAACAATCCTTAAATATATTTAGGAAAGAATAAATCTGTATCTTATGTAACTCATTACACTAAATTAAATTCCAGGTGGATCAAAAGTTTAAACATAAAAAAAGAAAGGAGTAGAGTGTTAGAAGAAAATAGCTTTTAAAATAATTATATGGGGAAAATATAATTTTAAAATAATTATATAGAGAGGGCTTTTCTAAATATGACAAAAAAGAAATTATGAAAGAAAAGATGAATAAATTTGATCTCATGGGGAAGAAAAGCCAAACATGAATGTCAAAATAATTAGTATAAATAGGGTTGAAAAACAATGGTAAACTGGGTGTGGGGCCCTAGGTTTGCTATACATAGCATTGCCTGCTTTAGTTGATGCAGCGTTTGTGGAAAACAGTCTGGCAATTTGTGCCAAAAGGTAAAATGTTCATTTAATGAACAATTTCATTTTGGAGCCATTAACATGGTGATATATATTGATGGCATGTTTATGGCTTATTATTGAATGGAGAAATAAGTATATTAAATTGATAATTGATTTTAAAGCAATTTCATTTGTGTAAAATTATACATGATTTAAATATTTTAAAAAATTACCTACATATATGTGTGTGTTTATGCAGAGACATGAAGAACCTAAAGGACCATTAGATTCTAAGATCTTAAAGGACTATTAGATTCTAAAGTACGATTCAAGCATTCTCTCTTGCACACTTGAAAATTCAGTGCTTATCACATAGGAGGTATTCAATAAATGTTTAAGGAAGGAAAGGGTACAGGAAAAGAGGGAAGGAAGGATAGTTGGAAAGATTCTTTGCCAAATTGTTTATAGTGAGTGGTTTATGGGCTTCTGTGTTGTTTTTATTTTGAACATTGTACTTTTCTGTATCTCTATGACCTTTTTCCTTCAAGGAGCATATGTAGTAGAAAAAACATTAACAAAGCTATGTTAATAAATAAAATCTTTGTATATTGGTCAGATTTCGGTATCTGGGAGAGATTCCAAAAGTAGCACAAGACTGAGGAGAAAGGACTTCCACACAGACAACCAGCAAGAATGGGTTTTCATTTCAATTGCAGTTTTGGTGTTAATAGTCACTGGAAAGGTAACCATTTCATCTTCAGGTAAAAACAAGAGATTTTTCACCCTAAAATGGCAAGTAGTCCCGACAGTTCCCCTGGAAGTCCTTTGAGCAAGCCAGCCCTATCTCAACCTCCCCCCACCCCACCCCAGGCTCTCTGTCAGTAGTATTAGCCCTACACATGGGATTTGCATTGCTGATCTAAATTAAAAGTCCCCCCTGCCCTTTATCCTCTCTCCATTCCCTTGTTACCTACTGTCCTTTGCTGTTTTTCTGTCAAGTCACTGATTTCCATCTTTTAGGTGCCCTAGGCACATGATCCAGTTCTAGTTTCTGCAATAGACAAAAAGAAAAATGTCTGCCTGCCAGGAGAGGAAACAGGATGCTGAAGCGGTGCCTCGTTTGCCCCACATAAAGTGCTTCTGTCTGGATCTTCTCCCAGAATTCTTGGGAGAAGAGGCTGCCGCCGGGGGTATGCTTTTTCAGATGGGGTTTGGCAAGTCAGAGATAGTCTCACTTCCCTCTGTGCCATGGGAACACTCAGGCTAGATTACAGGAATGTGGTCTCTTTGGGGTTTGCCCTCCAGAAGCTGAGACGGGTGCTCTGGTGCGTTATCTGTCCGGGACTGGAGACAGACAGGCTCCAGACAGTTCACTTGGGTAACTCAGCACTTTGCTTGCAAAGGCTTTTCCAACCTGACCCCTAATGCCGACAGAGACCACCTCTTTCTAATGGAACAAAAGCCAACTTTCATTTCAGGGCACTTTTTCAAGCAATTGGCTTGGAGAATGAATACACTTTGCCCTTGACTTAATACCTTAGTATATATGCTGAATATTTATTTCTGAAATGGTCAACTTCCTTTTTTTTTTTTTAAACAAGCAGGTTTTCCTTCTCAACTGTATTTTTTTACTAAAAATTTCCAGCTTTATTAAGAAGTAATTGATAAATAACATGGTTTAAGTTTAAACTGTACAACATAGTGGTTTGATATATGTATATATTGTGAAGTGTTTACTACAATAAGGTTAGTTAACACATCCATCACCTCATGAGAAGTTACAATTTGTGTGTGTTGTGAAAACTTTTAACATCCATTCTCTTAGCAACTTTCAAATATACAGCACAGTATTATTAACTATAGTCACCATGCTATCCATTACATCCTCAGAATTTATTCATCTTATAATGAGAAGTTTGTATCCTTTGACAAGCATGGTTTCTAATTCATCTATCTCTGCATAGGATAAACTCACTTTATACTGTGAAAATTAATAAACAGAAGCCTGGAGTCAAGCTTAAAGAGAGAACTCTCAAGCGTGTGTCACTCAACCCACACTACTGGCCCCAACAGGAAGAGACATACCTTGCACCTCCAACAGGAATTAAAACAAGCATACCTTGTTTTATTGTGCTTTGCTTTACTGAGTTTCACAGATGTGTTTTTTACAAATTTAAAGAAAGACCCTCTACCAGCAAAAATATTATGGCTCATTTTATTGCGGTGGTCTCCAACCGAACCCTCAATACCTCTGAGGTGTGCCTGTACTACTTTACTACCTCAGCAGGAGGAAGAAAAGTTTCCTTTTTGCCCAGTAACAGCTTAGCCAATGGGAGACTGCCATAACTCAACAATGAAAAGTCATATACCTCTAACTTTCAGTTTCCTCCAATGGACTCTTCATTTACATCAGCCCCCTCCCAAGTCCATAAAAGAATGGCCTCCTTTGTTTCTCTGAACTTACAGTGGTTTACCATTAGACCATATGTCCTGAACTATAATTCTTTGTTGTTCTTGAGTAAACCCACCTTGCTGGAGAAATACTTGACAATTTGTTTAAGATCAACAATACTCACTTTGAAGAATGATAGCACAGGGATTCTCCAAGAAGTAAACCAGAAAAAAATCTTAAAACGTACATTTGATCATGTTATCACTGTATTAATGTGGTGTGAATAAAGATTACAGACTTAAGCTTCCAAATTGGGTCTCTGTCACCTTCAAACAGGTGAACAAAATGGGAAAGGCTCACAAACAGCAGTTACTCCATGTTTCTGCAGCTTGGTGTTTTGGAGTTAAACAATTGTATTTTTATTTTGCTTTTGTGCAACTGGCTTAGTAGCTTAAGAATAGTTGGAATAATTAAGAATAGAATCTTTACAATACCTGCCATTTTTTTTTTATTGTCAGTTGTCATCGTTCAAGAATGGCATTTCTTTCCTAAGTATTTTTATTATGCAGAACTTTCGCACAGAGACATATGGGGCTTTAGGCAAAGCCCCTCTTTCCAAACAGGGAGAGGAGCTGTGGGCATTACTGGTAGAGAAGAGGGTAAATGAGGACCTCATCATTCGTCAGTGTGCCTGGGTGTTCCTGCCTGAAAAATAGTTCAAAGTTGCTCAAGCAATGAGAAGGCTTGGGTTGGGGTGGAGATGGGGGTAGTGACACAGAATAAAAGAAATCCCTGAAGGACTGACCGAGTTTTGGGAAGGAAATACAAGGGCAGCTTTGGAGATCTCCGAGTCTAGAAGAAGTGCATTAAAAGCTGTCACAATTCTCTCTCTCATCTCATGATTTTGCTTGTTTCATCTCATGTTTGGCTCATGTTTCTGCTTTCATGTGTGTGTCCAAAATTGTATATTCTTTTCCATACAGAAATGATCTTTTTTACCAAGTAGGGGACTGTCCTCTGGCAGCACCACTCTGTGCTAACTTTCTCAACAGCAAATAAAGAATGCCTTCTCTGAGCCTGAGTGTGTTACTACGCATCAAATCCCTGGCCAGTCATTGAGTGAGGAGCTGACATCCTGTGACTGGTCCACTGCTGGTCAAACCTCCACCACCAGACCAATCACCAGTCAGGCTGCAGAGGTGGGGTCATGAGGTCTCCTGAGAAGGTGGCTGCTCTCATTCAGGGGATTTATTAAAGCAGTTCCCTAGGGGTAGGGTGGTGTTGAGTGGACTCTAAAAGTCTTCTGCAGCTCTCCTGCAGAAGACTCTTCAGTGTTCCCCACAAACACACATGACCTCTAGGTCTGTCTTTGTTGTTTCATGCCTTGCTCTGTGGTTTTGAATGAATTTCATTTCTTCAGTGAAGCTGTCTGCTCCACTCTGCACTTGAACTTTCAAGATTCCATTCTGATGTCTCGTCCTTGGAGAGACAGCCCCTTCTCACCATCTTTTCCCAGGCCATTCCTTCCTCCAATGAGTCACCAAAACTTCGTATTCATATTACTGCAGTTCTTAGCACCTGTAATCATTTGTTTACATCTTTTACTCTCTCTCCTCCAAATTGGGATGCACTGGGTACTATTCATCTTTGTAGTCAGGGCTTAAACCAGTCACTGGTACTTCACTGATGTTTCTACAATGAACAGGTAAATAAATTAATGGAAGGGAAGGGAAGGGAAGGAAGAAGGAAAACTCTTTAAATCTTACCAGGTATAAAAATACTATAGGAAAGAACTTATAAAGGGTTTTGTAATTCCAAAGCCTGCATCATCAGAGCAATCTGCACTGGAACCGTGTTTGTATATTGGAGGGTGGCGGTTGCAGAGCAATCTCCAACACTGTATTTAAATTAATTAAGCCACACCTTGCAGCTGGTATGCTGAGGGGAAGGAGGGAGAGGAGGGAGCTTGGAACAACTGAGAGGTATAATTGAGAATAAGAAAATCACAGAGGAAAGGATATGTTTTGCATTTTCCAGGGAAGTTCTTATTTTAAACATTCTGTCCCATTGTCTCCTTAAGTGCACTAGCTTCTGTAAAGATTGTTGTTTGGTTATCTGTGAAGGGAAATATGGTAAAAATATGTAAAATTAATCTGTCTGTCTAGTTGTTAATAGGAAAGAGAAGCATGAAAGTTAAGGCACAAAAGAAGTGAAGGGAATGATATTCATTTCTCCTAATTTGAACCTTTCAGTCTAATAGGATAGTCTGCCAACACAAGGCTGAGAAAAAAATGCAAATCTATGTTATTGCTATTATTCAATGATAAAGCATCGGGGTATTATATTTTGTTGAAGTACTCAGCATCTTAAATAAATGTTTATTTTCATGAAAACCTATTGTTCCCCCTGTTTTTGCCAGACTTATGGGAAGCCTGGCCTCCAAATAAAAAAATAATTGGTTCCCACTGTTGATAATTCTTTTTAATTTTAGGGAAAAATAAACTTAAAACAGTGGTTCCTAATCCTAGATGATCTTTTAAATTTATTGCAGGGTATACTCTACCAGTCTTCTACCTCCTGTTCTCTTTCTAGATTCTTGCTCTCCATAGCTCTGGAGTGGAAATGTCCCAGACTTTTCCAATTTAGAGGGCTGAGCTTGTAAACTAAGAGTTTCTCCAGGTATGGCCCTGCTCTAACCCAGTCAGAATGATCTGGGATCCACTGAATCAGAGTTGCTGATGGAAAGGTCAAGAATCTGCATTTTAATTATCTCCAGATAATCCCCATGCACACCTATGTTTGGGACCCACAAATAATAAGTTTATGATTTAGAATAAAAATTGATGACTGCTGGCCTCTACCTAGTAATGTATATTTAAAAATATTTTAATTAATCAGAATGCTCAGAGAATTCGGAATTCTAGTAAATTTAATTTTATGGTAAATTCTCCCTTAACTGAACTAAGAGAGCTTCCATCTTATGTGCTTAAAAATAAATATTTAAATTTCTAGAGTAAGACTAGCATGCTTTTATTTACAAGCAGGACCCATGGACCTCCTGGGAAAGACAGCATTAAAGGAAGGGAAGTTGAAGAAACTATACTTGGGCCAAAAATCAATGGACTGATACCAGCAGTGAAGGCAAACAGGGAGAGGGAGGTAGTAAAAACAAGAACTTCATTCATCAAATAGGAAAATCAGTAAAACCTATAGAATACACAGGCTTATGGTCTGTATCACAGACCAGGCACAAAGAGGGTGATGGAAGGTTTTCAGTGTTGAGATGGCTGGTTAAGTGCATGCTATATAACAAGGAGAATGGTGAGTGCTTGTCCAGTCTTCACTGAGATGTCAAAGCATGGAGAAAGTCAGAAGAAAGTCCATTGTGGCTAGAATTTGAGGGGAAGAGCAAGAGTGCTGTGAGATGTGCTGAAAGGATAACATTCTTTCTAGAACATGAGATGCAAGTGCTGAGAACTTCCTGAAATTATTAGGGGAGGTTTCTTGGCACGGCTGGTTTTCTTGTAGATAATAGATATGCATGCAAATGGAGAAATACCCTTTCATTTCTGTTTTTATGAGATTCATAGTACTTTGAGCAAGTTTTATATTTCTTTGTGATCAACCGAGGGTTCTGCTTTAATTAAATTAAATAATAAATGAATAATAGATGGAAAGTGTATACAAAGGCAATGTGGACTGATTGTAATTGAATTTACTCTTGATTGAGGAGCCTTGGTGATTAATGAGCTGTTTTCTAGGGCAATTGTTCTAGGGGTTACACCTAAATGTCTGCAGGACTTCTAAAAATATAAAATATACCTTGGCTCTGCCCCTGAATATCCTGATATGGGAGAGGGAAGGCATCAACATGGATATTTAAAATTCTCTGTGTCAATCTCAGGCACATCAGAGGCCGGCAGCCACTGCTTTAGTGTGGAGGTCAATGGTAAGTGAGCAGAGCCCCTGCAACTTCAGTCCTGGTTTTGCCCCCAACAAACATTTTTGTGATGTGGGAGGAAGCTTGGCAGGTTGAAAAGGTCACTAAAATCTCTGTGCTTCATTTTCCCCCTTTGTAAAATGCAGAGCTGGACTCACCAGTGAATATCTACCTTTTTAAAGCCAAGTATTCCTTTATGCAATGAGATTTTTACTTGGAAGCTTTAACATGTAATACAGAATAAAAAAAAAAAAAAAAAGGCAGAACTACTTTGATTTCTGTTCAGCAGCCCCCAACAGGATTTCAGAAACCATTGGCCTGGGTGGTTGATATTGTCCCTTCTAGAACCAGAATTCGATTCAAGGCAGAGAAAATTTTCATACATTGTCCTGGATTCAGGAGGCTGGAAGTTTCATGGTATATATACATATATGTACTCTGAGGACTGTGAATTAAGGCAAGTAGGCAGATAGAGCTGGAATTTTACCTGTTTGCTATCTTATCTTTGTCTTTTCCTGCTCTGTTTTTCAGATGCACTTGCCACTGGCTGCCAACTAGGTTTGGCTAAAAGGATGCCCTGGCAGGAGATTGGAGGACAGCAAGGAATGCAATCCAGAATATTTCAGTGCTGCTTTCTTTCTGTTGGGTGATGCCTCTGGCAGACAGGTGTTTTCCTCCCTCCTTCCAGAGTTGGCATGCGGGACAAGGGTGTGCAGGTACCCCTACCTCTAGTAACACCCCCCGCCCCCCGCCCAGTGTCACACCAGCCCTAGGGATGGAGGCAGCTTCTATCTGTGTTTGTGTTCTAATGTCTATGTTGCCTTGCCATCACTCCCTCTGTTTTTCTGACTACATCCTGACTGACAGCGTTGTGTTGGGATTATATTATTGGGGCTTTGAAAAGGATGTTAAGGAGTTTGCATTTTATGCCTTAATGTTGGGAGCCTTGTATTTATGGAAAATTACTGGTCCCAGTGTGGATATTAGACTATAGAAACAGATGAGAGGACATGAGAAACAACAAATGTTACCATAATACAATGGAACTGTTTCACTATTCAAAATCATTTTACACATTTCCAGATGTGTTTTTCTCTTGGAGAAAATTTTTTACAGCACCTTGTAGAATTCTGCCTCTATATATCTCTTGGATACCTGACCCACCCTCCTTTTCACTTCAAAAGGAGGATTCAAGTGTCACATAGGGTCTCCTGAGTCACCATGTTAAAGAAATTCCAAGGTAAAGGAGGTGAGGATAACTTAAGAAAAGAATTTCCACTCCTTGATATATACCCAAGGGAAATGAAAGCATATATCCACACAAAGACTTGCTTACTAATGTTCCTAGTAGCATTATTCATAGTAGCCCCAAATTGAAAACAACCTAAAAGTCTAGAAACTGGTGAATGTATAACCAAAATGTGCAAATTCATGTACTGGAGTACTATAGAGCAATAAAAATGACCAAACTACTGATATATCTTATAATGTTGATGAATTTCAAAAACATCATGCCATGTGAAACAGACCCCATATTGTGTGATCCCATCTATATGAAATGTCCAGAAAAGGCAAATCTATAAATAGATTAGTGATTGCCTACGGTAGGGCAGGAGTGGGGGTGGGGATTAACTTATAAAATGGTATGCAATCTCATTGGGGTGATAGAAATACTCTAAAATTGATGTGTGGTGATAGTTGCCCAACTTGGGAAATGTACTAAGAAATCATGAATTGTACATTTAATGTGAGTGAATTATATGATATGTAAAATATGTCTTAATGAAGTCATTTTTAAAAAGGAGAAAGGTAATAGGCAGCAGCACTGTTATTAATCTATGCCTTTTTAGAAATCAATTAGTTACTATGTGACTTTCAACTACATTATCCACATATCTATGTTGTTTTCATGGACTTTATCCCAAAACAGTATTGAGAGCTTTGCTGAAGTCTGAATAGATTATCATTAGTCTGGTACTCCTTTGTACCCATTCAGTTTCATCAAAAGAGACAATATGGTCTGATATGGTTCGGACTCCTAAAAAATGTTTACCAATCAAAAAAAGGGGAATGGTGATCATTTCCTTGGAGGTTCATAACTTTAAACTCCCACCATCATCTAACCCCGAAATGGTCCATAAACTGATAGTCTAATACTAGAGGTTTGGGGAAATATTAACCGGTGCCAGACAGTCTACTCTCAAAGGTTTAGAAGAGAATGCTTAGCTTTGTTCTCTGCACTCAATAGCTGGAAGATGAGTGATAAACAAATGCCTTAAAAATAATTTCTTTCCAACATGGTAAAATAGCTTTAATTCCTATGATTTGAAGAATAAGAAGCTCTGTTTATGTTGCTGTATTGTGGCAATAAGGTGCTTGCTGTGAAAGGTTGCTGCTCATAACAAAGCTCAATGATTCACATAATAATCTATTGATTCTTGACACACTGGGTTTGCCATTACCTTCAGATTAAAGCCCCCTTTTTCTGACTTTAGTGTTCACAGATATGCCATCAGCAGCCCAGTGAGTATCAGACCACAATTGAAATGATTGAGCTGGATATTTAGTTTCTTAGTTCTATTATTTTTTCATGCTTTCTCTCTGGGAGGGAAATAATAGACCTCCACCTCCCCACACTAAAGCCTGTACCTCAGCATGGTTAAGAGTGGGGAGGTTTCACTCAGCCATAGCACTGCCATCATTAATTGAGGGACCTTAGGAGAATTACTGCACCTTAGATTCTTCATCTACAAAACAGACTTCTTACAGTGCCTGTCTCCATCACAGCATGGGTTGTAAAGAGGAATGCAATAGAGGTAACCATCCCTTAAAAATATCTACTGGAGGAGAGATTCAGAAACATGTTGATTCTGTGCTGAAATCAAGCTGAATTTCAGAACTTTGAGCGTATGTAGAAGGAAAGCAGACTACAAAATTAACCTGAAATTTTCAAGTGCTGCATCACTTTCAGACTCTGAAAGCTCCCTGCTGGGTGATCCTCAAGCTAGGATCTTGGCAGCTGACTGGAGTAAAGGGGGGACAGCTGCAGGTCCTTTGATAATTAAACTTTAAGAGGACTGACAATAGCTACCGCGACATCTCCCTCCAGCCACATGTTACTCCCACATAGCAAGATGTCCACCCTCCATCAAATCCTGCCCCCTGCACTTTTCTCCACAGTTCTCCTCTGCTCTGCCACATCTAATATTCTTTTCATCTCTCTAATAGATACCTAAACGCTTGATGTGTGATGGCAATTCCTGTTCCCATGGAGCCGCTGCTTTCAAGGCAGCTCAAAACAGACAGAGACAAGGCAGAAAACGACCTCCTCGCTGGAGATGAAACAAAGCTGCCCTGATGAAGAAATCTGTTTCCAACTCCTGTTGCTAAAACTCCCCTCTTCTGATTTAGGCTATTTTAGGCAGGATGGGGAATGCAGGGAAGGACACATTAACTTATGACTCCAAGTTGTACTGTGGTTATGTGTCTCTCAGACAGACTGGTCAATTCTGTTTCAAATATGCTCAATCAAATAAACAGAATTCACTGTTTGTAAATTTATTAAAAATATAAACCTTCTGTAAACAGAGGCCCACTTATAAACTGAGAGTCAAAGGCAAAGATCCAACCTAGCCTATTCCAAAAATTGAAAAATGTTTTCCAGATTGTTCTCAGCTCCAAAGAGAATCATCTCATATAACACTAGGGAATTTGATTAAAATCTCTCCCTGCTCAGCAGCACAAAAGCTTGCCCAAGAATTCTCAAAAGAGAGTCGTCTCAGCATTGTTCAGAGGAGTCCTTGCGTCCTGGAGCTTAGCTGTATTTCTATACATGCTGTGACAACAGAGTCACTGTGAAGGGGACAGAACAGAGAGCAAGCTGAGAGGCTGGACTCCTTATCTGAGGCACGAATCCTGGACCAGGAGGACTGGGTGCTTCAGAGGGAGATGGACCCCTTCTCAATGGGAACATCAACATTAGTGCAAACTGGTAAGTCCAGATAAGAATCAGACAACATGAATCAGGCAGAGCTATACTGTAAAGACAAAACAAGGCATAATATTAATAGCCACACAGAGCTATGCACTTTCCCAACCTGTCCTTAGAGTGATTGCTAATTACAGAGCCATATTGTAGTTGTAGCTACCTATCACCCAAATATGAGGGGGGACCCTTGCAAAACAAACAAAAAAACCAACCAAATTATCTTCTGGAGGGCAGGCCTCTTGTAGTACAGGCTTCCTCCACTAGGTGAGTGTTCTCGGAACCCATCCCTATCAGTGTACCAGCTGGTGGTGTTGTGAGAGGCTGCATTCAGCTTCAGTGAATTTTTTTTTGAAGACTCTTTCAATGCTTGCCCACTTCATGATGGGTAATTTACGAGCACACTGTGTTCAACAGTTTTTGACCCCAAATCGCATGACCCCCAATCGCATGACCTCCATGGCCCCACCCTTCTCTTTACCCAATCTCGCCTTGAGCGACTTTTTTTTTGTTTCCCTGGATTAAAAAAGGCCTCAGAAGGAAACGTTTTGCCCATGTGTAAGAGATGAAACAATAAATGGCAGAAACACTAAAAGGCATCAAAACTGACAAGTTCAAAAACTGTTTTGATCAGTGAAAAAAAGTCTCAATAGATGTATTATATCAAATGAAGAGTACTTTAAAGGAGACTGAAGTTTAAACATGTAAGAATAAATACACAATTTTTTATAAATAAATTCCATTTTGTTTTGGTCCCCCTCATAATTGCAATTAACTTACTGGCTTAAAACTGACACATATTTCAGTCAGTGTTGACTTAATGTTTTGCAATAAAACCTTTTTTCATCCTCTAAGGTACTATTTCTGATATAATGACCAATGGACTCCTCCATCAGAGTCTTAGCTAAGCTTGTTGAAACACCCCAGAAACTTGGGGACCTCCTCCGACCTTCAGAATCAGATTCTCTGAAGACAGGGCCCAGAAATGTGCATTTTCACATGCTCACATAAGTGACTGTGAAGCACATGAAAGTTGAAGAACTTTCAACTCTAAGGTCCTTGGGGAAACAGCCGTCTTCCGGTACCGTGAAGTAAGATAACAACAAGGAGCCCTCACTGGGACCAATCTGATGGAATAAAACTAATATGGAAGTCAAACGGAATTTACCCCTAACCAAGTGTAGTTAATTAAGGAAGTGAATGAACAGGCCAGCTGTGAAAATATCTGAAGATCTGCATGCTTGAATGAAAGAATCATCGAGTTATTCTGGCATTGTGAAAACAGTCAAAATTCAGCTCTTTTCAATGTCATGGCATCATTGGAACCGAATATATTGGGGACACTAAAATAATTCAAACATGGCTCATAGAGACTCAGAGAAAATCATAAAATAATAGTGCTGGAAGAAAGTTTAAAGACAGCTTGGTTTGGTGTTTTATTTTACAAATGAAGAGACCAGGGCCTGACCACTGGGGAAGCCTAGTGGTCAAGGTCGTACAGCTGATTAGTGCCTGAGAACCAAAATTTCCTGACTCCTGGCCTGGGTTCTTTCTATGGCACCTCTTCTGAGACTAGAATAAATTCCATGGACGAAAAGGATAAAATAATCTTGTTTTCTTTTCTCTTAAAAAGTAGACTCATCATTGAAAGAAAAAAATTCATTAAAATAAAAAGTACAAACTAAAATCCTGACTCATGGACCAAAAGGAAAAGTAAATTATTTGATGATCTCAAGAAACAGTCATTTGAGCACTTCATTCATTCAACAAGCACTGAGGAATGATAGTTCTCTCATACCCAGAGAGAGCAAGAACAGCCCTTGAGAGAGAGGCAGTTCCATTTTGGTAAGAAGACACTACAGAGAGCTTGCTCTTTGGTTGCCAAGGCCTCCTTCACCTGTCTTCACTTGTCTCATCCAATCTCTCTTACTGTGTCTCACATTGAACTTACCACCCCAGAAAGTTAGGCTTATTCTCTCTCTTTACCTTTCCTTCTGCTATGGCCCGAAGGGATATGCCTTCCCAACCTTTCAAGTTTTCAGAGACCAAGTTTGAGAGGCTTTGCCACCTGGAGGATCCTTCTCTCTTCTTGGATCTCAAGGACCTTCCCTCCAGTGAACTGCTGTAATGTGTACTTAGTACTGAATAATATACCAGTATTTTTGTTTTCCATTGGTTAGAATTTTGCTAGTGCAGCTTTGGTGGGCAATAGGATGTGGCTGAAAGAGCACAGAGATTGTCGCTACATTGCCAGCTAAATGTTTGGGTTCCCCGTCACACGTCTCACAGGTATCTCCAGCTTAGCAGCTTTTCTACCCTTCATCCAACCCCTGACAAATATGCTCCTCTTCCTTAGTTTTCTGTCTCACTAAAATATGTGCCACAACTAGCCAGAAACTGGGGGTCATTTTTTATTATTATATCTTCCTTACACAGTAACAATCATAAAGCATAACCTTTCCTCTTAAGTATCTCCAGGATCAATCCATTTTGCTTACTACCACCCTTGCTGTCACTGTTAGTGCTGCCACCTCTATTTACGTTGATTATTATAACAACTTCCTAAGTCCAACCTTGCCCCTTCGATTTTGCTCCATTCGACAACCAGGATAACCATTTTTAAAGTCTTATACTGTTAATTACCTTGATACTATCACTTCCCTGCTTAAACGTTTTGGCTCTCAGAATAAAATTCCAACTTATTCAAAGTCTTTTCATGATCAAGTCCCTTTCCAGCCCCCCCATCCCATCTTCCCACTTTTCCACCTTGAATTTCACCTCCATCCAGGCCAAATTGCTTGCAGAGTACCTGAGAAAGTGGCCTTATTTAGAAATCGTGTTTTTGCAGATAAAATCAAGCTAAGATGAGATGATGAGGGTGGGCCCTAATCCAATATGACTCATTTCCTTATAAGAATAGAAAGAAGCCCTGTTAAGATGGAGACACACAGGGTGAATATTATGCGATGACAGAGGCAGACAATGGATTGATGTGGCTGCAAGTCAAAGGAAACGCCAAAGATTGAAGGTCACAACTAGAAGCCTGGAAGAGGCATAGAAGGGTTCCGCCTTGAGTCCCAGAAAGAGCATAGCTCTGCTGACACCATAATTTTGGAAGTCCAGCCTCTAGAACTTTGAGAGAATAAATTTGTTGTTAAAGTAGCCCTGTGAAACTAACGTACACTTATTGTGGTACTGAATCATTGGCTGGGCATTTTTGCTTATCTTCTTTCTTCCTCAATGAAAGGTGTTATTGAGTCTTTTTTTAACTTTATTTTTATTGTTGACAATGTTACATATGTCCCCATTTTCCCCACCTTTGCCCACCTCCACCCAGTCCCCATACCTCCTTCCCTCTGGCCATCACCACTCTGTTGACTCTATCTATGAGTTATGTATATAAGTAGTTTGGCTAAACATCTTTGAAATATAGTATATATCTCAGTCCCTAAAACATAGAAATTGCTCAATAAATAGTGGCTGAATGATAAGTTCAGTGTTATAAAAGTGAACTGAAACATTGTAATACCTCTAGCGAAGTACCCGACATGGAAAAGTACTTGGTGAATGTCAGTTGGCTTCCTTGTCATCACCCTAATTATTAAAATCTTCTCAGGATCAAGCACTTAGCCTTCTCCTTCATTGTGCTCCAGCACCTGGAACAGTGCAACAGAGACCCCTGGGGCTTCCCAACCACTCATGCGCTCCCCCACATTCTCCTGCTTCCCTGGATTTAGGGTTGGTGTCGTGTAATGGATTCTGGTCAAGTGCTATAGATAGAAGTGATACTAACCAAATCTACCCTGCCTAAACCTCCAGGAACTTCTTCCCATGCCATGGCAACCCTGGGGGCCCCATGGCAACCCTGGGGGCCCACACACTGAGTAGCTACAAGATGAAGGAGGGTGACCCGATCTGCATAAGATCCTATATGAGTGGGAAATAAACCTTTACTGTGTTAGCCACTGAGTTTTGGGGGGTTGTTTATCACCATGGCAGAGCCTAGTCTATTTTGACTAATAAGAAAAGGCAATGTGGACACATGGGAGGTACAGAGAAGTGCCTATTGGTTGGATGATTAAATCATCACAACAAATAAAGATATCAGAGAGCCCTGACCAAATAAATACTGTTTGAGAAACAGAGGCATCTTTATGTTTCCTCTTGGCATGCTTTGCGAGTTTGAAAAAGTGTCTGGGGCTTAAATGTCTGATTGAGAAAAAGCTGCCCCGCTCAGACAGCTGCTGTCGTGAGGCGTCTCACGTGACGCCAGACTGGCCCCTGTGCCTGGGCTTTAAAATAGATTAGTTCAATGGGACCAAACTTAATTGAATGCTGCCTGCTCTCTCTGCAAGTGAAAGGGGTATACTATTAAATTATCAAGCATGTTTTAGTAAGAAATTATTGTTATGCTGCAGCTCTTGCCATAAAGTTAATAGGGATCATTAATTAAGACATTAAAATCTAAGCTACACTAATGATCTGGAAGTAAAGTAAATGTTTAGTAAGCTAGAAACCAGCATCAACAATAAAAGACATAAATTGAGCAGACATTCTCTAGTAATACAATTAAAATTTCACATTGCAAACTGGATGGCCACTTGTTACTAAAATATGAATTAAAGCTTTATTTGCACAGAGACATAAATCCCCGAACATTTGGGGGGAAGTGCCAGTGCCTAATTGGTGAACTGGGTCCACTTTATTTGACTGTGCCTAAGATGTTTTGGGGATGAAAAAGGGAACATGGGGGTGGGTGCAGGGGAAAGTGGTGGCACGAAAATGGAGACAAATGTATTTGAACAATGAAAAATAAAAGAAAATGACGACACCCAATATAAAAAAATATGATAGTTTAGGGGATGATTTTTATACAGAAACATAATACGAGAAAGAAATGAATGAAATGACAGATCACACAAAAAAAATAGAAAGAAAAAGAGGACTTGTTTACTATAGTGGTTTATTAATGCCCAGAGGGCAAGAGTCATCAGCATTCACTTATTATGATTGACTCCTGAAGGGCAAGTATGAGTGTATCCTGCTAGGAGTCCTAAATTTTAGTGAGAACTAGGAATTACATGATGCTTAGCAATCCAACTGTTTCTCTCTTGTCCATTCTCTCTCCAATACACATAGATGACTAATCTGTCCCTTTTCCTTTCTCTTTAGCCTCAAATACTTCCTCCCAACTTCTCAGATAATGACAATGAATTCTTATATCACAGAAGAAATAAATGCAATTGCAAGAGAACATCCACACATTTCTGTAACCACATTAAATTACCTACCTGCCTCTGTTTCCATTTATTCTGCCTTCTCTTCTATTACTATGGAAGACATGTCTGAGATCCTGTAGCTTTACATTATGTCTCAGCCCCTCTTACCTACTCAAGACATTGCTCCAGGAAATCTCTCCCCTTTCTCCTACATTAACAGTGTTTTCTTCTTTATTGGATTGTTCTTAACCAATAAGAACTGTGAGAGGTCTGATGGATGCTAGAAGGAGCTGTGAGAGTCCTGGGTCAGAGATAAAGTACTTTATTACCGAGGATCAGAATTTTTTTTTTTTGTGGTGGTTCCCTCTTGGTGATATGAAAAGAGCCAGGTGACACCTATTTACTAGGTCAATTGCATTAAAGAAGAGAAACCCTAGGCTTAGGTAACTTGAATTGTTAATTATGCTGGACAGTAAACATGCCTGACCTTTGTTCTAGAGTGAGACACACTTTTTGTCTTCAAAAGCTGTACATCATACAAATATCCTAGAATAAAAAATCAAGAACAGAAGGAACCAAGTATCTCTGCTCACAAGACATGCAGAAATGCAAAAGATTAATGGAAAATTGCCTTCCAACAACAAGCATGCTTAATTTCTCCCATGATTAATAAAAACTTCTTTTTTGACCCTATACCTTCCCTGCCTACAAACCCATTTCTCTTCTCTTTATAGACATAATCCTCCGAAGGACTATGGTGGCTGACTCAGATATATCCCTTGTTCTCTCTTAAATATGCTACTATTAAGCTTTAATCTCTACACTGCTTTGTCAAGGCCACAGATGATCTTTGAGTGTAAATTTAAGGCTCAATTCTCTTTTCATATTTCATGCCCACTTTTTCCCACAGTTGATCACTCTCTCCTCCTTGAAACACTTCCTTCTCTGAGATTTTAGGACAATAGCACTTGCCTCCTTTTTGCCTTCTACTCTTTCTTCTCTTAGCTGGTTTTTCTTTATCTTCCATCATGCTGGAATGCTTCCAGGGTAAGAAATAGAGCCCCTTCTATCAGGATAGATATGGATATCTATATCCAGGATATACAACCGGGGTTGGATATACATCACCATTGTATATCCAGAATTGTGACTTTGAAACCATCCATGTGATGAAGATTCTACAATCTAATCCTATCCTTTGAAATCCAGATTAGTATATCTAACTGCCTGTTCCATATCTTCTCTCCACTGTCTTTTAGACATCTCAAACCTAGTAGATTCAATATAAAACTCCTGATCATCTTACCCCTAAATTTGTCCCTCTGCAAGCTTGCCCATTGCATCAAGTGGCAGCTCTATTATTCCAGTTGTTTAGACTCATATCCTTGCTTATGCTCTATCTTTTATGTTCCATATTTTATCAGTAGCAAATTCTGCTGGTTTTACCTTCAAAAAATATCTTAGAATCTAATCATTCTTCATACCCTCCACTGTTAACACTCTGGGAAATGCTACCATTATCTTTTTCCTGGATTATTATACAAGCCTCCCAAATGGTGTACTTGTCTTACTTATTTTCAGTTTGTGCTCAACACAGAAGATCCTGTTAACATGTGTCAGCTACTTTCCCTCTTCAGACTCAAACTCTCCAATGGCTTTCCACTACATTCAGAGAAAAAGCCAGTCTTTGTAGCATCTTTTGCTTCTCATAAAGTCTTTGATTTCAGCTTCTACTACTTTCCCCTCTGTTTCTTATCCCCTGCCAGGATCATGCCTTATGTTCTTTATACTTCATCTTCTCTCTGCTTACTATGCTCTTTCTCCCAGATATTCTCATGGTTTCTGCCCTCATGTCTTTTACACCTTTGCTCAAACGTCACCTGAACACCTAATTGTAAATGGAAAGTATATGCCCACCCTGAACACTTCCTATACACCTTGTCACCTTATTTTGTATCAATAACATTAACTAAAATCTGATCTAATGTATAAAGTTGATTCTCATTACTCATGACATTTATGTCACTATGAATGTTGAATTAGCAAATAGTGAACCATTGCTTTTATGGTGTGCCTTGGTCAAAATGGGTTTTTTTCCTACCATCAATATATAACTTTGTTTTATGTGTGCTTCTGTTTAAAGACTCTTTGCTTAATACATATTTTTGGTTCATTAACATTGAATGTATAACTTATACCTGAACAAATCTTATCTAACACACACATCTTCTCCATAAGGGACATCACAGACTTCATACACTAAGAAGTAATAGAAAGCACATTAGCATGATGTTTATGGACCATTTTAAGTGGCAAAATAATTAAAAGTACAAAAAATGGCACTAAATAGACTGAGAAAAGAGTACTTTTAGTATGAGAGTATGATAGCAGAAAAAAGAAGGTAGAGTGTCTTGTTTGACATCACCTAGGAACATGCCTGTTGGGTAATTCAAGTTTTCACAGCTCTGGCACTTACAATTGGCCATGAAACACTGTATTAATTTAGGAGTTACAAAGAACTTTAAACAAGCAGGAGAAATGTATATATGGGCTCTTCAAATGATGAGAATGCACTGTGTTTATCACATATACATGTATTGTGTTTGCATATGTAACTGTTAGGTTTACTGTGTTTCCTCCTACTAAATAAAAATATCAGCCTGGGGATTTTTGTCAGTTTATCTCACTGATGTATTCCCAGTGCCTAGAATAGTACCTGGCACACTCAATAAGGTTGAATGAATAAAGGAAGGTGCCTTTCTCTCCAGGTTGGAAACTGCAATGTTTTTGAGGACCTTGAAGGCAAAGACTATTATTTTTGGGGGACAGGACTCCAGTAGCACCAAAGCCATGAAAGCATTTATAGCCAAATGTCCAGGGGAAATGGTATGCTAGAGAAAGAAGTCCAAATAGATCTTAGGTCATCAAATGCAAAGGGAGAGAAACAGATATGGAGATCTAGGGTGAAGCTGGCGTGCAGGGGGACAATAGAAGAACTGTACTGGGCACTGGACTGAAAGATAAATAGGACAGCAGTCAGGGAAATCTCTGATATTGCAGTGAATGCTTTTGACTGGACATTTCATAACCTTGGTAGTGAGGTTTGTCGGAGGGCCTGTTGGATATAAAAATCCAGCAATACAAAATGTACCACTAGCTGTGAGCTGCTTAAAATCAGTACGTGTCTTATCCAACCTTGCCCTTGCAGCTCCTGGCACTACCTGGCATACATTAGGTACTAAAAACAATGTTTATTGCACTGAATAAACCTCTATTACCATCACAATCTTTTTAGGCCAGAGAGAAATACTGCAATACTGTCTGATAAATACTGGGTCTTACAAAGAAGGCCTCCATTCAGCCTAGACTCCATGGGATGAGATTCCTCTTCCCTGTTTACAGTCCCACTCTAGCAATCTGAGCTAGATTTCTTTGTATTTCCTTAGCCTTATGTCCTGCTCCTGAAGTAGACCCATCAAAACAAAAAGCTTTTTGAAGTTAATGGACTCAATTACCTTTTCCAGGGCAACAGTTTTAATCTGGAATATATACAGTGGCTTTAAGTCCTTGAGCCTCCTGAAATATAAAATGTGCTTATGTCCCTGTGAGAAATTTTCTAGAGAGGGAACTCATAGAAGTCACTAAGGTAGACTTATAATTCAGAAAAACTTGAGAACAATTCCTCAGAATGATTCTCATGGTTCCTGCAGATCAGGGATAGAATAAAATATGATCAGAGAACTCAAATAGAGTATCCACTAGGTGACTGATTGCTCATTTTCATAGAGAGAGGTTCTAAAACTCCTGCATGCATGGAAATCTCTTGGGGACCCTGATAGAAAAGAAATTTCTAAGATGGAAAAATTCAGATTTAGTAAGTCCAGGTAAGGGTCCTGGAATTGGCTGTTTAAATAAGCTTAATGCAAGATTGTGATGTAGGTTTGCCCCAGAGCACACTTCTGACTTTCTAAAATGTTTAGCCAAGTAAAGACACGGCTGTCCTCTACTTATTGATCAGCAGGGATCATATCATTGCCCTGGACAGTGGGTTCCAAACCCACTGGACACAAGAATCATGCAGTGAGATGGTTACTGCTGGTGGTGGTGGTGGTGGTTCTAAAATACACAGGCTTAACGGCCAGACCACAGAGACTCTATCCACTAGAGTGGTGGGGGTGGGGTGGGGGTTGAAGATATATTTTCAAAAATCTCCCAAGGTTATTCCACACCCAGCCATGTTAAATAATGTTAAAGCTTTCCTTGTGGAACTGGTCCCAGAAATAAAGTTAAATATTATAACTAAGCTTTGCTGAGGAAACATTTTCAATTATTAACCTTTGAACTCCTCTTAAAAAGGCAAGTAAGCAAGTAACAATTTAACACAGATTAATGTTTTACTTTCACAGAAGAGGGTGAAGGGAAACATAACCCATGGGTTGAATTTCAAAAGGGAGTATTAGCCATGCAAAGGCCAAAGTGAGATCCAGACAAGGACTTCCTATGGTATTATCATAGCTCCAAGCAACAGTTTGATTAAAATGAAAATGATTCAATTGAAGAGCTGAGCAAAATCCCAGAAGGAACAGTGGTGCCAGGAACTCCACCGTTTTAGAGCAGTGTGTTCTCCAAACACCAAATAAAAACAACTAAAATGCATCATTAATACTGGAAATCACCTCCAGTTACAGACAAAGAACCTTAACAATTACTTCTGCATCTATTATTCTCAAAGCTAGGAAGAGCCGCTAAACAGTCAATATCCAATGACAAAGAAACCCCACACCACTAATTACCATTTATACAAAGGACAGGATAAACTAAAATCCTGGAGAAAGTTTTAGTAGTATTTTATAAGACATTCAGTTTAATTGAATAGATGCTTATTATGTGCTTATTTACAATGATTCAAATGAAGTAATGTATATAGAGCCCTTCCCATGGTATCCATTGTATTATAGATGTTTAATAAGTTATCATCCTAACACCGTAGAATTCTGGAAGCTTGTGACGAGTCTGATGTACATGAAAGCTCCCAGGTGGCTTTGGATGAGATTTTATTACTGATGGCCAGGCTCCATTAAAAATTCTCAAACCAGCGAGGGATGTAGACTGCCCTAATCTCCACCCCAAGAAGATGGAGTCAAGGCACATATTCCTTCCCTATTTTAGAATACAGTTCTAGCATTGGTACAATTAAAAAAAAAAAGGGTTGAGTAGTTTCAGGTTATTAGTTACAAACCCCCAGGAAAGGTAGTAAGTAGTATCCAGACAGAGAGAAATATAAACCATAAAAAGAAAGTCAAATACCTGAGCCCCTCCCCCACCCTTGATTTTGTCTTAAAGAATGTCACTCTTGGAGGGAAAACCCTCTTGGGAGTATCTCCAGACCTCTTCATCTCTCAGCGCTATTTCTCCTTAGACTCTTTTATTTACTAGCTTTTTTTTCAGCCGCTTCCTGAGCCCTGTATTTAATGCTTCAGGCTTCTCTTTGCTTCCTTAATTCTTGTCACCTAAAGGTCTTGCCATGGCCTTGTTCTGAGCAATACCACCTCAGACCTGCTGACTCAGAACCACATTTTATCAAGATCCTCAGATCATTTATAAATGTATTAAAGGTTGAGAAGCACTGTCCAACTCACACAGTTTAGTTCCCCTTTGCTTCATGGTGCCCATGGAGAATTTTAACCGGCACATTAAGAAGTTTATAGTTAATTCAGTAAACAAAAGGGAGAGGGAGCAATGGAAAATTTTTGAGCAGCACAGTAAAAGATCACATGCCTGAAATTTGTTCTTTTTGATAGCCAATGGTAGTTTTATTGCAATGAAGTTTCTAAATAACTGTACTTTGGCTTGTGAGTGTATTTGAGTAGAAGCTGAGAACTTTTATATTAGATCAAATATCATGTACCTTTTAAAAAATTAACTGGCTTATAATCTTATAATTGAGAAAGAACAAAGTTGTGTCAAGTTATGTGTTCCAGTTAAGCCAACACCTATCTACCTCCTGCCAGTGGAAGAATCCTCACAATGGCATGTTAATAATTTTCAACTGCAACCTGAAGAGGTCATAGTAGTTATTTTTTTTGATATGCTTGTGATTTAGTCTTATGAGTCATTCTCAAACAGAAATTGGATCCAGAGCCATGGAATTATACAGAAATAGCTCATGGTTCAACTCCCTAGAACTCCCCCTCTGTTTTTACTGTTTTTGAAAAGAAAATTCTCCTAACTTTATGATTTTTTGACCCTAGAAACCACCAAGTTTAGATCCATATCATTTAGCCTTTTTTCCAATGAACTGACCCCACTGGCTTAGTACACAAAAGCTTACCAACCAAAAGCAGAAACTTAAAGATGGTAGGAAGAAATAATACTTATAAGCAATGGGAAGGATAAGAAACAAAAGGTGAAGACTTAAAGCACCAGAAGACAAAGGGAATAAGGACATTGCCATCCCAATCAAAAGGCAGGACAGGAGCAGTGGTGATAGTATCAGCTAAAACTGTGAGCCTCCCTAATGTAAAATTAGCAGCTATAATTTATTGCTGAAGTACCAGATACTTTATCCATATTTTCCCTAGCTCCCTAACAAATCTGCAAGTTAAGCATCAATTATTTGCTCTTCACAGATGAGCACATCAAGACCCAGAATTTACCTAACTTGACCAAAATTATAGACATACAGAATCAGGACACTCTTCCAGGTTTGATCATCTCTGCAGCCCATGACCTGTGCTCTATACCACAATGCTTCTTTTAAAAAAGGGAAAAAGGGTCTCCTTCCATTTTGCTATCGGCTAATCGTTATCTCCCTGTGAAGAGGAAGAGTTCCTGGACCTCTTAAAGCAGCGTTTCCCAGACTGTGCTCAATGGAAAACCATTCCTGAGAGATCATCTGTGAAAAAGGAACGCAAGGGTATCCAACCTGTGGCCCACAGGCCACAGGTCACAGGCAGCTGAGGATGGCTATGAATGTGGTTCAACACAAAACTGTAAATTTACTTAAAACATTTTGAGATTTTTTTGTTGTTGTTGTTATTATGTGTCACAATGTATTTAATGTGTGGCCCAAGACAACTCTTCTTCCAGTGTGGGCCAGAGATGCCAAAAAAAAAAAAAAAAACCCACATAAAAACAACCCCTGATAGAGGATCTCAACGCATATTTAAGAAGGCCTTGTGAACTTATTTCCTAAAGCATTTCTTCTAGTTAGTATTTTAAAGAATACCATAGGAAGACTTGCTGCAATCTCTTTGAGTGTCCATGTCTAGGTAATTAATAAAAAACAAAAATAAACAAAAAAGCTTAAACATTATGGTAAAACTATGGAGCATTACCCTTACAGCCAGATAAAGAACTCACACACTTGTGAAGGACCTTCAAGGTAATAACTAACCCTAGAACACCTCTCTCTCTCCCCTCTCCCACTTCCTGAACCTATTTAGACTCTGGATTCTGATCTTTCCATGACCTTCAAATCTGACCTTTTAAACAGGGATAAAGTATCACTGTTGCCATTGCTTTGTTTCAGAACCTTCATTTCCACATTTCATCTTCCACACTTCATTTTTCCAATCAACTTGATATTCCATACTTCATATCTAGAAAATCAAATCTTAAAAACAAAAACTGTTTGTGCCAAATTTTGTTTTAACACCTCTATTATTCTGTCTGCTGCTTATTAGATGAAGCTTAAACCTTTTAGTTGGCACGTGAAGACTTTACACTTTGGTTCCAGCATATATCTTGATACTCTACAATCAAGCTGAGCTCAGCATTGTTCCCAACACATCCCAGGTCCTTAGTGCATGGTGTTCCTCTGTCCAGAATAGGCTTTCCTCCCTTCTTTGCATATCAAACCCCATTCCTCCTTCATACCCACTTAATTGTTATATTCTTATTAACACCTTTATGTAACTCTCTGAGACACAATTTGTTACTTTCCTTTTTATACTCTTACAAACTTTTATTCCTTTCTCTATAGGCTACCAGGTAGTTTTTTTAATTGCTTTCTTGTTTCTCATCCTTACAAAACTGTAAACTTGAAAGTTAGAAATCTATCTTATTTATTTTGCAGACTTTTTGAAACCTTTATTCATTAAATGTAGCAAAAATCGATAACTTGTTTATGGAGCATCCCAGATATAAAGATTTAGCTATACCAGCTGCTGTGTTTGCTCTCTCATTTTGATGTTAAACTTCATCATACTTTAAATCTCTCAGATTTTTGTGACTTTTCAAGTTTTGCAATCATTTCTTTAGGACTCCTGCCTGAAATGTGATACTCTATCACACTATTTCTTTGACCATGCAGAGCCTCTTGAACCAAGCATATCATTTCTTGCACCAGTGTTTATGATCTAAATCTTGTTTTTCATGTAGAAGAGAAGCTTTTCCTTTTGAGAGGGATCCAAGCTGTTTCCCAAGAACCTGAAAGTCAGTGAATTGGGCACAGCTTCACTCACAGTGATGCATTTTTTCTATGCTTATCTTGGAAATCTTTGGCAAGATAGCACAGTGTATGTGTAAGACAGCAGTTCTTATAGTTTGGTCCCTGAAACAGCATTGGCAGCACTACTTGGAAATTGAGAAAAATCCAAATTCTCTGGCCCCACCTCTGATCTAAAGAATCAAAAATTCTAGAAGTGGGGTTTTATAAGCTGTGTTTCAAAATGCCACCCATGTGAGTCTGATGCACAATAGTGTCTAAGAACTACTGCTGTATGAGGTTGGCTGTGCAGTCAGACTACCTGGATTCAGATCCTTATCCTGATTCTGCACCTTGTGTGCTTCCTGAGCCCTTCTGTGGCCCATCTCACACCCTTTCTTCCGCCTGCACTGCAGCTCCTGACATTGCTGTGATATAACTGTTTTGACCATAGTTTGCCTTGGCTGCACTCATCTCTTGCTCTGCTCTGTCAGTGCCACATGGGACGCCTGTAGGAACCTGTTTAAGATTCTAATGCAGGTGTAGACCTGAAAGTGCAGGAGATTTGACCACTCACGGAACAACCTTTGACCAATGGGAGGATGGGACCTAGTTACTAAATAGTTCCTTCCCTGTCTCTTCTGGACAATTTTGTGGCTGCTGCTTCTCGCCTCCTCAGAGTCCCAGGTGAATTGAGGCTCAGTTGGCTATTCAGTGACTATGTCAGTCACACAGCGTGGACTGGCTTTCCCTGTTTCCTTTTCTCACTTTTCCTAGCCCCCCCATTCCTATTCTTTGGGGCCACTTCTTCAAATAAACAGCTTGGCAGGCAACCCCTTGTCTCAGGCTATACTTTTGGGAGATTCCAGGCTAAAACATCAGGTAAGTTCCTTCACATCCCCAAACAGGCCTCGGCTTCCTAACCTAAGTGAGCATAATAATTGCATTTTCCTTGTAAACACTTTTCAGAGCATTAAATGTGATAATGCAGGCAAAATGCTTAGAACAGCACATAGAAAAAAGTATCAACAGAAATTAAGGTTACTGTTATTTCCTTTTTCCTTTAAATTTTTATAACTATTCTGTCTCCATCTCTGGCACCATTTTTATTTCTCATATTATAGATAGAAAGCCTATAAAGTCCCCAGAAACCATCTCTTTATTTTGAGAAAGAAATCGGTTTTGAGGGCAAATCTATATTTTCTTTTTAGTCTCTCAGGAGAGGTAAAGTTGAAATAAGGAAGACTATAGTTTTTGGAATTGGAAAGTATTCAATTCAAATCTTGACTATTCATAGTAGCTGAATGAATCTCTGAAAGTGTTACCTCATATGCCTTATCTGTAGACTTGTGATAACCTTACCTACTTTTCAAAGTTGTCATGACCAGCAAGTAAATAATGCATGTAAAGGGTCAGATACACAATAAGTGCTAAATAAATGCTGGTTCTTTCCACTATTTGCATTGCTACCACCCACGTCCAAGACCCTATCATCTCTTCACCTCATCTCTTGCTGGACTTGCACAGCAGTCTTTTGGTTTCTTTTCTCCTTGTAATCTTTACAGCCTTTAATCCATACTGTGTACCCCTATAAGGTCCTTCTAGAAACATTACTGAATTTTACTGCCTTTAATAATCTAGTCCCAACCTATGCATGCAATCTTATTGTTCACTACTTTAAATTGTATTTTTCATATATCCCCCATTTTCTATCATATTGGATACCCAAATTTTGTAAGCTCAGTCCTCCTCACTCATCCTCACCTGCCTCCTAGACACGTTCATTTCTGATCATTTTTTCCTCAAACTCCCTTATCTGGAATGTTCTTCCCTTTCCCTCTCAAACTATAGTGTTCTCATTCCTCAGTTGCTAGCACCTCCATCTGCTTTTGTCTCTTTCTCCTCCTAAATTTGTACTCAATAACATAAAATTGAGTCCCTAAGGGTCCACTCTTAAGGTCCACCCTCTCAGGGTTCACTGACAGGACATTGGGGCAGCACCAACAATGATAAGCAGTCACTTGAATGTGGGGAAGTTAGAGTAATGTATCTTCACTGTCATTTTGATTTCACACAGCCACTTAGCCTAACAGCAGAATTTGAAATAAGAAGTGATTGCTTACCAAACAACATCCCAAGGAAAACTGCCCAGGCTGAAGAACATTCCAGCTATCGCTCTCATTTCACTTCTGCTCATCTCAGAAGCAGTTTTAAAAACTATGCAACTGTCTGTATTCATTTAATTTGAGGAGAAGCTAAAGCCACAGATTTTTGCTTTCTTTTACCGAAGGAAAAAAAAGTTAAGATGCACAAATTCATGGCTCTCTCTCTGCTGTCATTCTAAGTACCACCCAAGATACAAGGGATTTGTTCATGGGGTAAGAGCTATAGCAGCTTTTTGTTTCTTGGAGCTCCTTTGTGGTCACTTTGTTTTGATGGTGTGTTGAATACATGTAGATATGATTCCTGAAATCTTAATGCCAAACATTTATAATTCATGACAATTTATTTATAATTTATAAAATCCCTTCTCCCAAAAGTAATTTTGTGTCTCATAATAAAATAAATATATACTCTTACATAGAGTTTAAAATAAATAAGAAAAAGACATCAACCATCACATAGAGGAAGGTTCCAAGCCTCTAACAACTTCACTAAAAGAATCAAAGCTTCCTAAAAACAATTGCCACTTTTGGGATCTTCACTGACTCCCAGCATCAACCAGATGATCTCTCCACAGATGGCCACTTCTTCACCAAGATTATCTAGGAAGTTAGTGGGAACAAGATAAAAATTAAAGAATTAAAATAAGGATGAGCTATTGACCATAATTAAGTACTGAGTTAACTCCAAGCTCATGGCAGGCAAACCAAGGAAGAAAAACAGGGGGATGGGAAATAAACAAAGGTAGATATACCTCTTGTTCTAATAAAAGGAACAATTATCTGATCTTCAGAAGAGATGAATTTTCTTTCTGACATCAGTTTTTGGAGAAATTAATTATAAGAATAAATGCCATGAAACTAAATCGTGGGAAATATCTTCAAGAGCAATTCTTCAGAGGATGATGTTTTTTGATGGCCATTTTTCACAGGAGGTCACAATTTTTAAAAATATAATATAAATGGAAAATTTCAGAAATAAAAATATATACAATATTAAATTAGAGTGCTATAAAAGCATTTCTGTAGGGAGATGTCTAGTACAAGTATGTTTTGATGCTGCAGACAGTCCCTGACTTACAATGATTTGATTGAATAATTTTTCAACTTCACGATGGTATGAAAGTGGTATGCATTCAGTAGAAAACATACTTCAAATTTTGAATTTTGATCTAGCAATATGTGTTAAGATACCCTATCATAATGCTGGGCAGCTGCAGTGAGCCTCCGCTACCCGTCAGCCACCAGAATATGAGAATAAACAGTTGATACTCTACATAGTGCTGGATAAGTTGCTCAACTATAGGCTAATGTAAGTGTTCTGAGCATAGTTAAAGCAGGCATAGCATGCTATGCTATGATGTTCAGTAGGTATACTAAATGCATTTTCAGTTTATGATATCTTCAATTTATGGTGGGTTTATAAAGATTAACTCCATTGTAAGTCAACTTATGATGGGTTTATAAAGATGTAACCACATTGTAAGTCAAGGAGTATCTGTACATTCAAAGTTGTACTTAGCATATGGAAAATCAGGATGATAGCCCTTGAATAGTTGTGTGTGTGTGTGTGTGTGTGTGTGTGTGTGTGTGGTGTGAGGGAAGGCCCAGTCAGTGGGGAAAGGATGCATCAAATTTAGTGTGATAGCCAATAAGTGAGGAAGGCATCTAAGCATAGCAAGGAGTTTGTCTTCACGGGCTAGCAAAAACAATTACAACAAAGCCCTAAAACCACCCAGGATTGACACTAAGAGAAACTCATGCCCCCAAAAGGATTTTCTTCTTGAAATCTGCAGGGTGCTCCTTTGGGATGATTTTTCCTCTGACCTTTATATTCATTTTGTACTTAATTTTCTCTTTGTAATAATGGTAGGGGTTGGAGGGTGGTCATGTAGTGAAATTCTGCCCCAGATCCACACCCTCATGGAGATGGTTCTGAGCCCTTTAAAGCTTAAACCATTGGATTCACTGGGACTCACTGTAATACACTTTGCTGGGAAATACCCTGTCTGGTTTCAGGAACTGTAACCTCGCTGGCAGGCAAGGGGGCCCCAAGGCTGGAACGAATCAAGGAGGCCTTGGGAAAACAGGCCACTGAGGAGACAAAGCCTGTCCCCCTTGCAGGGTCGCAGCCCCCGCCTCCCTCACATCATCCTGCTTGGCCGCAATGGATGGCTGGTTAGTCAATGACAGGTAAGAGCCCTCGATGGAAAGAGCAAACTAAGACAGGCACATCCACGTGGGCATCAGGGGAAAAACTTGGGGGACATGGAGAAAGGGCAAAAAGACCCACACCCCTCAGCTCGGCCTTGATATCGCCGGGGTCCTCATTGTATCTGAAAGAAATCTCCTTATTTCCTCATTGCCTTGCCCTTCCCCCCACCTGGCTCAGTCTTGAAACAATACTGGAGACAGCCCTAAACTGGATCTGACAGTTCCCAGGGAAATCAGGCCTAAAAGTAAATTCTTTAAAGCATGCTTTGTTTCTCCCTCAAAAGCTTTGCTAACCAGCTCATGCTGGGAAGGAAATTTACATTAGTCACAGACCTTAACCCTAAACCCTTTGGTGCTCTTATGTTTATGCTCTCATGTTTATTCATCCGCTCTCAGACCATGTAAATCAGTGTGTTCCTGCTATTTGTCTTCTTCAAAGCATCATCTATTCTCTGTAAACATTAACATACTGATGTAATGACATCACCTGTACATTCCTATTACCTAGCCTCATTGATAACTTTTTCAATAAAAGCCTTTGGAAAAAGGGGCCCAGGCTGCCTTCTCCACTAGAGGGAAGAGCCATTGCCCCTCTTCTGACAGACAGACAGAGAAGTGTCTGGAACAATTCATTATTTCCCCCGATCCATGATAACTCCAGGATGGGCACTGCGGGATTCAGAGCTGATGCTCCCACCTCAGCTGGTCCCCCTGACAGGGACCCTTGGATCCAGGAGCTCTGCAGTTCCTCTTGCACACTTTGTGAAATTTGAGTCTGGCTTTTAAAGGAAATTTGTTAGTGCCAGAATTTTCTATAGGTTCCTACAGACTTTTAGAGGGGAAACAGCATAGTTGGGGTACTCAAGCTGAGAGTTTTCTCACCCAGCCAACTGCAGAGTACTTACAGTGGAAAGAGTATTAAGGAAAGCCTTGTTGTCTGATGGGGGAAAAAGTATTTGGTTGGTCTAAAGATATGTAAACGTTGACTCAATTTCCTCAACATTAAAATAAAAGCCTTGAATTATATCATCTGTAAGTCCTAGCTCTATTATGACATGGTTATTTGTAAAATAAATATGAGCATAGTGTGTGTTTCAGGTGGTGGTTGATGAGGGTATGTTTCTATGTGATCCCATTACTCCACTATTTCATATCCTTCAGTGTCTCCTGGGAAAAATCCAAACTCTTTACTCCTGGCTTATAAAACTCTTCAAGATAAGAATGTGGTTTTTGTCTCCATCGCATCTCTTGTCACTTATCTTTTATATACATACTATATGTATACCATATATGTATTCTGTGTATATCATAGACACATACATATACTTCTACATATATTTGTAGATGATATATGTATATGAATACATATATGTATACATTTAATGTATATGCATACATATATGTATAAATTTACTATGTGTATAAAATATACATAGTGTGACCAGTTACCCCAAGCAACGATGTCTCTTGCTTGTAGGCCCTCATACATGCTCTTCCTTTGTCTAACATGATTTCCATCCTTCCCTTGGCTCGCACTTACCCATCTTTTAAGTCCCAAATAATTATAAAAACAGTAATAGAATAGTAATAATATACCAGTAACAAGAGCTTGAGTAGGAATAACAAACAATAGTATCAATTATATCTTTGTAGAACTTACTATGTCCAGCAACTATGCCAAGAGCTGTATATATATCACCTCATTTATCCTCTACTCCAAATTAATGAGATAGTATTGTTATTCTCAATTTAAAGATGAAGACACAGAGTCCCAAAAAAGTGACTTAGCCAAAGTTATTTCCTCCTGAAAATCCTTCTTGATCTGATCGCTTAAATCTCCATTAGCTGCCCATGTTATGAACTCCCTAAATATCAGTAACAACAATTAACACCTTGGATTATGACACTCACAATGCTCCACAAAGAAGTTTTGCTTAGTATTACATTTTCAATGTCTGGCATAGTACTTGGTTCATAGTACACAATTATGCTTGGTTCGTAGTACCTACTGAATGAATGAATGAACTAATAAACTCACAGTTCTACTTACACAAAATTGTGGATTAGGCCTCAGTAGGCATTAATGTCTTCCCCACTCTTTTGTCTATTCTCCCTTTGCTCTTCTGTTCCTGGTTACTTAGTGGATACAGGCATACTTCGGAGGTATTGAAGGTTTCAGACCCCCACAATAAAATGAGTCATAATTGTTTTTGCTGGTGGAGGATCTTGCCTTCAATTTGTGAACAATGCAGTATCTGTGAAAGGAAATAAAGCAAGGCAAAATAAAAGGAGGTATGCCTGTACTACTCATCAGTTTTTGCTGTTCAGCTCTTCAGTGGAAGATAGGGCCCTATCTCTAATTACAGAAGCCAAAAAACTTGTAAAAATGTTACTTCAGCCATGGCTGAACACTAGTTGCCATTGCAGATAGAGTATATGGAGCTGCTCCTGGCTCTGCTGCTTTTTGTATAATAATAATGTATGTAATATTACTTCCTGAGATGTGGATGACAGTGAGAGACGCTCATATGTAGCAGCTTCCCACATGTTCCCCCATTGTCCCCTGTCTACCCTGCAATGAACAGGACAATATAAAAACTTGGAGACTATGCTTGCCTTGCCTCGCCTCTGCAATGGCCCTGAGTGTGGGCAGAAATGACTACCCCACTTGGCAGAAATACTTCATAAATGAATATGAGTTGCGAGCTGGATACAATGAATTTCTCAGTAAAGGAATAAAATAACATGCCAAAGTTTGTCCTCATTTGAGGTACTCTGTCTAGCTAATTAGGAATAAAATAACATGCCAAAGTTTGTCCTCATTTGAGGTACTCTGTCTAGCTAATTTTCTTTTTCTTGCAATTGGACTGTAGCCAGATTTTTTTTTCCAAAACCCAGAGATCCCACAACTTGGTGTGATGATCCTTCGTGTTAGTCACCAGAGGCCTCACGTGTGGAGTCTGCCACAGCCAAAAGGAAAGTTGGCAGCTTCTGATGAAAACTAAACCACTTAAACATTTTCTCTTTCAGAGATACAGGTGCAATATAAAATGGTATTTCAGTTATATTTTCAGAATCCATAGTTTATAAGGCATCATTTCCTTAGGTATATAGAATCATTCACTTAGGGTTCTACCATAGCAGCTGGTTCATATTATGAAATTGAAATCAAAAAAGAATTTCAGAAATAAGAAGGTGCAGTGTAGTGGGAAGTGCTGGGTGGGATCGCAGGTCCTAGATGTTTCTGAGTATGTTGTGGATCTCATGGTTCCTTAGGACATAACTGTCCCCAATCATTAGCATCTGTTGACCAATGAAATTGGGTTTCAATAAGGGTCTAGGACAAACCCTAAAAGGCAAAATAAATTGGCCCAGTGTCACCTGAGAAGTGTGGAAGGAGGAAAGGCAGTCGTACACCATGTTTTGGTTGTCATAGGCAGAGCCTTCTTATCATTATCTGAAGCTCTAGGGAGCCCAAGTTTGTGGTCCGTGGAAATGGATTTAATTTTCTAACCCTAGGGGCAGCTCTGAGTACCAGTCAACCTGACTGGGAAAGTGCTTTGACAAACTGTCTAAAGTGAGGAAAAACAGTGTCTTTGTGAAACCAAACTTTCCAGCTTAAACAGGAAAATAAAGAGCCCTAAATCCAGATGTGTTGTCCCCAGTGCTAAACAGTGAGACATTGGGAAACAGCTGTCTCTTGGAATGATTTGTCTCCTCCAATTTTTAATCCAGATGTGCGCCAACACCAAGATCCAGCTGGAAAGTCTTATTGCAATTCCCTCTTACTGCAATTCCCTTCTCATAACTACTCTGCAAATGGTGGCAGCAAAATAAAGCTATAGGAATGGCAAACCATAGTGCTAATATGCTTTGAAAAATGAAACAGGACACTGATTAACTCTGGTCTGCCATGTGACACCTTACAGGAGACAAAGGACCTGGGATGCCTCACTCCACTGAGCTTCCTTACTTCAGTCAGTAGCTGTATGAGACATGTAATCTCAGCCACAAGATTTCTGAGACATTATCACCTAGAAGCTCTTATTAAAAACACGTATTCCTGGTTCCTGCCCTTAATATAAGGAGTCAGAAATTCTGGGTAGGGAATCTGCATTTTAAACCAGTTTTCCTAGTATGATTCTTATGTACTCCAAAATTTGAGGACTTCTGAATATTCAAGAGTTTAGGCTCTATGTTCCTAGCACTGTTCCACTCAACTGCTTGGCCATCATAAACAATATTTTTAAGTCAGAAATAGCTCCCAGATCACTAAGTAGGCTCTCCATTCTGCCAGCTCTTACCCCTAAATTCCAATCTGCTATTGCTAATTCTCATTCACATGCTATTTCTTGGTTCTTGTCCAGGCTTCTTAGCTCGTTTCCTGGCTCCGTTTTTCATGAACATAAAATCTTAGAATGTCAGAACCATAAGGGACTTCACAGATCACTTCTGACACCCACATTCCATGAAGGTTTGGCTTGGGTGGGATCCCACTGAACCTTCTCTTGAGAGAAAATCCTCGTTAGGGAAAAATCAGTATATCCTTAATAAAACCCACATTTCTATAATTTGACATAGGTACTGCAGGCCCCGCATTGTTTTAAAAGGCATATATTGTCCTCTTTTCACTGCACTTCTGTTTGTGAATAGTTCTTTCTGAGTGCAGGTTTTATGTATTATCAGCAATACACTCCTGTGTACTTAGCATAGACCAGCATAATATAGGTTCCTGGCAAATGTCTATTTAATGATGGAAAGAAGAGAGAAGAAGGAGAGGAGGAATTCTTCACTAAAACAGAGTTTGGAGCTGCTCTTGATCATGAGCTACCATCAATAGTCTTCATGTGGCTAAGACTGCTGGTATTCATCAATATTCAGTCTTTTCTTCATGGGCACAGAACCATACTTTCCAGTCTCCTCCGTGGACAGACATGGTCATATAGATGAGTTATGACTGAAGGAATGTGAGTAAAATTGATTGTGACCACTTTCAGTCTTGGCCCATGAAGATCACCCATGTAGAATTCTTTCTATGTTTACCAACTAAACGGAGTCAATTATAGGCTCTGAAGCAGAGATTTTCAACCACTGGGCCATAAGAGTTTTTAAAATATATAGTACCTGATTTTTTAGTCATGGACACTCCCTCTTTTTATCTGAGCTTGTCAAATGAAAAAAATGACAACAGCCAACACAATAGTAGCTGTCTGCTGTGAATGTATCAAAATTATCCCTATTTTTTTGGTCAGATCAGCAAAAATATATTTCTTGGTGTGTGTCAGAATTTTAGTAATTAGTTTATATGTGCCATAAGATGAAAAAGAGTGGAAATTACTGCTGTAAAGGAAGGTGCTCAACAAGACTGAAGGGTCTTTGGTCTTTGGTCTTTGGTCTGTGTGCAAAGCAAAAGCTTCTCTGGTCTTCACTGGACTAGGATGTGAGCAAGAAACCTCTATTATTTCTGTACCTACGGAAATTTTCATTTTTTATTACATCATTTAGCCCATTCAACTAATCATGCTGGAAAAAATTGATGCTTATTCTCACAGTGTTTACCACTTGCTATGATGTTTCATTAGTGAGGTGTCACTGAAATCATGTTTCTCTGAGTATTAAGTTTTCTGATTCCAGGGAATGTGTATTTAACAGGTCTACGGCCATCAGCTAAAAAGCCAATATCTTCCTGTCTTTCAAAGTTTATTCATGGGTGAATAATGCAACAAAGAATCTGGATTAAATAGAGGAAGGTAATACTTAGGACAAGTTTCACTGTTACCAAAGTGACCCATCATCAGGGCCAACCTCATGAGCATGTGTTTATTTAAATGTTTACATGTTGCCACCTTGAAATTCTTAATACTTTTTGAACAAGAAGTTTTACCATTTCATTTTGCACTGGGCCCACAAATCATTTAGCCAGTCCTGCTCATCATACTTCAGGGAGACGAGGAGTTGTCCTTTGGCCCGTCTTGGACTTCTACCTCCCAGATGAATGGCCTGAAGACCTTCTGAACTATAGAGTATATGCTTAAAGACAAGACCTGGCCAGCAGTTGTCTGTGTACACAACCACATCTCATATCTTCTCTGCAACCAAGGATAACTCTCTAAACTCTGAACTGCCTTATGCATGGATGGTGGGGGTGATGGCATATTCCAATGCAATTCTCCAGCAGGAAAATGAAAGCCCTCCCTTGTAAAAACTGGCAATAATGTACACCACCAATTTAAGGGCTTTCTGTTCCTTGCATTGCCTTAATATAACTTTGTCCTCATTTTTAATGTTTGAATTGTCTCTTATTCTTGTGATGCTCCTGGTTTCTGATTCCTGGGCTACCGACTATCCTGATTTCTCATTACTGATTAGCAAGCTCAATTGCCTGCTTCCTCAGATATTTCAGGTTCTTTTCTCTGTTTTTCATCTGGCTCTTTATAAATGTCCCACTGAACCTTCTAACCTGCTTTTCATTCAGGTCCTAAAATTTGCCCTCAAGTTCTGTTTTGACTATCAGTTTTAGTACAGGTTTTTTTTGACTCAAGTCACACCTTAGTTCTGCCACTACCACCAGAGGTATCTGTCTGTGTTTTAAAATGGCCTTAACCATGGTAGCTGCTAAATGTTTAACAACTAGCTCTTTGAGGGGATGGGTGATAAAATCTTGATTGGTAGTACTTGGTGATTTCTATGGTGTAATACTCCTACCGTGACCAATTTCAAGCTACCAATGTGATGTCCCTGAACGCAGAGTTAGGAAGAGATGTGTGCATTTGACTTGACTTTCAAGAGCTTGTCTAAGGCACCTTCAGCACATCACTGGCTTAAAGTTTAATTTGCCTTTTTCTGAAGAGTAGTTGTATCAAAAATTACCCAGTTGCCCAAGTCAAAACCCTCCTGTTTTCCAAAGTCCTCCTGAGGATGAACAAGTCATTTTATACAAGGGAAATTCAGAATCGTACAAAGACATTACATTTGATGTCAGGGTCTCTGTTTGACTTCTTTTTTTCCCTCATCCTTACAGTAATTGCTCACTAAATCACATATAACTTATTTTCTTAATATTTGATAAATCCACACCATGTTCTCCATTTCTTCTGACTGATATTTTTTGGCTACCTTATGTTTTACCTGGATTGCTTACTTGGTAGTTCTGTCTCTAGTCTTGCATCTCTTCTAATCCTTTCTTTATATTACTGTCTAACGTTCAATGCGATCATATTATAACCTGAGTTAAAATCCTTTAATAGTATTTCACTGCCTATAGAAAAAAATCACACATGGTCTTTGTGAACTGATCCAAATTCTCAACTTCATAGCTTCATCTGCCATTCTCCATCTCTCATCCTATGCTCCAGACAAGATGAGAGATTTGAAGACCCTCCACAATGTATTTACCTTCTTGCTTGTGAGCCTTCATATGGTACTCCTCTGCCTGAAATGTTCTCTTCCTGCTTTTTTTTCACATTGCTGACACTCATCAATTTCAGGAAGTCCTTTAGATATTAAATCCACCAAGAAGTCTCCTTGACATCCTCCAGGATACTTTTATTTTTTTTGTTCTTCCTCTGATCTCATAGCATCTTGCTATCCACACTAATAACAACACATTTATCAGGGTCTCATAGGAAAAAGATGCCATACTCTAGCTGGGACACTTGAGCAGAGCTTAATAAGACAAAGGTGTAGCTGGAGTTTGGAGAAAGCAACAGGGGTGCCAGCAGCATCAGAAAGTGTTACCACCCAAGCCTGACGAAGGATAGGGAAGGGACAGACACAACAACTCAGAGAACGAGTACCTGATGAAGGTACTTCACCTTATGAAGGCAGTGGCCTTTGGTAGAAATTACCACAGCAACGCCACATGGCAGTAGACCAGGAAATACATACCCTAATCTCACACTCTTCATGCCCTTCAATTTACTGCCAATGACTTTGATTGGCTAAATACTACCAGTAGTCAAAGAATAAGTAGAGGAACATGTAATCTGTGTATATAATTTATAAAGATCATCTTCCTAGTTCATAGAATAAGGTTGAAAGAAGTAGAGTGTGAATCCAGAGATACAAACACAAGTTATCTAACACAGCCAATGCCCACTTATGGAACCCTGAATTTACTTGAGAAATGGTATTTCTAGTACATAAAAGTGCCCTTCATTATACAGACAGTTGTTTCCATTTTACAAGCAACAAAACAGGCTCAGCTGCCAAGGCTAGCAAACAGGTAGCAGGGCAAGGATTCAAATGTGGTCCTTCTGGGTCTGAAGGCTAAGGTTTTTCCACTTTCTAATATTGCCACTGTTGTAATATTTTGTCTCATCCACTAGACTGTGTTCTATTTGAGTACAAGGTTAGCATTTCCCTTATTTTTATGTCACCAGTGCCTTGCATAGTGGCTTGCTCATAGGAGATAACAGATTATTTGCAGAATTAACAAAATTCACAGAATGACTTCATAGTTTATGCAAGTGGGGAATAGGGAATGGGAACATGCCAGGGGATGTTAGTGAATTATATCTGGCAATAAGTCACCTTTTTGTAATTGTCCTTTATAAACAGTTGCTCTCCTCTTAGCATCACACAGAGAAATAAAGTTTATCCGGTTTCTTAACCATAATGGAGTATAACAAAACTGACAATAAATGGGTTCTCTGTATGCTGATCATCTTCCATCTTCCCCCAGCTTGGCTAAGAGCTGAGGGTAACAAACAATGGATTTTGCTTCCCCCCAGTCCTTCTTCTATGACTTTCCTTTTGAACTGCCATGCCCCTTTCTAATGGTTCGTTTCTTTTTTTCCTTTCACTTAATTCAGCTTTTATATATCTGTCTATCACTGACTCTCTAAGTACCAGCTAGGATGGCAGGGCATTTTTAAAAAATTTTCAAAGGAAGCTGCCTGCTCTGCTTCCTTTGTGATGCTAGAGAGTGGGTTTTGGTAAGTCTTTAAGAAGAGTTGTTAATATTTTTTCAAAGGTTTTCAAGTAATAAATAGTTGTTTGAAAGCAAAGGGTAAAGTGGTATTTCATCACCCTTTTTTCTGTGGTTCTTCTGATGGCTCAAATTATAAAACAAACCTTCATAGGGAGATGTCATCAGTCTGGGGTTACAGAGTGGGCAGCGACACTTGCTTCTCTACTCAGTACCCAGAGCACTACTCAATCTCAGCCCAGCTGGAACTCTGCGGGTTGGACCTTTGAAACTCTGAGGCTGACTGAAGCTTCTGAGCCAACAAAAGAGGCAAAGGGCCTTTGTATTTCAGCAAGGAAATGTTCCAGTTCTTTTGTACTTTCCTAACGAAGCCTGGCCCAGCAGCCCTAGTGTCCCTGGCATACAGAGAGGGGTTGTAAGAAATAAAGACAACTTGACTCTTTGGGATCACTCGTTTCTTCCCAGGGGCTTTTGGAGTTAGCCTTCCTGGCACTGAGGGGTTCGCTACTCCTTCAGATTTCACAGCTCTGGATCTGGGTGAAAAAAAGAGAAGAGCTATTTTTTGCATGCTGAATTTCATCAAACATTCCAATGTATGAACTTTCACACATGACTTGTCTTGTTTTCATTAGCCCCACCCAGCTTCACTCATTTAGGTCGCCTGACCGGCTTGTAGGGATTTCAGTTTGCCATCCTGAATTTAATCTGTAAATTACAGGCCTTTGAAGATGTAAATTATTTACTGCTGTAGTTATTGTTGGATTTAGTTAAGGACATCACACTATGGATTCAGATCTTAACTCCAGTACTATGTAATGCTTTCAGTAAGCTTAGTGAAGAGAGTCTTCCCTCTTGACATAATTTTAGAAAGTGTGAGATTTTAGAAAGCTCAGGACCCAAATTCCAAATTCCAGAGTGAATTGCTGTGTTATATACTTGGATGTGGGAATTGAGGAAGTAGAATTGCAAACGACAGGCCTGCAGGGAGCTTTAGAATTTGATCCCCAATCCCTGATTTCACAAATAAGATATCTGAGACCCAGAGTGATTCTTAGGAATGCGTTAGTGTGTAAGATGATAACGGTGTCCTATTGGTCATCAATTAGAAATCTCCAAATTTGCAGAACCCAATTAGATTGATTATGATGTAACATCTGACCTTGCAACCAAAGAATACAATGTAAAAGATGGACCTGATACAACATAGAAACATGCTGGCAAAAACTACACGCTACAAAGGAATAATCAATATTGTAGTTAACATGAACCCTTAAAATACCTAACTAAACATAGAGTGTAAACATTCTGAAAAGAAATTTCTGCTTCCTTACTTTCCCCTCCAGTCATGAGAGTAATTTTTCCCACCTTTTCTTACTTTGGCAGCTAGGTAGCATCTGGCCCTAATCAGACTCCAACTTTAGACCTAGTTCTACCTAAAGTTTCTGGTAATTTATTATATCAGAATATTCAAATAGTTATTTTTATGCAGAAAAAAATGGACTAAAGCAAAACTTATTTTCATCATTTATCTAATTAGAAAGTTGAGCACAGAGCTATGATTATTCAAACATATTCCAATATAACAAAGAGAGTGAAATACCAACGATTGATAGTTTTGACTAGCTTCCAAGGTAAATAAAGGTGGGAGAAATGACTCTCATGATTGGAGGGGAAATTAAGGAAGCAGTAATTTCTTTTCAGAATGTTTACACACTTTATTTAGTCAGGTATTTTAAGAGTTCATGCTAACTACAATGTCAATTATTCCTTAGTAGCATGTAGCTTACCTTAGCAATAAAGTGTTTTTATTGCAACTGATTTCAAGGACTATGGTCTCCCAATGAGAAAAGGAGATAGACTTATGGCTAGGCCAGGGAATGTGAATTTGAGCAAACAGACGAAGTCTAGCTTTGGTATAACACAAAACTACATCAACATCGAGGAGAGAAAATTTAGGCAAAAACAATACCTTGTGCTTAAAAGTGAAACAAAAGAAAATTTAGCATGAGGTGGAAGAGCTCTTAAGTCAATCAACTATTTTGAATTCTTAAAGAAAGCAAAGGACCCTATCTGACCCAGAAAAAACTTTAATTTTTTTTTTTTCAAATTTTAATTCCCTTTTCTAATGCATTGCTGCTGAGGAACAGTCTTAGGACAAGTCTGAAGAACCTGAAATGAATTCCAAAACATGTATGCAGTTTACAGAACCAAATCACAAACTCTCTAAACCTCAACTTCCTCATCTGTTGTATAGGGTAAATAATGACTATTTTTAGGGTTCACCTGAGAGGTAAGTGCACAAAGATAAACCTCAGTAAATAGTTTTTAATTTCTTATGAACAGATTGTTATCTAAGACTCAGCGCTGTCAGTATATTCCCATTGTCTCTGGAAGTGACTGGAAGGGAAGTTATTTTCTTATTTATTTAGTTACTCTTGCTGCCCAGAAACCAAACAATTTAGAAAAAAAGGCATGCCTACTCAAGATGAGGGTTGGCATTAGTTCAAGATATATTACTTCCCAGAAGATGGAAGAGGTGGAACGAGTCATACTCAGACTCCTGTGAGCTAAAAACATATTGTGCTTACAGTCTGGCAAATTTCCAGGATTTCTGACACACAAATATACAAATATATTGTTATGCAAACATAAAGGCCAGTGTGTGGAAGAGTGAAAGACATCACTCCAAGAGCATGGACATTGTAATTTTGTTTTAAATTCTTATTTTTGGGCATCCACTATGTGTTCAACACATGTATAATGTTAAGGTGCTTTATATATACCATTTCAATTAATTTTCACCATTATCCAATGGAAAACATATTATCCTCATTTTGCACTTGAGGGCACTGACTGGGAGGTTAACCTGGATTCATGAGCAATGTGTACATTAAAAAGCAGTGGTAGGGAGGACAGTTAGGACTCTTCTGCAGTAATCTAGTTAAGAGGAATTATTGGTTTGTGAGAACAGAGAGAAATAAATCGTTTGTAAAGATACTAAGATGCTGTTTTTGCCCCAATGGCATATTATAGAAATCAATTACAGTTGACCCTTGAACAACATGAGCAAGAAATTCTGACCCTTTAGTAGTACAAAATCCATGTATAACTTTTGATTTCCCCCAAATGTAACTGTTAATAACAAACTGTTGATTGGAAGCCTTACATACATATTTGTATGTTATACATATTATAAACTGTATCCTTACAATAAAATAAGCTAGAGAAAAGAAAATGGTATTGAGAAAACCATATGGAAAATAAAATACATTTACAGTATTTATTGAAAATAATCCAAGTATAAGTGGACTTGCGTAATTCAAGCCCATGTTGTTCAAGGGTCAACTGTAATTCAGTTACAGCAACTAAGTGTTCAAACATGTTTTTATGAATCTTCTGGATCATATCTTAAGCTTTCCATTTAATAACTGTGGTTTATAAATAAGTTAATAAGCACATGAATCTAGAAGTAATGTCCAAATTCCCATCTAGTCTCTATTTTAAAGGCATTTAGAAAATGTAATTGAGAAATCTCCCATGTGAAGTGTCTACAGCCCCGATGACCAGGACCTACTTTTGGAAATCTGACCAACAAAACTGAGCCTTTGGTTGGTAAGCATTATTTAACCCAAAAGAACCCCTATCATCTCAATAATTTACCCTTTATCATGAACGTACTGAATTAAAATAGCCAATGTAATTTTGTTTTATTTAGCTGTTTATTTTATACAGCCTCTTGCTTTTCCATGATGAATCATATATCTACACACAGTTATGAAATGAAGAAATATCTTTCAAAATATTTTCATGATCTGAACTTTGAATAAATGCATGACTTATCTGTAACCAGATAAGTTGTAGGTTTAGTGACTAAAAGCATCTTCTCCATTAATCTGATGCTAAAGTTTTGTATTTAATGATCAGAGAGACTTCTAGCATCAACATGCTAATTATTTTAGAGCAGGGTTTCTCAAACTTCATACTCAAATTGACATTCTGGAATAGATAATTTTTTGCTGTGGGGAGTGGTCCTGTGCAGTGCAATCTTAGCAGCATCTCTGGCCTCTCCCCACTAAATGCAAGTGGCAACTACTCTCCCCCATTTTTCTAAATTATGATAATCAAAAATGTTTCCAGACACTGTCAAATGACCTCTGAGGAGGCATAATTGTCTTCAGTTGAGAATCACAGCTCCACAGGTGAGATTATGTTATTCTACTTCTAGTCATAAACAAAATGATTTTGTTTGTTTTTCCACATGGACAAAAATCTGTAAGATTAAGCCTCAACAGACATTTTGTCATCATTATTATTACAAATAAATTTATCCTTTAAAAAAATAATATAGCTCATTACAGATAAAAGCAGAAAATATAGGAAAAATATCAGGAAATAATATTTAATCACTCATTCCATGCTCCAGGGACAATACAATATTATTTATGTATTAATTTTGCTCAAACTCTTCTAAATGAGATCACACCATACATACTGCTTCATAACCTCATTATTTTTTAATTAATAATATATAAAAATAATTATCTATCTACAGCATAATTTTAAATAGAATAGCATTTCACCATATGGCTTTACAAAATTGTGAGTCATTCATTCATTAATAAACATAGTAAATCTCTATGGGACAAGCACTGTGTTAAGTGCTAGGGATAAAATAATGAAGAAGATAGATGGGCAAGAAACTGCCCTCATGAAGTTGGAAAGGCCAACAAAGAAAGTACGTAAAACAAGAAAGAATAGGATGTTAGGGAATGGCCTAACATCCTCTAGAAAGACAGGCCTTGGCAGACAGGGGAGGTTGATCAAAACAGATGAGGATAGAAAAGTGAAGAGTGGCTAGTGCTGAAAACAAGGTGTTGTCCTATTCATCTACGTTGCCTTCCATGCATTTATCATTGTACTGTTTAATAAATGATTGAAGAATTTAAATTTTTACATACATTTGAACATCCTCAACCATTTTTCCTTCTTGTTGGGAAATATTTCTGTTACTCTTCCTCTCTCTCCAGGATGGGAGGCAAATGTTTGACATCTTGTGGCTGTGTTCTTAACAGGACCTTCTGACACTAGTGGAAGCACCCAATATGTTAAAATGATGATTTTTTTTAAAAAAGTATTTGAATGCAAAGAGATAGAACATTCTAGACTAAAAGTCTTTTTGTTTTATAGTGTTTCTCCTAAATGTAACAGCAGTCTTATCCCTCCTGATTTGTATCAATATCCTTACCAGGATAGTAATTTCTCTTCTTGCCAGATGGTCCCTTGACAGAAGGAACCTTGGAAGAAAGAGTTCAGTGGGAGTTTTGCCACTTCCCTTGTAAACCTGCAGAACCCAGAGTTTTGGAAATGATAAGCAAAACTTCCCTGTATAGGTCCTAGGAGTGATGGGAAACAGGTAATCTGGACCATTTTTACTTCTATTTCTTGTTTCCTGGACCCATGTATTTAACCAATTGAAGACATGGTACTGTATAATAGTCAATGATTTAGAGTGTACACTAAATTCTTGGAAATAGCATCCTATCTTTGTTCAGTATCATTTCCTATTTGGCACCTTAACAGGTAGTTAATCACTTTTTCGGGCTGGCAGATTTAGGGTGGTACAGTGTGAGGTAAAACTAGTAAATCTCATTGTCATGTGCCTAGTGCTGTACTTCCTTTGCTTTAAAATAGGTCCTTTGGTCTGTGCAATATTATGTGATCAATATATCAAATAGTCTGTAAGCCTGCAGATAGTGGTGCTGACTGAGGACCTGAAGACAAGACAAGACAGACTCACACAAGAATAATAATCAATTCTGATTAAAATGAAACTCATCATTCACAGTCAACATTGTACTGTAGGTTTCAGCCAATGCAATATGACAAGAAATAGAAATAAAGGCATTCAAATTAAAATGGAAGAAATAAAGCTACTTGTGGAAGACATTCTTATCTGTGTAAAAAAATGCTAAAGAACCTACAAAACTCCCTGTGAGAATCAAGAAATGAATTTTAAAAAGCCATAGAATGTACATATAAACTCTTAGCTTATGACACATATAACAATGGGATAAAAATACATTTACAAATTAAAAACAAAATATGATAAAATTAACAGCATCACTTTAATGTGACATATTCTTTTCTCTTTTTTTTAACATAAATATGAGATCCACTATAACATTTTATGTTGTTTTGGATAAGCATGCCTAATGTTATCTTATTCCATGGGATAACTCAAATTCTTCTTCCACTGTTTCTATTACAACTATTTACACAGTCTTCTGAATCCAATTTGCCTTTTAATTGACTTGAATGCTTTACTTATTTGTTAATTCTTGGTGAGTAGGCATAAATAAAAGTGATACAACTTGGACTCCACACAATCATAATCATTACTACCAATGTAAACCTTAATGCTGAAATATTGTGGCAATACTCACTTTTATGTTAATCACTAACATCATCCAGGAAATTAGTTTTTAAGTGTTTTCATAAAAATGGACCAAAAAATTACATAGGAACCTTCCATAGTAATACATTTGTGGACACAACTGATGAACACCATTTATCTGTCAGTAAACCTTATAAAAATCTGGCCCATCTGGTACTGTGTCCTATACATTTTCTAAGAACTTTTCAAGCTTTTATGATACAGAAAATATGCTCAGTGAAGGTTTATATTTTATTTCTTAACACATAATGTATACCCAAACTCCTCTTTAGTGGACAGAATGCCTTTGAGTTAGGTATACAAAATTCTGAGCTTCAAATTTTCTCTCTGGTTGTGGAAATGAGGACATTTCATATGTGCCATCTTGTTTAAGGAGATGCTCAAATTAATATTTCCTGAATGCTAAGCACTGAATGCTTTCATTTATCTCATTAGAATATGAGTTTTATCTCACTTGATCCTACCACAGCCCTTTACAGAAGGTTATGTTGTTATTCCCACTTACAATGCTCAGAAAAGGGCAAATCTCTAGGGTATAAAGAAGGTCAACAACTTGCCTAACATCCCCTGGCTACTACGCATCTGAGCTGGGATTTGAACACACTCAGACTGGATTTTTAACTGGAGCACTATACTCCTATTATCTAGTGGTCAGTGATTCCTGGAAACTTCTTGGATATCCTTGATCACATTTTCCTCCTGAGTTCTACAGTTTGCCCTCCATCTGTCTTAAGTTGCTTAGGATGCCTGTTACACAAACCTAAGTGAGGAAACTTTATCTTTGGTTCATGAAGATCTTTAAGGAAATGACCTTATTTATCAGTGGGGGTTTAAAGGGTTTATTTATACTCTGGAGTTTTGTGCATCTATTTTTTTAATGATTTGATTTGGGCAGCTGTGGCATGCTACTAATGTGCTAGGAGCACTAACATACTTAGGTGGAGGAACCTGACTTTTTCAGTAAAGAAAGAGATGATCCTAATTTTCGTTAATAATCAAAACTTATCACTCCCTCTTTAAAATACCCAAAGAAAGGAATTATTTTTCCTCTATTTTCCACATTAACCCATACAGATATAATTAGATGGTGTACTGTGTAAATATGCTGGTGGTCGCATTGCTGAGGGGAATTAGCTTTAATGGAGAGAACCATAGATCTGGAGTCAGGAATACTGGTTTCTTTCTGGCCACTCTCATTAGCTTCTCACTTGGTGTCTTTCTTTTATCAAAAGAAAAGAATATCCTTTCTGCTCCCTCACTGGGTTTTACTTTTCACTTTGGTGATTGATACTGATTCATTTGGAAATGTTTCAGAGAGCACTAATCACTGAAGAATACAAAAAATTCTTTTTGTTTTATGATAGTAGCACAGGATTCAAACCATAGTTGTTATTTTTTTGTATGTATGTGTGTGTTTATAACTTTTAAGATTATTCAACAACTAATACTCCTTCTCATTTGTGACTTTTTGATTGGACCAAAGATGGGGAGCATGGCATTGTGAAGCTCTACTTTTGAAGTCCAGTATCCCTGAATCACTTTCCTCAGCCATGGAAGCCTTCTATTACGCAATTAGAGTTTTCAAACTTCTCCTACCCTTTTGATTTCCCTCAGGTTTTCTAAGTTGAAATATTCATGCATGTTAGCAGAAATTCAGAGTTATTATTGACTCCATACTGGACTGAGGATTCCAAAACAGTTTGAGTGAGAGAAAATAATCTACATTGAGCTTGCAATTAGCCAGCTGTGGCAGGGAGAACCAGTTTCTATTAAGAGAGACCGCATCTGGATTATATAACAGCAGTGTGCAGTTCCCTGAATCTGGCCCCAGTTTGGGAATGTAGTTACTCTGGGCATTTTACTCATATTAAAGATATTTGTGGCCATTCTTATTTCATGGCAAAATATTTGGAAATTTGGGATTAGGAGTGTATACTTAAGGAAAATGTCAGCTGTTCATTAAGCAGCTCACAGTAGGAGAGGTAAAAAGATTCTATATCTCTACTTATATTAGATTCTCAGCACCAGTCTTGCTCCTTCGGGTAGGCAGAAGCGAATAGACAAAAAACAAACAACAACAACAAACAAATTCAAGCATCAAAAAACTAGCACATGAGCACTGAACAACTGAAAGCATCCAAAAAATTTTTTTCCAAACCCACTCTTCCAGTAAACTTAGTTAGTTAGATTTAATAGCTGGGGAGCATATTTTCATTAGTTTTCTTCCCCAGCATCAAACTTTAATTTTGTATTTTTAAAATTTCTTATAAAATATTTTAAAGTATTATTACAAAGATGATTGTGATCTTTGTAGAAAAATTTTATATCTATTGAGAAACAAAAATGAAATTAAGAAAAGCAATCAACTTGGTCAAGTCATGGGTTTAATCATCATCCCTGCTGAACTTAATCGGTAGATCAATAAAAATTCGAACAAATAAGTGATGTGACAATCCTTCAAAAAGGTCCAGTTGCATACAGAACAGTAAGCGCTAACCCTTACTGAGGATTTACTGTGTGTCAGTCACAATTCTGAGTCCTGTGCCAGTGTCCTTTCAACAATCCCAGGTAGGTACCTTTTCTCACATTAGAGTGGTAACTAAAGAAAACAAAAACAAAACTTTAAAGCCATCAATTAATCAAATCAACATCCACATGTGTTCATTAAGCCCTTCTTTGAGAGCTATAAAACAGATATAAGAAATAGAACATCTCTCTTTTTAAGAAATATACAGCCTTTTTGTATTAAAGATAAATTTTATTCTCTTCATCAACAGATTTTACAGATAGTATATAATGCAGCGTTTAAAGCAGACCCTTCCTGGTTATTCCACTTTATGGGACTCTAAGTCTTTCATTGCTTTTGTACTATTTTATAGTACCTTAAGTTGTAGATAACTGATAGCAGTACACAAGAATTCTTGTCTATAGATAAACAAATAAATTCTGTCCAATAGAAATTCAAAGACTTCCTTCCTTTATTGTGGAAGCAGCCAGTTTTGTGTCCATTTGCAAATTCATTTCAACAGTCATGATTATAATCATGCCTGTTCTTTGGTTACTATTTTGAACTGGTTATAACATCTACCAGGTCTCTCATTTATTTAATGAGTTAAATAAAATCTTTGATATATGTTCATTTTATATTTGTTCAGAAATTATCCTTAGCATCTTAGGCTCTAGAGTCAGCAAGGCACAGATCTCAATTCTAGCTTGGCTATTTACCAGCTGTGTAATATTATTAGGTAAAATCTTAGCCTCCATTAATAATAACTGCCTTACTGAATTTTTGTGGGATTATGTGACATGATACTTCTATTCTGAAATTTAGAAGCACTTCACACTTCTTTTTTTTTTTTTTTTTAAGAATCAGCAGAGCCAATGTATGAAAAGGCTAATGTGTAACAGTAATAAAATGAATCTATTCAATCAACATCCATAGGAAGTACAATGAATGTGACTTCTGTTTTTACACCTCTAAAGTTCCTGACTTAAGTCTTATGACTCAACTACCTATAATAAGTCAAAATGTTTTTCAAAGCCATATAAAGGAAGCAGGCTCATGACTTTCAAATTCCAGATAGACATATTTAATATGCAAAGGTTAATCAGTGAGTAATCTTTGCAATCATCTTTGTACAGGAAACTCCCATAATAGTCAATTTAATATATTTCCTCTCTAAATAAGTTTTCCTGAATGTCTTCCTTTCAGTTGCAATTCTCATCTAGTGCACATTACTCTGAGTTCCTTTTTAGTGGATTAAGTACACAGGCTATCCTCAAAAGATTAGTAATCCTTAGCCTTAATTCTAGCTCAACTCATGAATATTATTAATTTCTCCTACAATTATAGTTTGCCTTTTACATTTAAAAATATTTTAAAAGTCTCCCTTTTTGAAATTGGAATAAATCATTACATACTTTTTTAAGTGCTGAAGAGTCAATTGACAAAACTCAGCATATTCCTATATGGCATTACATGCTACTGATGTAAACAGCCATTAATTCCAATCTGAGGTCCCTTTCAAAAATCATTCAGAGATTAAGAGGATCTCTGGATTTTAGAAGCTTTATTAACAATCTTCTTAATTTATGGAACAAATTATTCCACCCACTCCATTTCAACATTCTCTACTGATCTAGTCAATTGTACACTCACATATATACAAGTGGTATTTCCTAAATAAGAAACATGAAAGTCTCAAAAAGCTCTGGGTAAAAGTAACTTTGGAATGCTGTATACAACTTCCCTCTGAGAGATTCATGAAACATTAGATTACTAAAGATTCTGAAAAGGCCTAGATCAAAGAAGCCTGTTCAACGTTTTTATCCATTTATTTTTATTTTTTTACTGTTGTTCACATAGAGTTGTTTAACTTTGTAAAACTCAGTGTTTCCCAAGTCACAGGCCTCACTGCACACAATGCTCCTCTTTGCCATCTTCCTTCAGCCACGTTCATCTTCTTCTATTCCCCTTATATGTGCTCCCACAGAGCCTATGTAAGTGTTGTTTTCCTATTGTACCCACACTGGATCTCAACGCTGGTGCACAATAGAATTCCAATCCCCAGTCTAAAGTGCATCAGGTACCAATATTTAATTAAAGTGTCCCAGGTAATTCGTGTTAAGCCAGTGTGAGAACCGCTATCCTAAGCTCCAAGCTCCACCAAGGCCGGGCCTGCAACTGATTTTCACCCCCTTATTATTCACACAGGAAATTTTTAAAATGTCAAATAAAGAGTGAATGAATAAATGAATTAAAACACCTGTCAAATAAAGAATGAATAAATAGAAAGCAAAAAAAAAGTGAATAAATACACAAATTTGTCAAATAAAGGAATAAATTAATGAAAGGGGAACACTGTGCTCCTTAGCAAACACTGCCTTAGGGAAACATTTGCTGAGCAACCATATTGCTTGGTACACGTTATTTTGTAGGTGGGGAGGAGTAGTTCAATTTTGGCATTTCATGAAGAACTCAACCCCTTTGAACTTCTTTCTGATGAGCAGTTCTAGATTAAGTCGTTCAGATTTCAGTTCAAAGTCCAGGGCAAAGTATGATCCTGGTTATATGCTCAGGGGTTGCAGGCTCTGTCAGAGAAGACCTTGGATGGTTTCTGCAGCCACGGTTGATCTAGTTTCTTTATGGACTTCTGAACCATGAAGATTCATGAGATGAGCTCCCTGCACTCAGACTCCTTATTTACATTTGAAATTCTTGCCAGGGCAGGTAGAAATCACACCACCACTATGATTGTTTTCTTTGCTAATTACCTCTCACACTGCTCTCTTTGTAAATAGAGTACATGCAAAACCTTGTAAGTATAATTTGTTATTTCTCTAGTTTCAATCCTCAGACCAGTTCTTGAAGGTAATGCTATTGTTATTTCCAGTTTAAGAAACTGACACTTGGGAGAGATAAGTGACAACTTAAAGGAAGTGTGGTATATCTGCAGGTGCACACTGGACTTGAGGGAACAAGCAGGTAACTTCTGAGGAACTCATATTCAGGCTCCTTGTCAGTGTTTCTCAGAAAAGTCAGTGTTCCTTTTGCCTTTTTTTTTTTTTTTTTTTTTTGGTCAGATTTCCCCACAAGTACCTGGGCGAAGCTCTACTGGCCAGATCCCCTGTCTAGTAGCCTACAGCTTCCTTTTTTACAGGTGGCATTGAAATTAGTCCTTGTGCTCATCTTGATTAGAACCAGTATAATGTCATCTCTACTCATTTCAACAGTTTCTTTGCTACTGGACCTAAGAGTTTTATACAGAAGAAAAATAATATTGAAATTAATGTACATATTATCTCCTTTCAAGAGTATCTTTTTTACACATGGAGTTTAAGATATCTGGAGTTTGATTTCTGAGGATCACACCTTTGCAACGCTTCAGTAAAAAAAAAAAAAACAAAAAAACCCCAACTCATTAACTTTCCCTAGTGGAGAAGTTAGAGGTATGACATGCTTATTTGTAGCCAAAGTTTTATTCTAACAGAGGACAGCGTATACCATATGCTATTTGGCTTGAGATATTTTTGGGGGAGGATCTGACTGAACACTGACCCCAATTACTGACACTTTTTTTTTTATTGTGCTTCAGTGCTGGTGTTTCTGAATAAAAACCAATAATGCGTGCCTACAGTGAAGCTTTATGAACTTCCCCAGTGAGTCTGTGGCTCATTTCTCTTTTTTTTTTTTTTCATGGTGACTGAATTGATTTTTTTTTTGTGGTTTTTACATGGCATTCAGTTATAGAAAATTGCCAGAATGAGATGACAATCAGCTATCAGAGAAACCACAGAACTTGAGGGGAAAATACACATTTTAAAATCTTTTCCATTGATTACGTCTGAAAGTTTGGCTTTCTCATCAGGAGAACTTGCCAACATTTTTAGGTTGCTCTATCAAGTAGTTCTGATTTCGCTTTTTTGTGGTAACATATCCATTGTCACTATTAAGAGTAATGTGTAAATTGGTTTAATTTACTATTATACTTGGGGATATCTCTAAAATATACATGGAGTAATAGTTTTTTCAGGGATCCTTTGGATTGATCTTAAAATCATGCCCTTAAAAATGAATTAGCCTTCACCAAAACAAAAAAGTATCACAAAAAGAAGCTATGGGCCCCTGGTTACAGGGGAATGAAAAAGGGTAAAGCTGTGAGTTGCCCTTCCAAGAAACCAGTTCACATTGAAAGAGCAGGTCCAGATTGACTCTAGGAGGAAAGTTGCTAGAAAAAAAGGAAGTGAAAAATTATCTGACAGTTTATACTTATCAGCAATTTTATTGAAATGCTCATTGTCAGAGGATGTAGAAAGACTTAAGTGTTAAATACAGAGAAAACCAAGTCAATTATTTAAAAAGATGCAATAAATAATTCTAGGAAAAACAAAAATTATGTTCAGCAATGGAAATTTAATTCTCTGCATTATCTGACCCAGTAGTGAATTAGATTTACATAGTTAAATAAAGTTAATTCTTGAAAACATGGAGATAAATACCGAAAGAAACAGCTATTTGAAAGTAGTTCCCTTTGAAGAGCAAGGTTAATGTGGCTGGGAGTGAGGGAGCAGATGTCTTGTTTAGTATGAACTATTTAGCACTATTTGACTTCTAAAATTATATACCTATATATTTTTCATAAAAATAAATTTTAAATTTAAAAGTATAAGTTTGTATTTCTGGTCTTTTTTAGGATAAGTACAAGCTTGGCATGCCTTTCCCAATGTTTTGTGGAGCATTGCTAAAGGGAAGATGGCTTTTTAAGCATACAAATTAAGAAGGCTTTGGTGGGTTTGGTGGAATGGAAGAAAAGCTTTTTGACTGAGGTTCTGGCTGTAACGGCCCTGGTCATCCAATTTTGTTAATAACCTCTGTGGGCATTGATCCAGCCCTGATGAATGAGGAGAGGGACTTTCATGAACCTCAGAAGTTTGAGTTCTGGGCGTTCATTTGGGTTGCTCAGTTTCTCCTTACCATTATTGGCTATCGGTCCAAACATATTTTTCATTTTGAAAAATGTTCTTTTGGGCTGTTTAGGTATGCTTTGGGCTTGTGTTAAATCCTTGATGTATCAGAGCATCTTGCTGGATGTAAGGCCTTTAGATGAATATGAAAAAAAGAGGCTGAGGAACCAGAACACATGTTGAATAAATGAAAAGGATTTACCTTGAACTTTTGTCGATGAACAGAAATGTTCTTTACCTTCTTATTTATCTTCAAAGAAATATTTCTTAATTTGCAAAATAGGTGTCAAAACAGGGTGGTAAGTCTTGGTTAGCAATTACATTTTTTTTTTGTTTGCTTAAATGAGTTTCAAAATCTTTTATCAGCTGGCTTTTAACATGGCTGATTATGTGCAGGAATCAATGTTCTGTCATGCCTTACGCATGCAACCATAGCAAAAATGTTTCTGAGACTAGCAACTAGTCATTTGAATTGAGGTGTGTGATTTTTTACAATCTTAGATATGTGGAGTTGTTTACACTCAGGTTAAGAATTAAGGGAGAAACATATTCCAGTTTAAGCTCAGATAAAGAAGGAACACGGTAGATTTGTGGGGGAGGGAGGCTAACATTAGTTAAGCATCTACTATGTATCAGACACTTTGCATACCTTAATTCAGCAACCTTCACCAGAAACCCTGCATTACTCTTATTTTAAAGATGAGATATAAAGATGTCATATGACATTTTTAAAGACTTCTAGCTAGCAAGTTGCAGATTTAGAATTTTTAAATCATTTTTTATTTTTCAATTACAGTTTACATATTAGTTTCAGGTGTACAACCCAGTAATTAGCCATTATATAACTTACTGAGTTATCAACCCTATAAGGCACATACTCATCTGACATCATACCTAGTTGTTAGAATATTATTGACTTAGTTCCCTGTGCTGTACTTTTCATCCCCTTGACTATTCTGTAACTACCAATTTGTACTTCTTAATCCCTTCACCTTTTCACCCAATCTCCCAAACCCCCTCCTATCAGGCAACTGACAAAATGTTCTCTGTATTTTCTATGAGTCTGTTTTTGTTCTGTTTGTTCATCGATTTTGTTTCTTAGATCAATTGTTGATAGATATGTATTTATTGCCATTTTACTGTTCATATTTTTTATCTTTATTTTTCCTTCTTCTTACTGGTTCAGTGGTGATGAGCTCCTTTAGATTTTTTATTTTTGTTGGTGAAGCTCTTTATATGTCCTTTAATTCTAAATGATAGCTTTGCTGGGTAGAGTAATCTTGGTTCTAAGTCCTTGCTTTTCATCACTTTGAATATTTCTTGCCAAGCCTTTCTGGCCTGCAAAGTTTCTGTTGAGAAATCAGTTGACAGTCTTAGGGGAGCTCCCTTGTAGGTAACTAATTGCTTTTCTCTTGCTCCTTTTAAGAGCCTCTTTTTGTCTTTAACTTTCAGCATTTTAATCATGATGTGTCTTGGAATGGGCTTCTTTGGGTTTTCTTATTTGAGACTCTCCATGCTTCCTGGACTTGTCTATTTTCTTCACCAGGTTAGGGAAGTTTTCTCTCAATTTCTTGTTCTCCTCTCCCTCCAGTACCCCTATGATGTAAATGTTGGTACAAATGAAGTTTATCAGAGGCTTGTTATAGTATCCTCATTTCTTTGGATTCTTTTTCTTTTTGCTGTTCTGACTGGATCATTTTTGCTTCCTTATCTTCTCAATCTCTGATTTGATTCTCTGCTTCATCTACCCACTGTTGATTCCCTGAAATGCATTCTTTATTTAAGTTAGTGTATCCTTCATTTCTGACTGGTTCTTTTTTATGGTTTCCATGACATTTTTTATGCTGTTGAAGTTCTCGCTAAGTTCATCTACTCTCTCCCTAAGTTCATTGAGCACACTTATAACTAGTTTTTTGAATTCTGCATCTAGTAAATTGCTTGACTCTATTTTTCTTATTTATTTTTCCAGAGTTTTATTCTGTTCTTTCATTTGGGACATGTTTCTTTGCCTCCTCATTTTGGTAGCTTCCCTTTGTTTCTGTGTATTATGTAGAGTTGCTACATTTCCCAGGCTTGGTAGAGAGGCCTAATGTAGGAAGTGTCCTGGAAGGTCCAGTGGCACAGCCTTCTCATTCACCTGAGCTGGGCACTCCAATTATGCCTCCCAACCTTCTCATGTGAGCTGTGTACACCCTCCTGTTGTAGATGAGCCTTAATTACTATTCACACATCAGTGAGAGAGATTTATACCAGGCTGATCAGCTGCAAAAACTGGCTGCAACCACCTTGGAGGATCAACTGTGCAAGGGCCCACAGAGCAAGATTTATTTCAAAGGGGCTATGGTTCCCCCTGAGGGCACCCCTTGAGTTTCTCATTTGTGGAGGTGGTTGGTTTGTGTTTTGATGTGGTTTGAAGCTGTCCACTGGGTGTGCTGGCCCTGAGGCCTCCTGGGAGGTATAGCCAAAGTCAGCTGATGCCCGTGTCCTGCCCAGGGCCACCTGGTGTGAGCTACAAAGTAATCTGCAGATGGCTGCTACTTGTGCTGGGCTTGGAGGTGCCCAGGAGAGGCCAAGCTGTGAACCAAGGCTGGTTGCCACTAGTGCCAATCCTGGGGCCACTTAGCGAGAGGTACAGGGTACACAGAGGGCAGATGCTGCTTGTGTGAAAGATTTCAGGAAAGTCTGAAGCATGAGACAAGATAGATCATTTGTATGGAAAAGCCACTGGAAACAGCTTGGGTGGGCCAGCCAGCTGGGAGGGGCAGGGCCTTGGGGAATCCTTTGGATGGGGTGAACAATGTTAGCCAGGTTGGTGGGGACTCAGATATAGCACTTCCTGCTGGCTCTTTGGGATTAAGGCCTAGTAAAGAACAATGGCCTTTGCCAGTACTGCTGTCTGGGAGAAAGCTGGCCCTCCAGCTCTCATCCCAATGACTATTCAGTTTCTCTCTGTATGTCACCGGCACCTTTTTTACTGTTGGCCCAGCTCAGAGGGAGTGAGCCTGAGTGAGTCGGTGCTCAAACCATTTAAGAGGAGCTGCCTGGGACCCCAGAAGACCTCCGTCTCACTCAGCCACAATACCTGCTGGTTTTTACAGCCAGAAGTTATAGGGACTTTTCTTCCTGACACTGGAACCCTGGGCTGGGAGGCTTGGTGTGGGACTGTGACTCCCCACTCCTCAGGTGGGACCTCCACAGCTGAGATAGGCTTCTCACATCTCTGTTCCTCTTACCAGTTTCAATGCAGCTTCTTGTTTACATCCTTAGTTGTAGGACCTCTATTCATCCAGAATTTAGACAGTTCCGAATGACAGTTGTTCTATAGTTTAGTTATAATTTTGATGTTTTTGTGGAAGGATGTGAATACCTATACCACCATCTTGACCAGAAGCCTTTTAAAATTGGAATTTTAACCGTTTACTAGCAACAAAAAGGAGAGTGGCTGAGCAATTTTTTTGTGTGTCAACATAAGTCCACTTGCAGCAAAATCTTTTGTAAAACATGTTTAAAATGTGGAAATTGTGGTGCTCCAGTCCTGACCTATTAAATCAGAATTTCTGGGAGATTAGTCAGAGAATACCCTGTGACTTCTGTGTACCCCAAGGTTGGAGAATCACTGCTATATCATAATTATAAATTATGCTCCCATTATTTTGCAGAATATAATATATGGTGTTATCCAGCAATTAAATTCCCTTGAATTTTAACCTTGTTTTAGCACCTACTACTTCTCAATTCCTAAGGATGCAGTCAGAATTTCTGAAAACTACAAATGAAAAATGTATGAAGATTACATTTTAACTTCAAACTGGGCTACAAAGAATTAGCATTTTCTTCTTAGACAAATGTTATGAAGTAGTTATACAAGACAACGGTAGAGTAGGAAGAACAAGAGCTGACACATTTTCTGTGTGTGAATTCATGACAAGAACCATGACTGGCTGCATCTGTTTACTGTGGTTTCTTAACAATTGATATAAATTTAACTAATAAAAGCATAGATTTTTCCCAACTCATTTTGATAGATTGATAGCTGTGTGCTAGTCTGTTTGTCTCTCTCTTTCTTTCTTTTGGCAGTCATTAGGTACAGTTAATGCCTTGAATAGTTTAGATTTTGAGAAGAGAATGAATGTTCTTAGAATCCCTGGAAAGGTTATTATCAGAAATTTAATTTAAAAAAAAGATCGAGATAAATAAAAATCAAGTGCAGTAAAAAATTTTTAAAAAATAGGAAAGGGAGAGAAAGGAACGGAAGCATTCGTACTAGATCATTTTTTCCATAAATCCAAAATAAATGGGCCATGTCCTAAATATTTTATATTTAAGCAGAAATGACAGGTTGAAAATAGATGAGGGCAGTTTATACTTTCCCTGTTTTGATCCATTCCAAAAATGGAAACTGCTTAATGTAGAAATGTAGGAGGTACAGATTTTGGCACCAACATGTGTTTTTCTTTTTTAATATCTCAGTGTATTTTAAAATAAGAGTGTATTAGGTCACCAGTTCAATCTACAATACTCATTCTGAGCTTAACAAATATTTATTGAACGCCCTCTATATTAAAAACCTCTGAGTTTTAAAATACTGAACTTCTAGTCAGGATTCAGGAGACACAAGTTCAAGTTTCAATTAGTTGTGTGACTTCAAGTTGGTTGATCATTTCCCCTGACACTCAAATTCTTTTTCTGTAAAAACATGCCAAATATTTTTGAGGGCCTTTCAGTCTGTATCTGTTTTTACAATTATGTCACAAGGAGAGTCTGAATATTTTTTGGTGGATTAGGAGATTTTGAGTGAGGTTATTATAAGTGTAAATTAATAAAAAATTATAATAGTACTGAAAGATACTTAAAACCAACATAATAGTCATTATTTTTGGAAAATATATTCAGATAATATGATTCTAATCAAGGTCCCTAGTTAGCATCTGCCTGTCTCTGAGACAGTTATCATTAGTTCTTCTGCTAATAAAATAAAATGTTTACGGTGTAAAATGGAGAGGAGAAAGTCACAAAACATTTACATCCTGATCACCCTGTGAGCTATTGTATTCCATTTATTTTTGAATGGCTCTATTGAGGTATAATTAATTAATGTACAATAAACTGCACACATTTAAATTGTACTATCTGATAAGTTTTGACATATGACAAATGCCCTCATGTTCAATATGACTTATGAACCCACCATCACAATAAAGATATTGAACACGGACAGCACTCTCCACGTGTGCTTGTGCCCTTTTGTCATTCTTCTCTCCACTCCTGCCCACAACACTCCCTCCTGGCAACCAGTGATCTGCTTTCTGTCACTATATGTTATTTTACAGTTTCTAAAATTTTTTAATAAATAGAATTATATAGTATGTATTTTTCTTTTATCTGCTGTCTTTCAAGCCGAGTGATTTTTAAAATTTATTTAATTTTAGAAGAGAAAGGAGGGAGAAAGCGAGGGAGAGAAACATCAATGTGAGAGGGAAGCATTGATCGATTGCCTCCCGCACGCCTCTAACCAGGGACTAGGCCTGCAACCCAAGCGTGTGCCCTGATGGGAAATCAAACCAGGGACCTTTCATTTTGAGGGACCCAACCAGATGAGCTACACGGGTCAGGGCCCGAGAGGTTACTTTAAGATTCATTCATGTTCTTGCATGCCTCAAGAGTTTATTCCTTTTATTGGTAAATACCATTCCATTTTATGGATATAACATATTTTGTTCATCTGTTTATCTATCATACAGAATCCTCAATAAATCTCAGATTTCTGCTGGTTCTATGAGAAAAATCTGAAAAATGCCCAGGATTTCACATACAACTACCAGGATAATGTGATCCCCTTTTCTTTGCCATGGCCTATAGGCATTATATAGAAAGAAAAAAGGAGAGTACTAGAGAATAAAGTAAGAGTGATTAAAATCAAATCTCAAATTTCATAGTTGACTCTCACACTTCCTCTCTTTTACATTTTACACTTGTTTCCCCATCTCTTTTGTGAATCCTTTTGTTTTAACTTTTAAAAATTACTCACTGTGCGTCAAGTTCTTTTGGAAAGGAATGTGCAATAATACATTTCATACATGTAAGCAGCAACCTAGTTTGTTACAGCAGGTGGCTGACCTGTCTGGAGGGTAGACACTTCACATCTTCAGTAAGTAGAAAGTCAATCACAGCCTGATGCGACGTTAGAACTGGGGAGACCTTAGCAATTGCTTGGTCCAGGGATGGAAACAGCTGGCATGAGGGGCCTCCTTCCTCCATTCTGAGCGTATGGCTAATTTATCCCAAAACAGTCTCCCATTGCAAGATGGGAATCTTGATCTCCCATCAAGACTCACCTCAGCTATATCACCTCGGTACTCCAGGCAGCCACTATCAATCACTCAAAGTAGAACTGCAAGATAAAACCTATTTGCAATTCAGCATCTAGTCCATTCTCAGATCGTTTTACAGGTGCAAATTTTACAGATGCCAGAACTCAGGCTTCCAATCAGTGGGAGGGCTCAAAAATGGGACCAGATCCCTAACTGAGCACAGTCATTCCAGAATGTTTCCATAGCCCTAAAGGGCCAAACATTTTTGCATGAATATATGATGGCAAAGCAGGTGTATAGACACATTATGACAGAGCTGATCTGGAAGTAAAGATTGAGACTTTCAAGCTGTCCTGCTTATTAACAGGCTGAGCCCAGGTAGGAAATAGAAACTTTTACCAAAAGAACAAAAAAAATTTTCCACTGATTTAGAAACTAATCCTGTTTTCAAGCCACCCCAAAGAAAAGACTAACATGAGATTTTTTTTATTTTTGTTTTTACCTTTCAAACTTTATATAGAGCCAGAAAATAATATCTATATAAATTTTAGAGTCATTTAAAATCTCCACCCACTTCAAAACCCCTCTCTTATGTCAGTTCCTGATAATGTAAAGTTCCTCTAGTAAATATATAGTCTATCAGTACACACTGAATGATTATACTGAAAAATAAATTCCTGTAGAGTGAAAGAATTTTTAATTAGGGTGCCAATAATTATCAATAGATTATTTTTAAGGGCAGTTTGTGATAAAGAGAGGGCATACAGCAACAGAAAGGATGTGGATAAAGGAGGCTAGGACAACACAGGGTATTTTATTTTCAATAATATTGAAGATAAGAGAAGATTGATTGATTTGCCCAAGTTCTTTCAGGTAAAAACAAATTTTGACCCTGAATCCCCTGATCTAGTTCACATTACACTCTACTGTATTTCACCCATCTCTGGTCATTCCTCAGAGACCCCATTCATGACCAAAAATCACCTAATAAAGTTCTAGGTAATCTCTTACATTAAGTGAACATTTACTATGTGCTAGGCCATACATGCATAACCTGCGTTATTGCTCTTTTCTTCATTGTGCTTTGCAGATACTGCATTTCCTACACGTTGAAGGTTGTGACAACCCTGCATCGAGTAATTCAATTGGTGCCATTTTTCCAATAGCCACTTTTCTGTGTCACATTTTCATAATTCTCACAATACTTAAAAGTTTTCATTATTATACTTTTTTTGGAGACCTATGATCCGTGATCTTTGATATTACTGTTGTAATTGTTTTAGAGTGCCGTGAACCATACCCATATGGCATCAAACTTAATAAATGTGTGTGTTCTGACTGCTCCATTGGCTGATCGTTCCCCCATCTGTCTCCCTCTCCTCAGGCCTATTCTCTGAGAAAATCAATATCAAAATTAGGCCAATTAATAACCCTTCAATAACCTCTAAGTGTTCAAGTGAAAGGAAGAGTCACATACCTCTTACTTTAAATCAAAAGCTTGAAATGATTGACCTTAGTTAGGAAGGCATGTCAGAAATTGAGATAGGCTAAAAGATAGGCCTTTTGTACCAAAGGGTTAGCCAAGTTGAAAAGGCAAAGGAAAAGTTCTTGAAGGAAATTTAAAGTGCTACTACAGTGAACACATAAATGATAAGAAAGCAAAACAGCCTTATCGGCAATATGGAGAGAGTTTTAGTGGTCTAGATAGAAGAAGAAATCAACCACAACATTCCTTTCAGTTAAAGCTTAATTCAGAGCAAGGCCCTAACTCTTTAATTCTATGAAGGTTGAGAGAAGTGAGGAAGTCCCAGAATAAACATCTGAAGCTAGCAGAGATTGTTCATGAGGTTAAGGAAAGAAGCCATCTCCATAACATAAAAGTACAAGGTGAAGCAGCAAGTGCTGATATAGAAGCTGCAGCAAGTTATCCAGAAGCTCTAGCTGAAAAACTCATGAAAATGGCTACATTAAACAACATTTTTAATGTAGATGAAACAGCCTTATATTGGGGGGGAAAAGCCATGTAGGACTTTCATAGCTGGAGAGGAAAAGTCAATGCCTGGCTTCAAGGCTTCAAAGGAAAGGCTGACTCTCTTGTTAGGGGCTAATGCAGTTGGTGACTTTAAGTGGAAGCCAGTGATCATTTACCATTTTGAAAGTCCTAGGGGCCTTAAGAATTATGCTAAATCTATTCTGCTTGTGCTCTATAAATGGAAAAACAAAGCCTCTATGACAGCACATCTGTTTACAATACAGTTTAATGAGTATTTTAAGCCCACTGCTGAGACCCTCTACTTAGAAAAAAAGGATTCCTTTCAAAATATCACTGCTCATTGACAATGTACTTGGTAACTCAAGGGCTCTGATGAAGATGTATCATGAGACTAATGTTGTTTTCATGCCTGTTAAGACAACATCCATTCTTCAGATCAAGGAATAATCCCTAGATCAAGGAATAATTTTAACTTTAAAGCATTATTATTTAAGGAATACATTCTGTAAGGCCATAGTTGTCATTGACAGTGATATCTCCAATGAATCTGGGCAAAGTAAATTGAAAACTTTCTGGAAAGAATTCACCATTCTAGATTCCATTAAGAACATTCATGAGTAATGGAAGGATGTAAAAATATCAACATTAACAGGAGTTTAAATAAAGTTGATTCCAATCTACATGGATGATCTTGAGGTGTTCAAGACTTCAGTAGAAAAAGTAACTTGCACATTTGGCAGAAACAGCAAAAAAAGACTATAATTAGAAGTGGAGTCTGAATATGTGATTGAATGAGTACAATCTCATGATAAAATTATCATGCATGAGGAGTTGTTTTTTTATAGATGAGCAAAGAAAGTGGTTTATTGAGATGGAATATGTTCCTGGTGAATATGTTGTGAAGATTGCTGAAATGAGAACACAGGATTTAGAATATTAAATGAACTAGTTGATAAAACAGTTGCAGAGTTTGAGAGGATTGACTCTAATTTTGAAACAAGTTCTACTGTGGGTAAAATGCTATCAAACAGCATCGCATGATACAGAGAAATTGTTTGTGAAAGCAAGAGTCAGTTGTGGCAAACTTCAATGATGTCGTATTTTTAAAAATTGCCACAGTCATTCCATTCTTCCGCAACCATCACCCTGATCAGTCATCAGTCACCAACACTGAGGCAAGATGCTCCAGTAGCAAGAAGATGATGACTTGCTGGAGGTTAAGATGATGATTAGCATGTTTTAGCAGTAAAGTATATTTAATTCAAGTATGTACTTTTTAAAGACATAATGCTATGTAAATATAACTCTTACATGCACTAGGAAACCAAAAAAAATGTATGCCTTTATTACAGTGGTCTGAAACCAAACCCACAATATCTCTGAGGTATGCCCATATGCTTACTGCTTCTCATATGCATTAACCTCACTTAGCACTACTCATAGAAAACTAGGAAAGTAAATTCTTTTCTTATCTTCACTTTACACATAATAAAAATGAGTCTTACAGAAATTAAATAATTGCGTAGGGACTTCTGGCTAGAAAAATGACAGAGGAGAGACTTGAAGCACAATTTATCTGATTGCAAGACAAACATCTAATTGCTACACTAATGTTCTTCCAGTCTTACCAGAGCCTAACAGAAAAATTTTAGCTTTGTGTTGTATGTTCTTCATACTTAAGAATGCAATTTTGGGACAATTGGTTAGAATTCTAAGGAGTTTATATTTTTCCACTTTTGCTAAAAATCAACAAAAAATGTGAAAGGACAACTGATATAAGATTGTGAGACACTAACCTGAAGAAATCAACCACCAAACCAATGCCCTTGATTAAAATTATGACATTTTATACTTAAAAATTTCTACTCAATGATATAGTTTAATGTTAAATATATTTATTATAAACCTCATACTTGTATCTGTTTTTTTAAAGACTTTATTTATTTTTAGACAGAGGGGAAAGGAGAGAGAAAGGGAGTAAGAGAAACATTAATGTGGGGTTGCCTCTGATGTACCCCCTACTGGGGACCTGGCCTGCAACCCAGGCATGTGCCCTGACTGGGAATAGAACCAGTGACCCCTCACTTTGCAGGCCGGCACTCAATCCACTGAGCCACACCAGCCAGGGCTCATTGTTATATCTGTTTACACACATATCTATTCACATACACAAATATGATTCCAAAAATATGCAACAAACTTCATAGCCCAAAGGCCTCCTCATGGAATTGCTGTGAGCCTCTCTCTGGCTAAATGGGCAGAGTTCAACCTAGGAACTTTTAAAAGGCTGATGATGACATGCATCTAAATGTTTCATTGAGGCTAAAGTCTTTGGGATACTAGTGGTGATGTTCTCTAAGTGAAAATTTTCAGTAGGTCAGTTGTTGGCCAGAGGAAGTTGGAGGAACCTAGATGCAATGAAAAGCAATGTTTAGAAATGAAGAGCTGGAACTCGAGGCTCTTCTGTTAGAAGAATTAGTGTTATTTCCACTTGGCTGAAGGAAAGGTCAACTTCTTACCCTGAGTAGGTATCAATAAAGGAAAGTCTTTGAGATGTGCCCATTTTTCTGCTCTCACGACTTAGTCACCTCCTAAAGGCTCCAGCTCCAAGTACTATCACATTGGGGATCAGAATTTCAAAATATGAGCTGTATGGGAATACAACATTCAGTCTATAGCAGTCCCTAAGTTTTCTAGCGTTGTCTGGGAAGGCAAGACATAGTATCCAGAGAAGGTTTAGGAGAAGACATGCCTGTTTCTCTGCTCTGGGTGTGTTCTCAGGGGGATGAAGTCACCGTGTGGTAGAGAGTGAAGTTACCACCTCTACCACATGTGATTTCATCTATTATTGAGTAACTCTGAGTATTATTGAGTAACTCTGGAAGCTGGTAAGGGCTATTCTTGTCTATAGGGAAAAATATTAAAACCCTAAATCTCTACTTACATAGAAATATAAACATGGAGGTTGAATACACCAGACTATCTCTGTGAATTAATATAAAATCACTTAATATTAATATCTTGATCATTTGTACCAAGCTGTTACTGCTAATTCAGGACTTCCGGTTCCTTGCAAGATTATTCAAAACAGTGATGGAAAATGTGTTGAACTAGACAGTGGTGATAATGAATATTCTAAAAGTCACAAGTATACACTTTAAAATGGTTAAAATGGGGAATTTTACATTATGTGAATTTTATCTTGGAAAAAAAAGATTCCCTCAAAATATTTTTTGGTTACTCCTACAATTATGCCTCATAAATGCTTACAAAACCAGTCTAAGACTCCTACTGACTTCTGGCTTCTACTACATGCCACTGATTTTTATATATATAAAGCATTAAGAAAAAGGAACCGAATATCCACAATCCAAAATCATATCACCACCCACCATCAACAAATATTAACATTTTGTCACATCATTAAAAATGAAATATAACATACAGTTGAAGACATTTTCCATCTCATTTATCTTTCTCTTCAAAGACAGTGACTCTTGTGAAATTGTTTTGCTTTTTTCCTGTAACACATTTAAAAATATTAAGCACTCATATTTTTAATGTGTTGTACACAATATTATTTTCTAAGTTTAAATTTGATAAATAAATGGTATCTTATGGCACACAAATTTTTATTCTTTACTATGTTTTCAGGATATTTGTTGAAACATGCAAATGTGTTTAATTCACTTTTACTGCTGTATACTATTTTATCATATGTATGCATTACAATTATGATGGACATGTAGATTATTTCCAGATATTTGCTGTTTCAAACAAAATGGCACACATTGTCATTGCCCATGTCACCATGTACACATTTAATGTTGATCTCATGTACACTATGAGTTTACTATTTCTATGAGTTTCTCAAAGGTATATATATATATGAAGTTAACTTTACACAGTATTTCCAAATTCCTCTCCAAATAAGTTGTTGCTATTTTCTCATATGTCCCCCTAACATTTGGTATATTTTCACTCATTTTTGTTTTCTTCATGGATGAAAAATAGCATCTCCTTATTTACATTTCATTAATTATTACAGTTTGATCTTTTTTTCTTAAGCTTTTTTGTCATTTGTCTTTCTTTCTCTGCAAATTTGTAGTTCATAACTTTTGCCAGTTTTCTGCCTGATGTTTGTCTCTCTTATTAATTTGTGGAAGTTCTTTTTATAGCCTGAGTTCTACTTCTCTTTTAATTATGTATCTCCAAATTTAAGATATATCATAAAAAATTTTAAATGTGTATATAAAGTTTACCAATCTCTTCTTTATGGTTTCAACGTTTGCATCTGGTTTGAGATTTTTTCCTGTCTTGTCACAAAGACATTAGTCTATATTTTATTAATAATTTTACATTTTTGCTTTTAACATTTAGGTATTTGTTCCGCATGGTAATTTTTTTGGCAATAGTCCTAATGTTTTTTTTTTCCCATGTATACAGACAATTGTCAGAGCAACTGTTACAAAATAGTGCACTTTTTTCAGCATGTCATTTATCACATACACTAAGTTTTTTTTCTGTTTAATGTATCTATTCATTTATCCTGAAGTTGTGCCACATTATCTTAAGTACTACAGCTTTATTATAAACAGGTTTTGATATCTGAAAGAGAAAGTACTAGTTGTGGGTTGGATTCCAAGGGGAAGAAGAGATCCCTAAGATCGATATTAACATGTCTGGAGATTTATTAGGGGTTCCTCTTGGGATTAAAATATGTGGAGAAGAAGGAAGCTGAATTGAGCAGGAGGAGAATTTGAGCAGTGATGTGGTACAAATAGAGGTCTCAGGCAATTGCACTGGGAGCTCTAGAGCTGAGACAGTCTTTCAGAGTTGTCCCAAAAGGGGATGAAGGACTGGGCCTTTAAACACCAGACTTGATCAGTAAACTACCTTGGACGAGGGTCATGGCCTTGGGCTGGATGGCTCCTTCAACTGAGGCAATATCTGAAGGGTTATGTTTGGAATTCAGAATACTTTAATTTTGTGAGGAGATGACATTTTATGATACCAAATTTACTCATTCATTGACCATAATCTTTCCATTTATTGGTCTTTTTTATGTTCTGCAATAATATTTTATAATATTTTTTATAAAGGTCTTGTGTATTATTTGTTAAATTTATTCTTAGGTAGGTCAGAGTTTTTGTTGCTGTTTCAATTGTGATTGTTTTTATTATTGTTACATTTTTAAAATTGTTTGAAGTGGTACATAGGAATTCAACTGATTCCTCTATCTTGATCTCATGCACGGCAACCTTAATGAAGCTTTATTATTTCTGTTGTCTGTAAATGCCCTTAGACTTTTAATGTAGGAAAAATATTGTAGCTAGCTATGACAATAAAGTGCAACACTAAATAAATGCAGTAGTAGCTGGCATTCTTATTCTATTCTTGACTTTAAAGAGAATGCTAAATAACTTTAATGAGGTTAAGTTCCCGTTAAATCCTAATTTTTTCCCTAAAGTGATTTTTAAATCAATGTACGATATTAATAACTTAATTCTGATGATATAGCACTATTATTATCTAATTTTACTAATGAGAATATTGAGGAAAATAACATCCAAAATCACACAGCTGATAAGTGGTAGGTAGAACTGGGATTTGAACACAGATGTCTGCCTTCAGAGCACATGTTCTCAACTGGGACCCTTATTGCCTCTCTCTCAAGTTCTCTAGCAAGCTCACCCAACTTCCTTGACATTATTTCACAGCATTTTATTTCTACCTTATTTTAATTTTCTTCCCTGACTTTCTTTTTTATTCAGACTCCTAGACTAATGATGAGATTCCTTGCTACATCCAGACTTAATTTTGTAGAGTGGGCAACACTTCTGACACTTTATCTTTGAGATTTGTGCAAGAATCTCAGTTCCAGCTCTCAGCTTTTGACAGACACACGGTGCCATTTATAGCCCTTGCCTGGCTATAAATCCCAATTTCCCAGACATTAGGGTTATATTTGGGAACAATACCTCACTGGTCAGTAGTCATGGCATTAGCTCACATGTTTACTACTCTGTTTTCATGTCTTTTCATTTTTTAACATGTAACATTTTTCTTTTTTGATCATATCTCACTGTACTTTTTTGTTATATTTTTACCCAGCATTTCTATGTGTTTGGAGTCATCTCAGTCCCAGTGTTGCTGGAATTCCCACTACTTGTTTGTCCCTTCTAAGCTCTTCTTAGCATTTCCCTGGGCTCTCCCTCCAGTCACTGTGTTAACCTGGCTCAGTCTCTCCAAATTTACTTAATGATGCTCAGCTTTGCAGTTACTTGTGAAGCCAGAGGGAGGAGATTCCCTCCTGTGTGTGACATTTAGGCTCTGGTAGAGGGACAAGGGACAAAGCAAGTGCCTAGGCCTATAGTTGGCTCTTTCAGTGTGCTCCCGAAGGAGTAGGTTTTAACCCACCACTCCTCTCCTGCCTGATTTTTATTATCTAATGATGAATGGGGCTTCAGTGGTACTGTCCACTCTCCAGGCCATGCCTTTGCTGACATCCAAACCCTCCCCATCTAGAAGCCTCAATAGATGCAGATGGACACTTGTGCAGGGACAAGGGTTAGGTAAGAGGGGGTGTCACCTCACATTGCATTGTAGAATTGCCTAATCTAATCTCCAGTCTACCAAGACCCACTACTATGTACTAAAAACAAAACAATCAAAAGTGATATGAATTTTGGTTTAAGAAAAATATTAAAACTTCTGTTTCAAATGGAGTTGTTTTCTTTGTAGTAATGAGATATCCCATCAATTCTTCCTTCATAAAAGAGAAGTAGAATGACTACAGGAATCCTGATTCTAGATCCCATCTTTATAAGGCTTTAAACTAGCATTTTAAGACAGAATGTTAAGCCTAGATAAGGTGTGAATATCTACAATTAAGAAGCTTATCTGGGTGAGGAGCAGTTCTACTGATATGGTAAAGACAAATTTCTTCATATTTATTTATGTACAATTTGAATTCCTTAAAACCCACCTATTGTTGAGGAGTATACCAGCTCTGAGATTTAACACATGCCTAGATTCATATAACTGTGATCACAGTCAGTGCATTTCCACCACTGCCAAAATTCCCTTGTGCTCTCTCCAGCAGTCATCTTCCCTGAACTAGAACCCTCAGTAACCACTGATCTGTTTTCTGTCACTAGTTTTGCATTTTCCAGAATGTCATAGAAAACAATCATACAGTATGTAGTTTTTTGAGACTAGCTTGTTTCACTTAGCAGAATACATCTGAAATTCATCCATGAATCAACAGTTTGTTCCTGTTTAATGCTGAGTAATATTTCATTGTATGGATATACTATAGTTTACTATTTACTACAGTTTACTTTAGTCATTTGCCTGTTGAAGGAAATTTGGTTTCTGTGTGTGTGTGTGTGTGTGTGTGTGTGTGTGTGTGTGTAAATGTAAGTGTTCATTTCTCCAGGGTAAATACTGAGGAGCAGGATTTTTGGGTCATGTAGTAAGTGTATGTTTAACTTCAAAAGAAACTGCCAACCATATCCTAGAGTGGCTGTGCCACAGTGTCTGAAAGTTCCTGGGGTTCCACAGTTTTGCCAGAAGTGCTAATTTTTTTTAATCCTCACCTGAGGATATTTTTATTGATTTTAGAAAATGAGAAATATTGATGTGAGAGAGAAAGATTAATCAGTTGCCTCCTGTAAGTGTCCTCCCCGGGGATCGAACCTGCAACTTAGGTAAGTGCCATGACAGAGGATCAAACTCATAATCTTTTGGTGCATGGGATAATGATCCAACCAAGTCCCCCACAACCAGGGCAGAAGTACTACTTTTTGTGGGGACTTTTGTTATTATTTTTTAAACTTAGACATTTTTAATAGGTGTGTAGTAGTATGAATAGCAAATAAGCACACAAAAAACAATATAGTTAATCATTAGGAAAAATACAAGTCAAGCTTTTTAAAAACTCTTATGAAAAGGGTGTTAAGCTTCATACTGAAGAGACAAGAAATATTTCTTTTTGGGAGGTGTATTGCAGCAATGTCAGAAGTATGACTCTCAATTATATATAGTTTGTGGATGGAAGAAGGAAAAAAAGACTTTCAATAAAGATTCTGGAAGAATGCCTGGTCAAACACACACACACACACACACACACACACACACACACACACACACTCCTCAGTGTCCTGAAAGTCACTTGCTGGGCATCTCTAATCTGTTGGAAATTGGTTGTAGAATTGATTCTCAAATAATGGATTTTGACAGTTGTTTTAAAAAAAGGTTTTACCTTTGCAGTTGAAAAGTGCAATTTTTCTGTGCTGTCTGAAAACTCAATGGTCCCTCCACTACAGAAACAATGTGTTACATACAGATAGAGGGGAAATATTATCGGGCACCAGTCCCACCAATGGGTTCCATAAAATTGAGGCCCTTCAGTGGTTTGTTCTTTCATACAGTGCCAGAAACTTGAGGTAAAACTATACCCATAGACTTAAACTCCTGCCGGAAGACCTTGCCCCCTACAGGTTATCTTCCTTAACAAGTTCCAAGAGCCTCTGTTTCGTTGGCCTTCTCTGGTTTCTCCTCAGCACATTGGAATTCTGAACCTTTCTCTCCTACTTATTTCTTCCTGAGACTTGAAGGAGTCCCAAGTCCAAGCCTCTTGGTCTTCTTTTGTGTCTCATCCTGCCTCCAACTCTCCCTGAACCTTAGCCCATGCTTCTAGCCAGGGACACTTTTCACTCTTTTAACCAGGCAAGACTTTCCAGGGTTGCAGCAGCTTTTTTCTCTGTGGTGTCCCTGAAGGCTCCCACAGAGTTCCTCCAATTTTGTCTTCCTACACTGATGATTTCTTCCCCTTTTTTTTTTCTTTGTCATCCCTAAGGGTATGTTTCTCTACATTGAGCTTTGGCAGCACTGTTAGCTAAATTCTGCAACTCACATTTGAGTCTTGACTTACTTTTCTTTTCCTTCAGATTGTAGTAAGTTTTTAATTAGTTTCTTCCTAACCTATTCCATACCTTCTCATTAGTTTTTTTGACCACCTCTGTGTCCATACACACTGTCAGTTAATTATTTAAAATTATTTAAGTGCAATCCTAAATTGAGGGCCCCACTGTTCAGTGATTGATTAGCACATTAAGAATGCTTATGTTTTTCATGTGCTTCATTATAGGGCCATTTCTATGGTCCATTGCATCAGGAAGGTATTTTGGAGTCAATTATTTTGATCTATTCATTCTGGAAATAAGAGATAATATTCTTTGAGAGGAAGTATGGCCTGAGAGAATTATGACTAGAGCTTGGCACTTCAGGCACAGACAGATTCTAGTCCTTATTCTGTTGATGACTTATGATAGGACGTTGAAAAGCCATTTAGAAGTATGCTTGTCTATTAAGTGAGGATAAACCACCTCACAGGTTTCAGGTGAGGAATGCCTTGCTAAGTCACTTTCCTAATACATAGTGTTAGGGACCTAAAAGCCAAAAAAGTGGGGAAATGGCTCTCTGAATATCATTACATATTCCTCCCTCCTAGGTGAGTCAATTATTTTAGGCAACAGAACTCATGCATGGAACCTAGAAAAAAAACTACCTAAATCACAAATGAGACCATTCTTTCAGGCAACTACCATTTGATATGTTCAGGTAGACAAAGATTTTTAGATGAGGTTAATCTAATTTTTAGTGAGAAGGAAGGCTCCTTTTTTTCCATGTTTGGTGTTTAAGTCTTCTAAGTGGAATTTATGGAATGGCCTACAAATTTTGGATCTGAGGCCTAAAACACAAAAGGCTGTATTTACAAGAGCAAATTAGATTGGAGGTCTAAATTGGGTCCACAGAATTTAATCATCAGTGAAATATACCTATTTCTGTCAACTTGGCCTTTTTACTCAGTCTTGTCTGTGGAAGCATTTAAGTTTTCTGATGTGTACTTGAGAATATACAATAATAATAGTCTCTGCCTACCTTCAAAGTTTTGTTATTATGTGCCCCTGGAACTAAAAAGGATTCCAACTGTAGCTGTTCAGCTCCCTCTGGACATAGATGAGGCTCTGCTGGAGGTTGATCATTAAGCCCCAGGATCAGAACTATGCTTGTTTTAATCTCATTACTATAGTAGGCACTAAATTGGCAGCTCAGGAAATAACCTCTTCAGTAGGAATCTGCAATGGAAATCCCATATCAAAGCAGAATCCTTAGTTCATTGTGTACTGATCTACAGGACACCCTCTCACCTTCCTTAAATGCCTTTAGCAAGTAGTTGTTTTTCCCTCTGCCAGCTATAGTCCTTTTCATCTTCAGAGTAAGTTTTAATAACTCTTCCAACTTTTTAGTCTAAACCATCTGAATTATAATCCACAGTTTAAGGATCAAAGGTAATTAACACTGCTTCAGATCCTGAACCTCAAACTCTAGTCAATGAGGAAGTGTCATTCATGTTGAGGTGGGAAAAAATAAGTAAAATAATAGAAGCAAAAGGAAGAACTGAGGAAGAGGAATGCACATGTCTAAAGAACAAACAATGAGTGATAGAGAGTCTGGTTCTTTTATGGAGCTGAGCAATCAACATGGCAGGGTAAAGATGAGGGAGTAGACTCAAAAATTTAAAAAGGTAGATAGTGCAGCAAACTGGGAACATTAGAAACCATACTAAGGAGTTTGGATTCTATTTCAAAGCTATTGAAGGATTTCCAGCAGGGTTGTAATAAGATAAAATTTTTGTTTTGGGGGCAAACAATCTGGTTCACACGTAGAATAGAGATTTGAGGGAGGTGAAATATGTAGGACTTGTGGGAGGAAGTTGTAGAAATCTGGAAAGGACATGATATTGGCCTGAACTTGAATATTGCAGTAGGAATGAAGAGAAATGCATGAATAGGGGAGGATTTCAGGACAGAGAATTGGTAAGTTTTGGTGAAAAACAGAATAAAAAGGTGAAACGAGAAGAATTTGCTAAGTTTCTCTCCAAATATGTAGTTTAAGCAACTGGATGGTGAAGAAAAGGGGTTAATTTTATTTTAGAGAAGTTTGAGACACCTGTCAGAAATCCAAGTAGAAATACTCAGACAACATTTAAATAGCTGTATCTGCCTATTATGGAAGAAAGGTTTAGGTTAGAGAAGTATATCTACAATTTGTCTGTACACAGATATTTGAAACCAGGGGAGTAGATGAGATTACTAATAGAAAAAAAAGAGAGGGCGGGAGGGAGAGACAAAGAGGGAAGACAGAGAGAAGGAGAGAGAAAAAGAGGAGTAGAAGGAGGAGGAGATGGAGGGGGTGGAGGAAGAGAGGAGGAAGAGGAGAAGGAGGCAGGGGAGGAGGAAGATAAGGAAGAGGAAGGGAAAAGGGAAAGGGAAGGGGAAGCCCTTGCTTTGTCAATCATAGAGGTGGATAATCTAGTGAATATTTCAAAGAACTGAATTCAAAAATGAAAATTCCCAAAAGTCTAGACTCTAAGTGAGTATTGTCTGGGCCAGGAAATGAGAATGGACTGGGCTTTATGCCTTCATCTTCCTCTAACTTATTTTTGTCCTTTTTTTCCCCCTCTACTCTTTCCCCACATACTTACTAATTCCTCATCATTCTATTTCTTCATTCTTCTTGACTATCTCTCATTCTCTTTATTTCCTTTTCAGCCCATCTGTCATTTGTCCTTACCTCTTTCTTTCCCTATTTTTAAAGTTTATTAAGCATCTATTATGTATAAGACACTTGAAAGGAATCAAATTGACCTCAAAGAAAAGAAAATCTAATTACATAAAAGGGACACATATCTTAATGCAATCCTTCAGTCTCGAATGTGCTTCCCTATTCCTACTATTTCTGCTTCCCTTTATGCCTCCCATTGACATCTTTATTCTTGCATGCAGTACCTAAGAGCAGCAGCTCATTTTCAACTGGTAATTGAGTTGCACTATAGTTTTTGGGTTGGTGACCTTGGGCTTCAGCCACGTGCAGGTCTCAGTAGAAGGACAGGCATGCCTACCACTTGCCAGCAGACTACCATGGACCAATTAAGCCTCAGTGTCCTCATCAGAAAAGAAAAAATAATAATAGTGTTTCTTTCTTAGAATTATTGTTAGGTTTAAGATAAGTACGTAAAATACATAAAAGAATGTCTGGTAGAGAAGTACTGCTCATTAAAAAGAACTATGGTAATATCATCATAGATATTAAGTATTATTGAGTCATATTCTACATTTTGTTTAAAAACTTGCTTTGAAATTATTCTTTTATAGCTGTTAAAAATAATACATAAGTAAATGAAGTTGCTTATTTATCACATGGTCTTTGATGGGGATAGTGGTAGGTAGGAGGGTTATCTTACTCTGTGGGAACCAGCATAGAAGCATTTTGCCTGAAAATGGATAAATGAGGGGCAATATTCCATCTTTTATCCCTCTAACCTCCCATCCTTCCCCTTCCAATGATTAGGTAAATCATGCTTTCTTAAATGAAAAGGGATAATGGTTTCTTTATGTTTAAATTTAGTTCTATGCTATAAAGTTCTAACTCTACCCAGGGACATGGGCTGCTTTCTGTTAAGAAGATCCCATGAAAGCGTCAGGCTAATGTTTTTTTCCAGAACTGTGTTTTTGGTATGCTGTTGGCACTGACAGTCCCTATGGTTACGCACTCTGTTAGCCAGAGCACTTTCCGCAAGCCAGCAGAGGAGTAGGGACCAGAATGCGGGAGGCAGCAGGCAAATGCTCAGCAAGCAATCTGTCAGGGGAAAGTAATGGGGTAAGAATGATAGATGAAAGAGTGGCTTGTGAAACAGAGACAAGCACAGGCGAGAGGAATAATAACTGGGCTGAAAAGGACTTTGAATATAAAACAAAAAAAATTACCAAAAAATAACATAGGAATAAAAATATAATAATTATTAATTCAAAGATAGATCACAATGAACTTTAAGTTCCTAAATTATTATATGAAGAAAAAAAGGCTATTTATTTTGTGACCATAAGGCATTTAGAGTTATTTTATAGCTTAAAATAGTTTTTAATTAAAATTCCAAAGTCAAACCTATTTGATGATACCAATTTCCCCAAAACCCACAGCTCCAGAACAATGGTTCTTCAGCTTTTTGGAATCAAGAGATATTTTAATAAATATTATGTGCATAATTCTATTAATTTGTGGACATGCTAAAGCCTATTTATTGACTCCAATATTCTCTGATAAAAACACTGAATAAAATCTTTTACTCTCATTTGAGTAATGCCTTCACTGAAAGAAATCATTATTTTTAGAAGGGAATCGTGAGATCCTCAAATGGTAAACATTGAGAAGGACAAAAAATTATTATTTAGTCTTAAATTCTAAAAAACATTAAAACTTCATCCTGTGTGTGTTGTAATACAAAATAAATATAACATTAACAAAGCTGTCAGTTTGATTTGATAACCTCTGCTTATGTGTTTTCTCTAAGGGCCCGAATTATGTAAAGGGAAGTGAAAATTGTACATTTCAGCTGATTTACTTTATGTAGGTTGCTTGTCTGGTCAGAGGCAAGGGGTCTTCAGGAAAAAAAAGAGGCAGGGCAGAGAGAAAGGGAGTCAAAGAGGGACTGTGAATTAGGGAGGGATTTTCAAACCTCCTGTGTATGGGGAACAGATGATGAATGCAAGATCAAAGAATTAGAATCAGGAACTGGTCAAAACATATAATTGACATGATATAAAGGCTCGGTAGAGCATATGTCTTAAGACTCAAAAGTGAAATTTAAGAAATCATGAATTGCTAAGTGCAGTGTAACAGAATCCTAGGTTGGAACCTAGAATAGAAATAGTTCATCAGTGGAAAAGCTGGGCAGATCCAAATAGAATCTATGGTTTAGTGGATAGTATTGTAGTAATGTTAATATCTTCATTTTTATAAATATCATGATTATGTATAAGTTTAACATTGGGGAATGTTGAGTACTATCTTTGTAACACTTCCATAAATTTAAAATTATTCTGAAATAAAAAGGTTAAAATTTTTAAAGTATGCATAGAGAAACTAAAAATAGATCTTGAAAATATGAAATCATCAAATATGATTTCAGAAAACAAAGTGCTGAACCATCTTACTTTGAAAAAAAATATTCTAGCCAGGTTCTCAGTAATCTACTCTCCTATTTCAACTCCCTTACTATTAAATACTAAATACTTTCTATTCAATTCTGTCCCTCTAACCAGGCTTCTTTTCATTCATGAGGGAAGGAAAATGCCTGGTTGACCATACTTAGCCTCTCATATCTTTAATTAGCCCTTCTATTTTGTGCAGTAAAAGATTTCTCTTTAGCCTTTCTCATAGACAAAAGTAACCCTGCAATCAATCATTTTTGAACTGTTCAAATTTGCTTAAAAATTCAGTTCCTCCTAAGATCCTATCTATGCACATTCAGTTTAATTAGGTGGGAAAATATCTACTGTGTACAATTAAATGGATGCCTTGTAGCATGAACAGTAGGGGAAGAAAATACTGCTTTTCCGATGTTAAGCAATTATATATTCCGGCTTCATACAAACAGATCCACTGCACATTTTTTTAATGTAAGTCAATACAACAAATGTTTATTGAGAGCCTTTTATGAGTAATGTGCTGTATTAAATGATGGAAAAAGAAGGCTAATATTAAATCCCTAACTTCAAGGAGATTCCATTTTTGAAAGGGCACAAACAGGAAAAGAGGTAATTTCAGTGTATTAAGTGGTATTTCAGAAGACCTGAATAGGGTCTTATAGAATTGTATGAGGAAGGTATTGGGACTATGGACAAATGTGTATTTAACCATTCTTTTTCCCTTTTAACCATTGTCTAACACCTGTTAAAGAGACTAAAATGTTGTCATTCTCATGGCTTAAAAAAAGATGTTTTTTCCCCACACAAAGGATCTTTAAATTCTTCTGCTTGAGACACAATGTGTCTATGACATGACATTTTCTATGAAACATATTGTTGCATTTTGTTTAACAAGTTATTTTACCAATGACTATTTATCATCTCTTCTGTGTTTGTCTAATGAACAACAAGCGTGAGGTGACAAAATAAACCTCAGCATAACAATAAAAAGGCAAGCATGCATCATCAACTTAGCAGGGGTAAAAAAGGAATAAACAAAAAGAGCATAGACTCAGTTGTTTCTGAATACCAGGAAAAGACATCTGTGTTTCTGAACAAGTTAATAGGATAAACTGTGCCAACTACTTGGAACCACTGAGAAAAAAGAAAAAGTCAGCCAGATTTTAATACAAAAAATCCATTATTAAGCTGTATTGAGATACCTCAACAGTATGCAGCCAATCAAGAAGCCAACAAAGCAGCCATAAGATTTCAAATATCTCCACACACAGTAATTTCTCCTACCACTACCACTAATTCAACCAAGAGAAATACATCTAGAACTACTCATGTATCCATGGTATGTTATTATGGCCATTCAGGTTGTCATGAGATAATACCACAGACTAGGAGGCTTACACAGAAATTTATTTCTCACAGTTCTAAACGCTGGGAAAGTCCAAGGTCAAGGTGCCAGCAAGGAAGATTTCATTCTGAGGCCTTTTTGCTGGGTTTGTAGATGGCTGCCATCTTATTCTGTGCTCACATGGCCCCTTCTTCGGGAACTGGGGTGAGGGACAAGCTCTTCAGTATCTCTTCTTATAATGACATTAGTCTTATCAGATTAGGGCCTTCCTCTCATAAACTCACTTACCGTTATTTCTTTATAGGCCCATTTACAAATATAGCTATACTGCATGTTAGAGTTTCAACATGTGAATTTGGGGGGACACAAACATTTGGTCCATAACAACTCACAAAAGAAGAGGTGGGCTGGGTGTGGGGGTGAAGAATACAAACTATCAGTTGAAAAAAATACAAAATTACAGGTTAAAAAGTTAGTTCATGGATACACATCTTCTAAATGCAGTGTCTACTACAGCAGCATTTCTAGAGATGTCAGTGCCTTCGACGCGCTTTCCTGAATGTCAGAATGAACAGGATGTTCTTGGAAAATGGCATATCACCCATGATAGGAAGCAATGTAGTGGCTGAATTAAAACTAAAAAAAAAGGCAGTGGATGAAAAGAAGTTACTAGTAGATGAATAGTAATATTCTGCAGTAGGGTATATTTAAAAATCTGAGAAATAATAATTCTAAACTGATATTTACATTAAAATAATATGTTGATGAATTTCTTAAAGCAGCTCTGGAAGCATGTTTAAATGTTTTGGAAGCATTTGAAGAGGAACTGTGGAGCTGTGGCGTGTGCATGTGTGTGTGTGTGTGTGTGTGTGTGTGTAGTTCCCTAGTTCTATCCTGTACATATGAAGTGCCCTAAAATAGAACATTTTACCTGTGTCTCAGCATCCACATTAATTATGTAGAATGCTATTAAGAAATATTTTCTCATAATTTATCACATTAAGACAGAGCAACATTTTTTTTTAATTGAGGGAAAGGGATTTTTAGCGCACACACAAATACAGCTCATACACTTGAACAATGCACTTAGCATCACTAGTCATCAGATTCCTGAATTGTACAACAAAGATGTTAAAATATGATCTCCAAGATTCCTTTCAATTTTCCAGACTATGTTTTTTATGCGATTAAACTTATATGTATGAAAACATTCCAGGAAATCTTTTTTCTTAGATAAAATTTTACTCCTGTTTTCTTATTATTTTAACTTAAAAATATCATTTTACCTTTGTGTATATTTTAGGCTTTATAAATCAATTTTCTAATTTTGTATTTTTTCTCACCATACCCTGTGAGGAGGAATTTGTTCTCTATTTTTCAAATAAGGTTACTGAGTCCAGAGAGGTGAACTGACCTGATAGAAGTTATATCACTAGTAAATGGCTAAGACTCAAGTTATCGTTTTGGCCAGTATCCTTTCTACTCTACCTTTCTACTAACAAACTTTATTCTTCAGGCAACATAAATAATATTTTCCAATGAAAAAAGAATTATTATTATTTAATTAACTATATTATTCCATAAATATTCCATTTATTGAATACACCTCTGCTGTGCTTTGAGGTTAAAGTAATTAAATCAGAGTCTCTCCAGGATGCTTCTTCAGAAAGGAAATATAAATCTATAGATATGTTTGTAAAACTGAAGTTTCCACCAGTTTATAATATTTTCCACTTACTTACCCACTTTACTAATTTTTAGTCTTCCTAAATTTTACTCCTTCCATATGCTATGAGATAAAAGATGCCTTCTTTGACATTACTTAGGATATACCCAAATGTGCCTTGACTAAAAGATGAGGCAAGAGGTAAATATAAAAGGGGGAGGTGTAGAGTTATACACATATTTTCTGTGTGGGTGCTTCTTGGCTCTCAAACATGGGAACTGGCTGCTTTGTGCTATTAGACTAATGTAAAACAATGGAGGGTAAAGATAAAGCCTTCATAGCATTGGCAGATTTCCAAATAAGAGTTCTAATGACGGTGGACATAATAAAAGTTCTGACGAAAGAGAGCAATTTCACAAATATGATAATTCATTAGCCCTGGCTGGTATGGCTCAGTAGAATGAGCACTGGCTTGTGAACTGAAAGGTCGCTGGTTCGATTTCTGGGCAGGGCACATGCCTGGGCTGCCAGCTGGGTTCCCAGTTGGGGGCATGTGAGAGGCAACTGTTTCTCTCTTGCACAATGATGTTTCTCTCCCTCTCTGTTTCCTTACCTTCCCCTTTAAAAATAAAGAAAATTCTATAATCTTATAGTGTCTTGATGTCATACAAAGATCACCTAATATTTTCATATTAAACCATTTAAAGTTGAACATTCACTGTGCTGGCATAGTTACTGTAATGTATTTCTGTTGTCTAAGCTACCAGCAGCTATGAAAAATTTAGAAAGACATTTCCTAAATTATATTTCTCTATATTATTAATAGAGAACTGAAAACATAGGGACTTTGAAAAAAGGATATACTTGGTAGTTAAGAGCTCTAACTGAAGAGACACAATGATATTCTATATTTGAAGGGCTAGAATGAAGTTGGATTTGGAAGTGGAGGACTGAAAAGTATGCAAGTTAACAGACTGAGGTGAAAAATGCTCTCTAGGGCCTAGCTAGTCTGTGTCTGTAGGGTCGACAGGAAGGGAGAGCTTAGACTTGAGGTAGTGGTCACCAATGAGGCTATATAATAGGGAATTTTTATACCTCCTCAATTAGTGACTCATTAAAATTTACTGAGGAGGGCCACATTCTGTTCAAATATCTCCATATGTCACAACCAAGCTTTCTAGGAGGTTTTACTTCCAAGCCCTTCAGGCAAGACAATTACATTCTTATGTTAAATTGGCAACTGAAGTCAGAAAAGCGGTTCCTTGGGAGTCGTGAGGTCAGGGTACATTGCTAAAAAATATTTCATTTCTGACCCAAGGGATTCTTAACATTAAAATAAACTACTTGGTTTCATTTGTAGAAAAAAAGCACATTTTGCATTACTGAAACATGGCTGAGAAGCATTTGTGTCAAATAACTCTTAGATATGAAAGGAAATATATAACAAGTGCCTTCATTAAAAAGTAAGGGCTGCTTTATTAGTATTCACTCTTTGTAATCATTGTTTCATGGTAAAGCTGGAAAGAAAAAAATGAGCCAAGGAAAAAGAAAATGCTAGTGGCTGTTGTGTTTGTTTTGTGTTTTTACAACACTGTGCGCATACTATACATTCCTCACCATGCTTACATAATATGAGGTTATATAAGAAAGACCTTACATATTTTTAGCCAGATTATATAGTGTTATGTTTACCATGGAAAGCTCTATATCCTGTTCCTAAGACTATGAAATGTTAAAGTTTTGAAGGAAGCAAGTAATAAACAAGGTAGAAATATATTTTAATTGTCTTGGAATTCATAATTAATACTAATGACTTGTTGGATGTTCTCAAACTCTTTTGATAACAGAAACAGTCTGATTAAGGCAGCTCCACCCACATGAAAATATAAGTTTCCTCTATAAAATGACATTTAAATTTTGTTCTAGTATGATTAGCATAAATATAAATGATCCTATTTTAATTTAAGTATATTTGTATTTAAACGTTTTATTAATTGGATCTATCAGAAATTTATGATTTCTTTGCACTTATTTGATTTTACTGTTAGGACTTACATTTGAGAACATTAAAAGCAGTATGTATTTTGATTTTGCTCTTTACTATATGTACTTTATTTTGTAACATAAATGTTGAACTATTACTTTAAAAACTTGGTAAAATAACCCAGATGATATCAATATTTAACTAAGCCATTCTTAGGGAAAAATTACTTAAGTAAATTCTGGAATAGTCCCTGGAGATAATCAACTAAACTGTTAATGCCACAACCCAGGGAATCTAGCCATATGCAATCATGGTCCAAAACTGTGAACATGAGCTGTGACCAGAGCGTGGTCAGATCTTAACCCTGCAGAAGGATGAATATGCTTTGTTTTTTATAGGATATTTTCTAGGCATGGAAAGCAAAAACTATAGGTGAATCTCATGTGATTTTTTGGTTCAACTAATAGAAATTGGAGCTTTCAGTGTTAAAAGTGAGGAAGTCCTAGGCAAACCAGGTTGAGTTGGAAATTTACCTTGCCTTTTCGCCTATGTGGAAAATGAACATATTGTCTAGGGATATAACTTTCATTTTGAGGCTATAAGGACAAAAGATTTATGCATATAAAAGTGCTAATAGACAGGGAAAAACCTAGGTCTCTAATGTCTTATCTGAGCTGCTGTATCAGCTTTGAATTGACTGCCTCTAAATTTCATATTAAAAAAGAAAACCTATGTGGTGTTTTCTAAGTCACTGTAATAGTATTTCCTATTAAATACAGCCAAATGCATTCTGAACTCATGGACACACCCAGCTGGCTATAGAGATTCAGAGAATCTTTTTGAAAAAGAAGATAATTAAGCTGAGTCATGAGTAATGTGTAAAAATTAACAAGGTAGAAAATAAAAAGGATTTTAGCTTGAGGTAAAGCCACAGTAGGCACTTCATGGCCTAAAACTCCAATAGAAAATCAGTAGTCTCTCTGACATGAAGAATCAGAGGACAAAGTCCAGGACAGCCACAGCCAATGGGGGGCAACAGTGTGTGAGAGAGGGGGAGTGCATAATTCAGCAAAGGAGAAATCCAGAAAATATTAAAGGCAGCCATAGGAAAATGACCTATAAACACAGGGAACCAATGATCAGATAACTGCTTATTCCTTCTCACAAACAATGGAGACCAGAAGATAGTGAAAAAAATTTTTTTAAAGTGCTGAAAGGAAAAATCTATCAACCCAGAATGATAAACCAAGTGAAAATATCCCTCAAAACTAAAGGTAAAATAAAGACATTTTCAGATAAGGAAGACAAGTCATTGTCAGACATTACAAGAAATTCTCAAGGAAGTTGTCAGAGTGATGAGAAATGGTATAGATGAAAGCTCAAAACTTGAAGAAATAAATAGAATCTGAAATTGTAAATATATTGGTAGATATAAAAGATTGTATCATCTCTTATTAAAATAAGTGACTGTTTTAAAAATATTTTACCGTCGTGTTGTAGGGTTTAATTGTTAACATGTAATAATGATGATTTCAGCATAAAAAATGGAGATTTGCAATAAGTGGATCTATACAGGTACAAGGTTTTCTATATTTTAATTAAATAATGATAACTCTAACCATGCTGTTAAGTGTTCATTGTATATATTTAGAGGTATAGCTAAAAAGCCAAGAGATATACTGAAATGGACTTCTAAAAAAATTCAAGTAATCCAAAAGAAGGTAGTAAAGGAGGACAAAAGGGAATCAAACCAGAGGGGAAAAGCAAAAATTAAATAAAAGCACTAAATCTAACCATTGCAATTATAATAAATGTTAGTGAACTTAATGCTCCAATTAAAAATTAGAGATAATCAGCCCTGCCTGGTGTGGCTCAGTGGATTGAGTGCCAGCCTGGGAACCAGTTTGATTCCCAGTCTAGGGCACATGCTTGGGTTGCAGGCCAGATCCTCAGTAAGGGGCATGTCAGAGGCAACCACACATTGATGTCTCTCTCTCTCTCTTTCTCCCTCCCTTCTCCTCTCTAAAAATAAATAAATAAATAAATAAATGAAATCTTAAAGAAAAATTAGAGATAATCATAAGGATTGTCCCCCCAAAAAAAGTCCAAATATGTGCTACCTACCGGAAAAAAATTTTAAATACAGACACAAATAAGCTGAAAGTAAATGGAGAAAAGATACACCAATGCAAACAAGTATAAGAAAGATGGCGGAGGGCTTGATAACAGATAAAATTACACTTCAAGACAATCAGAGATAAAAAGGAACATTCCATAAAGATAAAAGTTTAACTCACGAGGGAAATAACAATCATAAATATGTATATAGCTAATAATACAGTTTTAAAATATATGAAACATAAGCACTCCTATGTTCATTGCAGTGTTATTTACAATTGCCAAGATATGGAAGGAGCCCAAGTGTCCATCAATCAATGAGTGGATAAAACAACTCTGGGACATTTACCCAGTGGAATTCTACTCAGCCATAAAAAAGAAGAACATTTTACCCTTTGCAACAACATGGATGGAACTGGAGACAATTATACTAAGTGAAATAAGCCAGTCAGAGAAAGACAAATACCATATGATTTCACTTACACATGGAATCTAACAAACAAACTGAACTAACAAGAGAAACAGTGACAGACTCATAGATGGAGAATAGATGACAGTTCATGGGCAGCAGGGGTTAGAGGGTGGAGGGACTGAGCAAAAAAGAGAAAGGACTCAAGGACATGGACAACAGTGTGGTGAATGCTGTGGGGAGGGGGTAAAAGGGGACGAAATGGTAGTGGGAAAAATATAATAGAGATTAAATAAAAAATAAAATATATGAAACTAAAATTGACAGATTTAAAGGGAGACATAGACAATTTCATTATCATAGTTACAGATAGCAACAGTGGTCTCACAGTATTTGATAGATAATCTAGGCAAAATTCAGTAAAAACGTAAGCGATATGAATGGCACTGCCAACCACTTGGGCTTAAATGACACTCCCAGCAACGACAGAATACACATTATTTTCAAGTGTACACGATATGTTCACCAATAAGGGATATTATTCATACAGAGTATGTTTTCTTGTCATAGTGGAATTTTAAAAAATCAGTAACTGTAAGATAGCTAAGAATTTACTGAGATTAGAAAGATATGGGAAGACAAGTAGGATGAACTGAAAAGATAGTAGTGTTGAAACTTACGATCAAATACTCTCACATGAAGTTATTATTTATCAACATAACAAAGACAAAATAATTATTTTAAAAGCCCAAACTCCACTCTTGCATAATAATCAAAGCCTGCGAAGAATATATAAGTGTGAAGATACTCAAATCAAATGTGGGGAAAAAAAGAAACAGACTATTGAATAGACTAATTAGCATTTAGGGTAAAAATGAACATTTCTAGGACAGGTCAACAGTGGCCATTTCATTCAGAAATCCTCGTGCCTATATTGAGAAAAATGAGCTTTACAACTCTGGTTCCTGTTCAATTTGGGGAACCCAGAGTGCATTAATTCAACTCTTTGTATTGTAGTTTTCTGTTTATTCTTATCAAACTTGGCCGTGGCTGTTAGAAGAATTAATGAATTAACAACATGAAATCATCTGGGGTTATTTGAGAAGATGGTGTTCATTTTGGTTTTATGTCCTTAGAGTAGAAGTGCTACTGGATGTTCAATGTTATACTGTACACTTTCCTTCTAGAGCAGAAATTTGTGAATACAATTCTTATTTGATCACAGTCTCTTCTATTTGGTGGTGCATAAAGCTAACATTTATTTAGAGTTGTCTAAAAGGGGAAAACTTATGGATCAGAGGCACAGACTTCAATCATCTGGCTGACAGCTAAGTTACACTTTCATAGCTGAGTAAATAAATGGTGGTTAAATTCTCATGTCTAGAGCGGGTTTCACCCCATGGAGCCCTCTCTCTCCAAGTATCCTTGTTGGCCAGTTCTTGACCAAAGGCTATAGAATGTAGAATCCTGATCCAATAAATGATAGCATTGTAGAGGCACAGTGCTGTGCATAGAAATAAAGCCAAGTTTTCATTTCTTCTTTGGAAAACTTACTTAATTGTAAAAATGTAAGAGCGGTTTGAAAATGTTTTTTGATTCCTTAATGTACCACTATATTTGGGTGAAATATATTCTTAAGACAGATTTAAGCAAGGTAATTGTGCAATTTGTCCAAAATCCTGTGAGAATTATCTGACTAGATCATATCTTTTTTTCAGTGTTTTCATAGTACAATGTTTTTTGAGTATGTTGCAATTTTACAGATACTTTTGTGACTATTTGAATGACGTTGTTCTTCTCTACCAGACTTTAAATTATAAAGGCAAAGAGTATGTTTGTTTTGTTAACAATTACATTTTTTCCACTTAGCATAGTGACTGGTACAAGGTGTGCATTCAATAAATATTTTAATAGGAAAAAATAATAAAATAACAGTCTTTCAGCCCCATCCGTATTTCCTCATCCATATAATAAAACACCATTAGCTGGTTTAAAAATATTAGCTGACATACATTAATGTTCTTTATGAACAGAAAACTTCTTTGCAAATCTTATGCCATTTTATTATTTCTTTGATCCTTATTCCCCTTATCTCTCTCAGTCTTTTCCAAGAGTTCTTAACATATCATTCCTTTCTCCAACTCCTCCCTTCTTCCTTTGCTATGTCCCCCTCTCTGTGTCCTTCTCTTCTCCCTTTGTGTTCATTACCTTCCACTCAGGTCCTCCTCCCTGAAAAAGAGGATGATGACAGTGATGATATTGAAAACAACTACCATCATAGCTAAGAATCTAGGATTGTGTAGTATTTCATCAGGATAATAAGGGTGGGAGTACTAAAAACGAAAGTACACATGGTTGCCCTGGCCAGTGTGAGTCAATTAGTTGGAGCATCCTCCCATAACCAAAAGGTTGCAGGTTTTATTCCCAATCACAGCTCATGCCTGGGTTGTGGGTTCAATCCCTGGTCCAGGTAAGTATGATCCTCAGTCTGGGTGTGTACAGGAGGCAACCAATTGATGCTTTTCTTGTACATTGATGTTTCTCTCTCTCCCTTTCTCTCTCTCTAAAAAGCAATGAAAAAATGTCCTCAGATGAGGATAAAAAAAAATTCAAAAAAAAGTTCACATGCTCATGATTTCCCAAATCTGTAGAAATTATATATATATATGTGTGTGTGTGTGTGTGTGTGTGTGTGTGTGTGTGTGTGTTTTGTCTTGGAAGTTTCTCTACATTCTATGGTATTATTTAATACCTACAAGTTTCTCTTTTTGAAAAATAATAAAAGAAAATTGTAAAAACACTGATGTCTAACTGTTTCAGCCATCAGAAAGATGAGGCTATTTTATAGCCTTGTTTCTCTTCCTCTCAACTATGAGCTATTATATAACACTTAAGTTTATTCCAGTTAGGGACCAACTTACTTGCTCAAACCCAAAGTCCTTGCAGAGTGTCTTTGGTTCAATGTTATAGCTATTTCCTCAACCTTTACATATTTGTAGCTTGTTAAATGGTGAAATAAACATTTATTGGTCTAATACTTTCTTGCAGGATTTAAATCAGGCTTAAACATAGGCTAAAAACTTATAGAAGACAAGACTACATCCCATTGTTTAGCCTGTATATTCCAAGTTTTCTATTGTTATATTGCAGACTGCTCACAAACAAGTGACTTAAAACAATTGTTATATCTGTTCAAGAATTTGGGTAGAATTCAGTTGAATAGTTCTTCTTCACCATGCGGCTTCATTTGGGGCCATTCCCTAGGCTGCATTCAGCTGATGGATCAGCTGCATGCTCTGTTCAATTGTGGCACTGAAATAACTGCCACTTGAACGCCTAAGATGACTTCATTGACATATGTTATCTTAATTGAGAGAAATAGAACAATTACGGAATGGATGGGCACTTCTTTTTTTAATGCTCTCTCTCTCTCTCCAGTACAGTAGTTGGATCTCTTTACATGGTAGTTTTAGGCTCTAAGGAGGAAGCAGGCACTCTCTTAAGGTCCAGCATTGGAAGTTACACAGCCTCACTTTCATCACATTGTTTGCCAAAGCCAGACACAGGGTGAGCCCAGAATCAAGTAGTAGAGGAAGAGAGACTTCACTTCTGGATGGGTGAGTAGTAAGGACTCCTTGCAAAAGAGCATGTGGAATGGGAGATATGGTTTCCACCATCTTTGGAAACAGTATCTACATAACTGGGTACATTTCCTATTGAGTAGTTTTCTTCAAATAATTTTGGAATTAGTGTCTTCAAGAAGAAAGGAATATAGCACTATACAAAAGAGAGATGTTCTTGACCTCATGGCCTACAATTCAGTGGGAGAGACAAACAAGTAAAATGTATAGGAAAGATGTCAGATGATGTAGCAGTTAGGAAAGTAAATAATGTTATAGACAAAATGGGCAATATGGGAAAAGTTTAATAGAAGTCAGTAACTGATACAATTAATAGAAAAAAAAGAAGAAAGGAATCTAAGACATTGCCTAGTTTAACATGTCAACCAATCAATAATCATATATATATGCTGGGCAGATTATTAACTTTCTATGCCCGAACACTTAACTGTGAGAGGGCACACAGCATTTCAAGAAGCTCATATTTGGACTACTTTAATTTCTTCTAGTTTATTTTTTTAAAAAGATTTTGTTTGTTTATTTTTAGAGAGAGAGGAAGGAAGGGAGAGAGGGAGAGAAACATCAATGTGTGGTTGCCTCTCGAGTGTCTCCTACCAGGGACCTGGCCTGCAACCCAGACATGTGCCCTGACTGGGACTCAAACTGACAACCCTTTGGTTCGCAGGCCAGCACTCAATCCACTGAACCACACTAGTTAGAACTCTAGTTTTCTTAAACAGTATGTAAACAGAATCTACAGATTGCATTTGGTTGATAAGTCTCTCAGATATCTTTTACTCAACAACAAAAATATTTTTAATCATTATTATTTGCAATTTATTTGCTAAAAAAAGGCTCATTTATCTTACAGAAATTCCCCCATTCTGGACTTGGCTTATTGCTTCCTTAGGTTGTTGTTTAGCATGTTCCTCTATCCTCTGTTATTTTCTGTAAAATGGTAATTCATGGATAATTGAATTTAATTTTCTTCACACAACTACACCTTGGGTGATGCTGAGTTCTTTACATCAAATCATGTCTAGAGGCACATAATGCCTGGTTGTGTCTTTTTATGATTTAAAATTTATCAGTGGGTTCAGGTTCTGTCAGCCTAATCTCCAGTATGAGGTTCCTCCTGAATTATTCTCTTAATTGTTTTAGCAGTCAAAATGTATTATTTCATTAGGTGTTGCAACCTGATTATTTCCTTATTCTATCATCCTGCATTTAGTAGCTGAAATTCTTCTGTTAAGAACTTTTGCTCATCAACTATTTGTTTACACAGTTTGTATAACAAGAAAAAAATGCTTGGTTACACAGTTTCTAAAGCAAGAGAAAAATATTTTAATTTTTAGTTTTTAAAATATTTGGTGATCTAGCAATCATTAAAGATGACCAATGAGTTTTCTTTCATTTTGAATTCATACATTTTAATGTGTTTGCTTGGATCCTTTGGAGTCTTTTTTTGTGTACAGATGCCCATCTTTCGCTTGTAATATCCTTTCAAAGTTGTCTCGTCAGTCCTCTTCATATAACCACAATGGTCTTTGATCATTTCCATGCATTCTAGCATGATTATCTTGTACATTCCATGCTAATCTTGTACACTTTTTACCAAAATGTGGAATCAGCCATATTTCTCCAAGGAGAGTTTGTTCCTTTTAGTCAGAACAGATTTTCAGAGATCTCAATCTGGGCTCAGTGATTATTGCTTTTGTGTTGACATTACTTCCAAGAATTTTTCAGTGGATAGAGCTAGGAACTAAATATTTTTAAGTAAAAATGTATCATGAATTTATATTGGTATTAACAATTCAAATTTAATATTAAAGATTTTTCCTTAGCCCATTTGATATCAGTATTTGTCTTTCACTTACTCTAAAGCAAAAATTCCTAAAGACATGAACATATTTATGGGTAAATAATGAAGTTAATGAATTACATCAGAACCTGACCATAGACATATTGATTATAAAATAGAATTACCAATATAATTACTAAATATATTTTACATTTCTTTCTTGCCTTTCTGTCTTAAGATTATATGTCCTTGGAATGCACATTCAGATTACTGAGTTTTACAGATACTTAAAAGATTTCATCTCTGTGTTACTGTGCTACTAATGACAAATAGTCTTGTTACATTTTTGTTTTAATTTTTAAGAGAAGTTTCTTTGTTTTTAAGATGACTTTGATCTAGGTTGATTATATATACTGTTTATATGGTACCTTTGAAAATATTTGGGATACAAGTCACATAACATACAATTCACCCACTTAAAGTGTACGATAAAGTGCTTCTTAGTGTACTCATAATGTTGTCCAACTATGACCACAATCTAAGTTTAGATCATTTTTGTTCACCCAAAAAGAAATCCCATATTCATTAGCAGTCACTTCTCATTCTCCATCACCTCTATACACTCATGTGCTAGGCAATCACTAATCTACCTTCCTTATCTATAGATTTGCTTATTCTAGACATTTCATATAAATAGAACCGTGCAATACATGGTCTTTTGACTGGCTTCTTATTTTTAACATATTTATTTTATTTTTTATTTTATTTTTAAATCATGTTTATTCTATTAGTTGTCACAATTTTTCCCCCTTTTCCCTTCTTCACCCATCCCACCCTGCCACCCCCTCCTACAGTCAATTCCCACTCTGCTGTCCATGTTCATGGGTCATTCATATATATTTTTTGTTTAGTTCCTTCTCCTTTTTTCCACCATTGTGTGATTGGCTTCTTTTACTTAGTATGTTTTTAAGGTTAATCAATATCCATGTTGTAGTATCTATTAGTATTTTCCTTTCTATTGATGAATAATATTCCATTATATGGATATTCCATAATATGGATCTTACTTATTCATTCATCAATTGATGGACATTTTTTCAACTTTTTAGCTTTATGTAACATAATTATGAACAACCAAGTACAAATTTTTGCATGACATGTTTTTATTTCTCTTGGATATGTACCTGGGAGTGGAATGTATGTCTTTAAAAGGTACATATTTTTTATTATTAAAGAAAATACTAGCAATACTATCATTTGTCTAGTATAACATGTAACTATCATGTTATACTAGACTTGGCACTAAGGATTTAGGTACCAACTTATGCAATCTGTCAGGAAAAAAATATCTTAGGGAAGATGTCCCCTCTTTCTCTTATTTAGTAGGTGTCCAAAGGAAAGGAATTGCTCCACAAAATAACAAGGGAAAGAAAACTCAAGGTTCCATTATATGATTCAAACCTCCTTTTGTCTGGTGATGGCACTTGACACTTATCTCAACTCAGGTTTTTGACATAATTTTAGCTTTCTTCTACTCACAGCTCAGAAACACCTTTCATGAATATTCATTTATATATCTTCTTCCTGATTGACCCAAAGTATCAAAGGGTGCTTACTAACACAAGCAAAATGAGGAATCGTGTAATGAAAGGTATGTGGTTGAAAATCAAAGACCTAGGTTCAAATCATAATTCTACAAATTCAGTAACAGTGTGAACCAAGAGAAAATTACTTAGTTTCACAGTGCCTGGGTTCCTTCTTTGTAAAAAGAAGACAAACAACACAGACCTTTCTTATCTTGTAAAGATTAAATTTAAATGTTACAAAGTACATAGCAGGATCCTTTGAAACATACCTTCTATGTACCTGAAAAGTGCTGGTTATGATTATCTTTATTGCTAATTTCAGTTTAAGAGTAAGCAATATTAAGATTTAGTGAAAGGAGTTTAGTCACTGTGTTAAATTCTCAATCTCCAGGCTATATAATACAGTATCCCCAGTTCGACAGAGGTTTAGAACTGGCATGGGTCGTGCACTTGGTTGTCTTGACAAATTATTGTGGGAAAGTTGTAAATATTCTGCTTTCAGCAATTTGTTTTCCTTCCTTTCTTTCACATACCATTAATAAAAACACTTGGAACATTTGAAGGGACAGATGAAAAGAGAAGATGCCCTTAATAGTGAGTACAAATAAGACTCAGAGAATTTGGCTCCTGTCCAGTGTTTTTCATTAGTTAAATGTAAAGACCCCCATTCAGCTTTCTCCAATGAGACTTCAATCTCTTCTAGTAATAGTGTCTTATATGCCTGTTGTCCTTAGAAAAAAAAAACATTAATTTCTCTAAATGAGTTCCTATTAATATCATCATAATAGGTCCAGGTATTTCATCCCTGAATCTAAGTCAGTTGGTCATGACCCAGACCCATCTGTTTCAAATTATAATTATGTTTGCCAAGTTAGGTTTATTCATAAATTTTCCCAGGTGTCCCAAGGTCTACATGATGCTCATAAGTTTGTTAAGAATTGAAATGCAAATTTAAACTTAGCATCTTTTTGGATTTTATTTTTATTTATTTAACACTGTGCACTGCAGAACTGGCAATAAGCTGAAACATCTTTCATAATTCTGACAAAATCATTATGTTTTACTAGTATGCTCTCTACTTGGCATTTCCTTGTTTGATAATAGAAGATAACATAAAATTTTCTTAAAGTTTATTTTGTAGCAATAAACTTTTCAGAGACCTTATCGTTACTATTGTTTCATAATTAAAAATGTAAAAAAAAATCTGTAATGCCCTATAACTGGGTCCATTGAAATAATTATCTCCTACAAATAAAATTTCTAATATAAGTAAACAATATTTAGCAAGGTCAAAATGGATAATTTCTAGCAGGGTTTTTTTTTGAGGTATAATCAACATATAATAAATGTACATACCTGAAGAATACAATTTAAAAAAATTTAATTTGATTTAGAGAGAGAGAGAGATCAATTTGTTGTTCCACATTTTTATGAATTAATTGGTATGTGCCCTGACCAGGGATCAAACCTGCAATCAGGGTAGGTCTGGATGATGCTCTAACCAACTGAGCTACCTGGCCAGGGTCCAATTTTACACATTTTTGAAGTGTATATATATATATGTACCCCATGAAACCACCAACACAATCAAAATAATAATTGTTGCTAATAGTTTTCTCATGCTCCTTTGTAATTCCTTCCTTCCACTCCTCTTCTCCCTACACTTCCACTGTTGCTTAGTCCCTTGGCCATCGCTGATTTGCTTTCTGTCCCTGTAAAATGGCTGTAATACAAATGCATTAAAGAAATGAAGTCAGTAGGTACTCTTGTCAGTTTTCTTTCACTCAGCATAATTATTTGGAGATCACCCATGTTGTTATACATTACAGTTTCTTTATCTATTAGCCTATTCATGAATATTTGGGTTATTTTCAGTTTGGGCTATTACAAACAACATGGCTGTGAACATTTGTCACAAGTCCTTATATGGTCAAATCCTTTTGTTCCCCTTAGGTAGTAAATAGGAATAGAGTGGTTGAATCATATGGTACATGAATGGTTTTAGAAAGAAAAAAAAAAAACTGTTCATCTGTTTTTCAGAATGATTGTACCATTTTACATTCTCATCAGTAGTGTATCAGAGTTCGAGTACATCCTTATACTTTTTAAAAACACTTAGTACAATTAGTTTTTTAAAAATTTTAGCCATTCTCACAGGTTTGTAGTGGTAACTCATAGTGGTTTGAATTTGCATTTACCTAATTTAAAATGCCGAGCATCTTTTAGAGTGCTTATTTAGCATCTGTATATATTTTTGAGTTGTTGGTTTCCTCACTATTGAGTTTTGAGAGTTATTTATAAACGCTGGATAGAAGTTGTGTATCAGGCATGTACATTTTAAGTATCTCCCTTCCTCCCTCAAGTCTGTGGCTTTCTTTTCATTTGCTTTAAAAGTGCCTTTTGAAGAGTTGAAGTTTTTCATTTTGATGAAGCTCTGTTTTTATGGATTGTGCTTTTGGTGTCATGTTGAAAAACTATTTGCCTAACACAAGATCACAAAGATTTTCTCTTAGAAGTTTTATAGTTTTGGGCTTTACATTTAAATTTATGATCTCTTTTGATTTAATTTTTGTATATAATGCAAAGTATAGATTGAAGTTCCTTTGTGGGGTGTAGATATAAACTTCTAATTGTCCAGAACCATTTGTTAAAAGGACTATCTTTCTCCACTGAATTAGTTTTGAACCATAATCTAAAATCAGTTTTCCAAATATATGTCTTTCTGTTGGAAAAATAAGACAGTTGCCTCCAGTCAATCTTTTAGCTCATAAATTTTCTGATTTCCCATTTGGTCCTCTTTTCCCTAGGTAAACACACTGGTTATTTCAATTGCTGTCTCTAGTCATGACACAATGATGGATATTTTTTTTGGTTAGGAGAATGACAAGGAAGCAAACAATTTATTTACTGTGGATTTCAATTCTTTCCCCCTTTGGTATTATTTGCTGTTTTATTTTATTATTTGTCTTTATAAATGTAACAGTTTGGTCATTGTTGTCTCTATGTGTATGATTATAACTAATGCACTGGGTGTATCATTCTATGTGAGACACAAACTGAGTTATCAAAAGCCCTCTTGTACACAGGTGACATCTCTTCAGAAAAATCAGAATGATATGGCAGGAGGGCACACATTTCCCAGACTTTTTTACATGCCTGCTTCCTGAACTAGTCATGCAGAACCAGACAAAAACATGCACAGAATTGAAAGTCTGCAGGCAGAGAAAAAGGAAGGAAGGTGGCGGGGCGGGGGGAGAAGGCCAGAGGCAATAAGAAGGGGGCGTAAATAGGATTCTGCCTGTTCCTAGAGCATGCAGTGCTACAGAGTGTCTATTCCTAGAGAATCAGCAATCTCTGATATCGTATGTATAATATATTCAATCTTTCACAAAACAATGACAAGATCATGGGGTTCCTGTAAGGCACCACTCAGCAAGTACTCATGTGGGTGAGCACACACATGGCACATGCATACACCCCAGGTTGAGTTTTGAAATCAAACATTTAGCTTTAACTCATAAGAAAGCTGTGGAGTCACCTAAAATAAAATCCTAATAGTGACACTGAATTGATAGTTAACTCTTTTTTCAGGTTCTTTATCATATCACTATATCTTATTCATATTAAAAAAATTTTTTCTCCCTACATTCAAATGCCTACTTGATGAGGAATAAAGAAATAATTAGACACCCCATGGGTGAAACAAAGTAAATAATTACTTTAATTATATTTATGTCTACTAAACACCTGGTGGAAGAGAAGAGACTCCATGTAAATGATCTAACTAATAGATCCCCAAGTTATCTACATGAGTCATACTGGTTGTACTTATAAATTGAACCCTAAACTACTTGATTAGGTGTGATTTTTCTTATTTATGGTTTTCATTATCCAAGGTATTTTGCTCCTTAGCACAAAAAGTTGGCGTCAGAATAAAAATCTTGTATTATCATCACAAACCAATAATTATAATCAGCGACTTATTATTTTTATATCTACACTTGGTCAGGTGATTGCTATATAATTGAAATAACAATGTATGAGATTCGTGTTTAGTACACCTTAGTGAGCAAGTGTCTATAATTTTCCTCCTAAGGAAACATATCACCCAGGAAGCTAGATATACTCAAGACATACTAATAATCATACTCTCTAAATAAGAAGAGAATAAAAACAAATTTTATGCCCTGGCTGGTGTGGCTCAGTGGATTGAGTGCCAGCCTGCAAACCAGCAAACCACCTTGCTGGTTTGATTCCCAGTCAGGACACATGCCTGAGTTGCAGGCTGAGGGTGTGCAAGAGGAAACCACTCATCAATGTTTCTCTCCCTCTTTCTCTCTCTCCCTTCCCCTCTCTCTAAAAATAAATAAATAAAATATTATTAAAAAAAGCCAATTTTTTTGCACCAATGGGTTTCTTAATAGCCTAGAACAAAAGTAAATAGTATATTATTATTGTCATTAGTATTTCATAAAACACCACTAAATTGTCCTTTGCTTAATATATACAGATTTTGTTTTTAAACTTTGGTTACATCTAAAACCTCAAATTAAATTATTCTCACCCATAATTACCTCTGCATCACTAGATAATAGAGAAGTGTGAAAAAAATAAGGACAACTCCATTGGGATCCTATATATTTAATTATACAATAACTATTAAATAAAGACTCACAGTTCATTAACTGTATTTTAAAATATTAACATTATACGCTTTAGAAGTCAACTCTCTCTTTAGGGCTTTGATCCAAAGTAGGTCATCCCAAGAGCTTTGTCTACATATGGTGAAAAAACCACCTGCTCACATAGGATGTCATGTAGTTGGCTCTCTTAAATGATCCAAGTAGGTCAGTGCACAATTGATTTGTATGCAGTCCATTCAGATAGATTAAATAAATTTTCTAGTTCCATTATCCTGGTCCATTTTCCAACTGCAGCAGCTCATGTAATGTGTGCATAATTAAAAACCAAGAAAAAGTTTGGGGCACACTTGGCCCAAAATTTAAATTTTTCTATAGAATGAATATATAAGCTACCTTAGATATTATTAACTAAACAGAGTCTTGACTAAAAGTGTGTAAGAAATGACAGACCCAACTTCCTATTGTTTTGGGGGTACAAAACCCATCCTTTGTATAAAGAGAGAATAGCTACAAATATTTACATTATACCTATTATGTACCAGGTAATTTTCTGCATGATTACATTCATTACATTTATTATTGCACAATTATATGGAATAAATTCAATTATTATCCCCATTTTATAGAGGTGGAAACTAAGGCACAGAGAGGTTATGTAACTTGCTCCAAGTCTCACAGTGGTAATTGGCAGAGCTGGAATGGGAATCCTAACAGTTTGACTTTAAAGACTTGGTCCTGAACCATTAGACAACAATGCCTCTCCTTCCTTTTGACTCCTTCTTGTACTTTCCTTCTTACAAAGTTTAAGCTTCATTTTGGTTTCCAGAGAGACTTTTCACCACTGTTATCCCTTTATCAATGTGTCATGTTGCACATAGGCTCTGGTGGGGATAGGCTAGAAAACAGCTGAGTTGAAGAGAAATAAGCTCAGTGATCAAAAACAATTTTTATTAATTAATATAAAGATATAATAAAAAGTAAAATTTCAAAGAGTAGAAATAACAAAAGTTTCAGAAAATCAAATATTAAAGTTGATGATTAGTTTCTTCAAACAAGAGGAAACACTCTCTCTCTGGATTTGAAAGGAAACAAAATGGGCACTTTTGTGATCTGAGGCCTCTGAGATGGCACAGAAGGCTTCACTAAAGCAACGTGGATTTCTAATAACACCAAGTACTGGCCAATTATGTCTTAACTATATTTCTGAAATTCTACATATAGCAGGTCAAGTGATAGTACTAAGGGAAGTCTGAACATTGAAGTAGAGTCTGTTAGCTTTGCAGTGATGTGCTATTGAAGGTTTAACAGTCAGTTGGGAGGGAGCAGTAGGATCCTTGATTTGTAGCATTAGTTAACTGATATCTGTGAAATAAATGCTCCCACTTTGACCAATTTCAGCTACCAAGTCGGTGTCACTGAACACAAAGTTTAGAAGAAATGTGAAATAGCATACTGTTCTTTGGGTTTTTTCTCTATACAAATAAATGTCAATAACTTCAAGAAAAGAGGTAATAGTAAAAATACAGCAAAATAATATTTTGATTATTTATAACCTTTGTTTATATGTTATTTATTTGTATTTTTGTATAATTTAATTTTTTGTTAATTAAATTTATTGTGGTGACACTAGTTAATAAAATTATATAGGTTTCAAGTGTACAACTCTATGTTACATCATCTGTATACGTCATTGTGTGCCCACCATTCAAAGTCAAATTTCTTGTATCACCATATATTTGATCTCCTTTTTCCTTTACCCTCTACTCTCCTTCCCTCCAGTAACTACTACACTGTTGTCTGTGCCTATGAGTTTTTGTTTGTTGTGTCTCTTATTTGTTGCTTTCAGTTTTATATCCCACATGAGTGAAATCATATGGTTCTTGACTTTTTCTGCCTTATTTCGCTTAGCATGCTGTTTTGCTAAGTGAAACATATATGGAAAGATATATGCAACCCTATGTTCATTGCAGCATTATTCACAGTGGGCAAGATAATGGAAACAACAGAAATGTCCTTCAATAGATGATTTGATAATTTAATTTTTAATAATAGCTGTATTTAGCAACCAGCTTGCCAAATTTCTGAAACTTTAATAAGGACCTCTTGTGAGCTGATATAAACTTACTACAACTCTGTTCCACCAAAAAAGGTTTAAGTGATTTTGTAGGCTAAAATGTTAAAAAATAAAAGCCCATTAAATTTCTCGGGGCTAACATCAAGTAACTAAATACAGAGGTGGGGCAAAAGTAGGTATGGAGTTGTGATTATGTGAAATACAGAATTTATTCTTGTATTATTATCAATTAATTATTGTATTGTTTTTCCGTATGAACAATTGTAAACCTACTTTTGCCCATCCCTGTAGAGGACACATAACCCTGTTGTCTTGCTTTGGAGTCCAAAAGCAAATTCTGTATTTTAACCAATCACTAAGAAGGCAAGAATGTTCACTACAAATATTCCCCTGGCCAAAAACATTCTATATAGAAGATGCTGTCTGGCAGAAAACTATTTTCCAGAATTGCTTTAACTGAAACAACTCACTGTTTAGAAATTCTATAATCACTGGAAAAGGAATAAACATTCACTGTCACAGACCAAATAACTGTCTGGAAACACAACTTTGATTCTAGAAAAGATGAAGTATAGCATAGTATTGAAAACCTTTGAATCCTGGCTCTTGGCTCATTCCACTCATTATCTGTGTGGATTTGAGCAAATGACTGCTTTGTGACTGTTTTCTCATTTGTAAAATGGTAATCAAAATAGTATCTGCTTCATAGCATTGTTGTCAGTATTAAATAAGTTAGTATCTGTAAGTTCTGAGAACAGTACCTAGCAAGAGTTCATTTGTTTTTTCTATTTATTTTTTTCCTAATAGTCTAATCCTCTTCTTTATGTTATAGCAGTAATAAGAGCTTTCAGTTATTGAGCATCTATTTTTGCTAAGTCTTTTATGTATATGTTTACATGTGCACAAGAGTATTTACATTTGGTTGCTCATAATTTAAAACCAAACTTAAGAAAGACACATATTACCCACTCATTATAGGTGAGAAAAATGAGGTTTATTGAGGTGACATGACTTTCATGGTTGATATAGCTAGTACGTGGTGGAGGTAACATTTAAACTCAACTCTCTCTGCCTCAGAAGAGACTGACTGTACCTTTTCCCTAATACTGCCTCTCTATGATCCCCCATCATTTGAGGTTTTTTATCACAAACCGTTGCTTGAAATACTCTTTCTATGGTTGCTGTGACACTTAATTTTTGCCTGCTTGATTCTATTTCTACCTAACCGCCCTTACCTCAGTGAGTCCTAACTCACCTTATAAATCTTGTTTATATGGTATTCACTCTGTGTGCATGCCCACTTTTGTGTCCAAATTTGTCCTTTTTTATAAGAACACCAGTCATATTGAATTAGGGCTCATTCTAAATACCTAATCTTAACTTGACTACCATCTACAAAGACCCTTTTTAAAATAAGGTCACATTCTGAGGTACTGGGGGTTAGGACTTCATCATATAAACAGGGTTGGGGGGACAGAATTGGATCCATTAACAGTGCTTATCCCTATACTCATTTTCTCACAATGAGAAATTTCTGTTTGGTCTTTTCTTGGCTACCCATGCTTCTTCCCCCTTTCCCCCTGGGCTTTCATTTTTAAATGTTTATATTTGGGGAAAAAAAGTAAAATTTTCAATTATCTTACCTCTTCTGAAGGAAACTTGCATTTATTTACAAAATACATACACTAAAAAAAAACTAGTTATATAAATAATGTCAAGATAAAATAACTATAGAAATATAAATCTAGAAGATTCCTTTTATTTTACATACCTTATATCCTGCATGCTAATTACAAGTGAGTTGCAAGTATGGATTATTATTTTAAAGGACTTTCATGATTATAAAAGTAACACATGTGGATCGTAGAAATTTCAAAAATACAAACAAGATTAAACCCATGCTTAATCCTACCACTATGAACATTTTGGTATGTATAATCCCAAACTATATTGTAGCTGTATGAATAAATAGATTTGTAATTGGGAAGGTAAAGGATATACAATTTTGTAGGCTGTCTTTTTCATTTATTATATTGTGAGCATCTTTGTTAATTCCATAATTTAAGTCATGTGATTTAAGTTTTATTATAAATGAGTGGCTAATGACATTATAATTTTTAGGAGTTTGACTAAAGACTACAGAATCAAGAACTAGATGTTAAAATTCACTTTTACCTAAACGTGAATAGGCAGGGCTATATAGAGTTTAGCAAGACTCCACTGAGAAATATAAACACTAAAGATAGAGTTTCAGTAGAATTCATACAGAAAAGGGGCACTAATAATATTTGAAAACCCCAGTTCCACTTAATTCATTGATAGCTTTGATAGCTTTCAGAACATGGATTGCACAAAATTACCCAGGTATATAAGTTAAGTAGCTTCTTTTTGACATGTACTGTTCAATTCTACTATGAGATATTTCTTATGAACAAGAAAGATATATTCTGTTACTGTCAAAAAGTATACAAAAGGTATGAGACTTTGCCTGTTAATAAGCTAATAAGCCAATTTGTTACTGTTTCATAGATGCTGGCAGAAAATGTGAAATTCCTGGATCAGACAAAAAACTTTATTACTCATGACAAAGCAGCAGCCAGAATTTCCTGTTGGTTTGTTTTGGCTCCCCATGTCCTTTCATCCCATAGGAATAATGCAAGTAGGACTAAATGAATGCCTTCATAAGTTGTGGGCTACATTTAAGGAGAACACTGAACTTGAGGAATTTACAACTTTTTAATAGGCAAAAGTAAACCTGCTCTTTGGGGAAGGACATCACGTCATCCCTCAAGATAGCTCACTGAAAACACAAAACTGAGCCATGGCCTGGGCAAAACGCAGTCAGTGTCTTGCATTCTTACAGCATACCGAGTCAGAAAGTGCAGGAACCCTCATGTCCCATGGCAAATAGCTCTCTGCACAATTTCCATCTTCCAGTCATAAATTTTACCAAATCTTGGAATTTATGACACTATCTTTCCCTTTTTAGTTAAAATTTTTGATTTACTTTTTTATAGGCCTTTAAAAATAGGCATTATTTTAAAAGTTTTCTGTAGCCCTGTATATACATTTACCCAATCTATATACATTTATTGAATACCTGTGATGATAGGAAATGTGTTACATGCTGGACTAGGTGCTTTTTCCACCTATTTCTTATTTCTGCTATTTTTCCTCAAGAATTACTGGACATGCAATACAATTGTTTTTGTTTGATATTTTCCTAAGTATCTGATTTTGTAGTACTTTCTGCATATTTTCTTTCTCAAATTTGATCTTTCTTAATCAGATTAAATAATTTTTCATTCACATTCTTCTTGGTCTTTCATTGCCTACTATTCCATGCCTTTTCAGGAATCTATGATTGTAGAGTAATCATTATAAAGAAAATAAAACCTTATTTTCTAATAGTATCAGCATAAGCAGTTTTTAACTTTGCATCTGCTTTTCTGTGCCAAACTCACAACTTTCTACTTGAGATCTAAATCCATCTGTGTTCCCCTTAGTCTTCCAGTTTTTCTCCTAAAACCTCCAAGTCACTAAAACTATGTTCCAGGTTTCTTCTGGCTCTCTTGGTTCTCCTACATAAATGTCTCTGAGGAGAACAGTTGGTAAGTTTTACGTATCTTTACAAACTTATTGATGTATTTTAGGTGCTTACTCCAGAAAGGGAGCACACATTCCAAATGACAATTCAATTTTAGGTCTATATATACCCACCACACTCCACGTTTCATTAAGTAGCTACATACTACCCTATTTTCCTCTTCCTCCAAGAAGTGGTAACTAGATTCCAAACACCTGTTACTGGCCATGCCCTCTGCACCTGCCCATGGTCTGTGAAGCAAGGAATGTGGAATCTTCACAAGGTACAAATTCACAGTTAGCTGTACTATATTTCTACTCTTCTTTCTATTCTGTGGCAGATTCTACTCCATGTTAACCTCTTTGCACTGGTTTTGATTGACTTTTATCTCCTTGAATCTTTTTTCTTTCTGATTTGCTTTCTGATTTTTTTTTCACTTTAATCTAAGAAGCATTATGCTGACTCAGAAGCCAGAGTGTTGACAAGGGCATTCCTCAAGCCCCTCAGTTTTTCCCTTAGCAGGAAAGCTAGCTTGTATGAATACGCTAGAGAGGAAGGCAAAAACATCATGTAACTGCTGGCAATTTAAGCATATTCCCTAAGTTTATGCTTATGGGTCCCAAGTGGAAATTTTCTTCAGAGAAACTGTTAAGAATAATGATTTAATAGGCCTGTTCTCTGGAGATAAAAGGGACTCCTACAAACATTGCCTTAATATGGATTGGCCACTCTGCTCCCCTCCCAAATAATCTGTGCTAATATTTAAACAAAATAAATAATTATTATAACTCATTTTATCATAATATAAACTTCATTTTTCCTTAGTAAACAAATAGCTATGTTACATAGTACTTACCATTTAATGGATACCTACTATATACCAGGTGCTTTATTACATTTATCAAATTCTAGTATAGATAATTCTTATAATGTATGCTGTAAGTAAAAAATTTATAATTCTAAGTGCTTTTTAATGTTAAAATGGTGGAGCTGGGAATAAACCCCAGGCAGTCAGATTCTAGATATGTGACCTTAATCACTCCATAACAATTCATCATAAAGAAAATAAAACTCTATTTTCCAATGGCATCAATGTAACTAGTTTTAACTTTTGCATTCTGCTTTTTATACCAAAGTCACAACTTCCACTTTGTAAATCCATCTGTATTTATAGATACAGATGTAAACAGATGTATAGACATGTATGAATATAATTATAACATATAAATATATTAATATATTGTACATACAAACATTTATATATTTAATGTTCATTATAATCCTGCAAAGCTAGTTATCCACAATTTTAAAATGAGAAAACTTAGGCAGAGAGAAGTTAAATAAATTTCTTAGGGCAATCCACCTATTTGTCGTAAATCTCAGATTCAAACCTAAATTTCACTGATCTCTTTTCACAAAGCACAATGTCTGTTGTGTAAATTCTTGTCATCCTAATTAAAGCTTGACAAATAATAGTATAATTGTATCAGTCATCCAGTGACAAAATAATCTTACATAACAAACAACCACAAAACCTCAATGAACACATTTTTTAAAATGTATTTATCTCACATTTCTCTGTGGCTCTACTTACTTGGGCTGAGCTTGCTCATGCATTTGTACTCAGCAGTAGGTCAAGTAAATACATTTCTGATCCCGACTGGGCTCACTCATATGTCGTGGGATTAGTTCACTATCAAATCATTTAGGATGGTATTTGTTGCAATGACAAAAACAATTAGGCTCTGCTGGCCTGAATATATTCTACTGGCAATAGCAGAAATCCAATAGAAAGGGGAAAATATTAAGGTCTTTTCCAGGCTTTCACTTCTGTCATATCTGCTAATAGCCTACTGGTCAAAGAGAGTTACTTGGTTGTGTCCATAATATCAGTGAGAGGACTCTACAAGGTTACATGGCAAAGAGTGTGGATACCTGAGGGGTGAAGCATTGTGGTCATAATACAACCAATTTCCTGTAGTCACTATCATTGGGGCTCAGTAACCAAGTCATAGAATTATGCATTTAGTTGTATGGGAGAAGTGATTACTAAACTTTCAGGAATTTTGGGAGCCAGCTGTTAAAACCATTGGTAGCTTGAAACCAGCCCATAATGAGAGTATTCATATCACAAAAGCCAGTCAAAAACTGCAAATCAGAGCTTTATATAGTTAGTTTATCAGTGCACTGCCATATGTATTTCGGAACTTTCAATGTAATGCTTCTCCTTCATACAGAAAATTTCAAATGACTATGTGAAATTACTTTTCTATTTTGCATCAAAAATAGTAAAGACATAATGATTAGGTTACTACTTTGTTTTCTTTCCCTTATTTACCATCTATGTATGCAAAGAGCCTAAAATTAATCATTCTAAAGAACGAGATAGCTCATCGTTTCTTGAACAGGTACATAAGAATAGTAGTTAAGTAAAAATCATCAAAGAAATTACTTTTGAGTCTAAAGATTCCAATTTGCTATTTTGAAGGATACTTAATTCTCATTCATTGTCTTTAGCAACTCTGCTGTAGATAATCCCAGGGCAGCATCAGGTTTCAGAACTCTATGAATTTTTGTCTGAAGACAGTTGAAGCTATAGTTTATATTGACCTAGAATCATAGATCATATGTGGAATTCCTTCTATCACTGAATGGATTTGAGCACAGCTGTGTCTTTTTTCACAAAAATAAAATAGAAATTCATTCTATTTCAAATACAAGAAAGTGTTTCACAAACTGTGACTGATGAAGCTCAGGATGCAGGAAATGTGAATTTTTTAACCTTTTAGCCATTCCCCAATTCTCTAGTATCTCATCATCATCACCTTAAAAAAAATAGAAAAGAAAAACAGTTACCAGTAGGCCATGTTTCAAGAAATTATAAAATACTAGAAAGTGTTGAAAATGACCCATATTGGTGTTTTTCTTTCCTCAGAAAGGGTAAAGAAAAAAATAAGGGTAAAAAAAGTATGAAGTGCCTCTAGTTGCCATCTTGAGTCCCCACGCATGCGTGCTTATTTTTAGCTCATCCACCCAAGACCCCTGAGCATCAAACCTAGACCCATATGTGGCCAATTTCCCCTCTGACAAGATAAAAAGAACTATTGTGAACCAAGAAAAACTCATCAAACTGCAGGCACAGGTGCACTTTAGTAGGAAGGAACTGCTCATAAAAAGAAGGTCGTTCACAGAAGAGCTATAGCAGATGATTAAAAAAACAAAAACAAAAACACTATTTCTCCTGAAAGGAGTTAGGTGTAAACTATATCTCTGGTATTAAAGAGGTAAATATGTTCACAAACGAAGGAACAGTGATCTACTTTAAACCCTAAAGGTCAGGCATCTCTGGCAATGAACACTGTAACCATTACAGGCCATCCTGAGACAAAGCAGCTGACAGAAATGCTACCCAGCCTCTTAAACCATCTTGGTGCAGACAGTCTGCCTAGTTTAAGGAGACTGACTGAAGCTCTGCCCAAACAATCCGTGAATGGTAAAGTGTCCCTTGCTACCAGAGAGAATGATGATGATGAAGTTCCAGGTCTTGTAGGGAATTTTGATGAGGATTCCAAAAAGTGAAGCAAACTGAATTGTCAGTTTCTGAAGAAGATAAACTTGAAAAAGTTACTGAGAGCTGCTAATTTATATTGACTGCTTTTCCAAATTTTGTTATATGGATCTCATAAAATCTAGATCTCTAATATTTTTAAGCCAAATCCCCTTGGACACTGAAGCTATTTTCAGTTTTTGCTTATACACAAATCATTCTTTGTAGGTAATTAAGCTGAAGAAGCCTGGGAATAAAGTTTGAAACAAAAGTTTGTAATACAGTTCTTTGCCTAGTTAAAAAAAATGTGGTGTCATCCTTCTCTGTGAAAATTTTAACTATAACAGTAAGTTGTGAAATTGTACCCAGTGTTTCTTTCTTAATAAGAAATGAAAACACTGCCCTGGCCTGTGTGGCTCAGTTGGTTGGAGTGATGTCTGTAAACTGAAAGGTTGCGTGTTTGATCCCTGGGTCTGGGCATGTACTGATTAATGTTTCTCTCTCAAATTGATGCTTCTCTCCTCCCCACCCCCTTCCTCTCCCTAAAAAACAATGAAAAAAATGTCCTCTGGTGAGGATAAGAAATGAAAATTTGAGCACATTCACATATATTCTCTCCCCCTTTCTTTTCATATATATAAATTTTTTTTGGTAAAAGGTAAAGACTATACCTGAAGCCAGAGTGTCTCAGTTCAAACACAGGCTACAAGCTCTGTGACACTGAAAAAGTAATCGCTGTGTGTTCATTTTCTCCATTTATAAAATGTGGATAAAAAGTTTCTATTCTTATAGGGTTATTATATGTATTAAAACAAATAATATATGTAAAGTACTTAGAACCACATATAAATTTTCAAAAACTGTTGCCTGCCATTATTATATGAATCCCAAACAATTTTCATTCAAGGTTTTTAAAAAACTAATCAGTTAACTCAGAGAGTTTAATATTATAAGTTGTCATTATTTAAGCTATTGCTTTATTTCTCAAGGATTTGTGTGTTACAGGGGTACAGTTTAGGAGTGTGTGGACACATTCTGAATACGGCACCAGCAGCTCAAGCTCAGGATAAAGAAAAGGACCTCCCACTTCGGCTTTACGGGCCAAGTATATCAATATATATGGAAGTGTATGTAATAAAGACTTTATGAAAAACATGTGATACCTGTGTCACTTACAATCCCATATCCCTTAAATTATAGGACATCAAAAAGACATAGTGTGCTTAACAATTATTCTTGTTTTAAGTATCTTTTAAAAAGGAAGAAACTCAAATGTATTAGAAATATTACCTGTATTTTATCTTTTAGCAACTCTAACTTCACAGTGGGGTGAAGGTTAAAGTGGGAATTGTTATCTCTTGATGGTATAAGCCTGGTAAAAGCCCAGGAGACATTTGGGGAAAGAGAAGAATGCATGGTCTTGGTAATTAAATATGAATTACCATAAAAAATGACTTCATAATTTTATAATGTACTGAGATAAAAATATGGTTTTATATTTTGTAAGCATGGACCTTAATTATACAGAATAAATAATTAGAAATCTCATGTGTACAAACACATGTATAACTCAATAAAAAACACACTGAGGTAAAAATTGAAAAGTTATATTCAATAAAATGATTTTATTATGCAGCAATAGGTAGATAGAAATAGGTATAGGCTAGTGATGCTATTTATAAATCTGGGATATCATATGTTGTAGTATTATTAGGTAGCATCTATGAAGTAGATCCAGTTTGTTTTTCTAGGCTTTGTTTGAATATATATATTATGTAATATATATTTATATCTTGTTATAGAATGTAAATGTATTCTTATATTTACATTAATTAAGAGAAGTATAATGTATTCATATTTATAAATTAAATAGCCTCTCGGACACTTTCAACATAATAGTCATGGGACATGTTGTAAGGAAATAATATTAAATAATTTTAGGGAAAGGGTCAAGGAACAAATATAAAGGACCCATGGACAAGGACAATGGCTGGGGATTGAATGTGGGAGCGGGGGTGGGCAGGGCAGGGGGAAGTAATGGGGGGAAATGAGAACTGTAACTAAACAATAAAAAAAATTTAAAAAATTAAAACAGCTCATCACTCAAAATAAGTCAGAGTTAAGTCAGTATTTAGAAGCCTATATTTTCATAAAATAGCACTTCAGACCAAGATGAGTAATCTTTGTATTATAAAGAATACTTTAAATATTAGCCTGGAGGTGTTTTATAGTATACCCAAGTACTTTCCTTTTATTAAATGAAATTAAAATTGTCTATATAACGGGTCTCATTTTTCATCACTCTCGAATGGTCTCTGCAAATAAAGCACTAATCTTCCCTGCTCATTAAAAGGACTCAATCTTAAAGAACACATCAGGTATGTTGACACTGGGCCATTTAATCAAACAACTTTTTTCTGCTACATCTACAGAAAAAGAAGAAAAATGTTTTTAGGGGTAGGAGGAATGTTTTTGTGGATCCCTCTATGGGTTAGAATGGTTGACTCAGCAGCACTTTGAGTACAATGTAGGACCTACAGAAGCAATCTGATGGCACTTTAGTTTATTGAACTTAACAGCACTCAGGACAAGTGTTATATTCACACAGATTTCCCTAGCTGAAATTAACTTTCTCCTTTTTTGTGCTTGCACAGCACATGATTTCTTCCTCTCCTACAGCATTTGCCACATTGTGCCTTACTCTAAGCTCTACTTTTTGTGTGTAAAAAGGTGAAACATCAATCTTTACAAATACCTTCACAACATTTAAAAAATATTTTTCTATTTTCCTTTCCTCCATATATCTTTCTTATAAATCAGCAATTTTCAACCTGTGTGCCATGGCACACTGGTGTGCTGCCAGGATTTTTAAAAGATGCAATACCTGACTATTTAGTCAGGGTCACTGACCTCTTTTCCTTTAGACTATCAAATTTAAAAAATAACAACAGCCAACACAACAATAGTCACCCAGTGTTAATGAATCAAAATTATACCTATTTTTGTCAGACTGGTAAAAAATGTTTTGTGGTGTGCCACGGAATTTTAGTAATTAGTTTACGTGTGCCATGAAATGAAATCTTACCTTTTGCAACAGCATGGATGGACCTGGAGATTTTTATGCTAAGTGAAATAAGTCAGTCAGAGAAGGACAAATACCATATGATCCCACTTATATGTGGAATCTAATGACCAAAATAAACTGATGCACAAAATAGAAACAGAGGCATAGATGCATAGACACATGGAACAGACTGACAGCTGTCAGAGGTGAAGAGAGAGGAAAGGGGAGGACTGGATATAAGAAGGTGAAGAGGCTAGCCAAAGAACATATATGCATAACCCATAGACACAGACAACAGTGTAGTTATAGTCAGAGGGAAGGGAGGGGGCGCAGAAGCTTGTTGGAGGTGGGCAAAGTGGGGGGAAATGGGGACATCTGTAATAGTATCAACAATAAAAATAAAATTAAAAAAAGAAAATGGTTGAAAATCACTGTTCTAAATCAATACTCCAAAGGACATGCTTGTTATTCAAAATGCTAAGCTATAGGTCAATTGATACCACAATTAAACAAAAAACCCCCTCCAAATCCTAACAACATGGAAAATGAAAAAAGAGTGAACTAGGATAAAGGCATAATGTCATACTTTGTATATTTTTAGTCTATACACTGGCATGCTAGAAAACTCAGTGTTTCATTCTTTCTGATCAAAAATTGTTGATAGTATATGCCATATCATGAAAAGCAAATTATTTGTGTATATTTAAGGTCTACTGAGTGGCAGTAGGCAGTTATCTTCCTATGGGTAAATTCAATCTCAGAATAAAGTCTTACACTTCTCTGTTCCTAGTACCACATAGGAAGTACTAAAAATCTTTGTTAAATTACATTAATCAAACCAATGGAGTTTATATTTATTGATTCTAATCGTTATGACAATAATGTGGCAAACCTCCCCCTTATACTCAGTATCCACAGGCCACTACCTTTGAAAGAAAGAAAGAGAGAGAGAGAGAGAGAGAAAGCTTTTAATTGACTTAGCTTTATCTGTCTTCTTTGTAACCAGAAAGTTGAGGAACAGAGAGCAGATCTAGTGAAAAGGTTAAGATGAAACTTGAAAGCTTTAAATTATCTTAAACTCAGCTGTATAAACAACTCCACAGGTTGCCCTATCAAAATATTTAGAGGCCATTATCTTGATAAAGGCACTGAAGGTTTAGGATTGAAAAAGAAAAGAGAAAAGAGCCTTGAAATAGAAACTAATATATCTAAATTAAGTCTGCACGTGAGGTGACAGGAAAAAAATCAATCAGGTTTTGACCCATAAGGATTTTGCTGCTCATCCATAACAAGGTGAGACTATTATTTATCACGTGTATCATCCACTACTACAGATTTGCAACCTCTTATGAAGATACAGGACACTGTCATTATGAGCTATGTTTTAAGAAACTCTAGCATGGCTTCAATAAGGCGCTCAGAAAAGTACTTTAAAAGCATAAAACAGCCTTGGCTGGGTAGCTCAGTTGGTTAGAGCGCCATCTGCTATGCAAAGGTTGCAGGTTTGATTTCTGGTCATGGCACATACAAGAACCAACCAATGAATGCATAGATAAGTGGGACAACAAATTGATGTCTTTCTCTCTCTCTCTCTGTCTCTCTTTCACACACACATACACATATCAATAAATAAAAATTTAAAAGAAGTACAAATTATATGATTTGTTCATGTTGTACCAGACAAATTAGTTTGACTGAATACATACTGATATAAGTATTTCCTGAAATAAACAGTTGTTTGGGGGTTATATGTAATGACATCCTTAAGAGAAAGAATTACAGAAATGGTCCCAATGAGTATATCTGGCTTTAATTGTCCTCTTTTCCTTCCCTCTTCCCTATTCCACAAGGCATGGCCATTATGATATAAAAAGAAAGAAAAAGATCTAGAGAGAATGAGAGAATGATTAGTTTGTGGATGTTGATTTGTGACATAATATGGAAGAGAAACCGGGCAACGAAATGGGGTGTGTGGAAAGAATGAAAATAAATATGCCCAGTTCGTCTTAGAAAGCTCAATTTTGCCAGGTGATGGTTTAGAAATTATCTTTGTATCAGTCTGTTTCCTTGGAAGAGTAGCACCTTTTCTGTAGGCTTGCTGTCTACATGATGTTTCTATAGACTTAGTCTCTCTTTGGTTATATTTTTAGTTAAGGGCCGTTTACTTCTCAGTCTTGTGATATCTTAAACAATCAAACCACTATTTTAGCTGAACAACATTTTTATGGAAGGAAAAATAAAGGCAATGTGGGACTGTGCAGTACCACATGAGAGACCAAAGAAATAATCTCCTTTATCATTAGAGCAACACCAGCTAAATCCTTATAAGGCTGTCAGGCTTGCTGTGTGGATATATGAAATAAGACTTCTTTTTTGCATTTCATGGACTGTCAACACCTTCTATACTGTGGAAGATTAGCCCATGATCTGTCTCACAAAATGTGTGAATCCAAAGATACTTTGCAGTTTTATGACATTTATCATAAATAGAAAATCTTATTATCAAGATTCATCACATATCCTGATTTCAAGGTCTTAAGGAACACAGAGTAACTATGAGACTACATAAAATATAACTACACTGCAGTAATTATTTCATTTTTGATATATTATGCATAACTAACTTTAATAGCATCCATGATTAGTAAAAATAAGACCTGTCGTCATTTCTTTCAGCACAGAAATACAAAACTTGAAGAAGGTTGTTGTAAGAAATAATAAATGAAAGTTACTGTGAAGGACTTTACAAATATGAATAGCTATATACTGTCAAAAATAATTAAAGAAAGAGCTGAGGGAGGGAAGGTGGGAGCGGGCAAGGGAAAGAGGTGGGGGGAAGGCAGAGACAAATGTATTTTAAAAGTAAATAAATTAATTAAAAAAAATAAAAAAAATAATTAAAGAATATTTTTAATGTGAATGAACTGGCAACTTATGTAAAAGCACTTATTTGTAAATAGTTTAGATGACTTGCTTTAGTGTGATCAGACCACCCCCATTATATTGTGTTTATTTATGAGCATTATATTTTAAGAGGGAAGTATACAATTTTAGAGCTTATTCAGAGGAAAACAAGGGCTCAATATCTTTTGAGGCAAGCTATAGTATTTGGGAAGACTTACACTGGAGAAAAGATAGATCAAAAGAAACACGGTGTTTTGAATCATATGTATGGCTGTCATGTGAAGAATTAATTGTTTTCTGCGTCGCCAAGATAAGTGGGGAAACACTGACAGTGGGAGGGAATTTTTCATTCCATATGATGTTGACTCCACAGTTCTCGACAGATAGAATAGGTTATATCAAGAGGAAATACTAGGTGGGCCAAAAAGTTTGTTTGGTTTTTTTCCATACGATGGCTCTAGTGGTGCTTAGCTGTCTTTAATTTGATTCACAATTTTGTTAGATTGTATTGCAACAGCTGTCATATCGGTGCACATTTAGAAAGCATCAAAATTGGTGAATTTTTCTGTAGCCATTTTAATATTGAAGATGGAAGAAGGTATGCAACATTTTTGGCATATTACACTTTATTATTTCATGAAAGGTATAAATGCAACTGAAATGCACCAAAAAGATTTGTGCAGTGTATGGAGAAGGTCCTGTGAATGAGGGAATGTGTCAAAAGTGGTTTGCAAAGTTTCTAGGTACTACTGATATTTAGGCCAAATATGTTCTTGCTGTAGAACTGTCTTATGCATTGGAAGATGTTTGGCAGCACCTCTGGCCTCAACCCACTAGAAGCCAATAGCAGGAGATAGCTGACATACTGATAATATCCAAATCAATAAAGTTATTGGTGAAAATGAAAAATGTGCTTTATTTTATGGAAAAACTAAACTGACTTTTTGGCTAACACAATAGTTTTCTAGTTGCTAGACATATTCACATACAACTTGGCATTAACTATAGCAGAGAAGTTTCAGACACAGGAAAGGCAGTGGAAAAAAACAAAACTTCCAATCATTAAAGCATTTAACACCTTTATACATTTTATACAATGAATACGAACACATATTTGAACAATAGAGAGTCTAATTTATCTGTCCTAATGATGCGGACATTTTTAGGAAGAGAAGGTGATAGTTTTCTGTTTCCATGGCTCTCACTATTGCCACTTTCTGGCTGAAGTCCCTCCTATGAATAGTCACTGTGCTAATTTTTATGATGCCATAGCCTCTTGATAAAATTAGTTAACCAGAAAGCAACTCTGTTTCTCTGCACTCTAGAATAAAAGCAGTAACTTAAGGGAAAGAGGGAAATGTTGGCACGGGCAGTGTCTTTGTATCATCACATAAAATCTAATGGCCACTCAGTAATGCACATTGATTTCATTCATGCCTCCCCACCTACCAACCTACATACCTACGTACCTGCATACATACATACATAGCACTGAATCTTTATTCAGTGGATGTTACTGAGTAATCTTATTATTAATAAGTCTCTACCCACCCTGATGTTTTTCCCATGATGGATCTTGGAACAGGCCTAGTTTGTATTGAGTCAGGAAAGTTAAATTCCAATTAAATGCATTGTGGTAGTTTCTAAAAACAAATATTACTGAGAAAGCGTCAATGCAACATGTGATTGTTGTTAGATTTCTTAGTTTCATAGTAAGAAACCTATGTGTATGACAAATGTGAGCTATATAACATCATCAATGCTATAGTACAATTTGAGAGAGGGTTGGGTATTCAGAAAAATGAAAGGACTTTTAGAAATTCTGCAGGTGTTTCTTTAGCTTAGAAAGAACTTTGGGAAAACAAAGTGTGTCAATTGTTATAAAAGTCACATCTCTAATTTCTGCTGACATAAAAACCCTAGGAAATATCTGTGGTTAGATTTAAGGGGACACTAACTAAATCAAGGTTTCAGGGAAGCAGTTTTGAGCCGCATTTAAGGGGAACAGACTAGAGATCCTGTTTGTCTATAATGTGAAGATGTTAGTGAATTTGTGTTGAGCCTGGTGAAAAACTCAAAACTAGAAAGATACACCTGTGAAGGCAAGAACAACCCAAAACTGTGGTAAACTGATCATGGCTATATACTTTCAATTCTGATCACCAGATATATTTTCAAGATTCCCTGCCATGGCACTTTGGGAGAGCTGTATACTTGAACACATTCTGAAAATACTCTATTATAATACATACTAAAGAGAAGAGGAAGGACCAGAGAAGAGAAAGGCTCTCAACCAAAGTAGTCCAGTCTCTAGAAAAGTTCTTTCTTCTCCATCCCTCCCAAGATCTATTCGCTCTAACACCAGCTCTGTTCAAACTTTGACAGAGGTTTTTCTAAGACATGCTATTCTGGGAGCCATTTTTAACTGAACTTTGTTTATTCACAAATGTAAAATAAAGACTAGATGTTGCTTTAGTTCTTAAGGTTAATATATTTGTATATCATTGGAAAATAACTATTGGATTTTAAAATGGAAAAACATATATAATACACTTTCTTGCTTCATATGCCATATGATACTGTACTGTAATATTTGTATATAGTATATAAATACTCATCAGTATTATAAATGAACAATTTAACCTTTCAAAATATGAAAACATTGATGGGTATTTTTTTATATCTCATAAACACAATAATGTAACATCACTCTCTCAAATTGCTTCCTTTCCATCCCTAATTCTACTGTCCCAGTCTATAAATACTACCTTATAATTACTCGCCTGAACTATAATAATCTCCTAAACTCCTGTCTTCCTCCATTCCATTCAGCATATAAAACATGAGCAGATTAATCTTTTCATAACCCTGCAATTGTCATATTCCTGCCTAAAAAGCATTAGTAGCTCATCATTAACTATAGAACAAAAATAGGTAGCCACTGTAATTTATTGAGCAGGTTCTGATTACAAAGTGTTTTCAAGGGTTGATTTTAATAGCAGCATAGATTAAAGAAGGGAGATGTACCTAAGAATTTCAGCAATCTGGTCAAAATATTGAGAACCTAAATGTGATAGTGGTACTTATAATTCCAGAAAAAAATCTCGCATTCAAGAAATACTGCAAATTTTAATTGCTTTGAGGATAGCTTGATTTAAAAGGAGAAGAGAAAACCAAAAAGTTGGATGATACTGTGGGACTAAGAGGATACTGCTGCCAGTCACTATAATGAGGAAAATTAGAAAAGGCAATCAGTTTAGGGGATGAATTAATTAATTAGAAATGGTTATGGGAATGTAAATAAAAATGCTCGAAATAGGGCAATGGCTTTGTTTATAGTTGGGGCCTTGAGATATGGATTTGACCATGAAGGTGAGAATTTAAACATTAAAAGACATTAAAATTCATGGGAATGCATGCATTATCAGAAAAAAATGACTCTAAATAGGGAAGAACATAATGTCAGTGGCTGAACTTTAAAGAATATCTACACTCAAGAGGGCAGCTTAGAAGCTAGAATTGATAAACATTAGGCAAATATGTAAGAAGGGATCCAGTAGAGTTCAGTGTTACAGAAGTTCAGTGGAAATAAACTGCTGTAATATCAAAGAGGTTGCAGGTGATAAAATGCCTTTATATTTGGTGATGTGAAAAATCTCATCAAATCCAAAGATGACATTTGAAGGGTAAGAATCAGAGTGGAGAAGATGGATGATAAATTGTATGAGTAGTAAAAGGAAATTGAGGTAATGAATAACTCTTTTATAGAGCTTCATGATTTAAAATTGGCTCTTTATATATCTTAGAATATTAATAAATAGATGAAAACTTGTTCGAGTAAGATAACTTTTAAAATTAAGGAGATTTGGCAATCGTTAACGAAAAAAAGAGAGGAAAAGACCAAAGCAGTTGGAGGGGTAAAAATAGGAAGCTAACTCTATTCTGCAATATACAGACATTGAATAGAGAGCACATATGAGGGAAGGAAATATAGCAAGTATTACCAGGAACCTACCGAGCTAAAGATAAGAACCAATAAGAAATATCTTTCTGTGTTCACATTTTTTTCCAGGAAAGAGAATGAGAGATCATCTTTTGAAAGTGAGAGTGGAGCTGGGGGTTTCAAAGAGAAAAGTCTGTAATAGCTATTAAATTGTCAAGCAAGCTGAATTTTGACAGCGTGAATTTGTAATGGATCAAGTTGTCAGAGGTCTCCCCTTCCTCCCATCATATGATGATACAGAATTAGGAGTGTATAAATAAAATATTGGTGAGAGATTAATATTGACTATTTGATTATAAGCTTGGCAAAAATCTACCATTAAGCAAAATCTACCAAAAGCAAACATAATCTGATGTAATGCTAAAGGGTCCCAACACACTAACCAGTGATTTTCAACCGGATGCCGCAAGAGTTTTTAAAACATGCAGTACCTGACAATTTAGTCAAGATCACTAACCTCTTTTCCCTTAGACTATCAAATTAAAAAAAATGACAACAGCCAATATAACAACTGTCACCCGGTATGAATAAATCAAAATTAATCCTATTTTTGTCAGACTGGCAAAAAATACATATTGTTGCTGTGCCACAGAATTCTAGTAGTTTATGTGTGCCATGAAGTAAAAAAAGGTTAAAAATCACTGTGCTAAATTATGAGTATATTTTGGATATGGAAGTCCTTAATGTTTTCTAATAGCTATATGGTTATTGAAATATTTCCAGAAATTTGTACTGTAAAATTGACCAGGTTTCTTTTCTTAATAGCATTCTTAGTGTCCCATAATAACTATATCCTAACTTTGTGAGGTGCCTAAAAGTTCACACAATACTATGTACTATCTCATTTGACATTCACATGTCCAGACACCACCAATTTGAGTAGCATAAAGAAATTAGAATAACTGAATTGTTTTCAACTTCGTCAATCATAACATTTCTCTTGTCCTACCATTTATAACAGTGGCTTACAAAAAGTTACGGCAATGTTTTAAGAGAAAAATAACACTCCTTCACTTGCAATGCATTTTTTGGATTTGCTTCTACCTACGGTTTTGGTCCTCACCTTTTGTCTGCTGCCTAGACATAAAAAAGTGGGTAATGCCCAGGGCTGTGGTTCATCTAAGAATGACCTTTGCACTTGTAAGCTTTCCTAAAGGACTTTGTAACTTATTTTTACTTTGAATCTGATAAAATCCTAGGCTAACTGCAGCAATATAATTATACACATTCAAAGCACTGAAATTCAGTCAAATAATTCAGCAAATTGTACTGAGTATCTTCTCTATGCAAATACTATATGTGTTTAATTTTCACAATACCACAGGGGAAATAAGAAATGTTCAGGAAAGAAGTATAGGCTTTATGTGATTGCAAACTCAGGATGTGTGCCAGAGTGATATCACTGTCAGAAAAGGTAATGAGCTCCTGGGCTGTGTTACAAGATGTCTGGTGTATATAGCAAGGGTTTGTGATAGACTACGTGTTCTTATTTATGTTTTTGTATTTCACATCTGGAATGTCCACCTATGGACTCAGAAAAATTAGAGCTACCCAGAGGACAGTGTCCAGTGTGACAGAAGGACTCAAAGCAATGTGATATCAGAAGTGTTTGAAAGAAGTAGGAATATTTAGACAGAGAATGGAGCATACATGGGCTGCGGGTAGAAGAAAGATTATCATTACTGCATATGATTAACAGAGGGGAAAATGAAAGCCTTTGTATTTACCTTACAGGAGGCAGGTTTGGGCTCAGAATGAGCAAGGCTTTGAACTACTTCATAAGTACTTTAATTTACTATTTATTAAAAGATAAACAACTTCTTGTCAAAGGCTTCAACATTGGATAAGGGATTAAATTGGGATATATTTAAAGTCCTTTTCAAATTTGAGTCTTATTCTTCATGTATACTGGTAACATAAATCATAGTGTAATTGTGTCTGTGGATAACTATAAAGCCCCATGAAAAAAAGCAAAAAGATTTCTGGCAGAGGGAAAAATCTTTATAGAGACTGTACCATTTGAGTTGGAGCTTGAATGATAGGTAGGATTTTGACAGTAATATTGGGCACCTCAAACTAACAATTCAACGATTAAAATGTATGAGAATTCCAATTACACTGCAACTTAGATATGAAAAGAATTTTCATTTTACTTAAAACTGATTTGGTCATCTTCATGAAATTTCATTTAAATATATATATGTCTAATCTGGGAACTTGGGTTCAGTCAGTATTTTAATCAGTTCCTTTAGGTAAAGTTCATCTTTTTTAGGTAAGATCCTCAGTCTTTCATATTCCTACCTTTTCCCCAACTTCCTATTTTAGATTGTATTTGGGAATATCAAAAGAGGGGAGCTTACATTATCTTGAGGCACTGGGACAAAGGGTCACTGGATTTAAATGTCTTTTGCTTCTTCTGGCCTCTGTGGCAACATCTTTTGCATGCCTAGTTGCTTTTGGTCTTTCACTTGAAGTTGGTGGCTAGAGAAACTCATGGATTTTGCTTTCTCAGTTTGGTCAGGGCCTGGTAACCATCTTTGACTGACAGGTCTCATTTTTGGGTACTTTAAACATCCTTCCCTACAAGGTTCACATTGCAGTTTTTGCTAGCGTATCACCTTGCTCTTTTAACATCAGATTTCATGGTAGGTCTGGTAGCTTTCAACTCAGATACCTTCTGAGTACACAAGCTATCTGGAAAGTAAAACTCCTGACCTCCCTTCTGCCTATGATGTTCTGTTCAAGGTTATTTGAATGTAGTAACCTAAGTCTGGCCAAGTGATAGCCTTCCAAGTATCTGGGAATCAGGACAAAAATTTTTCTGTCCTTGAGTTTTCCCATACTTATCTCTACATTTCTAAAGCTAAAACTGCTCACTTTACATCCTCAAGGTGAGAGAGTGTAAAAGTGTTACTGGTGGCCTGCCTTGAGCACTTCTACCTCTTTTGCATAATTCTATGTGTCAAAGAGAGGAAAATTTCCTCCTACTTTACCTATCTCCTTGCCACCATCTTCCTTATATAAACTCTGGCCTAAGCCTTTATGGTGGAATAGTATATCTTGTCTTCACTATGGGAGAAACTCTACCATTTGGATCACTAGGCCCAACCTTGATTTGTTAAGCCAGAGGTACAGGACAACACTCTAACCAACTAAGTCACCTGGCAAAGGCAACAAATTTACATTTTATCTCTTGACAATGTCTTGATTTGAAGTCTAACAACCTGCTAAAAAATCTTATATTAAATGTCAAAAGTCAAATATTAACTCTTTCTTTTGTTTTTCTTAGGTAATCTAAATCTTCAGCAAAAAGCTGCTTTGGGTTGAATAGGTCTTCTGACCAGAAGGTCACATTACTATTTTCAAAACATTACCCCCTTTTCCCATAACAAAAATATTTTGGCCCCAAAATCTGGTCATGTGAACCTGCCATTTAAAGCTTTTCAATAATTTCCCATTCTTTTAAAATTAAATCATTTTAGAAGCTTTTCTGACTAACTAGACTAGGTTACGACCACTGTGTGCACTCCTACAAGTACTCATAACATCCATCATAATTTTGCTTTTTTGTCTTCCTTTCCTGATAGACTTGAACTCAAAATTTCCAATATCTAGCATATTGTCCTTGGACATGGCAGGTGCTTAATAAATATTTGTGAGAGTTATAGTTTTAATTATAAGCATTAGTTACAGTTTCACCTGCAAATCAATAAATGGACAATCTAGTTTACACAGCTCCTTTTGAAATTTTTAAAATTGATACTCGTATTCTGAAAGATGAACCCACTGTGGTTGGGCTGACAGTATCAAATTCTAGCCCTCCACAACCAGGCTTTTTTAAAAAAGACTTATTTTTTTTGTCTTGTTTTAATATATAATCTTTACTATATTTTAGAGCTAGGCTTTTGAACACAGGAAATTCACCAATATGTGCTATCTTGTCATATTTCTTAATTTTTTCACAAATGATTCTAAATGGCCAAAGCAATCTATTTTTTATAGTTGTTCTATTACAGTTGTCATGTTTCTTAACAAGTAACTTAGCCTTTCCTTGGGGGACACCCCTACCTTACACAAGAATTCTTTCAAACTACAAGAAGGACATCCATCTTCATGAATACCTAAGTTCATAATGAGGGCACTTCACTTTAAGAACCCAATTATCTTCTACAGATTTTTATCAGCTTGCAGTTGTGCCAACTTTTCTCTCAGGCTTACTTTACCTTAAGCTAGTCCTTCGGTTTTATGAGGCTTCAATTAATTATCTTTAGGCATGTTATGACCAAATGAATGTGGCTAGAAAGGGCAGCATTATAACAATCTACATGAAAATTGTTACTTTATTGGTTAACATCTATGTTTGAAATTGGAAAATCCATAAAAAGAAACTTTAGTTTCTAATACGCATACATACGAAAAGGGGAGATCCTGAGATAACAAGGCAATTAAAAACTATTCCAAAGAAGCAAATGGCAACAGAGATCAATAGACTGTGACATGCATCTATTTTATTTTTAAAACATTTGTACTGCAGAATCTTAACTGCCACTAAAAACAACGGGCAGACAAGTTTATGGTAACTTGAAGAAGCACACTTTCCATTATAGAGAAGGAAAGGAGGGAGAGAGGAAGAAGGAGACGGAGGTTGGTTCTGTCCCCAAACCCTGCCAGTCCTCAATTCATCCACTCATTTCTCACACAGACGAAGCTGTTTGGAAGGTCCGGCTGAGTACGCAGGGTATGGGGGTCGAGTAGCCAGAAACCTTGAGCGGGTGAAGAGAGCCCGCTGGTTCCAAAACCCGGATACAAAGGGTCTAGACGCTTTTCCCAATAACCAATCTGCTCTCTCACCTCCCGGTGCAGAGACGCTGCAGTGCTAACCTGGGCTCCGACTGACACTGTGAGGAGGAAAAGCACGCCAAATCGACTTTACCAGTAGAAAGCGCCAAGCGAGTGCGCGTCACCCGCAGCCACCCACCGTTCCGCGGGCTGGGCCTTCCAATGCTTCACTCGTGGGGTTACGCAGCCCATGGCGTGAGGGCAGCTGGGGGCGCGTGCGCGCGGAAGGGCAGCAGGGCGGCGGGGGAGGGGGGGGGCGGAGAGCGCCTCGCGCCAGCAGGTGGGCGCGTCTTCTCGCGAGCGTGCGCGCACCGCGCCTTCTTCCTCACGTTCCTAGCGCGCCGCGTCCCCTCCCTGCCAGGAGCGCGCGCCTCCCGTCCTTGCACGGGGTCCCTCTCCGTCTCTCAGAGGCGCACACTCCCCTGAGCTTCTGCCACAGCCGTCGCCTCGGCTGTGGCTCTCCAGTCCAGCGGTTCAGCCTCGGCCCCTCAGTGCTGCGTCTAGGTCCTCTTCCCCTCCCTCGGCTACTTCCCTTCCCTTTCCCGCCCTTCTTTCCCACCCGGACCACCGAGAGAGCCTGGATACGAAGCAGGCGGGCTTGAGAAGGGGGTTAGAAAAATGGAGGTGCCGCGCCTGGATCATGCCCTCAACAGCCCCACCAGCCCCTGTGAGGAGGTGATCAAAAACCTCAGCCTGGAGGCCATTCAGCTGTGCGACCGGGACGGTAAGAGCGGCCGGGACCATAAAGAGAAGGGCCGAGCCCACGTCTAGGAGCCGCGGTCACTCAGGCTCCGCGGACCCTGCCGGCCCGGGCGGCAAGGTCTTTTGTTGCCCCCTCTGTGCAAAGAAATGCAGGTGGGGGTTCCCCTCAGTCCAGCCGCCCTTCCCTCAGACTCCAGAAACAAAAGGACCCGGGGCTAGTGCGTTGGCACGTAAGTAGCCATCGTCGCCAGCTGCAGGGCCCCTCGCTGTCCTCACCCGCCTGGCCCCAGCCGAGGAGCTGCCCCGGGGAGGGCGCCTTCCTGCCCGCGGCTTCTGCCTGGGTCGAGGCATTTCCAGTCTTTGCCGCAGTCCCGATTTCCTGGGTCTCCGGGCACCGAGGGGGGGATGCCCTTTGGATGTTTCTAGCAACCCGATTCGCCACCCCGCCTCCCCCCACCCCCCCTGCCCAACACACACACACGCACACACAACACACTAGTTAGCATTTTCTGTCCAGAAACTTACCAGTTCCTTTTTAAAGCCTCCCATTTTCAGACATCCCCCCCGCCCCTCAACACACAATATTTAGAAATTTTTCTATCATCTCAGAATGGGATTGGGAATGACAGATTCTTTTTTTCTCCCCCCCGCCCCGTGAAGGGGCAGAAATAGAGTTAGTTTCAGCACCAAGGACAGCCACAAAGCTTCGTGGTTTGGGGCTTTCACTCAGAAACTCAAAAATCTGTAAAGGTTTTATTATCTGTTAAACCAGTGTCACCCCAATAAATGAATTAAAGTAAAATGAAAATAAGTTCAAACAGAAGAAAATCTGTAAAGGAAGTGGCCTAATATATCTGCTGTGATTCAGAATGTGTGACAAATATTTATCATTGTGTCTTTTTATATGGCTTTATTCTATTGTTAAAGTTGGCGGCCTCCTAAAGAATGAAATGGAACATAGACAGGTCTGAGCGTTAGAGATAAGTTAGTGCTGTGTACAGTATGGGTAGTTCTAGTGCTTCTGTGTTAGTTGGAGCAGGTGAAGAGTCAGTGCTATCTCGGTAATGTGGACTATAACTTCATTTGTAAAGAAGGCATCTGATTAGTGATTGATTGGCCAAATAATTGTGAAATTGTACACTTGACAAAGGGAGAATAATTTATATTGTCAAAATGACCCTGAACACCTTTGGCTATAATGATTAATGTTTAACTGTATATAGAGACGATGATTTAAACATGTTTTTTAGCCAAGGTTATGTAGAGATACTAATGTGCTCACAGTAAGGTCGTAAAATTTATCAGACTGTAATCCAAATAGAAAACAGAAGTCTTGTTTCCAGAGTCATTTACATGGTAATAACTTGTTTAGGTATTGCTACACAGTACAGTTTAGGTTAACGGAATACTGAATTTCTGTTTATTAATAAATTTAGGACACAGAATAATTGTTTTTTGAAGCCAAAATCACTTTAAATAATTTCTGAAGCAGATGTAGTATGGATAAACAAATACTCTTGCAAAAGCTGTTTATGTTTCCTTTATCCTTAGACTATTTTGGTCACCATGATAATAGGTGCACATATTTATGGCATCTAAAAGTCATTATTTTGGTATTCCAAATATAAGCCTGCCTTACTAACCTATAAAGATTATTTTTAATATAACACATAGGATGTTATATGGGTTTTAGTTTATACTTTTGTGAAATGACTTTTTATAATGTTACCATTGCAGATATTCTTATTTTCATTTACTTCAATGATATTGTAAAAGCTCACTACTGTAATTATTGGAAATAGGCTATTCATGGTTGTTCCTCAGGACCCAGTAATCTTAATACTTAAAATTACCTTTACCATATGTTTTAAAAGATATTAGGGAAAATAATATGTTTTTTGTTTTACTTTTTAAATGAACTTTACAGAGTTAATAGTGTATAGTGCAAAAATTGATGCTGTGTTTATTGTGGTCTCTTTTAGAGTGGTAGCTATTTTATTTTGGTAGTTTTTTTTTTAGTTGGTTCAGTTCATATTATGGATCTCATAAAATGAGTAAATTATATAACATTCAATTTTTGGAGCAGTGCTGGTACTAAGCAATATCTAAAAATTACTATTTATTCGCAGACTCCGAATGGATTACATATAGGTTAATTAAATAAAGTTTTATTTTATAAAACAGCTTATGCCAACAAATACAAAGAACCTAACTTTTCTATTAGAAGATGTGTAAAAATTTGGATATAGCTTGTGTAGAGATGTTAAATGGCTTTTTTTTTTTCATTTTGTGACTCTACATGTCAATTCCAAACAGTGATAAGTTGACTAGATAAGAATAACTTTGAGGAGATTATATAGTTGGTTTTACATAACAATTTAAAAATGTTGCATTAAATTTGCCAACCAGACCTTATTTATCATAATTTTATATTGAATTTTTTTACCTAGATAGATGCTATTTGCTCCCTTTGCTTCCTTTCACTTCCTCTCAGGTCTCATTATTTTACTTCTGTAAATATATAACATAGAAAGATTAGGCTGGGGCAAAAGATCTCTTAGGTACTTAAGTACATAATAAGTGGCATATTAAATGCCATATTGTCATAATTTTGTGATTATAGAAATACATTTGTCATGTTCTTTACTTTTCTCTTTATTTTACTTGACTATTAATCTGACAGTGGGGAAAAATGAGAGCAACATAAATCCCTTAGAAGTGGAATAAAACAGAAAAGAAGAAAATACTATTAACTATACATTTCTTTTTACCCTTTCCACTTGTAGATGTTTTAAAATTTATGTTTTGCATATTGCATCAACTAAGACAGCATAACTGTATGTCTGTCTTAATGTTTTCTTGGCTCTCCTCTTTTATATATTTTTTGTCTTTCACTTGCTTTTTTTCTTATTTACATTATTAGCAACAATTCACAATGTTTCTTTATTTCATAGTTTCTCAAAGTATTTACTAGCCTTTGTGAAGCAAAGAATATGGAAGAATCCAAGCGGTCATATAATTGGATTTTTTAATTAAACAAGAGGGTTCTTTATTACACCCACATATTATTTCATTTGTGCTTTTATCCTACATATGTGTTCTTTGCTTGCTATTTCATGATCCCTGCCTGGATATTATTTGTAGTTCAAAATGAAGGTTATGGATAGACTTCTATTGAGAAATGTAGGTAGATGTGCTATAGGTATAGTAGTTTATATAATCTCTATTGCGAGTGGAGGACTGTTTCTGTACCTCCTTTCTGTTGTGTTGAAATACTGTACACAAAATGTACTTTAATTGTGGTTTTCAGAAGATTGAAGGAAGAAAAGCATTAACCTCTCATATACAAACATTAATAATAAGGGAAACTCCTTATGCCTAGTTTGTTTCTTCACATAGATACATCAGACTTTAATTTACCCGTAAGACAAAACAGCCTCCTACCTGGCACATAAAATTCTACATTAGTTGTACTTTTTATCATTTTTATTATGCTTATGTACATAGAAGCTTTCTTTTCTTGCTGAAAAGGGAAAATTTATCCATATGTTGCTTTACATGCATCTGAGCTCCCTGCACTCTTGTGTGACCGATGTGTCATAACTATAGTAGTAAGGAAGAAAATACGAAATGAATTTGTTGTATAGCACTTAAATTTACCCCCAAGGTTTCCTAGCTTTAACAAGTATTTTTTTTCCAAATAAAGACATTTTTTGACTGCTTAGATATGGTTTATGGAGTTTATGAAGCCAGGCAGCGGGGGAACACATTTTAAAGAAATTGCACAGATACAAGCTGACAGATTTCTGTTTTTGTCTATAACAATAGTTTTGTGGAGGAAGAGAAAAAAGGTTAACTCCATTATAGTTTTAAAAGGATAAATTTCTTTAAATTTGGACATTATCTACTTAAATTATAAATCAGTTGGGACTTCTTTATGCTTATTGACATATGAATTAAACACATTTTAACTTTGGAAACATAAAGTAACACAGGAATGCTTAGTATCACAGTGCTGTATTAGCTATTTCTTAGTGACATTTTCTGCAGCAGACATAGGAGCAGTGCCCCTAATTATTACCTATAATAGTACAGGAATGTAAGGTAATCATTACTCAGTCTCACTGACATGCATATAACATAGTGGTAATACCATCTTAGAATCAGAAAGACCTCTAAGAATATTGACTCTTGATAGATATGTTTGTTACCTTAAGCAAATTACCTTTGTTTAGCCTCAAGCTTTCTCATATAAAATAAGTATAATAGTGTCGACTCTATAGGATTTTTAAAAATAATTAAATGAGGTATTACTTATATATCTTTTCTCATAAGTCCTGGCACAAAGTAGAGAACATTATTGTAAATGGAATATTACTCTCCATATACATTCTTGAGTTGAATTGCTTTTTCTTTTTTTCTTTTTTTTTGGGGGGGGGGCAATGTTTAGATTTTTGTTTTTTCATTTCAGTTGTGTTTTATTTACTTAGCAACTTCTTATGTCAGTTTAACTTCATGAGTAGTAAATGGAAACTGTAAATTCTGAATTTTAAAAGGAGAGTGAATTTTAAAATCATAGTTACAGTATCTATCCTTTGCATATATTTTCCTATCCCATCAGAAGTATCTTTGTCAGCCTTAATCTTGCAAGGTTTTTTCAGCTTCTGCTCCATTATGCTGTTTGCTGCACTTCATGTGCTTTGTGACTTTGATGCCTGCTTTGGGTAGGCATTTACATCAGAGCTGCTCCCTGTTCTTGATTAACCATTTTTTTCTTTATGATTTTTTTCTTTATGATTTTTTTCTAAGGATAGAGCTGTATTACCATATATATGTGACCTCTGGATTCATTGTTTTTACAAACATGTAACTATAGAGGTAGTGTAAATTTTTATTAGTATGAAACAAAACAAAAATAAAAACTAAAAGAAACAAACTTGAAAAAAAGCTTGAAAACCATCAGATTGTGTATACCAATTCATATTCTTGGTAGGGGTTCTAATTCATTCTCAGTGAAGAACAGGAAGTTATTAGAGTACAAGTCACATCAAAGGATATGTGACCAGACTCCCTCCAGTGGTAGAGTAACTGATGTGTCATAAATACAATAGTAACACTGGCAACTTGCTTTGTTGCCTGGATAAGCCAGTCAGAAATTGACTCCATAGAACACTATCTAGACAACTTCCAAGTCACTTGGTTTATCGCTGCTGATATCTCCCCCTCTTTTAAGCCTAATCTTGTTTTTTCCTGTAACTTTTGTGAGTATAGTTTTCTGATTACTTTTATATTTTATCTTGATCTTCAGTAATAACAGCAACTGCATCAATTACTACAGTAAGCATAATCCTTCTGTTTTCTGGTTTTCTTTCTCTGCCCTTAGTAGGTCCATAATTTAAGTCTTGCCTTATAACATTTGCTTCTTTCTTGGGTTTGTTTTCCATTTTTGTTAAATTTCTCTATAATAATCTTTATTGTTTATGAATTATGTATTTAAATTCAGTTTTTACTACTCTAAAGCACTTGCCTCATTCTTTAACTATTTAAAATATTTTACTATTGCTAGGCAGTAGTTATGTTGTCCTATTGAGCAGGCTATATTTTATTTCACATACATTTGAAATTAAAATTAGTTTTGGGGGAAGACTTCTAGCTAAAATAGAGGAGTTGAAGAAGAATCTTGACAGAAAAAGGAGGTAGATAGTATCAGCATAGTGTGTTCTCTATATGTAAGGATAATGAGTGACAATGGTATAAAAGAAAAAATAGTTACTAAGACTTTGTAATTGAAGGTTCAAGCAAAATGGAAATTGATCAGGAATAACTTCAGAATTCTAAGTCTGGGAAATCATAAGATTCACTGACTAGAAATAAAGCAAGGAGAAAGGAAATAATATTAAGACCCCATGATGACAACTTTTTCCATCTCAAATTTTAGGTCTCAGTAAACATCTAGATGTGTTCTAAGCCCTTTTTAGGGACACTTCTCTTTTTCACAGAAATCATATTCCCAGAATAATAGTATATACTGCCTTCTAATTATTGTTTCAATGTGAATCCCCATCAGAGAACCCGCTTACTTTCATTTTAAACTTTTACTTGATTCCTGCTCTTCAAAGAAAGCTACTTATAGTCCAATGATAATTTTTAAAAATAATTATTAGAAAAAAACCAACTTGATACTTAGAGGATTGTGAACTAGAGATTTTTGAGTCATTTGCATAAAGGTAGTTTTCGAGTCAGGAGAGTTTCCAGAGGGATTTAGCAATAAGAACATTTATGTTTAGGCATTTGGAATTTAACAGTAAGACTCCCTTGGAAACCTATATTAAACACTTAGCAATTTCTCTTGTGTTCTGGGGAAAAGGGTTCTAGAATAAAGAAGAGAATGTTCATAGAACTATATCATGTTCCACTAGGAAGAACAGAACTTAGGTGAAAAAGAGAAGATTTGGATTTGTGTTTAGTCTGAGACAGTCTCACCCTTTGAAGGAAAGGAGTTATCACATGCTGGGAAAGGCCAACTTTGAACCACAAAGATGAAATAAATCTACATTTCAAGTTTGTTAAAAATACCAACAAGAGCTCTGCATTTTGAAGTTGCTCAATAGAAGTGAGTTAAACAAAAAGCATCCAACTCTGAATTGTAGTTTTGTTTGTGATATTATGACTATTTGAGTCAAGTTTGTGGTTCATTTTAAAAGGGCCCCTCTGTGGGAATTATTACACATATATTATTTGTTGTAGTGGTTGTGGCAATTAAGTAAGTAAATCTCTTTTTGTTTTTTATAGCCAGTGGGAATGTTGTTGTCTAATAATAGTACAAAAGGCCTGGCAGTGGTGTTCAACATTTTGGCATCTCTGGGCCATACTGGGGGAAAAAGTCTTGGGCCACATATTAAATACACAAACACTAACAAAACTGATGAGCAAAAAAAAAAAATGGTTTTAAGTAAATATACAGTTTTGTGTTGGGCCGCATTCATAGCCATCTTGGGATGCATACAGCCCACAGGCTGCAGGTTGGACACCCCGGATAACTTCCCTAGACATATGATATTAAAGACAAGGCATGAAAATTTTTCAGTATACTTACTTTGATTTTATTTTTTTCCTTTCTTTTTCTTTGTATTTTTTATTACCATTTATCCCCCTTATGCTCTCTAGCACCTCCACCTCTCCCTGCCCCTGCGCAAGCCCCACACTTTTTAGTCTGTGTCCCTGAGTCCTTTTTCTTTTTTCCAATCCCTCCACTCCCAACCCCCACCCAGAGCTGTCAGCCCGCTCTCTACCTATGAGTTTCTCTCTATTTTGCTTGTTAGTTCAGTTTGTTCATTAGATTCCACATAAGAGTGAAATCATACAGTATTTGTCTTTCTCTGGCTGGCTTATTTCACTTAGCATAATATTCTCAAGGTCCATCCAGGATGTCTCAAAGGGTAAAATTTTCTTCTTTTTTATGCCCAGGTAGTATTCCATTACATAAATGCCCCACAATTGTTTTATCCACTTATCAACTAATGGATACTTGGGCTGCTTCCAGATCTTGGCTATTGTATTAATAAATAATGCTGCAATGAACATAGGGGTGCTTACTTTTTTTTGAGTTAGTGTTTCATGTTTCTTCAGATAAATTCCCAGAAGTAGAATCACCGGGTCATAAGGCAGTTCCATTTTTAATTTTTTGAGGTATCTCCATAGTGCTTTACACAGTGGCTACACCAATCTGCATTCCTACCACCAGTGCAAAAGGGTTGCTCTTTCTCCATATCCTCGCCAGCACTTGTTTGTTGATTTATTGATGATAGCCATTCTGACAACACACCTGTGTAGTCAAGAATTTGACTACAAAGGAAGCAAGCACATACAATGGGCTAAAGATAGTTTATTCACTAAATGGTATTGGGAAATTGGACAGATATGTACAGAAAATGAAACTAGACCACCTTATGCCACACACAAAAATAAGTTCAAAGTGGATTAAAGACTTAAATATTAGACTCAAACCATAAAAATCCTAGAAGAAAAACATAGGCAGTAAAATCTTGGACATTGCTTATAGCGATATTTTTTCTGATATATCACCTCAGGCAAGGGAAACAAAAGAAAAACAAGCAGATGGACTATATCAAACTAAAAAGTTTTTGCACAGCAAGCAAACCTTCAGCAAAATAAAAAGACAACCCATTGAATGGGAGAACATATTTACTGATACATCTCATAAAGGATTCATATCCAAAATTTATGAAGAACTTACAAAACCCAACACCAAAAAAAAGAAAACAACCAAACAATCCAACCAAAAACTGGGCAAAGAACCTGAATAGACACTTCTCCAAAGAGGACATACAGATGGCCAATAGACATATGAAAAAAGATGTTCAAGGTCACTAATCAGAGAAATACACATTAAAACCTCAGTGATTTTTTTTGAAAAATAACGTTTCCTATAAGTCTTAATGTTGCTGAATCTCTCAGTCTTTCAATTTAAAAAAGTGATGGCAAATGCAAAAAAAAGAATTACAATTTTTGAGCATGTACCATGTGATAGTTTTTTAATGATTGCTTTTTTTGTGTTATATCTATGGTGCAGAACAGGAATCAACAAGTTACAGTCCCTGGGCCAAATCTGAAAATCTGCTGCCAGTTATTTTAACATTTTATTGGAACACAGCTGTACGCATTTGTTTATATGTTTCTATGGCTGCTTTCTCGCTAAAACAGCAGAATTGAGTAGATGTGACAGCATACCACGTAGCCCCCAAAACTTAAAATACTTATTATCTGCTTCTTTGCAGAAAAAGTTTGCCAACTCCTGATGTCGAGGATTGAGGAAAAAAGGTTAACCTCTCGATAGGAATAAAAATATTGAAAGAGGAATTTCTGAAGAAAAAAAAGTATAATCATTTTGCTTTTATGTTACCAGGGTTTTGAGATTATGCAGGTCAGACAGAGCGCTGAAGAAAGCTAAAAAGCTTTACCAGGCAATAGGATAGCTAGCTTTTTGTGGAGTCAGTTAAAGATGGGTAGCTGTCTATGCCATTTAGTCTGATAGACAGCAGGAGAAACAAGCCCTAATTTTAACTCAAAATCTAGTCTTCATATATAACTTCAGAAGGAAATGTTAGTTGTGCATTAGTATTTTCAGGGATAATTACAGTTCCAGTAACATATGTTTTAAAATTAAAAAATGATGTCAACTTTGAGAAATACAGATAGTTATATTAATGCATATTACAGAAATTTATGTATATATCATATTTTTCCTTCTAAATCAAATTCTCATTGAAAAGAAGGTCAAGGTCTTATTTTTCTATCTTCCATACTCTGTTGTAGTACTTTTCAATCTATCCACGTTTTGTTGGTTTTTTTCAATATCCAGTCTATCACTTTATAAAATATAATTAAAATGAATTATTAGAAAAATGAAATTTAAAAGATCCAAAAAGATTCAACAGATACAAAAATTACTGCCATATTTCTATAAAAGTTTCTAAATGCTTAATTAATCATAATTTTCATATTTTTCTCATCACAGACTGGTAAATAGTTTGCAGACTACACTTTGAGTATATTAGCTAGAAGAAAGTACCATTCTGGTCTTGTTCAATGATTAATTTTTAGGTACTACATTTATTCAGTTACTAGTCTCACTTTATTTCCTTTTTTTTTTTTTTACTTACCTGGTATTTTTTACCATTTATTTCTACATGTATTTCAACTTTAGGGTATTAAGAAAAGGGGGTAAAAGGGTCCAAGAATGAATATAACTTGGATCCTGCATTCAAAGGATTCACTGGCATTTAAGAAGACAATACATTTAAATAACTATAACAACATGTGGTGATAAATACTATAGTTGCATATAGAAGAGAAAGTGGTTAATTCTGTCGAGTCTTACAGAAGGAAGAAACATTTTTTCTGTTTTTAAAAGTAAAATTAAATTTGCCTGAAGAAGTGGGAGAAGGGCATTTCTGACATAAAGCATATATAAAGTCATAAAATCACATATGTTCTAGGAATATATAGCATTTAGTATTGCTGAAGGAAAGAAGTGTTCCTTGTGGGAAAATAAACTGAAAGCTAGTTAGGAATAGCTAGATTATACCATAATTAGGAGTTTGGATTTATCTCGTCTGAAATCTTGTTAGTAGATTTCAGACTTTCTAATTTGTAGAGAATGTTTAAAAAACACATTTTGAAGAACTCTTAACAAGTGAAAGTGGGATTTTATTAACATAGTTTTATCCTGTAATTTCAAACTTCTAGCATTCTCCAAATAAAGTCAATCAAGAATAGTGAGAAATAAAAATGGGAGTTATACTTAAATGTTTCTATTTTATATTAGCCCAACATACACTTTAATTCTGTATTTTAGTTTTGTTGCATTGTTCCTAGGAAATTCTGGTTCATACAGATAAGTAGTGGCAAATGGTAATGTTTTTAAATTCAGGGTACTCTTCAGATAAACTGATACATACTTAAAGAGAAACAGAAAGGTGTTTTTTTCATGGTAGAGCCAAAGAGTTAAAGTGTTCCTTTTGGAGGGAAGTAGTAGAATGGTTTCATCCCTGATCTAAGTTCTTCATTGTTCATTGAGAAAATAATGCATTTTGTTATATTCTGAGATATTTGTCAATAACATTAAGAAAAAAACGCTCATATCTTTTTGCTGACTCCTTAAATTTCAGAAGAGTGGAATTTATTTTACTTGTATAATGAATCTTAAAACTGTAAGAATCAATTTCATTACTTACAATTCATCCACATTTATAAGCTTGGTAACGTAACTGTACTGTCAAATTGAGTTTCTTCAGCTTATTAAATGGCTAGATGATCAAATTAGTTTGCCCTTATTTTTACTTGAAAGATATTTATCAAAGGGTTTTTTAATTAATAAATAATTTCTTGTTTCTTTTGAAGTATTTGTATCTTACTTCAGGACACACACCTAAGTTTGGTATAAAAAATTAATTTGAAAATTTTCTATTCATAACATTATAATTAGTTCAAAAAATCTTCAATTTAAAAACAGGTTGTATATGATGATCTAAAATTATTTTAAAATATCTTAATATTAGTCCTTACTAGTGACTAATTACTACTTTGTAAAAGCTGGTAGAAGCTTTTACAGGAGCTACCACTTCTTAGATTTTAAAATTTTATCTATTTCTCTTACTATAGTTTCCTCAACACTTCTAACAATTTAGTTGATGGTATGCTAAAAACTGATTTAGACATTAAAATTTTCTTCATTGTTTGTCATTTTACCATCCTTGCAGTTAGCTATTTGAAAAACTTCTACAAATGTAAGTGGAGCGATCTGCCATATTCATATTCTCTCTGTTATATTGGAAGGATTTTACATAATGTCAGCATTTGAGTTAATCAGGTATATGTGATGAATAATTTTGTATTCTCAGCACTTTCAGACATGTACCAATGTTTTGTTTCAGTTTTTGGATGTTTATTAATTTAATATATTTGTTGCAATGTCAGGCACACTTTTTTCCAAAATCATGGAACTTGTCAGAGACCTTATCTTTATTTGCAAAACCTGCTTGTATGAAATCTAATGAAAAGTTATCACTTTTCTATCACTACAATGTACATTTTACTGAAAGATGACTATCACTGATATTTAACATTGTATTTTAGCTTTTGTGAGGGCTTCCAGCGTATATATTTCATATTTTGAACATAGTTACAAGTGTAGTCAATATTACCTTAAAAATCAACTGGTGCTAATTAATAGAAAGACTTTGAGACATCTTGAGCCAAATCAGTGTTGGTATAAACATTTTAACATTTCTAATTTTAACTAGGGATCCATTTCTAGTTTTATAGGTAATTATTTCATTGCCTATGCTGGTAAAATTATAACTCTATCCCAAACTTAGAATAACTTCCTCACAAATATAATTGGAGAAGTACACAAAACTCATAGTAAGACTTTCTATTTAATTTGGGCTGAAGGGACAAACACCTGAGTCTTGCCTGGAACTAACTGAACTCTGCTTACAAGTATAGACATACAACTCAAAGATAATTGCAGTTTTGGCTCCAGACCACTACAGTAAAGTTAGTATTGCAATAAAGCAAGTGGTAACCATTTTGCTGGTGAAGGGTCTTGCCTTCAGTTTTTAAAAAATCTGTAATATCTGTGAAGCACAATAAAGCCAAGCACAATAAAATGAGATATGTCTGTAATAATGTGTTTATAAAATTTTACTTGAGCATATGCTTGCTGACTTGAGTTAAAAAAACAAATATGAAACAGGAACAGAGCCATAACCTTTTTATACATTGTGACATTTTTTGCTCTGAATAGCAAGCAAAGTTTTGTTTGAATGTTACCCAAAATCTCATAATACAGCAGAATATATGCTATCTGTATTACAATTTTAAAATAGTTTAAAAATAACTATAAAGGAAGTAAATAATAATGTTTTCTGAACCCTTTAATGAACTCTGCATTTAAAAAAAATGAGTGAATTGTTTCTCAGAACCAATTTAAACCATTGATTCTCAAAATCTGTTACCTGCAGGACTCATTAAACACAGATTCCTGGGTTCCACTTGCAGAGTTTCTGAGGCATTATATCTGCAGTGGCGCCAAAGAATTTGAATTTTCTAGCAAATTTCCAGATGATGCCAATATTGGTAATTCAGAGACCACACATAGAGAACCACCCTCGTTGCTAGCATGAACAAAGAAGTTCTTAGGTAAGGAAGAGATATTACAAATTTGGTTTTAATAAATAGTATTCTGGTATCCATCTGAGAGATGAACTGCAATATTGAGCTCAGGAGTTTAACCACTTATAAGGCAATTATAGGTACTAGGATTATTAAGACAAGGCAGGTAAAAATTGAGAGTGGAGTTGAACAACATTTCTGAAGTAAAACTTGGTCGATTTTGTGATTAAACTGGAAGTGTGAGATACCAAAAAGGAGTTGTTGATGATGGCTGTATTTGCTAGATTGGATATGTTTTGGCACCAGTAAATAAAGTGGTAATTGTTGATTGGAAGGAATGTGGAGTAGTGTTGATAATAAGCTATTTTATTAAAGTGTTTTTGGGACAAGCTAGGTTTCACATACCTGTGGAATATTTACATGAAAGTACCCAAAGGGCTGTTAAAAACATCAATCTGAGTCTAATAGGGAGATAGTTTGAGGATAAAGATGGAAATTTAGTAGTCTTTTTCAAGCTATTTTTCCATTGCTTCTGTTTCTCCTTTATCAAGTGTTCCTTTGTCTTTTAGTCAGTCTTTCAGACCCATGTCCAATTGTTGGACATGCTCATTAGAGTGAGTAAATTTGAAGGCTTTTTCTGTGGCGACTAAAAGCACTTAAAAATTACTTTTGACATAATAAATTTGGCTTGGGTGTGCTTATTTGGGACAGTTAACATAGAAGAAATACAGTTGATTGATCTAATGAGCCTTGTACTTCATAAATGTATCCTTCCTACTTCGACTGAAAAGAGAATTAAATATATGATTTTCTGCATTTATTATAGAAATACACTGGATTAATTTTTTTCTCCTTGGCAACATAGTCTGCAGTACATAAAATAAATGAACTGTTGGAACTCAAATTAGCAGGAAAATAATGACACTGGAGCTTAAAGAAAAGCTAAAATTTTTACCAAAGCTATTTCTAAAGCTTTCATACTGAGCATACGTTTCCAAGGTTTTCTTTTGACTTGAACCTACTAACTTTAATGTTTACTAAGGTATCTCTTTAATGCTAGTCTAAATATGACATAGTGTGTTTCACACTTAATTTTTGTGTTTTTTGAAGATTCTTTGTGTTTAAACTTAGATAAACCTTTTATTTTAATGAATATAGTTTTGTATAATTTTCAAGTTGTGCTAAGTCTGGGTGTTTGAGCCTATTACTATATAATTTCTTCTCTTGCATTCAGTATATTTAATATTAATTTCCCTGGAACTTTTTGTTATTTTTAGTGATTTTTTAAAAGAAAAAGCCTAATGACTAAAAAGTAGTGGTTCTGAATTTTGCTGTTTATACTACTTGTTTTGCTAAAAGCTTTACTTATTCAAATTATAATGATAAAATTTACACTAATAAAATGTGAGTTTGAAGTAGTAATAAGTATTTCAAATACAATCTAGCTACCATTAGAATTTTAATTCTGCACCTTCTGTTGTAGAAGTATATCTTCATATATACACACACACACACACACACACACACACACATATATGTATGAGATTCACAAGTATTTCTAAAAACTTCATGTGGATCAACATTCATTGAACACTTTCGTAGTTGATTTAATAATAACTTGAAGAATTTCCCCCCTTTTTTGCTTGTCGTATTAATATTTTAACATTTTAAACTTTCTAACACTCAAAGGCCATTTAATTTCATTATCATGTATTAGTATTTTTATGAAATTTTTAAATCTGTCTCTCTGGATACATGCATAATGCTGTTTATTTCCCACAAATAATACGTGTGTATGTGTATATTTACCTATTTTCATTGCATTTTAAAATGCAGATGTGCTGTCCTTTAAGAAAATCTGATATAAAATCTCAGCTTACAAAATCCATTACTGGGGCAATAATTATTTTTCCTATAACAGTGTTCGTTGTCATCTCTTTAATGTTCTTAATTGTCTCCTTAAGAATTTGACAGAAAAGCCAAATGGCAATGAAACATAATGCCAACTAAATTGTCCAAAATAATGGTTCCTTAAATTATTTATGAAATTTTTTTGAGGGGAGGTATATACTGTACATTGAAAATTCAGAGATTTAACAATTTTAGCATCATCTATTTATAAGCAATATCAAAAATAGCTAAATTATAATTGTGCTGGCAATTCAATTTAAAAAGCACTGCTGCATTTGTATCATTTTCCTGTGAGTTTGCAAAACTTGTTGCTCAGCATTTCTATTAACATTTTATTATTTTTTCTTTTAACACCAATTAAGTCTGCGAAATATCAAAAGCATTGTTTTGAAGTAAAAAAAAAAAAAAAAAAAAGGTGACTCCTAAGAAAGCTAAGTGTGATAATGTAAGAAAACAGAAAGGAGAAAAAGAATTTTACCCAGAATAGTTTTTGTTAAATTAAAAAGTGGTTTTGCAAATTTTTGTATTGACTAATGTTATTATACTAACAGTATAAGGTATGAATTTATTTTGGTGGCAGAAGTTACTTTGCTCTTCAAATTACTTTTTATTGTGTTGTATTATCACTAAGGATCTGTTTCAGATATTTAAAATTTGGGATATCTGAGACATATAGTTGGAGGTGTTAAATACACTTTAGAGATCTTGAGGTATATATTTGGAAAAATATCAACAGCAAGATGATTGATCACTTTTAGGGAGAAGTAAGAAGAGAGGGCTTGCTCCAAGCTGTGCTGTCCAATATAGTAGCCATTAGGGTCAAATGGTTATATAAGTTTAAATTAATTAAAATTACATAAAATTTAAAATTCAGTTCTTCAGTCGCACTAGCCAGATTTCATGTGCTCAGTAGTCACATGTGGCTAGTGGCCTATGCTAAATAGCACATATATAAAAAGATTTCCATCATTGCAAAAAGTTCTATTGGACAGCACTGGTGTAGACTCCTTAGAAAGACTGACTTTTGATTATGCAAAGGCATGGAGAATAGGGAGGAGTATTTAGTGAGATAAGAACAAAACTAAGAGCATGTATTAAGTAGCAAATGGTCAACTGTGTTAAATGTTGATGAAAGATAGTCTGGAGAGCTGTAAAGTATCTACTGGATTTGTTACCATGGTGCTTATTGGTGACATGACAAGAAAACTTTTATTGGAGTGGTAGAGGCAGAAACTAGATTTGACTGGGTTTAAGAGTGCATGGGAGGTGGCCCTGGCCAGGTGGCTCAGTTGATTGGAGCGTTGTCCCAAACCCCAAAAAGGTTGCAGGTTCAACTCGTGGTCAAGGCACATACCTAGGTTGTGAGTTTGATCTCTGGTCAGGCAACCAATCAGTGTTTTTCTCTCAAATCGATGTTTCTTTCTCTCTCCAATCAATTAACATATTCTCAGGTCAGGATTTTTTTTTTTTTTTAAAGTGCATAGGAGGTGAAGAAATAGCATATTTTGGCAGATGTTCAGAGAAGTTTGGTTATAAAGGGAAGCAAAGAAATGGATCACTATCTGAAAGGTTATATAAGAGTGAGCACTTTAAAAATGTGTGTGTGAGGTCTATGTGTCTACTAGATTGTAACATAAGCTGCTTGAAAGCATGAACTCTAGTATCTCAACTCATCTTTGAATCATCTTCCACTTATGCACTCAACAATGGTTGTTGAACATAGTACATCAATTAGCCTTCTAATTGCCTGAGAGGGGTTTATTTTATTTGGCTGTTAACATTTATTTTGCTATTCTTGGAGTGAAATCCTAATCCTCAAATTTTACATAGTTACTTATAAAGAACGGTTTTTGCCTTTTCATAACCTTGAGATGAAAAGTGATATACACTGGCCTACCTTTTACAAAAAAACATTATGTCCAATATTTATTTTGTAACCAAGACACTTTTTAGTCTCAAGTATAAAGGAACTTTGAAATAAGGGGGGAAGTGGTTTATTTTTATTTAGGAAAATAAATTTCAGTGTACAGATCAATTTTATAACAATGGCCTGAATTCAAATAGAATCTCAGTTGTAAAAGGTAACACTTATATGATACAATAGCTTCTCTGATGTTTGCAAGTATACTTGCTGGTGAAAACTGGAATAAAATAATTTGCCCATAACAAATGTTATGCATGTTTTGAAATTCCAGTTTTCAAATCTCTAGTGCAAAGGAAAATGTACATATTTTCCCCTCATTTTTCTCCATAAAATATAGTTGTGGTATTTGCATTTCAAAGAAATGGTGTGCTCTTGAAATGTTTTCACTGTTTCTGTATATACTGATATCTGTGATGTTGTTGTCAATATATTTTGCATTTAAAAAATTGTTTGCAGCCCTGACTGCTGTGGCCTTGTTGGCTGGGCGTTGTCCCACAAAGGGAAAGGTCTCCAGTTCAATTCCCGGTCAGGGCATATGCCTGGGTTGCAGGTTTGGTACCTGGTCATGGTGCATATGAGAGGCAACCAATCGATGTTTATCTCTTACATTGATATTTCTCTCCCTCTATTTCTCCCTCCCTTCCCTTTTCTCTAAAAATAAATAGAATTTTAAAAAATTTTGCATAAAGTTTTTGTACATTACAATGAAGGAGCAGACGTGGATAAAATATCTGTCTAAAATATGGTACACAAATTATATCTTAAAATCATTCAATTTTAAAAATAAAATTTGGATAACCTTAATATATTTATGATTCATAACAAATTAAGAAAAACTAAATATATGTTACTTCCTACTAAATACATGAAATAGCATTTCATTATTCTTACCTTCATTTGAGAAACAGTTCTTTTATAGGATGCATACCAGAAGAAACAGAAATTCAGGTATTGTATCAGCATAAACCTTTCTGAACTTGGACTAAGATAAAACACTTCCTCTTTTTTCACTAAGTGTTATCTTCTAGTTGACCACTGTAAGAATAATTTTCTAACGTTAGTATAAATTTCCTTGAAATTAGACTCAAAGTCGCCACTGCCAGTTCTGTGAGTCATCCAAGTCTCCAAGCTAAGGATTTTTGTTTAACTATCTGTCTTTCTTTCTGAATATTTTGGGCCTCCATATTTGTATTTTTCTTATTATAGGTAAGGACAGATCCAAATTTTGTGGTGTCTGAAGTTTACACAATTTCGAGTGTCCTATTTGGAAAAAACAATACAAAATATGAGGTACAAAATCAAGTACTAGAAACAAGTACAAGTGAAAGGCCCTTGAAGCTTAATTTCCTGGTAAATTCCTCTCCTGATATTTTAAGCATCATTTTCCCCACTTTTAGTGTGAATGACTTGAGTAAAAATAATTTAATATTCCCCAAGATCAAATAACTAGAAGTAGCAAAGATATCAGTCTTTTTTTAATCCAAAGCCTATGCAATGTAGACATAGAGTAGAATAGAAGAATATTAGACTGTAAAATATTGACAAAATGCTTTAAAGGTTCTTAGAGAAGCTATCTGGAGACCCTGGAGTCATCAGGATATGCTTTCAGAAATGTGGTCTAAGATCAAATTTGAATAAGTTACTTTTTTTTTTTTTGAGGAACCTCCATACTGTTTTCCATAATGTTTGTACCAATTTATATTCTCACCAACAATGTATAAGGATTCCCTTTTTTCTCCACAGCCTCACCACTATCTTTTTCTTTTTTCTTTTGATAATAACAATCCTAACAAGTGTAAGATGATACGTCATTGTGGTTTTCATATGCATTTCCCTGATGATTTGTAATGTTGAGCACCTTCTTGTATATCTTGTAGCCATTTGTATGTCTTTGGAAAATATCTGCTCAGGTCCTTTGCCCATTTTTAATGGAGTTATGTTTTTGCTATTGAGTTATATGAATTGCTTATGTATCTGGAGTATTCACCCTTTATCAGATATATAGTTTGCAAATACAGTGGTACCTTGGTACTCATCATTAATTTGTTCCAGAACTTGTGACAAGTGATGCAACCAACAAATATTGAATGCAACTAGTAATGAAGCATTTTTTTCTTGTGGGGCAGTGTCATAACTCATACAAGTTCTAGCAAATACAAATTCTAGCAAATCCCAAGCAAGTGCCAAGTGCTGAAACGTTTTTTTCTCATCAAAATTCAATGAGTGTAGGGTTTGACAGGTTCTGAAGCTGGTGAGTACCGAGGTATGACTGCACTTTCTCCTAATCTGTAGGTTGCCTTTTCATTTTGTTGATGGTCTCCTTTGCTGTGCAGAATATTTTTATTTGGATGTAGTCCTATCACCAGAAAGGGACTGGGCCTGGAGCGGGTCTGCCCCAGGCCACCTGTGGTAGTATGTGGATTCTTGACTTTGTGTAGGAAAGATGTCACAAAATGATTCCAGGTGATGTTGAGGGTACATTTGTTAAATCTGGGACACTGAAACAAGGAAGGGCCTAGGATAGAAAAAGCAACAGGAGAAAACCAAGGCAGTGTTGCTGTTAGCTCACTGGAAAATTGGAGAAAAGGGGGCCACAGCTCATTCCTTACTTGGTTGCTAGTCCTGCAATACCTACCACAATGTCCTAAGGAAAAGGAGTAAGTATTTCAAGCTCCTTTCTACAGTGGTGAATCCATGTGTAAATTATGTAACAGAGAATCCTCAGGAAATGAAATGCTGATTGAACACTTTCATAATTTTTGATGTTAAGGACAATTTTCCTCCATTTTTAGTTTTCCTTATTCATTTTGGCAAAGAAATTGTGAAAGGAATTAGCTTGATAATTATGCTCAAAATTACAATTTTATTTGAGATTCCTTAACCTACTTTAAAATTACTACGTTTTCATCATGCTTTTTTCATCCTATTTGTTTTTTTAACTTGATTTTTTTCTAGCAATATTCACCAGACTATCTTATGCAGTTTATTATAATATTACCTGATAAAATTAAATAATATGATACATCACATAAATAAAATGAATGCTAAAAATCATATGATCATACCAAGAGATGAAGCAAAATCATTTGGCAAAACCCAACACCAATTTATGATAAAAACTCTCAACAAAGTAGGAATAGAGGAAACATACATCAACATAATACAGGTCATGTTAAGAAAAGTAAGTAATAGAGCTACTATTTTTAGGTCTACTATTTATATTTATTAGATTTGTATACTGCTCTCCCTGAGCATGTCTGTAGAGATCTATCCAATAGTTCTTAGACCTATTCTTTCAACAGACCATTAAAATTTCAAACAAAACAAAGAGGTTATTTTTAATTTGTATAGAGCCAAATTTGGCTCTACATTGCATCTGGAGGAGGAGATCAGACCAGACAGATTGCTATAGGTGGCAAGCCAGCCTCTGATTAGTAGATTAACTAAACCAAGAGAATAAACTGAGATGAAGTTTCTATGTTGGAATTCTTCATTTTTCTGATTCTTTTTCCTCTTCATACAGATTTCAGAATCCTTTAATCAGACAAATAAATTTATATAACTTCTCCTTCAGATTAATGTCTAAGAGGAAAATTTTAGTACCATCCTCTTACAGCAGGTGAGGAGATCTATACTGGATCTAAAAAAAAAAATCTTGTTCAAGGATAAATACACAGGAAAACTAAAATGATATCTACCTATGAAAAGATTCTGCAAAGGAATAGTAGAGAAAATTTTAGTAATTAAGAGACAGCATAACATTTCTGAGAAATATTTTCTATAGTAAAACTATGTAAATGTTATAGATTCGGATTTGTGTTCTCAAAATTCAAGATTGGATTTAATGAAACAAAAAATGAAAGATAATAAACTAATCTATAAAAGACCTAAATATGAACAGAAAAAAATATAAGAAAGTTAATAATGCTATACCAAGACTCCATCAGCAAAGAATGGAAATCACACTAAAGAAAAAAGAAAAATTAGATACATGGAGGAAACATTTAGAATTTTTCACTCAGAATGGGAAGGAAATGACAGAGAATAAGTGGAAGATAATACAATTTGGAGGTTAGAAACAGATTCAATATGTTGATTCTTATGATTTCCAATGAAGAGAGAAGGATAAGTTGAACAGCAATTATCATGCAATCAGGTGTTTAGGTGATCTATTAGAAAAAAGAGCCAAACTAAGTAATAACTATGCCTTTATTCATTTACGGGGACAATACAAATAAGAAGCAACAAAAGGAGGCCCAGCTCCCAATGTTCCCCATGGAGGTTGGGGGAGTGGGAGGATGATGGTGGAATTGTCTCACTGCTGAGGATCTCCAAACAAAAGACTCCTGCTATTTTATGAAGGTTGGGGTGGGGGGAGCTAGCACTGGAAAAGAACCAGTTACAGGGGAGAAAAGAGCCTCAGCCAGGGCCTCCTATAAGGAAGGTCTTGGGGAGGTAAGTGATAAACAGAAGACACTTAGACTAGGAATGCAGATGTATATATATGATTATGGCTATCTTAGGGGCGGGGAAACCTGCGTCCTTGACTGCAACTTCCTTCAAAATTGTAATGCACTGACTGTGCACCAAGGCTAGCATAGGGAGAGAGTATCTCCCTTGAGTTCTACCAGGCAAAATCTTGTAATTGCCTATGATTGGATCTGAAAGATCACACATAGGATTTTGGTTGGATGCAGACTCCTAGTTGCATTATAATTTAAAATCTCATTAAGAACAGGACAAAACATGTTAAACAAACTGAAGGAAAATTAAATCAGCCCCGAACTTCTCAATAATCTTCAATGCCAGAAGACAAGGTAGAGGTAGATGAATAGTTACAAAATTTTTAGGCAAAAATTCTATATTTAACAAAGTTGTTTAACAAAGACAATAGCAAAAGCATTTTCAGAAACACAAGTACTCATAAAATTCTCTCTTGATTTTAGAAACAAATGATTTGGAAATCCATTTCAGCCAACTGAAAGAAAATTATCTTAAATAACTCAAGATTGGAGAAATCATGTTAAAAGAACTGACACTGAGTACCAAAACCACTTAAGTAATAAAATACAAAGAATTATAAAGTTGCAAAGTGCAATGAAAATACAATAAATTACTTTGAAGGAAATAGTTTACATTTGTAAAAAATTGGAATGTGTTAGATCTAAAATCCAGAGTATATTATCAGAAATTCAAAAGTAAAAATATGTTTCTTCATTTTATATGTGGAGGGTTTTAATAGATACTTGTTTTACCCTTGATACTGAAGAAATATAACTTCTAGCAGAATAAAAAAATGGGATCTATAACTTCCAAATTACTAGAGGAAAAAGATTTCCAAGAAAATAGAGTCGATATAGTGAAAGAACCAAAGGAACAACATGGAAGAATAAAATATATGAAATACCAAATCTCATAGACAAAAAGAAACATAAATGTGAATTAGACACATATTAAAAAGCAAAATTTCTCCAATTGAGTGAAATAAAAATACAAAAGATATACCTCAAAATTACCCAAAAAAATTTAAAGCAAAAAATAAAATGTAGAAAAGAACAGATACTCCACACATGCAAATTGAAATAAAGTAGAATACAATTTTACAGTTTAGTTAATATGTCACACTTAATAAAAAAATGGTCATTTTTAATTGAAAACTGTAATCCCCAATAAGAAATTACAACTGTGTGTACACACACACACATATGGAAGGACCCAAAACAGCCTGGAATTATCTTCTGGAGGGCCAGCAACTTGTAGTACAGGCTTCCGCCACTAGGTGCATGTTCTAGGAACACATTTGTATCAGTTTACCAGCTGGTGTTGCTAGGAGACACTGCATTTGGCTTCAGTGAATTTTCTTGGAAGACTCTTTCAGTGCATTTGCCCATTTCATGATGAATGATATACAAGCACACCTGCCCAACACTGCGCTGAGTGTTCAGCAGTTTTTGGCCAAAAGCGGCCATGACCCCCTGTCCCACCCTCCCTATTCACATGATCTCACCCTCAGCAACTTTTTTTTTTGTTTCCCCAAATGAAAAAAGTCCCCAAAGGGAACTGTTTTGCCAATGTAGAAGAGGTGAAACAAAAAACAGCAGAAGCACTAAAAGGCAACAAAATCAATGAATTCAAAAACTGTTTTGAGCAATGGAAAAACATTTTGATAGGTGTACTGCATCAAATGGAGAGGACTTTGAAGGTGACTGAAGTTGAAACATATAGGAATAAATATACAATTTTTTACAAATATTTTCCAGGGTTTTTTTGGTCCCTCCTTGTGTGTGTATGTAGTTACATGAGCATCACATTCTCATGGTGAATATGCCATTCACCAGTTGCTTATAGCTATGGCTGTTTTTTGTCATACTGCATCGCTCTATCAGTGACAAACATAGAGTCGGTACTTCTTATTAATTGTTTGGCCTGGAGGGGCATACTCATGATGGACAGAACCTTCCCAATTAAAAAACAAAAAGTTAACATAGTCTTGATCTTGCTGCAACTTTGTCGTTCCTTCTTTGGGTGGAAAGAACTTCCATTGCATTGTCCCCAAAAGCCTTCTGAATGATCCAAAAAGTTTCTGTGGAGGAATGTTCAAGCTTAATGAATATTTGATGCAGATTGGTTGCTCCACTCACTCAGACATTTTGAATGTGAGGGCCACAAAGTATACATGCTCACTCAATGGCATACACTGCCCCCACTGACTAGTACAGTGAAGTTGTCATTGTTCACACATGTGCATTCCAGTCCTCTGTCCTTGGCTGTCAGGTTACATCAACATCGCACAAACCATTCTTGTTACACTAACGATGGCTGGACTTTTTCCAGACAGACTTTGTATGTGTGTAACTTTAGTTATAAAATCATTCCTACAGCAGTACTAAACCTTAGGAAGGAAAATAGATATTACATAAGAAAATTACCCCTGGTTGTTATATTTAGGTGAAGTGATTAACCCCTGCAATTTTTTCCCTTATGATAGCTTAAGGCTTATTATTAAAACTAACTACATTTATTACCTTTTAAAAAAACTCTGTCTCTTACACATTATTCAAACTGAGTCATTTATGCCCATTAAATACTGTAACTGAGATTTTAGATTGGCTTCTGTTATAGCACTCTAGGGAAGATAGCATGAGGAAGAAAAATTACTCATTCTTTTTGCAAGAAAACTGGTGGATTTAGGTGACAGCGGTGCAAAAATGTGTGAAAACAGATATTGAAGACAAAACTGCTTTTTTTTTAATTAATAAAATCGGGGAATCACTTCACTTAGTGATCTGGTGATAACCAAGTAACTTTTTCCTCTGGTATAGCTTTAAAAAGTGAATATGTAATTAAAATGCCAAAGGTTTACAAATAGAGAATCTTAAAAGCAGCAAGAGAAAAGCAGTTAGTTACCTGTAGGAGAGTTCCCATAAGATTATCAGCTGATTTCTCAAAAGAAACTTTGCAGGATAGAAGGGATTGACAGGAAATATTCAAAATCATGAAAAGCAGGGACCTACAGCCAAGATTGCTCTACCCAGTAAAGCTATTATTTAGAATTGAAAGGGAGATACAGAGCTTCCCAGACAAGAAAACTAAAGGAATTCATCACCACCAAACCATTATTATATGAAATGTTAAAGGGAATTACTTAAGAAAAAGAAGATCAAAACTATGAACAATAAAATGGCAAAAAAAATACATATTTATCAACAATTGAATTTTAAAAACTAAGCAAACAAGAAGAACAGGGACAAAGTCATGGACACAGAGAGCGTTTTGATGGTTGCCAGATGGGATGATGTGTGGGGGAATAGGTGGAGCGGTTAGGAGATTAAGAAGTACAAATAAGTAGATGCAGAATAGCCATGGGGATGTAAAGTACAGTATAGGAAATGGAGTAGCCAAAGAACTTATATGCATGACCTATGGACATGAACAAAGGTGTGGGGATTGCCTGAGAGAGTCAGGGGTGCTGGGTGAAAGGGGGGTAAGGGGAAAAATTGAGACAACTGTAACAATGTAATAAAATATAATTTAAAAAGGATACATATCAGGTTCTAAGGAATTTAATTATGGACTTTGATAGCTAAATAATTTAAATTTATTTTTTTTAATTAATTTCTTTTTTCAAATACATTTGTCTCTGCCTACCCCCCACCACTTTTCCTTGCCCCCTCCCTCCCTCCTTCCCTCAATTCTTCCGCTTTGGTTTTGTCCATGAGTCCTTGCTATATGTTCCTTGACTTTCCCCTTCCCTTCCTTTTCCCCGCCCCCCTCCCTCCTTCCCTCTTGTCTCTGTTGGTTTCTTTTCCTTTCAGTGTTGCTGGTCTTATTTAATTCTTTGTATTACAAAGAATTTAAATTTCTATACAAAGAAAGCTATTAGATGAGAAAAGCAATTAATTGTATCAGTATATGTGCATATAGTTTATTCACACAGATGAATATACATACATATATGTATTAAATGAGACAAAAATTAATGTATGAATTCTATTCTGGAATATGACCCAAAATAGAGGAATAAGATTGTAATGAATAATGTTTGTTTAGAATAGTTTTTCTAATTCTTGAGATGAAAGAGTTAAAAAGAAAAAAACAGGCACATTTAAATAATTTCTATTTCTTATATAATGGATAATGTATAGGATATGTTGACAATACTGATATATAGAAATTCATAATACTGCAACAGTGTTTTTTTACATGCATAGATCAAAGCATGTGTTACTGAAAGTAGAAATGAAACAAGCTTATTGTCCTTTGGTACACTTAAAATGTTTTAGTCTAGATCTTTTCAGGGCCCTTTAGATACAGAGCTTGTGTGTGTACTTCTCAAGCACCTTCTTAAATATGTGGAATTATACTGGATGCTCACAGATAACTTTAAAATCACTTTTTGGTGTGTTTGAAGGGCACAATTGAACTATGAGTCTGAGTGTACATTTTAATGAAATTTTAATCATTGTACCTATTGAACTCACTAAATTAGGAAGTTTTTTCCCTTAGAAATAATTCCTCAACTTCCTTGACATGTTTCTAGACCTTTTTTTAGCATTCTCACTCGGTATTTTCCTCCTGTACCATGTGTTGAATTAACTAAAATACACTGGGGTTTTTTTGTGTGTGTTTTTTTTTAAATTTTATTTTATTTTTTCAAATACATTTGTTTCTGCCTCCCCGCCACCACTTTCCCTTGCCCCCTCCTTCCTTCCCTCCCTCAGCTCTTCCCCTTTGGTTTTGTCCATGAGTCCTTGCTATATGTTCCTTGACTTTCCCCTCCCTTTTCCCCCCCCCCCCCCCCCTCCTTCCCTCTTGTCTCTGTTGATTTCTTTTCCTTTCAGTGTTGCTGGTCTTATTTTCCTTGCATCTTTGTATTGTTGGTTAGGTTCCGCTTATAGGTGAGATCATATGGTATTTGTCTTTTGCCCCTGGCTTATTTCCCTTAGCATAATGCTCTCCAGTTCCATCCATGCTGTTGCGAAGTTTAGTTGTTCTTTTTTTCTTTCTGCTGCATAGTTAAAATACACTGTTTTTAATGCTTCTTTCTATTGCCTTCATTTAGAATGCCATGTCCTCTGGTTTTTCACTATTGCCTTCATCTGTTGAAATTTTGCTTCTTCCACAGCATTGTGATTAGAATAGTAGTGTATTATATACTTCAAAGTTGCTAAGAAATCAGATCTTAAATGTTTTTGCCACAATAAGAAATGATCATTACAGGGCAAGATGGAGGTATTAGCATGACTCTATAGTGGTAATCATATTGCTATATATAAAAGTATATTAATATATATCAAAGTGACCCAATTGTGAACCTTAAACTTATACAATGTTATGTCAATTATATCTCAAAAATTTTATACTTCTCAAAAAAGGAAAAGTGTCACATATTTTTGAAGCATTTTTTGATTCCCTTACTATGGTCTTTAAATTAAATATGTGATCACTTTTATTATGGCATTTTCACATTCTTCACCATTTAATATCCTTGGGGTAGAAGCTAGTTCATACATCATTGCACCTCTTTTATTGCCTCCTTTTGATATGTAAAGAATTGGTACTTAGTGAAAGTCATAATAACTGACAAATATGAAGGAACACATAACTAAGTAGCAGAATGATAAGCATCTTCAACTACCTTTACAAATCCAAATGATTTGTCATAGTCAATGTGAGAAACCACTCAGTTCAGCCACCTGAAGAAAGCATGACAACAGTCAACCAAGGTAGAGATTTTATTTTAAAATCTTTCAAGAAGAACAATATCACATTCTGATTTTTAGTGAACTTAGGAAAGTTTCTTAGAGTTAATAAGTCCCAACAGGTGGTTTTCAAGAAGTTTCACTAAAGTTAAAAATACAAAAAAAAAATGCTTTCCAACGAAGATTAAATTTAGCAAAGAGTAAAAATTGTTTTAACTGAATGTATCTGATTTCTAAATAGCTGAGGTAATCACAGCCTCCAAAATTGAATCTTCCAACCCAGAAATTATGTAGAAATTAACAAGAAAAAAAACCTTCTATATAACTTTGAGAATATAGAACTTTCAAATTACCTCTAGTTAAAAAAATTCAGAACCATTTCCCAAAATTGTGCCCTAAGTCCAATCCTAGAGCAAGGGGAAAGAGAAGGGAGGGTTCAGGGAGACTGCAGGAATGAGAAAAGAAGAGAATGGAAGGTCTAAGAGTGAACTATTGGAGAATCTGAGTGAACGGTATGGGACCTCTTAGTACTATTCTTGCAACTTTCCTGTAAGGCTGGCATTGTATTAAAAGTGTTACCAAGAAATTAAAAGGTGAAGTAATTCAAAGCCAGGTAGTAAACAAATGAAACAAAAATGGCAAAACGTTGATAGCTGTTGAAGCTGGGCAGTAGGCACATAAGGATTTATTATGTTATTTTCTGGACTTGGTATATTCTTGTAAACTTTCATAACAGATTTTTAAAAGGGAGTGAATCTACAGTGATCTTTTCATTGATAATGTAAGTTTACTTATTTAACACTGTTGCTTTTGGGAGACTTAAGATCTAAACATGTTGAAATAGACTAATAGCAAGATAGTCAATATTCATGGATTGGAAGACAATATTGTTAAGATGGTTATACCATTCAAATTGATCTATAGGTTCAACTCATTCCCTATCAAAATTTCACTTGTTTTCTTTGCAGAAATTGACAAGCTGATTCTAAAGTTTATGTAGAAATTCAAGGGACCCAGATAGCCAAAATAATCTTGAAAAAGAATATTATTGGAAGACTCACATTCATCAATTTCAAAACATACTACAATGTCATTTCAGTCACCCAGACAGGTGGTAATGGAATCAATCATTGGAACAGAATTGAGAATGTAGAAATAACCCTTACATTTATGGCCTACTGATTTTTTGACAAGGGTGCCAAGACAATTAAATGAGGAGAGAATAATCTTTTTCAATAAATGGTGCTGGGACAACTACATACCCACATGAAAAAGGAGACTGGACCTCTGCTTCATGCCAAATACAAAAATTAACTAAGATTCAATCAAAAACCTAAATTTAAGAGATAAAACTATAAAGCTCTCAGAAGAAAATTTAGGTGTAAATATTTGTGACCTTGAATTAGATAATGGTCTCTTAGATATAACACCGAAAGTACAAGCAACAAAAGAAGATAGATAGTAATAAGCATGGATGAGGATGTGGTGAAATTAGAACTCTCATACACTGCTTTGGGGATATAAAATGGTGCAACCACTTTAGAAAACAATCTGAAAGTTCCTCAGCAAAACTAAACATATATACCATAAGAACCAGCAATTCTATTTCTAATTATATACCCAAGAGAAATTAAAACATAATATCCACACTAGAACTCATACATGAATGTTCAGAACAGCATTATTTATAATAGTTGAAAAGTGGAAACAAACCAATGTTCATCAGCAGATAAGTAGATAAAAAGCTGGTACATCCATACAATAGAATATTGTTTGGCAATGTGAATAAATGAAGTGCTTATACAACATGGATGAAACTTGAAAATACACTAAATGAAAGAAGCCAGTCATGAAGAACAGTCTATTATGTGATCTGTTTATATGAAATGTCCAAGTGGGCAAATCTATAGAGACCAAAAGAAATAGATTATTGATTGCCTAGGGCTGAGGAGAGAGGATAAATAAGGGTTAGGGTGTAATGGCTAAGGTATGGAATTTCTTTTGGGTAAAAAGATGTTCTGTAATTGATTGTGGATATGGATGCACAACCCTGTGAATCTACTAAAAGCAATTTAATTGTATACTTTCCCCCCTTATACCCTCCCCCACAACAGTCACCAAACTGTTGTCCATGTCCATGAGTCATTTTTCTTTTCTGTTCTTTTTTGTAAATAATAAGAAAATTTTATCCTTTGTGACAGTATGGAAGGACCTGGAGAACATTACGCTAAGTGAAATAAGCCAGTCAGAGGAAGACAAATACCATATAATTTCACTCATATGTGGAATATAATGAACAAACTGAACTAACAAGCAAAATAGACACAGACCCATAGATAGAGAGCAGGATGACAGCTAAGGTGGCAGGGAAAGGTTAGGGCATGATGGGATGAAGCAAAAAGGAAAAGCAAAAAGGAAAAAGGACTAATTGTACACTTGAAATGAGTGATGGTGTGGTATGTGGATTATATTTCAATAAAGCTGTTTTGTTTTTTAAAAAAATGATCATTCTGTTGTAAGGCAATTTAAGTTTTGTGAGAAAACAGCCATACATACAAAATATGCTAGTATGATTTGACAGTGTTTTCAGCTTGCACTTCAATAATTGCTGCTGATAGAAAAGTACTTTTGAAGTGTTCTGAAAAGACGTTTTCATATTTTGAGCAGATAAAAGTTTCATTTATTTTTCATTAAGTATTATTAGCAGTATAGCAACAGATACTAGAATCATTTGTCATTTAAGTATTAAAATCTAGCTAGAGTTACCCTTAAGATGAAGTTTTACTAAGAAAGGGAAGCTGCATTTGCAAGTACACTTGATTGTACAGATCTAAAATAGTTCTGGTTGGTTACTGAATATTAGTGTCATGCAGATCCCTGTTGTTTCACCAGTTTTATAGATAAAAATCATTGTGTTCTGTCACCTCAAGATATCAGTTAAATATTGATTCTCAGAGTGTGAGGATGAGAGATGTTACATGTAATTTAGGACTAATTTAAGTTAAATTCTTTACCTGTTCTGCCCAAATAAGGAAGCTGTATAGAGGATAATCTGGTGGCTTTGTTAAGAACTGGGACTCAAAAGGCTGAATTGTGGGTGATTTTGGCTGTTGATTCTAACTTAATCCAGAATGACTACTGTGATCTTTGGGGATAAGGAAAATGGTGAACCACGACGTACCTGAGTGGCTTTCAAGGACTGGCTGAAGCTGTGGTCTGGCCCTTTCAGAGCTTTAAATGGAAGATCTTAGGTTGCAACACTATATGTTGGCAAAATGTCTGATGCTGCATCAGCCTTATGTAAAGCTCTCAGAAAGGCTTGGGAACTGTGAACAGAGCTACAGAAAAGTCAGTAAAGACTAATGGACCTCTCAAACAGAGACAGAAAACCTTGTCTGCTAAAAAGGTGACTAAGAAGACTGTTAAAGCAAAAAGCTCTGTTCCTGCCTTGAATGACATGTATCAAGAAACAGAAGAATTCTTTACTTTCAATCCTCTAGATTTTGAGAGTTTTGACTTGCCTGAATAAAACCAGATCACACAGCTCCCCTTGAATGGAGTGCCTCTCACGATCCTCAATGAGGAGAGGAAATTTGAAAAGGTTTATACCTCAGTCCTCTGCCTCTGAAGATGCCCTCTCCACTGTAGGAGTCTAGTTCATTGCAGTCTCCATCAAGCATTTTCTTGACTCAGTATGTTGAATTGCCACCTCAGAGATTTAAGTTTCTTAGTGCTTTATAGTTTGTGTGTATGTACTAATAGTTTGTATTAATAAAGCAATTCTTTAACAGACTCATCTTTAAAAAAAGAAGTGGGACTATGATAAGAATCTTGAAAATGGAGATTCTTGATATAATAAAGTCTTCAGAAGTTTGAGCTTTATATTGTTCTGCATGGGAAAATGCATTGAGCAAAAGTTTCCACATTTCAATAATTTTTCTCAAGTTTTAATAATAACAAATGTATAAAACAAAGTACTATAATTCCAGGAAATAATCAGTTATTTATTATTTTAAGGTTGAATAAGATAATAGAAGTGGTAAAATATAGTATTTTATATAGTGTTAATATATTGAAGTCTTTCATTAAATTAGGTTAAATACAGATTGCTTTACTTTTATCTATATGACCTTAAATAACAGATTTTTTACTTAGTTGTAAAATTATATGGACAGTCATATCCAGAAGAGTTCTACAGATATTTCTACCATTAGAGTCCAGAAAGATTTTCATTAGTGTTATATTTATGTTTTAAACATAACTGCAATTGGAATAATAGGTTAAAAATGTGAGCTTTCTAAATAGAACAAGAATTACTGTTGGAGTATTTATTGTCTTTCTCTTTCCCAAGGCCATTAACAGCATTTCACTTGGTATCTTCCCTTCTGTTTACTTTTGAAAGGCTTTAAGGCGAAGCAGTTTCGGGATTCTATGAGGTCAGGTGGAGAGGAAAGAAAAAGATGGGGGATTACTTTTTCTGGGACTTTTATTGGAGAGGGAATTTGATGAAACTGGATTGTGAGGGAAGTGCATAGAAGAAACTCAGATTTTTAAAGGTAGTGCTCAAAAATTGATAAAGAAGTTATTTTGAAATTAGTTTTCAATTGCCATTGGGTTCTTCTAGGCATAATACAGCTTGAAATGAGACAACATGGGTCAAAAGTTTAATAATACTGGGAATTGTCAATAATTGAAATAGGAGTGTGAGGGCAGAGAGCACAATCTAATCTGGAAGTGGTAGATACTGCCACAGGGTGACATTCATTGTTTGTAATTTTTGCTGATCAAGGTTTGCTATTTTATTCTTGTTAAGGAACAAGTTATATAGCTGATTTATGACCTACCTCTTTTTATCATATGAATAACAATTACTTTTATTTTTTTCTCTCTTAGGACACTGAATTTTATGTTGGCTTCTAGGAAGGGAACATAGGAAGGATAAATGGAGTAAATTTTGACCCAGGATGCCTTTCCTATATATAAAACAAACTTGGCAAATCTGTTTTCTTTTCTTGTCCTCTCATTCATCATACTCTTAGCAAAAGTGATAGCATTTCCTCTAAGTGAAATGTAGTACATGGTCATTAAAGTAACCAGCTGTCAGATCAGTTCTTCAGGATTTTAATATCAATCAACATAGTAATTGTTTTTTTCTCTTTTAGTGTTACCTATTGTTTTAGTACTCAAAATTAAATTTATCAAGATACAACAGGTAAAAGAGTCCTCGAGTAATCCTTGACATAGTAACTTGGAAGAGAATTGTCTTTAATATTATTTGTGTATGTAATATAATTATTATATGCTGCTTCTGTATATAAATTTCCAAAACAGAAAAAAGGAAGTAATTTTCATAGACTGTTACTGATACCTCATAGATTTTTTTAAAGAAACATTTTTTTTACTGGGCTCTTCATCAGCAATATTTATGACATCATCTAGCTTAAAATACCTGATATTTATTTTAGAGAAGAATTGATTAGTCATGTAGAACAAATGGTCTATTGGGGTTTTTAGATGGAACCTACCATGTAAGGCTAATCTTTTATGGATTAGAAAGATGGATCATCAGTGTTTTTGTTTTTATTCTGTGAAAACAGAAATTGGGAAAGTACATGAAAAATGTAGAATGGGTAAGGACTAATTTAGTTCTGTATTTTTAATGGTAATATGACCTTTTACTATCATTAGCACTCAAATTACTTCATTACAAAATGAAATCTCAGAGTTAGTAATTAGACAGTTGAGTTCAGAAATATGTACACAGCTTGCAAACTAGAAGAATCCATTATTGGAAACTGTATATTGTTTTCTTGCAGGGAACAAATCACAAGACAGTGGCATAGCCGAAATGGAAGAACTTCCCGTACCACGTAACATCAAAATAAGCAACATTACATGTGACTCATTCAAGATTTCATGGGAAATGGATTCAAAATCAAAGGACCGTATTACACACTATTTTATTGACCTCAACAAGAAAGAGAACAAGAACTCCAATAAATTTAAACACAAGGTAAAATCCTACCACACATATACATCTTAAAAACTTTCTAAGTATGAGGACATTTTGAAAGATGGAATAATGTTCTATTAGTTACTTATATGATTCATTTGGCATTGGGAAGAATAAAAATTATATATTGCTAAAAAAACCCTATTTCTCTAGGAAATTTTTAAGAAAATTAAATGCCAAGTATATTGTTAAAATAGTAAAATCATGACTCTCATACAGACATAAAAATGAACATATGTAAAAGATTTTATTTTGTTCATTAATGAGGTAACTGATGCGGTATCATTACAACCAGTTCAAAGAATAATCCAAAGAAAAGATGCAGTTATAGATCAGGATATTGAAATAAATGTGTGAGTGGAGGCAAAAATGTTTGGGGTTGGAGGAGGGAACAAGGACAGGAGGGGAAGGTTGTCCCTCCCACTGGACAAAATTCATTTGCATGTAATTAGACAAGGATAACTGAATTGTTAATCAGCTATCTACAAATTACAGAGTTGTAAAATAGCTTCTTCAGAATCAAAAGATAGGCAGAAGAGTATGATATAGGCAATGCATAGTTTTCCCTTGAAGCACATATTTTTCCCTATGACTGTCAAGAGAAATGCGATAGACCTTCTTATAAACATAGGGCATTTGTTTAAAAACTTCAGGACTAAATATTGCTTTATGTAACCTTTTATTTTATCGTTTGAGAATGAAAATTAACCTTTAGATGTTTTAGAGATGTAACACTTTTCTGATATTTATTCCCATACAATCTCCTTAACACATATCTTTTCTATTATATATCTCCCTTCCGAAGTAGCTATAAAAGGATAATAGTTAACCTGTTTTAAGTTGTCTTTCTTATATTTCAATACTTTCACTGATGACATGGTCTATTTTTTTATATTGATACTAAGTTTAACTTGACAAATATTTTCAAAGTACTGTCTTGTCTGGAAATGTTTCATTTTTCTATATGCACAGTTATACATACTAACTATAAGTGAGGAAGGGAAAAGTCTCCAGTTCAATTCCTGGTCAGGGCACATGCCTAGGTTACAGGTTTGCTCCCTGGCCAGGGTGTGTAGGAGAGGTAACCTATTGATGATCTTTCTCACATCGATGTTTCTCTTCCTCTCCTTCTCCCTCTCTTCCTCCCATCTAAAAATAAATACATTTTAAAATCGTTTTAAAAAATGTCCTCTCCTTTTACATATAAAATATTTACTAATGGCTACTCATAAAATTATTGCAAATATTAAGCAAATATTTAAAATACTAAATCTATTGAATTTTATTTCTTTCATGTTTCTGTTTTGTTTTATTTTATCATTTAGTATGAGCATCTTGTTTTATAAGGAAGATCTCTAAGGAATGTACACATAAGAACATTATACTGGAAATCAAGAAAACTAAAATCCAAGTACATTTATACTATATGAAATTGGGCTTATCTCTTGACCAAGTTGAGCCTTAGTTTTTACATCTGCAGAATAAGATTTGAATATAATAATGCTTAAATATCTTTAAGCGGGAAAAGTCTATCATTACCTGGGAATTTAATAAGTTCCTCTGTAATATTTACAACCACTTCGTTATATTGCTAAATTTACTTATGCGATACTTTCCTTCCTTCTCCCCCTCTCTCCCTACTTCCTTCCCCCCTTCTTTTCTTAGGATGTTCCAACAAAATTAGTGGCAAAAGCTGTTCCGTTGCCAATGACTGTCCGTGGGCATTGGTTTCTGAGCCCAAGAACTGAGTATACAGTAGCAGTGCAGACTGCCTCAAAACAAGTTGATGGTGATTATGTTGTGTCTGAATGGAGTGAAATTATAGAATTCTGCACAGCAGGTAAGAGAAATAGGTCCAAATAAAGAAAAAATCTTATGTAATAATTCCTGAGATGATAATTACAGAAAAGCTTTTTTTGTAATTAAAACGTGATATATATCACATAATCATAGGTACATTGCCAGTAACATTGTATAACAGAACAAACTGTTACATTGATTGGAAGGAGTTGAAGTTCTCAGCAAAACTTGGATAATGCTATTAAATTATTTCTTTGCTGCATGCATAATTCGATTTTTCAAAATGAAAGCTTTGCAAATAAAAATTTATGCAGTTTGAAAATATACTCAGCATATTTTGAGAAATATATTTTTTCTCCTTTTTTTTCCTTTTTTTTATTGACAGAAACATCCTTCTCAAATTTAGGAGAAAAGAGGCAGATCTCCATTACTGCACCTAACCAGAAATGTTACTGGATTTTCTTCACTTGAGTGCTGAAAATCTGCTTCTAATCTAGTGTCTTAGAGTGTGTGTGCTTGCCCACCTTTGCTTCATTGGAAAATACCCCCTAGCTATTTGGCTTTGGGATATCTGATGTGGAGAGCCCATTTCCTTTGATCTTAAACTGTACCTTTATATTCTCTTATATTGGAAATGTTAGCATTCACTCATTCATTTATCTATTTATTCATTCAATCAGTCAAGAAACAGATATTTATTGAGCACTTAAATAGGTGTTGAAGGGACACTAAGATGTCTCTACCTGAATGCATCTGTCATCCTCTCCTTTTGTCTCTTAGAATGGTGCTTTGTTTCCTCTTTATCTAGGTGACTGTTTCCTTAAAAATTGTAGAGCAGGGCCGAGTGCTTTACCTAAAGGAGCTTGTAGGAAATGTCTTAAAAACGATTTTTCCACTTACTGCAGGTTGCTTAGCAACTTCCCTCAGTTGAGGTATCCTTCAGATAAATCAGCTAATTTTTCCCTCACAACCTAATACTTGCATCTTACACTCAGAACTTCCTTAGGTACTGCTTTATCTCAATATTGTTTGTTGTTTCTTAATCTAAAACTGAGTATGAAACTTCTATAGATATGCTGAATGGTTGAAATTTAATTCTGCTGTTTTGATTTTATTGTTAACCTCTTTTGTTTATTCTATGAGAAAATTGCTAAGGATTGCAATGTCTTTGGTTGCTAAGAATTTCCATGTTTGAGAGCAAGGAAAATATCTCTCTGGCACCTTATTTTCTCTTATCTAAGATGTCATTTCTTATCTAAGATTAACCATTTTATGTATTACATTTATTGTCAGACTCATGTCAGAGATGCTAAAATGTTTTTAAAAATACATTTTAGAATAGATGAAATATAGTATTAATCATAGACCAGTAATCAGTAAGGAAATAGCTAAAGATTTCTATATTGCATTAATAGTGAGTAAAAAATTCTCGACATAATTTTTACTTATATTTGATGTGTGTTGGAATTAATATAGCCCCTCAATTTTTTTTTCCTGAGTTAAAATTACTGTTTGTAATCCTTGTGTTTACTTCTCTTACTGCATTTCTTTCTACTTACTTTTATTGTGCCTTCCCAAGGAGATTTGAGTAAGACACAGTAAGACATGTACACATTTTATTTGACATTGTTTGAATACACACTGTTTTCCACAGAACTGAACTAAACTGTATCATAGTATTTATATATTAAAAAGAGTTATAATTTACCATTGGAGATTAGAGAAAGGTGTGAAATATCATTTCTCTCTTTATCTTAAGAAAACTTCTGGCATTTCTACTTCGGAAATTATCTGTGTATATATATCATCTATCAGTCAATTGATACGCACACATTTACTTTCTTCTACAATCTATTTAACTACTAAAAAATATCTTTTATTTCTGTGTATATGAAGGAAAACCTTATGTCTTCTTTTATTTACAGTGATCTCCCTGCTGTTCTTTTATTTGACTACATCCTAAAATTCTTCTAAGGAAGTTATGGGGTAAATAATAAGGAAAATCCATCTTTTAAATGTGCCACAATATTTTTTTATAATTAATTTTGCATCTTCATTTCCATGAGTAAAATATATGAGGAACTTAAGTTGTTCAAAACTTGTATCAGTTTATTTAAATAATTCAGAGACTGTTTTACCTAAGCTTTATCAATAACCCCTACTCCTAAATTTTGAGAAAAATTTTATATAAATTATCTTTTAATCTGGACATCTCATTCACTTAAAATTTATTGAGCACATAGTATGTGCTATGTACTGTGCAAAGTATGGAAATAAAACAGAATGCCACAGAGTAATCTACTTTTAGCCTACTCTATGACAGATAAAACTTTGTGCTTACCCCATGATAAGTCATGATTGTCCATATATTTAGCTCTTTAAGACTCTGAGTCCTTATTTTTTAACCTGATCATCTAATTTTGCATGGTACCTTGCATATGATGTGTTCTAATCTAAATAAATGTGTGTTGAGTCAACGAAGTGGTGAGTAAACGAAACATGAGCAATTCAACTAGGTTGTTTTTATTTGAAAAGTCTTATAATCTTTATAGATGAAAATTTCTGCTCACATTCTGGTATAGGAGTTTGACAATAATCCTCAATTTCAAAACAAAAAGTTGGTGAAAAGACCAGGTTACTTTCAGAGATGCTTTATACTTTCAAAGAGTTTTATGTACCCAAAAACCATCAGCTAAAAACCAGAGACCAGTCTCTAAAATACTAACTATATAAACATTTGGCAAATCATTAAACCGTGACAAACCACAATTTCTGCATAATTGAAATGGCCATATTTAATCCACCTTGCCAACCTCATAGAGTGAGAGAGTAAATTAAATGAACATTATTATTTCTACTCCTTTAAGTTCTATTTACTGTTGATTTCAGGCTATAAGCTTTTCTTATTCCATTGATCAGCCAATTGAAGAAAAGCTTGTGTGGTGCTGATTGACATTACTTAAATCATTCAGAGTCTGTATTCCTTATTAACATTTTTGTTTCAGGATCTTTCATTTTAAATCATGAAAAAATGCAAGAGTATTCTAAAAAACAACCATAAACCATAACAAAAATATTTTTGTAGAAAGAAAAATGTCACACGAAGACCGTGTTTTTCTTGTTAAATACAATTTCCTGTTCATTAAGATGAATTTCTAAAAGTAAATTTTAATAACCTTGAATTTATTAAGTAGGCAGTTGGTACTTTTGGTAATATATTTTTAATATCACACATTTTTGTAATTTTCAGACTATTCGAAAGTTCATCTAACACAGCTGTTGGAGAAGGCAGAAGTGATTGCAGGACGGATGCTAAAATTTTCTGTTTTTTATCGTAACCAGCACAAAGAATATTTTGACTATATTCGGTAAGGATCAAAAATATGTATATATATTTATTTGCTTTATTAAATGACATTCCAAATTCTAAGTTTTCCTTGAGTCTAGTTCTGGGAAGTAGCAATTTTCGTTTTCTTTTCAAAATAGCTGATTATATTCTGATATTATTTCCCAGAATAATTAAGTAAAAAAAGTCAGATCATGGGATTTTTCCCACTTTGTTTAGATTCATATCCATAATCATTTGTAATACCAATTCCTGTCTATTTGAGTGAAAGATCTTAAACCCCTGGGATTTAAGATTGATGAGCATTTCATGTACACTTCTAATTCTCAGTAACTCAATACTTCTGTCTCATATCAACTACTAAATTTTCTCCTCTTGTGGGTCTCTGTAAGACATTAAAAATGAGAATATATGAATCAAGATGGCAGAGGAAGTGAGTAGAAGTCACACTGACCTCCTCACAGGACCAACTTGGAATTACAGCTAAATTGTGGAGAAATCACCTGGAGCAAACAACTGAACAATAGCAAGAAAGGAGCCTTGTAACCTTGGAGACAGAAGAATCAGCTTTAGTACAATCTAACTGGTAAGGAGTGCGGTAGAGACTCAAGAAGGCAGGCGGGGCGCCCATGGGTGGAAGCACCAGAATAAAATTGAAACGGCCAGTTGGATCCCCCTGAGAAGAGCGGGGTCTAAACCAGAAGTGGGGATCTCTAGCCTACAGCACCAGAGCCCAAAAAGTACACAGAAGACAGCCAGCTGTGAAAAGCGGCAGGGTTGCTCTCTGCCAGAGACAGGAGGCTGAAGATGCAAAGAACCGTTTAAAGTGCCAACGCATACATTTTTATTTGGAGCCACTTACCCTGGTCTCCAGCAAAGGTGGGAGCAGAGTGGGCTAGAGACACCTGTGGAGAGACTAGGGAAGGAGACTTTGGGAAGAGAACTGAGAGATCAGCTGGCGGGATCTTGCTGCTGACTCATCCTGCATGTGGCAGCAACCATCTTAGGCAAAGACCACTCCCCCTGAGCGGCAGCAGGATCAAAGGACCCAATAGCCCCACCCCCAGGTGGTATTTCATCCCGTCCTGTGCTTTCTAAGCCGCCTGCTGAATGCAGAGTGGCAACTGCAAATAGTAGATCCCTGGCTAAAGGGAGCGCAGAGAGGTCTGGAGACGGTTGATGAGAGATTGGGGATGGAGGCTTTGGGGAGAGAACAGAGAGACTAGCTGGCAAGATCCCAGTGCTGACTCCTCCCCCATGCCCAGCAGCTTGAGAGGACCCGGTAACCCCGCCCCCAGGAGGGACTCCGTGCCCTGAGCTGTCTAAGGCGGCTTGCTGAGTGCAGAGTGAGGAGATTAACAACTGAAGGAGAGAGCCACAGACAGTAGATTCCTGGAAGTCTCGAACAGACTGCCTAAGGTCAGACAGGGACAACATCTAACATCATCAGAGGCAGATTCAGAAAGTTAAAACAGTGGTCTCCTACCATAGAAGTTCACACCACAAAATCAGGAAATCAAGACAGATCAACTTAAGAAGTAGAGCAAAAAAGAAGAGTGTCACAAATAATGAGAAGACAAAGAAATACCCTCCACTCGAAGGGAAAGGAGGAATTCCCAAAAAGAGAACTAAATGAAATAAAGGCAAGTAAACTATCAGATAATTGAGTTCCAAACAATAGTTCTAAGGAAGCTCAATGAGCTCAGTCAGCTCAGAGAGAATTACAGAAAACTACAGGGACACTACAAGGAACTTACTGCAAACTATATCAGCATGAAAAAGGACATAGAAACTATCCATAGGAGACAAGAGGAAATGAAGAATACAATTTCTGAATTGAAGAACACAGTAGAAGGAATCAAAAGTAGGTTATATGAAGCCAGGGATCGAATCAGTGAGGTAGAGGACAAGGTAGAAAAAAGCTCCCAGAAAGAGCAAGAAAATGAAAAAAGACTCAAAAAGAATGAAGAGGTGTTGAGGGAAATGCAAGACAACCTGGAACGTAATAATATCCATATAATAGGGATACCAGAATGAGAAGAGGATAAGGAAAGGATAGAGAACCTGTTTGAAAAAGTATTGATGGAAAATTCCCTAATTTGAGGAGAGAAAAAGTCACACAAGTCCAGGAAGTGCAGAGGGTCCCATTCAAGAGGAACACAGTGAGGCCAACTCCAAGACACATTATTATTGAAATGGTAAATACCAAAGACAAACAGAGAATCCTAAAGGCAGCAAGGGAGAAAGAGGTAGTAACATATAAGGGAGCCCCGATATGGCTAGCAGCTGACTTTTCAACAAAAAACACTGCAAGCCAGAAGGGACTGGCAAGAAATATTCCATTCATGAAATCAAAGGCCTGCAACCAAGGCTGCTCTACCTAGCAAGTCTCTCAATTCAAATGGAAGGAGAAATAAGGAGTTTCCCAGACAAAAGAAGACTAAAAGAATACATCTCCGCCAAACCAGCACTGCAAAATATGCTAAAGGGACTGCTTTAAGATGAAGAAAAAGTCTATAAATACCCAGTTCCTTTCAGAGTTGCCAATACCTGATATTACCAATATTTTTTAATATGTATTAATCTCTTTGTGACAATGATGTTATTTTAATTGTTCCTTTATTATTTGTTGAAACTAAACCTGTTTTAGTATATTTCTTGCCTATTTCTATTATTTTTAAAAAGCCTTAAATGACCTTTTGGTATTCTTTATCCATTTTTTGATTAAATGTTTGTACAATTTTTCCCTAAAAAATAAACAAAAAACAAACCATTTAGCCTTTTTTAGATGTGTGGCAAATACTTTTCTGTTACTTGTCCTTGTACTTTTTTTATATGTATATTACTGTACAGTCTTAAATGTTTAATATAGTCATATTGTCAGTATTTTACTTTATACCTTCTGGGTTTGAATATTTTACTTCAGGGTAAGAAAAATATTAGTTTGTATTTTCTCATAAAACTCCTTAGATTTTACATATTGATTTTTAACTCACCTGAATATTTCTTGTATAATGTGTGAAATAGGGCTCTGTATTTGTTTTAAGTACTGGTCATCCATGCGCCTTATTTGTTGAATAAGCCTTATTTTACCCATTGATTTGAAATATCAACTTAATCATATATCACATTGTTAGATATATATGTTTGTCTCTAGAATGTGCATTATATTTCACTGATATACTAGATTATTTCTGTGCTTTGTCATGTTGGTTTAATTGCTGAGACTTTATAATGGTTTTAAATTTTTTAATATTTTATAATTAACTTTGACATTTAAAAAAATAAATAAAGTCAATCTGTATTTAAGAAAGAAAGGGAGGGAGAGAGAGTGAGAGAGATGGAACTCCTACCTTTTGTGACAACATGGATGGAACTGGAGAATATTAAGCTAAGTGAAATAAGCTAGTTGATAAAAAACAAATACCACATGATCTCACCTATAAGTGGAATCTATTCAACAAAATAAACTAACGAACAAAATAAACAACAGGCATGGAAATGTGGAGCAGACTGAAAGCAACCAGAGGGTATGGAGAAAGAAGACAATGGTGGAAAGAATGGGAAAGGACTAGACAAAGAACATGTATGAATGACCCATGGATATGGACAACATAGTGGGAATTGACTTGAGGTAGGGGTGGGATGGGTGGAGGGAGGTAAAGGGGGAAAATTTGAGACAACTGTAGTAGAATAAGCATGATTTATAAATTTAAAAAAAAAGAAATAAAATAAGAATGGGTCGAGAGTGAATAAAGAAGCCACACAATCTTAAAGGGCATAGACTGGAGTTGACTATGAGGTATGGTGTGTAAGGGGAAGCCATGCAGTTGAGTAAGAGCATGCCACGAGGTCTAGAGTAAGAAGAAGGCCATGATGGAACTGTGTCGGGATCCACTAAGCCAAGCACTGATGGGTGAGGGATGCTTGGAGCTGAACTGTGACTGGGAATGCTGAGCTGCAGATTTCTGCTTTTCTGAAAGTTGGTACCTCTGACTGGCATATTCTGAAACTGGCTGGGTTTGGCAAAGGAAGGAAGGATTATGTGTTTTGGGGTGTTTTAAAGAGAGTGGGACTTATCAGCAGAAATCTGCCATTATTCTAAATCTGTATAACCTTTAAATAAACAACTCCTTTCCTTTTTCACCAAAAAAAAAAAAAAAAGAGAGAGAGAGAGAATATAAAAGAGTGATTATTTCCTGAAATATTATGGTAAATAAGGTGGGGTTTTCAGATTTATGCCTAATTGGAAATCTCTCAGCCATTATCTTGAATTAATTATTCATGAGGACAGTCTCCTTTGTTTACTTTTGAATTCTTGTGTTTGGCTAGTATTTCTGACATAGCCCATGTTTACCCCTGAGAGCAGTTTTCTAGAATTCAAAAGAATTTTAAGCAACAGGTAGTTTCAATACTTAAAGCCCTTTCGTATTTGTAGGAGAAAATGTCAGAAGAGTACATAGGCAAACGTGTTTCTTAAAGTGAAATTAGGTATTTTAAAATAGTAAATCCTACATAGGTTCTAAAACTTTTAACTTATACTTACATATTATAGTAATCTATATAATTTATTTTTAAAAGCCTTGGTTTCATTTTAATTCTTAAGTTGACAGGATTGTATATGAAAAAAAATTAGGAGACATTGTTTGTTTCATACCACCCTAGTTTTTCTTAAATCAAGATCATGGTTCCAGATTTAAATCAGCTCTAAGCTGTGGAAATGCAAAAAAAAAATCATAGAAAAATGAATTTAGGTGACTTTGCTGTTCAAAGGAGGTATTTTGCAGTATCCTATGTTTTTATATATTTTGATGGCAAAAAACATTCCTGACTTCTGTTTGAATATTCTATGAGTATAGACTTTAGTTCATAACTCTTTCAGCTGGTAAATTTTCTGCCTTTTAGTCTCTATAACTCATGGTGGATGCCATTCACTTAAAGAGTACAAAATCAGAGATACAACACAAATTATACCTGTCAACTGTTGAATGGAAATGACCATACATACTCACCAAGAGAAGTATTTTTATTTTTGTTAAGCATGAAATTTGAAAATAAAAAATATTCACTATTGCTGTTTTTTTTTAAATAAGAAACATAGCAATAGATTAAATAAATACATTTTTGGTATTAGGTTTAGGCTCCTGGAATACTGCCAATTCCTATGTTAGGTGGCCACTGGAGGTCAGTATTTCTCTGATTTTCTTTGGTCTTTGGGTGGGAACTAGCCTTCTGTTTTCAGATCCTTAGATATAAAACTGGCTTCATCTGATTCCAAAAATTCTTCCAAGAAGAAATAGAGAATGGAAAATGCAAAAAATTATTGCATGTATTGTATATATAGTTATTTCAATCTACTAGGGAGAAAGATGTATTTACTAATAAGGAAATTTATTTCTGTTAGATTGTGCATGGTAGTTGTAAAATTCATGTAAACTAGTTTGTTTTTTTCTGACCAAAACATTATGTTAAAGAACTCCAAGGTTAAAGAACTCCTTTCCTTAGGGTCAAAACTAGAACTTAGCCACCTGCAGGTAATATCAAAGATGTCTTCTCCGTGATGTGATATAGGATGAGCACTGAGGCTTTCAATAGTAGAAAGTTGACTTTTAGGTCCATCACCATTCAAATCTATAAATCAGTAGCTTTACCACTATTATACCAAGTATTGACCATTTCTTTTCTCTTGCAGAGAACATCATGGTAATGCTATGCAGCCTTCTGTCAAGGATAATAGTGGTAGCCATGGCTCTCCTATTAGTGGAAAATTAGAAGGCATCTTCTTCAGCTGCAGCACTGAATTCAATACTGGGAAGCCACCCCAGGATTCACCTTATGGAAGATACAGGTTTGAGATTGCAGCAGAGAAACTTTTTAACCCCAATACTAACTTATACTTTGGGGATTTCTACTGTATGTACACTGCTTATCATTATGTGATTCTTGTTATTGCCCCTGTGGGATCACCAGGAGATGAATTTTGTAAGCAGCGCCTTCCTCAGCTAAATTCCAAGGATAATAAATTTTTGACCTGCACAGAAGAAGATGGGGTGCTGGTTTACCACCATGCCCAGGATGTCATTTTAGAAGTCATTTACACTGACCCTGTGGATCTTTCTCTGGGCACCGTGGCAGAAATCACTGGTCATCAGCTCATGAGTTTGTCTACAGCAAATGCAAAGAAAGATCCCAGCTGCAAAACCTGTAATATCAGTGTTGGACGTTAATGCCCCCTTTTCTTACTTTTCTTCAGTCCCTTTCCTTCCCTTGGGAGCATTGATCATCTGTTCTCCATTTTCATTACCAGATGTTTTTCACTGAAGCATGCACATGCCGCTATCACCAAAAGCAAACTGCCAGTTTTCAAATTTCATTAAGAGTCGTTTTAGTGTTTCCTATTCCCTACCATTCCCACTACTTTCTATGATGAGATATCCTGTTCTCCTGACACTTTATTGCCTAGATGCTGCAATGTTTTTATTTTTTCTTTATGCCAAACATAACAAAAACAATTATATAAACCGCTTTAGCAAAATACAGAATAACGGCTTATAAATGGTGTTTAAATATGCATTCATTTTAATCTAATGAACAAATATTGGGATAACTCCAAACCGCATGAAGGGTGTAATTGCAGCATGAGTTAAATCTTGAAGCCTAGAATTGTCAGCACTTCCAACTTGTTGTTTGACAGTGTTATTTATGTTATTTATATTAGCTAACAGGAAAGAACTACTGTGTTTCAACATAATAAATATAATAGAAAAATATTTTATTTGTATTGTATAAAATATTTACAATCATATAGAATATATAGTTACATTTTAATAGCAATTGTATACATGTCACGAAACCATTTCCCTTATCAAAGATGTAGTTTGTAAACCTCAAATAGTTGTGTATCTGTCCTGTTACAAGTAGATGACTTTAATTAAACAAATTTATGAAGGACATTATTCTGATTCATAAAAGTTATAAAATATCAGGTAAATACAGCAAAAACAATAAGCCTCTGAAATAGTCAATATTCTTCTCATCCAGACTACATGAAAATGTGAATTTGCTCAACATCATGCTTAAATATTACAGAAAATAGAAATACAAACATGGCTGGTAAAGAGAAAATGTCGACCTTATTTTTACAAAAGCAAAAACAATAAACATGTGTTTTAGTACAAAGTAACACAAAACAATATACACTAAAGTTGATGAAGCAAAATAGTCTGGCTTTTTTTCCAAGGAGTCATAGCAAACAATTTTCAAATCTTTCATTTTGTACAGAATGAAGAATAACTACAGCTCATGAGAAAACTCTTTAACTTTACAAAGTATAGACCTTGGAACATTAAGAAAAATGCATATTCCCAATGGAAAAATAGTTATATAATCTTAGTTATAGTAAACAAAAAGATTAGCAATCATAACTATGATCACATTAGATATATACTGCAGACACTTATCTATCCAAAATACCTATTTTCAAATTTTAATACAATATTTTATTTTAATATAAACATCTGTCAATCATAGACAAAGATAATTCACAAAGTACATGCTATCAGAATGAACTTTGGTAATCAGAAATGTAAAATTTCAATTAACATAAAATAATGTGCTATTTTTATATAGAAATAAAAAATTAGTGACACATTTTAGTATATTTTAGGGTACTGAACACCTAGCAGACATAGGGGACAAGGTAGTAAATTTTTTTAACACTTAAAAATCTATTAGAAGTTTCAAATAAGTTACATTCTTACTATCTGTATTCCTTCCTACCTAAAAAGCAGAGTTTCTTTCCCCCCTCTCATTGATTTTTAAAAATCATGCTTTCCATACATCAGCATAAGCAATCTTTGGGCACTAGGCTGTCCCTAACAAGTGGCCCATTAAACAACTGAATGCTATGTGTTATTTAGCTTTGATAAAATATTAGGTGTTTTCTGAAATATATTGACTGTGAGTTTTCTCCTTGGCATAGGATAAATTGAATTTTATTTTTCTAATTGTTCTGTTACATATTGTATCCCCCCCCCACACTTAAATCTCTCTTTATCATTTATAATTATATTTGCCATCCCTTAAAAACAGCTAATACTACCACTAAAGTGCTTCAGTTTTCGGTATGTCAGAACTACTTACTCAGCAAGAATGGCAGAGAAAAATAAACTTTATCTTGAATGAAAGTGATCACAAACATTTCTTGAACCTCAGATTGTTTTGGCCATATCTTGCTTGCTGATTAGGACCTCTAGTAGTCTCAGTTTGGCTTTTATGTGCTTGTATTCATAGTACTCATCTGCCATGGGTATCCTATCTTCCTTTTGTGGACTTCTGCAAAATAGAAAATACCATCTGTTTGTTCACACTGAATCAAGTAATTAAAAATCCTTTCATTATTCTTACTTGAGAATCTATGGGATAGCACTTTCCACTTGGTTTTGCATCATGTCTTTTTTGTCTTCCCTTTCACCTTCACTCACTCCCTCTTCCATGTATTATTACATTTCTATTCATTCAGAGTCCTTTTAGTGTTTCCTTTAAGAACTTGAATGTTGCATGTGTTTTGCCAATATATAGTCCAGTGCAGAGACATATAACAATAGGGCAATGAATAGCCTAAGAAAAAAAACAAACACCAGAACCCTCAAGGCATTCCTTGTCTACTCTTTCTCCCATTATCCATTCCACAGGTCCATGCCTGTACAGAATGTTACACTTTATAGTCATAGTTGTTAAAAATACCAAGTAAATGTACTGCATAAATCATGCTAACAAAAATAATTTGTAAGTTTACAAGTTAGTGAAGGAAAAAAGCTCAATGGCTACCTTACAGACATGAAATATTTCCAAGTTTTCTTGTAATTGTATATAGAATCACTGAGAAGTTCTTTGATTTAAGTAATTTATGAGTCTAAACTTCAGTGATTCTTTCGGTACACTGATTCTGCTAAGACTAGACATATGATAATGCATAAATTTATATACATATGCATTCTAACTACTACATGTTCTTACCATTTACTTTGAATAAAAATTGGGTACCATCTGCCATTAAAACCATTTGCCTTCCCACAAAAATATGTTGCCAGGACATGTTCCCTAAAGAGCAATAATTGCTTCAGGATCTCAGAAGATTCTTATTTCCTTGATTGATAAGATGGCCAATTACTTTGAAAGCATTTCCACCCATGACTTTGAAATAAAAGGGGAAGAGAACATAGATGAAGCACTGCAATTGCTACTGAATATAAAAACAAATACTCTTCAATATTAGTATGGCTGAAAATGGGTAAATAGCAAACATTTAATGTTTTACCTATACCCAGTACTGATAAAGATATATTTATACCTCTTACAAATAAAAAAACTAATCCCTAAAAATGTAGTTATTTACTTGCATTGCACCACTATACACTGCCCTGCAATTTCTAGTACAGAACTCAGAACTGTACTCAAAATCTATAGATGGTTCCTCTTAAATGTCTAAATAATACAATTCCTTTGCCTCCATTCTGTATTATGGGCCAAATTTATCATATCTGGTGTCTAAATACCACCTTAACTTTTGTAAACATATCTAACTGAAGAAATGATCTAATTTATAGGAAAACATGAATTGAATAATTGCTTATGTAACTTTTCCCTGGTCCTGCATTCTCCATTTGGGCTAATAAACAAGAGTGCATTGGTCAGAATGGAAAGCTTTGCTAGTATTTCCTGAAGCAGTTTCCTCATTACAGAAAACATGCTTAAAGTGTTTATTAGCATAGTTGCTGGCTCATAATTGTTAATAATGTCAAATCTATATGATTATGCCTCTTACATAGTAAATATTACAAGCACATTTATAGTACCTTAAAATTTCTAGTCATCTATTTGCATGGTTATTTTACTTTATGGATAGTTAGACCTTCACAATAAAATGTCTTATGAAAACAAGATTAAGATCCATATTTTGTATCCATTCAACTAATTGATTTTATTTGTATTATATCACCACTTTTGCATTTAGTTTAAGTATATTACCACAAGAGGGCAAACAACCTCAGTCAAACAGGCTTGTCCGAAGTGGGTTCAGGACTCACAGGTGCAGCAGAATACTATATGCAGAACATAACTAACTTTCTTGTATGTCAGAAGTTATACCAAATACCACTGCAGATCCATTAGGCAGGACCACTAGTACACTGGGAATTTCTCAACCTCTTTTAAATAGACTACCAGGTTTATATAGGTAAAAATGTAAGTATAAAAATTGAGTGGAAATTTTAAAAAGAAAACAATGGAAATGGAAACAAAAAACAAACTTATATTCTAAGTTTATCAGCCACATGACATACTAGATTAGTTAACATCAGCATTAAAAGTAAGTAACTTGGGCTTGTAACAATCAACTGGTAAGGAAGATCCAAGCAGAAAACTAGGTTGGTTACATCTGTATTTGCTGAATACAAAATGTTTCTGACTCAGTAGTTCCAACTTTAGTGAACATCCCTGAAGGACTGTAATGGAAACACTAAGACTAAAAGGCGAGTAGACCGAAGCATTAAAAATGCTTTAGAAAATAATCTCTCTCCATCGGGGCACCTACATTCTGCTGAAATGAAAGCAGTTTAGGAAAGGCAGATGTGTAAATGGAAAGGAATACTGAGAAGTCTGTGCATCACTGACTCCCACCTCTGCCAGCTTAGTAACTTTGTAACTGTGGGAAAAATTGTAACCCTTATTATTATTTTTTTTAAGACTGATGTCCGTATGACAGGTATAACTTCCCAAAGTATTCCAGGAAGTCCAGTCATTTTATCAGGATAGCTAATTGATCTGTTACTGTCCCTTCCAGAAGTAGACCATTAACCTTTATATATAATTTTGTTGACTCTGCACCAAAACTTAGAGGAAACTAATGGAGTTCATAATGAAGACACTTTGGGTGCACTGGGTTGACATAGAAAAGAGGACAAGTAGAGAATTTAGCCAAACATTTATTGAAGGGATAGAAACAATAGCTATGAACTTTTGACCAAATCCTGAAGAAATTAATTAAAGACATCCTGAAATTTAAAGGATATATTTAAAGTAAAAGAGGAATTATTTAATAAAATAGAGAATAACATGTGGAACTAAGTAACCAAGAACAAAGACGTTATATGGGTTGAAAAATAGGGTCTTTTAAATGTTTAGCTAAATTCAGTAGTTATATTTATTAATTAAAGTTGGGATTTTTGAAGGTCATTTTTTATTTTTTAAACTTTGAGGTCATACTTGATAGCCACAACCTTCCATAAAACATACTCAATAGTGGCATTATCAGAATGTTGCATTAGATGAATCCTGGGGCCTAAGTCACTGTGGCAATTGTTTGTATCTTGTATAAAGTCACTGTTCCTCAAAAATTCTAGGTCATTCTTAACAATTTATTCCCTAGAAAATATTAACCTAAAATATTCCTCTGTGCACACTTACCTTCCCGTTTGTTTAAAAAATTGTTCTTCAAATTCTCTTAAGGCTTTCCGGAGTCTCTTCTTGTCAGCCCTAGTTTCTCGGAGATGGTCAAGCAGCACAGGCCTGTATCAGGTAAAATATATATTTGCTATAATTGAGAGATCATCATGAATAGATTTATCTATTTAGCAAAAATATATTCTGATACAGAAGTGTTTGGCCTAAAATGATGTCTTTGGATCAGCAGGGCACATGTAGAGCCAGACCATACAGGTGCACATAAGCAGAGCAAATGACTTGATGAACACAATGTCATAGGAAAGGAGGAGAACGACAACGGATGGGAGGCAAATGAAGTCCATTAAAAATGTGATGAAGGTAAAGCCCATAAGAATGAATGAGGGAGAAAGATATTTTGAAGGAATACTCATCAGTATTTGGTTGGAGACTGAAGAGGAAAAGATTTTAAAGAAAATTCTATCCCTAATCTAGAGTACGGGGAGAATGGCAAAACCCTTAGGAATGAAATGAGGACCCAATAGAAAGCTAAACTGTGAATTCTGCCCACTTCATTCTAAGACAAGAGAGGAATGTCAGTACTTTAGAGCAGGAAATTTTATCTTGGGAACTTGTGTGGGGTTTCAGAAACTCTAAAAAAGAAAAAAATGGTGCCATTGCTTTCAAAAAATGTCTAGCACCCAAAGTAAGTTAAGAACAGCTGCTTTATAACAACTAACCAACTAATCAACAAATAAAGGAAAGTGGGGAGGAAGAGAGGGCAAAATTAAAGGAAGGGAAGGAGAAAGGAAAACTGATTTTCTGCTTCCAAACAGGTCACTCATCTGTGAGCTGAAATCGACATACCAACTGATTCTACAAGCATGCTAAAATCTCAACTGACAATTTAGTCTTTGATCTCACCTCATATTTGTAGGGATTCCACCCCTATCTTGGGGCATATACTTACCACACTACTATACATGTTAAAGAAAATCTCATAATTTGGCCTGTAATATGCAAATTAAAGGGAGACCAAATGATCAAGAGGAATGCCAGCTACTAAACAATGATAATGATTACAGTAATGAAAACCAAATAGCTCCAGACTGAAGAGCCATTAGGAGACAAAAGAGGCTCGTTTACTTATGGCTGTGGGAATTCTCAATCTGGAGAAACCATCTTATCTAAATGGAACAGAATATGATAAAGGCCCTGACAACTACTGACCCACAGAAGGTATCTCAATTCTTGGTCCAGTATTTTAAAAGGCCAAGAGCTAGACTGGTGCCAGGCCCTAGTGAAAAGATGTACAACTGTAGCAAACTGAACATTAGAATTTATGGCATCTTTAGGATCTTATTGGGAGACTTGGTTCCTCATGGTATTATCTTCTCTATTCTCCAGTTAAGAAAAAACCACTTTATGCTTTCAAGGTTGCTACTCTCTGGTTGATAACATTTTTTACATAGTCTAATAGTACTTCTGAATTTTGTATGTACATATAAAGTATCACAGATGGTTAAAGGTGATTCCACACTTAGGATTCACACTCACATGGTAGCCTCATGTAAATTGGACATTGAGAGGGCTGGTGGTTTGATTTCTCTCTTTTCTTCTGGTAGCAGGACCCTTACAGGCTCAGTCTCATTAGAGCAGGTAAAGTGATCACAACCAGCAATGTGAGATAATGGATTTGGCAAAGAAGGCTGTTGGCTTCCCTGTGGACAGTCTTCATCCGAGTCCTCTTCCTCCTGCTTATTGTAGGCAGAGAGAAATAAAGTCACAAAATGCTCAGTGCCCCTTGAGGAAGCAAAAACAGGAAGAGGAACTATAAATACATACCATGTAAACAGTAGGTGACCCCTATGCCTACTGAGAACCGAAAAGGAAAGAATAAGGGGGAATTCTTCCTCAGTTGCATCAAAAAGCTTACAGAAGTTAAAGGGCAAAGAAATACCCATACTGGGCTAAAATGCACACCAAATTCATCTCTGTTTGCTGGGCCAAAAAAGGCATAGATATCCAAGATGTGGTACAGCCTGGGCTGCACTGCCTAGGAGTTCCTCCCTTTTACCCTGACCGCCTGGGCCGCAGCTTCATGACAGCTACATGGGTTAGGATGCATCCAGAAATACCCTAAGTCAGATCCTGGTGTGGGCCACAATCAAATACAGAGAATACTCAGAAAATTGAAAAATTCAGGGAAGAGTTCTATGAAGGCCAAAGCAAAATGGAGATATTCCTTAACCTGTTCTGGTAATGTTTATCATAACCAAAAGACTTTTTTTGCAAGGAAATCTGAAAATCATGCCCCATTTTAAATTATACTTAATGGGAAAATTTCTAAGATTATGAATTGCTATTGTCTTTGTCTTTAAAATTGTGGAAGTATAAATGTACTCAAGTATACTTAAATTTATACTTGTTAATATTTATTCCTTTTTATATTGATGTCTTGAGCAAGTGACTGTTTGAATATTGATGGAGTAGGACTTGTGGTGCTTTTCTAGTTGTACTCCCGTAAATTATTCTTTATTAAAAAGTAGTCTAACTCAATTTCAGTAGTCATATTTTCTATTGAAATGAATTGACATATCTTATACAGCGATGGTCAAATGTTACTGAAAACAAATGTTGCATTATATCAGGTTATATACTGTCAATTTTCTTATTAAATGAGAAAAATTAACTAACACATTGAATAGAAAGGCTGTGTAGCTGTGTTGTAAATTAGGTAATTCCAAACTGAAGTCCATGGTTTGTTCGCATCCAACCAAAGGAAGCAAATGTTAAAACTGGCTTCAAAAATACAATTGCCATAGATTCCTGTTTCATAATAGTTTCAATCATCAGCCACACTGTTAAGTAGAGTATTGGGGTTGAGGGAGACCAGAGTTCTACTTTTTGAAAACAACCACCAAGAAAGCTCCTTTATATCTTTCACAGTGCTGCTTCCCTAACTAACCATAAATACAAAGCATAGGTACAGGTTTCTAGTTTATGAAAGCATCTTGACTTACAATTGTTGGAATCAGGGAAGGTGTTGACAAGATTTGCTTGATAATTCTGCATCGATCATAAAGAGGCTTTATGAGGTTCTTGTCTTGCTTAATTACCTGAAAAGACATGAAATTAATTACTGTTCCTTTCTCACATATTTTTAGCAGGCCAAAAAATTAAAAGGCTTTGAATCCTCAAAGTAAGGGATTATAATAATATAATGCAACAGTAATTAGAAAAGGGGAAATCATTTATAAGATACTGTATAAAGCACATGCCAATTTTCTCCTAGGATAAGTTTCTTAAAGGGTAGGTCCATGTTTAGAAAAATGTTTTTAAAGCTTTTCGAAGGAATCCTCAATGTGTAAATTTTAAGGAACCTGTTCTTTAATTACTTCTTTATTTTTTTTAAATGTGTAATCAAGACCTATTAATTTCTCTTCTGAAACATGTTTCATATGGACTTCCGTGGTTATATTTACAAACAGCAACCTCGCTCAGGTCTTCTTCACTACATGCTTGCATTATATATAGCTTACTGGCTAGCTCTGACATCAAAACTATTTTGGATTTAATATAACCCTGATACCAAAACCTGGCAAGGATAACACAAAGTAAGAAAACTACGGACCAATATCTCTGGTGAATACAGATGTAAAAATCTTACAAAATAGTAGCAAATTGGATCCAACGGTATATTTAAAAAGTAATGCAACACAATCAAGTAGGGTTCATCCCAGGGGCACAAGGATGATTCAACATATGCAAATCGATCAATGTGATACACTCCATTAACAAAACAAAGGATAAAATTCTATGATCTTATCAGTGGATGCAGAAAAAAACATTAGATAAGATACATCTATTCATGATTAAAACACTCAATAAAATCGGCACAGAAGGAAAGTACCTCAACATAATAAAGGCCATATATGACAAACCCTCAGCTAATATCATACTCAATGGCAAAAAAACAAAGCTTTTCCTCTAAAATCAGGGACAAGACAGGATGTCTACTTTCACTACTTCTATTCAGTATGGTTCTGGAAGTCCCAGCCAGAGCAACCAGGAAAGAGAAAGAAAGAAAAAGCCTCCAAATTGGGAACGAAGAAGTAAAAGTCACTTTTTACCGATGACATGATTTTATATATATAGAAAACCCTAACGACTACACCAAAATGCTACTAGGAACAATAAACAAATAGAGTAAAGTTGTAGGATACAAAAATCAATGTACAGAGGTCCACTGTACTCCTATGTACTAAGAATAAAATTTCAGAAAAAAATTAAAAAACAATTCCTTTTCCAATTGTAACAAAAAGTATACAATACCTAAGGAATAAGCAAAGGATGTGAAGGACTTATATACCGAAAACTACAAAACATTATTAAAAGAGATTTACAAAGACACAATGAGGCCATGGCTGGGTAGCTCAGTTTGTTACAGCATCAGTGCTGCTATGCTATGGTTGCAAGTTTGATCTCTCATCAGAGCACACACAAGAAGCAATCAATGGATGTATAAATAAGTAGAACAACAAATTGATGTCTTTCTCTTTCTCAAAACAATTTTTAAAAAGACACAATGAAATGGAAATATATTCTGTGTTCATAGATTAGAAGAATCAACATAGCTAGAATGTCCATATTACAAAAAGCAATGTACAGATTTAATGGAATCCCCATGAAAACCCCAATATCATTTTTTAAAGAAACAGAACAAGAAATCAGATTTGTATAGAACCACAGAAGACCCTGCATAGCCAAAGGAATCCTGAGAAAAAGAACAAAGCCAGAGGTATCACACTACCTGACTTCAAATTATACTACAGAGCAACAATAATCAAAACTGTGATATTGACAGAAAAACACAGACCCAATGGAACAGAATTGAGAGCCCAGAAATAAAACCACATGTATATATGCAAATTATTTTTGACAAAGGAACCAAAAACACACAATGGAGAAAACAAAACCTCTTCAATATATGGTGCTGGGAAAATTGGAAAGCCACATACAAAAGAGTAAAACTAGACTACAGTTTGTCCTCATGTACAAAAACTAACTCAGAATGGATCAAGACCTAAATATAAGATCTGAAACAATAAATTACATACAAGAAAACACAGGTACTAAACTTATGGACCTTGGGCTTAAGATTTTATGAATTTGACCTCAAAAGCAAGTAAAATAAAGGCAAAAATAAATGAATGGGACTATATCAAAGTAAAAAGCTTCTGCACAGCAAAAGAAACTGCCAACAAATCAAAAAGGCAACCAAATTAGTGTAATATGATATTGGCAAACAACAGCTTTGGCAAGGGGTTAATATCTAAAATAAATAAAGAACTCATACAACTTAACATCAAACAAAAAATTCAATTAAAATATAAGCAGAGGACCTGAATAGACACTTCACAAGAAGATATACAAATGGCCAACAGATATGTGAAAAGGTGCTTGACTTCACTAGCTATTAGGGAAATGCAAATCAAAACTACAATGAGATACTACCTCATGCCTGTTAGAATGGCTATTATCAACAAGACAAGTAATAAGTGTTGGAGAGGTTGTGGAGAAAAAGGAACTCTCATTCATTGCTGGTGGGAAGGGAAACTGGTACAGACATTATGGAAAACAGTGTGGTGATTCCTCAGAAAATTAAGAATAGAATTACCATATAACCCAGTAATCTCTTTTCTGGGTAGCTACCAAACAAACTTGAAAACATTTACTCGCAAAGATATATACACTCCTATGTTCATTGCAGCACTATTTGCAGTGACTAAGACATGGAAACAACCAAAGGATACTTCAATAGATGATTGGATAAAGAAGATGTGGTACATATACTCAAATACCATGGAAATATTACTCAGCCATAAGAAAACATGAAATATTGCCATTGGCAACAACATGGATGGACCTTGAGAATACCATGCTAAGTGAAATAAGTCAGCCAGAAAAAGCTAATAGCCATATGATTTCACTCATGGGGTATATAAAATTGAAACTCATAGACACAGACATCAGTATGGTGGTCACCAGAGGGAAGGGGGTTGGAGGTAGTAAAGGGTAAAGGGAGCCAAATACATGGTGATGGAAGATGATTTGACATTGGTGGTGGGCATATGATGCAATAATGGATCATGTATCATGGAAACCTACACTTGAGACCTATATTACTTATTAACGAATGTCACCCCAATAAATTGAATAGAAAACAAAAAATAAAATGTATTAAAGGGATGAAAAGTGGGATCTAATAAGAAAATCTCAAATGCTAATGAGCTCACTGAGGAGTCAAAAATGAAACTAGCTACCTTGAAAATTTACAATCCTCTCTTTGGTTCTATTTTGGCTTCTGAACTCCTTCTTAGGACCCGCTTTATAACCGAGTAGCCACTTCATGGTTTACTATTCTAAAGTTCTCCCAGGAACAATACTGCAAACTTTAGATGCTGAGACCTACATGCTAGTACAGATGTTCTCTATTTAAAGAGCCTAACTTTAGCCCACTGCAGAGATTAGGTTTATTTGAAGGGGTGTCTGACACTTACTAAATTGTTCAACAAGTAACTATTTTAAATAATGAACATAAGTTGCCATTTAAATAAAGATGAAATCTAAAGAACTCATAGATTTTTCTTTGATCTTCAGACTCTCATTTACATGTGCCTGTTCTACTTAGATACCCAGTTTGCCCAGGACCGAAGCATTTTGTAGGACATGGAATTTTCAGTGCTAAAACCAGCAAAGTCCAGGGAAACCTGCAATGCTTGGTCATCCTACTCATCAAAGATCTTAAAATTAACATGTCTCAGACAAGCCTATGGAATTTTCACTTCCACTCCTAATGACCCATCACCACCTCAGGTGCTTCCTTTCCTTCCCTTCCCTTTCTCCCACTCAGTAATTCAGCATGTCCTTTTGCTTCTTTATCCAAAATACATTTTGAATATGTCTATTTCTTTTCATCTCCAAGGATACCATGCTAGTCCAAGTCACCTGTTTCATCCTCCTTCTTCCACTCTTTTCTATGATTTATTCCCCACAAAGCAATCAGAAAGATTGTTTAAATGTAAATCACACCAAGTCATTTTCCTGCTTACAACCACTCAACAGCTTCCCAATACTTTCTATGGCCTAAAAGGTCCTGTGGGATGAGCCTGAGTCTGTCTTTCTGACTTCATCTCATGCCATCCTGTGCTTTAGCCCCGAGAACTGAGAATTACAAGTACACAAAGCTCTTCCTTCAAGGCCTTTATACTTGCAGTTCCATCTATCTAGAATGTCCTTTGCTGCTTTCTTAATCTGTTAATTTTTTTTTTCATTAAATCTTACCTATTGGTCTTCCTAATCACTTTGTTAAAGTACAAAACTTATCTATTCCCTTCTATTGTATCATCTATCTAATTTGCACAATATTTATCAAAATATTTAATGATTTTTATCTGAATTGTTTACTTGTTGTATGCAAACCCCCAGAAGAACATGAGCTCCCTGAGTTTACTGACTCCCCATGACTTACAGATCTTGTTTATTTTTTATAGACACCATGTATCAAAATTCACAATACATAGTAGATACTCAAATCTTTTTTTCAATGAATGACTGCCCACCAGTCACCAGGTATCTTCCTTTATTGTCACAATAATTGCAAGAGTAGGTATCATCTGTATTTTATAAATTTGGAAGTTGTATTTCAGAGAATTGGTTCACTTGCCAAGAATACATGGTTAGAAATGGTTCATTCAAGTCCTGCTTTGAGTCTATTATACCAATCCCAACTCATCTCTCAGTGCCCTAGTCAAGTGAGTAAAGCACAGAATTAGCTCTTTGGTGTTGACCAAGCTGTTTCCATAGGTGTGGTCAAGGTAACTATAAAATGCAGGAAATTCCATCAGAGGCACTGAAGAATGGAAAAACACAGATGTGATAGTCACTTACCAACTGGCTATCACAAAAGTCTAGAATGTTTGCAGGAGAGGGGATAAGTTAGCGGAGTGGATAAAAACCTTGTATTCACTAGTCACACTATAAATTGATTGTGTTTTAAGTCTAAAACTATTTCATAGGGATAAGGGTGGCCAAGGGCCCATTTCTATTAATGACTTGTATATTACATGCCCCAATGTAATGAACTAGTCCAAGGCATATGGTAACCTTTTGGGATTTGGCCTATGTTGCCATCTTGTGATTAAGACCAGGTAATGTATAACATAACAGGTAAAGGTAGCATTCTCCTCAGAAAGACTCCATTCCAAAGTTTAATGTGCTAATTTGTTCATTTATCTGTTCATTCACTCAGGGAACATTTATTCAGTACTGATGTATAGACACTGTAGAATTATAAGCAATAGACAGCCCTTCCATTCAAGAAGTTTAAATTATAGTGCAAGAGACAAAATGGCATAGAGCACAGTTAGAGCTATGATAGAGGAGCTACAACTCTCACTCAAATGAAAGGCAACCACACCACCCTTAGAGTCGAGACAGGAAGGATCATAGGGCAGGTTCACTGGCATAGTGAAATGTAGCATAGATAAGTAGGATGAGGAGGGATTAACCAGGTAAATGCTAACTTCTCTCATCTTCTTCATTATAAAATATCATAATTCTTTTCCTTTGAGCTCCAGGCTCATATATTCAAACGCCTAATTGCCACCTCTATCTGGATACCACAAAGAGATTTCTAAACTAAGATGTCTAAAGCTGAAGACTTCAGACATCGTACCTCATACTTCTCAAGAAACCCTACCTCTCTATTCTTACATAAAGTTCTAAACTACTTTCCTTACTAATACCTCATCCCTGCTTTATTATTTTTAATGAAACATGGCAAAATAGGATCATAATCCTAGTTTTGGGTTCATTTGCTAATTTATCAGGGGAAAATGAGGGCGAAAGGGATATGATATACCCTAGTGTCTTTGCCATATGCTTCCCATCAGTGGGCAGCACTATAATCTCCGAAATAGTAACATAACCTGGAATCATGTGGCAACACCCACAGGTCATGGCCAATAGCCCACCAGGAACTCACCTGACTGACATTGCAGAGCCAGTCTCCTAAAGATGTTTATGTGGTGCCAGAGTGCTCTGATAAGTTGGTCAAAACACCACAATCTCACTGGCACTGTGTGGAGTTTTGGCCCTATGAAGATAGGATGAGGTACCTTAGAATCTTCCTGAGAGGGAAGCTGCTCTCTCTTCTCCTTCAAGCAGGTCCACACAGCATCTGGAGTCTCCTCTCCAGAGGAGCTTGGTTCAGGGCCCACAGCTTCTGGCTTCCCGTTCTCCCTGGGGACTGTGGGTTGCTCACAGGGCAGGTTTCTAGGTGGGTCTTTGGGAACACTTCCTTGTGCCTCTGACAGCTTCAGTTTTAGTTCTAAGAGAAATGCCATGAGTTACCATGAGCAAGGACTCACCAGCTCTAAGAAAAACACAGACTTTCAGGAATCCGCCCCGCCCCCCAATGCCAATGCAGTAGAGATGAACAGTGCTGATGATGACTTTCCATGGCACAAGATCAGCCTCAATAGCCAGGGCTAACAGGGTGAGCTCCCAATCAGATGTGAACACAGAGGGACCATGGAGCCTGGGAGCTCATGCAGGTGAAAGATCATGTGTGGGAGTAACTCTGTGATTTAGGTTTTAGAGTAGGAGTTAAGGAAGACCAGTGCTACTTGGCCCTAAAGTTTTCATCTGTTCCCTGCCATAGCAGCTGAAATTCTGCATGCATAGATTCATTTACGCAAGTTTGGAAAGTTTGGCAGTCATTAAGAGCCCCTGTGGAAAAGTGAGTACTTCTGGAAGGCACTGCACATGCAGATGTCTGAGGAAATAGAGGAGGGATGGGAAAGGGGAGAGGCAAGTGCCAGACTCCACTTGACAGATGTCACAATTTTGTTTAATGCCAGCTTTTAAAATCCAGGAATCACCATTATTACAATGTGGCTTTATATAAACCTACACAATTAAAAAAGCCACCTGGGACTTATCAGGGAACTACATTTCAGAATATGTTAGGGGACTGGTCTTTTGAGTGAGGCTATTTAGATTGATTTCTCAATTACAAGGTTCATTTTCTTTGATATTTTTAGTGAGATGCTGGCATGGTATTTAAACACTGCATATTTCATAAACCTGCTGCATCATTACAGTTTAATACCACTGAACTAATATTCTTGTCCAGTTCTTTAATCACCATACTTCTAGAAATTTGAAAACTCTTCCCATGTCTATAAGTATTGAAATGAGTATAGAGAGAGGAAGAAAATAAATTTTTATTGGTAAATAAACATAGCCTTTTAAAATGAATTTTAGAGTAAATTAGCACTCACACCACTGTCTCCAGAGAGAGAAAGAAAAACACTGGATTAGGAGGCAAGAGAACTGAGGTTTACCCCTAGCTCACCACTTCCCAGCTATGTAAACTTTCCCTCCTCTGGATGTATATGTCCTCATCAGTGCAACGCAGTGTGTGAAGTAAATGACTGCTGAGGCCTCTTCTGCTTCTAATATCCAAGAATCCAATAACCCAAGGAAATTAATGCTCCACACATTGAAATGTTCTCTACACTGAAGTAAGTCACTCTACTTGGGAGTCTGGAGTTCCTCAGTCTATTTATAAAAGATTTACTAAATGGGGCCAAACAATGAAGGATATCCAGGACCCTTTGACGGGGCCTCCAATCTAGGTGGGAGAGAAGGTTAGAGGGTACAGTTAGAAAAGAATAAAAAAATGTCCTGGAGTATATTGCCATTATTTTAACTGTATGTTTTCCCCCTCAGAAAAGAGACCCTTGGCTGGTTTTACCTTTGAGCTGTTTACGGCCTTTAGCCAAATCGTTCATCCATTTCAGGACTTCAGGGTTAGAAGTCTTGTCACCATGTGAAGGCTACCAAGAGAAGGAAAAATTGGGGGTGGAAGGGAAGGAAGGAGGGAGAAGGAGGGAAAGAGAGAGAAAAAGAAAAACAAAATTTTAAAAATAGCCAAACACACAAAGATATTTCATGAATCTGGGAGGTAAATTCCGGCATTAAAAACTCCAGCTGATAGAGTGGCTTCCTCCACATTTTTGTTGTTATCATAGACATTGTTTTTAAACATGCCTGGTTACCCAGCATTTTTCCTATACTCCTAACCATGCCAATGTCCTCAGTCACCCTGTGGGTAACCCACACCCCATGCATTGCCAGGCCACTTTTTTGTATTAGTGTAGGTGATTTCAATGATACAAACCAGCATTATTTATTTACTTGTGCTCACAGCTATGATGGATTATGACCACAACTTGCCTGGAGAATACTGGAAGATTTAGCTCCTATCAATCATATACATCAAGCCCAAGAAAGGAGACCTCTGGATCTCTAAAACTGGATCGCTAAGAAGTCAGTAGGTCAGGGTGATACCCAGACTTCAATCTTCTGTTTATAGACTCAATATCCTACTGGGCTAATGTTAGAATTAAACTTAATCACATGTGTATGACCTTAAGAAAATTATTTAGTCTCTGTCCTTCCATTTCATCTATCAAATGAGAATTATAATACATCTCCCCCACAGCAGGATAAATTAGTTAATATATGCAAAACACTGAAATTAGTTCCAGGCACATGCAAAACACTATAGTTGTGCTAGCTAGAATTACAAATATTATTATTGTTATTACTGGCAGTCATGATAGGTAGCAACGTTACTACCAGACCTTCAAAGAAACACTGAATATGTCTTCATCAATAAACAAATATGTACAGGTATTTATGTCCTACCAAGTAGCTAATTACACTAGGGTATATCAATAATAATATATATTTTATTTTAATAGGATATGACTCTGTTAACACAAATCATTCACTTTGATTTCTGGACTTCTCAGAGCACAAAAGTTGATTTTCTACAGAGAAGAGAAACTAGGAGACAAGAATAGCTAAACATACTTTGCCTCTACCCGCATAGATCAGTAAGATCTAAAAGAGTTGAGGCCACCCTGGTAACTGAAATGCAGGCTCAAGAAGGTTAATAATTACTTTGAGGATATACAAGGAAATATACATTAATTCTCAAGATTACATAACCATAAACACCACAATAATAGCAGGATATGGGTATACTGTTAGTGACCAAGTCTAGGGGTTCTTATATGTTTATTTAAGAATCCACTAAATATACATAACATTGAGTTTTTGGTGTGAGAGAGGTACAGGGAGATGAATGTGTTCCTCTCAAGTTCAAAGGGAAAAGTCGTGCTTGGGGGACAGGATCATCAAATGTACATGGGATTAGATTCATTGTGAAATATAAGACATGATTCTGTCACTTCTAGAGTGTTGAGAAAACCATACTTACTAAAATCGGAATGGAAAAGATGGCTGAAGGAAAATGGCAGTGATTATTTGGTTATTTTTCCTAGGGGAACTCAGAGGGGACACTATGCTTTCCACAAGGGAAGTCCTGGTTTCAGAACCATGGACAGTGATACAGGGGCGTGCCTCCAAAAAGTTTAGGCTAGTCCTATCCAGAGTTTGCTAGAATGATGCACTGTGCTACTACCTTGATAAATAGTCTAGTACTTTCGCTTAGGGTAACAACCTGCTAATATGAACAGTCAATGTTTTATATTCAGTTTCTCTTAATCCTCACAAAACTCTCCACTCTGATCTGAAGAATCAGAGCCTTTGGAACCCATCTTTTTCATTGGATATGCTCCACATAGTTAATGTCATCTTTTGAAATACTGTTAAAAACAAAAACAAAAATTAAATAACCTAAGCAAATAACCACCAAAGGAATGAGCTTTCACTGCTGCAAACAGGACTTAGGAAAAATTTAAGGCTGAATTTTCTGACAAAGTATTTTAAAACCTAGAATTTTATGAAATGAATTTTTTATTTCCTTGCTCCTGGGAAATCTTTCAAAAGAGGTTAAATCAAGCTCACAAGGACAGCTGCTTTCAAATCACATGAAAACTTTTCATATACAAACTGTGGCTCTTTCAGCCTTTTAACTTTTGGACTGAATAATTCCAGCTTAACAGATGCTCAAGGGCCATACAGTGAGAAATTACACAGTGCAAATTTTGTTCAGTGAAATTAAAATGGGGCTCCAGGGTCCCTTACCGAGGGTACCACTGGGTTAGATTTGTGATCTGCTAATGATAGTTCAAAAGACACTTTAGAAAGATCTCTGGATTAGGAAATGAAAATACCTGAGTTGTTGTCTTGGCTAGATCAAGTCTCTGCCGTGTGATCCCGGGGAAGTCATTTCCCTTCTCTGGGCCTTGGTTTCACAATGGCCAAGTAAGAAACAAGGCTGGCTGAGCCGTTCTAATTCTAACTTGTCTAACTACAGTGAAAGTGGACGTTTGGCTAAAATAGCCTTTTCTAGGTCTATGAATTTAACTATAGTTAAACGTAAAATCAGTTGCAGGGAATAAACACAGTTTTGGACAGGAATGTGAAACAGTTACACTCAACTAGCTGGCACAGAGGCCCAGCAGGAACTCAGATTGAAAAATTAGTAGTGAGTGCTATTCATCCCCCATGGTCAGGCTGCCAGGAGGGAAAGCCTGAGGCACAGCCACCAATGAAAACCCACTGACAATGTCAAATCTCTAAGCCCAGCCTGACCCTGACAGGAAAGGTGAGAAGAAGCCCTGTCTCCTGAGACATGGTAGGTTCTGATTACTCCAAAGGCTACACACACTGAAGCTGGGGGACCATGAGGCCTCCTGGCCCTGCAGCGGCTGGATCCATCCATCTGTATGTGTGAGTGTCTAAGTGTGTGGACGTGTGTCTGCTCTGGCTCTAAAGCTTCTCCAGACAAAGGCAGGAGGTGCTGGGACAAATTCTCTTCTAAAATAGGCAAGTTCTAGATGGCTGCTACAGTTGAGAAAAAGCCAGAGGGCCTGCGGCTGCAGGGAGAAAAGTGGGGATCTAATGTGTACAATTCTCCTTCGATTTCTGACAAGCGGGGGCTGCCATGGTTTAATCTGTTCAGATATCACTTAAATACATTCAAAAGTTGATAGTTTCCAGGACTACTTACTTTCTTTGTGCTGAACAATGTAATAAGCTTTATGTGTGTACTTCCTCATTTAACACTCACGAACGTCTGAAGTCACTAGTTCCATTTTACAGGTGGATAAACTGAGACTCAGAAAGGTAAGCAAGCCCAAAGTCACAAGTTCCTATGTGGCTGTGCTGGATTTAAATCCAGATCAATCTGATTCAAGAACTGCCAGGTGAGCATTGTTAACAGACTGTGGGAATGGAGCCCTCTACTTGTCACTCAACAGTTTCCCTTATGAGGGCATCACAGGTCCAATAACACTCCAGCAGCAAACAGGGAAAATCAGCTTCTCTAAGATACCTGGAACTTTCAAAATAGGGATGCTTATGAATTTTAGTTCTACTCTTCCATTGTAAAACTTACTCAGACTTAATCTACCACCCAAGCCCGAACAGAGGGAACATAACCACCTTACACAAGTTACAAGCCTTCCCTGGGTCTCAGTTGTATTACCTATACTACCAGTGTGCAGAGCACCCTCCCACTCTATAAAAAAACAAAACAAAACAGTAAGTAGCTGTGACTCCCTGACTTCAAAGAAGAGAATAATCTTTAACACACTGACTTAGGTTGTCCTGAAAGTCAATCTGATTTTTTTCCATTTTGCAAAGCTACAATCCTGCCTTTAGTAAATGTAAAGCCACTGTGGGAAACACAAGACAGAACAGGAAAATGGTTCAATACCCACGCTCTCCTCCCTCCCAGAACTTATCCTACACTCAGAGGGACCTGCCGATTACCTCTGTACCAAGTGCTTAGTGAGCCTTTAAATATTTCAGGATATATGAGACATTATTCCCTGTTGTCTGTTATTCTAATAACAAGCTGTTCTGGGCCCTCTGCCAAAGACCCAATATCTTTGTGCAATTCTACACAAACACTATTTTTCTCTATGACATGGTCACCATTAAAGAAAATAAATAAAACCAGCACTGGCTATCAAGACACTTACCACTGACTTTACTGCTTCTTACGTAAGAAAAGGTTCATGATTGCAACACTGCAGCACCAGCATGAAGCCAGTGTCTCTCTGACAGGAAAGGATGGATCAGGGTGTGTTCTCATGAGTGACCCGAACAGATGTCATTTGTTCCCCATCCATCAATCAGGAAGTACTTTAATGTCAAGAAAAAAAAAATCTCTCTCTCATTTATTCTGCAATTAGAGATTCTGTCCTTTGGGTCATTAATAGGTTCTTATCAAAATGAAAATGGGAAGAGGTTAAAGAAAAAATAAGAACATAATTCAAAAGGTTTTCAAATTTTAATTCCTAGGGACACTAGTGATAGTAGGGTTCCTTGGAAGAAAAAATGGGGAGGGGGATCAACAATCAAATCAGTTTGAAAATAAGAGTTGTAATTAATTGCTAGGAGATGTCTTAGTAGATACCAGCTGACAGCATGTGAAAACAAGACACACCCAAGATGGGTACTCAATTTATGATGGGTTGGCCGATGGAAGCAGAGTTGTTTCTGGTACAGAGGAGCACCGAGAAAGGAAAAGCCAATGCATCTCTTGACACAGTCCACACTCGTATTTTAAAACCCACAGTTCTTACCCGGTATTTCTTTTCTTGTTCAAATTTTTCTTCAAATTTCCGGATTTTCCGCTTGAGGCTCTGAATGTGCTTAGTGAGCTGGGCAATGGTCTGTGGCTCCTTGCTGCCACTACAGCCGCACCGTGAAGAACTTCGGGGCCTGCAATGATTGCAGGGTGGAGAAAGAAAGATCAAAAACAAGGCTTCTGGTAAACGTTGCTGCTGCTCCTCTACAAACCAAGCTTCTTGGGTTGCCAGAGCAGTCCAGAGGGCAGTTCATTATTTGATGAGTCTACCATAGCAGCATCTGCTCATTAATGGAGACCCCTGATCACAGCACGCCATTATGGGCAAATATCATCAGGGATTTCAATGCACAAATATCAGAACATCAGTCCAGGAAACACATTTCCTAAAGCTTGGAGGAGATCAACTTAAGACTAAAAAGAGACAGCCCTATTGTGGCATGATCCTCAGTAGAGTACAGGAGCCACGCCTACCAACATTTTCAAGGAAGATTTAAATGAGTAGTTAACTTCTCTTTACATAACAGAGCCTCTGTGAATCTGATGAAAGGAACGGGCCTCCGCTCCAGAAAATACATCACCCTCTCACATGATACATACTTTACAATAGCAATAACTCACTAATTCCCTCAAGTCTATCAACATATAGTCCATGGGCCCAGGTTTGAATAAATTCATAATAGAAGCACAAGTTTTTAAGGAGATACTAGAGATTTCCCTGCATGTATTTTAGCCAAGGGACTCTCATTTTAGCTATGAATCAAAATTATTTGTGGAACTTAAAAAAAAGGGAAAGAACACACAATTCTATACTTTTTCTTGGGAGGGGCAGCTATTTTAATCTCCCACTTTTCTATAATCTATGAAGAAATTGAGGTGGACAACTAAGCATTTCTAGAGGCCATCCACTGAAGCCACTGTTGGATGTGGAAAGAATATTGAACTCATGAAGAATAATATTCCTGCTATTTGTACACATATACATTTACTTAACTATCTGAGCATTTCACCAAAAATGTTCAATCATGCAAGCCCTGGGGTGGCTTGTGTCTCGTGACTGTTTCTGCTGAGATAATAAGGCTGGAAACAGCATTCTCAATTAGAAAGTACACCAATTTTTGCCATTTATTGTTCAGGCATCCCAGTTACATTTGGTAGGCATGTTTGCACTATTTCGGACACACTTCATTGTAGTTTGTAAATGTAGTACTTAAAAAACTATATGAAGTGAAAATAATAAAACAAGGTTTTCTTACATAATAAACTGCTGAGTGCTGGGTGGAGATGGGGCTGATTCAGGGTCTAAGTTGAATCTCTGGCTTTGGCTGAAGATGGAGCATCGTGGTGACAGCAGCGGGTTGTCACCATCAGTGATGTGATAGAGCAGGCGGCTGGTCCCAACAGACTGGAGGTCTTCTGGGGCACTGTCTGCTCCATTCTGCCCGTCTCTGTGGACTGGTGCGGGGTCTGAGGAGAGAAGATAAATCATCAGGGCTTAGAAGTGACAGAGGGCTTGAGACTGTCATATTCCTAAACAAGGATCATCAGCATTCATTATCTTGTCTCTTTGTCATTTCTTCCTTCTGGGGATATGAAAGGTTTTCAAAACACTGTCATGTTCGTTCTCACAGAACCATGATAAAAAATATTACAAAGCCACCAACCAAAAAGAAATGAAAACACAAATTATTCTGGTATCAGTTATAGAGTCAGCGTAACCCAAACCTATAAACATCTTCTCTTTATTTACTATTATTTTTAAACATTGAAGGGCGAATTACAAAATGTTTGGTGAAAAAAGGGAAAAAATAAAATGAAGCTGGAGCAAAAGATGATAGATTATGAAGAAGAAAAGGGATAAAACAATCTCCAATGAAGGAGGAGAGGAATCCCAGAAAGAAAATTATTCAGCAGTCATTAAAAATGATGCAGAACTCTGCTTATCAACATGGAATGATGTTCAAAATATGCTAAATTAAAAGCACAGGTTTCAAAATAAAACAGGAATGATTCCATTTATATTAAAAAAAGCATAGATTTAGGTCTACAAAAAATGTACTAAAAGATTAAAAGAAGCTATAATACACAAAACTACAATGCATGTTACAATTCAGAACGATTCTGTATCTTCTCCAAAATTTTGTGTAGCATTTTATTTTGGACAAAAACAAAAAACAAGAACAAAACCTGCTCCAAACCCTCTCTGTGCTTAGGCAGCTCTGTGCCTGAACTCTCAGTGATCATTCATTCCCTTTTTAAATGAGCTCATTAGCTCCCCACTGCAGGGTCGATCTAGAAGTGGGCAGCCCGTGCAACAGAAGTGAGGGCATGCAAAGTGAGGAGCCTTAGGGCGCTGCTGCATCATGGTGGCTAGGATGACAAGCTTTCCATCACAGGAATCGGTACAAAACTATTCAAGAAGCAGCCAAAACAAACTGCTCAGTTCTGCCCAGCAAACAAGTCAGGACAACCAAGGCCTTCTCTTACACCTACTATTTCAAAGAAGTAGAAAACCAAGATTTCCTGGGTGAATAAGCAGAAACTGAAAATAATGACAAATCCACTTTTCCAAAATAAACATTGATCGCAAAGTGGTACCAGATGAATCTTAATCAGGTTTAGAAGGACCCACGTTCTCTAGAGCTTGAAATGCAGTTTGCTTTGTGTAGCATCAAAGATCTGATTAGTGTGTTTTCACTTGGCCTCTTCCCTGTTGGAATGTAGACCGAGAGAGTGAATAACACCTCCTGCTGCACCTTTGAAGCTCATTGACAGCAATTTTGTGCCAGTGACTGAGCCTGGAAAGGATGAGAGCTGGAGAAGAGCTGGAGCTAGAAAAATGCCAGGGCCCAGACCCACCGGCAAGGTGTGCTGCTGAGACTGACACAGCGCACCACAGGCAGTGCGCTTGCTCAGAATAATTTACCCAGAAAACATCGCAGCTTTGGCAGGAGCCCTAAGGCATAACAGGAGAGTTACGAACCAAAAAAGAACAGCGTACACTAACACTCATCTTCAAAACCCACTAGGAGGCATAAACGTTCCTTACCAAATCCTTTTCTTCAACCAATGGGTTTAGACCAGCTAAAAAGAAATGCATTTTATTCATATTACCTGTTTCTGGGCAGTATCTTTTGAAGATAATGATGGGGAAGGAAAGAATCTTTAGCAAGCCCCTGGGGCTGGCATATTTTTGTTGAAGTGGGAAAGGTCTGAGGCCTTCAACCTTTCGGCTCAGCCACAGCCCCAGGGTCAAAACTAACATGTGGCTCTTGGTGCTGTTGTACAATGTCCAGATGAAGGCACTGGGGTTCCCAACCACACGATTGAAGTAGAGGTGAGAAAAGAGCTCAGCTTCTGAAACTCCAAGTCCTAAAATGTAACTTCAAAGAATCACAGATTTTCTGAATGGCTCTTTTTTAACTGCACTACAATAGTAATTATAAACCCCCATTTACGTGGCAACTGCTTCCTCTGGTACTCCAATAATTTACCAGTGCTACCTAATTAACATCCTGATTCCCCTTACCCCCCCCCCCCCCGTCACCACTGAAGGAAGCATTGAGCCAGAAAGATCCCCAAATGACCAGCTGAAAACCAAGAGTCAAAAACTCGTAATGTGGTAGCGCCTCAGATCTCTGCCCCAACTTACCATGTGGGTTGAAAATGGCTTAATTAAATCAGACAGTGCACGTACATTGTGTGTGCATTTGTGCAGACAGAATTACTGAGCTCCTTGTTCAGAAAAGGCCAGTGCAGCTCCAGAGCCAGCCGTCACTGCTGCTGTCCTGGGAACAGAGCCCAGGGACACCACTTACAGGCCCTGCTCCCCAGTAACTGGGGGATGGCTCCCGATGGTCCCCTGGGGACATATTACTTTTTCTTCCAAAGGAAGGAACAGCTTGCCAGGGCCCAGTGTATGATGCAGTATGGTTTAGAGAAAGGGGTCTGCGAACCAGGAGTCTCCACGTGCCTTACACTCTTGTGGGGCTCCAGTGAGTGCACAGACCTCTCTCAACGTCCTGTTTAGCCCCTTGCACAGGGCTGTGATAGAAAAGGAAGAGACCTGCTGTACCTCTTGCCTATAGTTAACAATACTGTAGGGTATGTTTAAAGTTGTTAAAAACATGGATCTCATATAACTGTTCTTACAACAAAAAATATTTTTACTCCTTTTCTCTTCTTTGTATCTTCTGAAACTTCTATAACAAATAAGTCTTATTTTTATAGGAAGGAAAAAACAATAGAAGTTAATACTAAAACTTTTTAAAAAGGAAATGAGCCTTCCTGAGAAAAGAGGTGAGAAACAACCCCAGAGGTGGCACAATAGAGAGCAAAGATGGTGAGTTTGAATCTCAGGCCTACCCCTTGTTAAGAGAGGAGACTTCACAAATAATAGGCCTTTTTAAACCTCAGTTTTTACATTAGTAAAATGAAGAGAATAATGGTGCCTCCTTCATAAGACTAAGTGAGAATAAAAATGAAATATAACTGTCTTCTGACAATTTTTGTCCTATCCTCATAAACTCTTTTTACTATATATGTATATTAAAGTATAGATTATATATATAAAGTTATATATTTACTATGTATTTTAGATAGGTTATTTTCAACCTATAGCTTTTTAAAATTTCAGCTTCACCCTGGGCCCTGATGGCCAAGAAATCATGAATTTGATGGGCTAGTTACATTTTTTCCTACTAATATACATTAAAATAAATTCCTATTAAAACTAATATTGCTCACCCATGCATCTTTTGTATAGCATAGGTATTTGATGAATATTGAGATAAGGTATGGAAACTGCTAAAAATAAAATAACCATGAGAACAATCATTTTAATAATTAATATCAAAGTAAGAAAGCTGAATATTACCTTCTCTTAGTGAAGAACAACTATACAAGGAGGACTTATGGGGATAATATTTGAAATGAGAGCCAACATGCTCCCCAGCATATTGTCCCTCCTACCAGTGCTTATTTAAAAATAAGTAAGTAATCATCATAAATAATATTTATGGAGTGACTCACTATGTCCTCAAACTTGTCATAAGAGTTTTCGCATATGTTTAATTTTCTTAACAACCACGTGAGGCTAGCAGCAATATGATCTTCATTTTAAACCCAGTAGGAAGGTGGTATGACTGCGTTAACTCCATCCAAGGAGGATGTGACTAGTGCCTGTGGTACAAGACTCCACACCCCTGACCCTGGGAGCCCAAGAGTGTTTCTGGCAGTCCACTCACTGAGCAATAGGGGATGTAGAGAAGACAAATAATTGTCATCAGTGTGTGAAGGCCAAGAAAGTGCAGCTGATCTGGCTGCAACCCCAAGCAGAACCAGATGTTGTATTATTACAGCTGTTAAATGAGTCAGTCAGAATTCAAAATATCCTTTTCTAATGTGAATTTTTAAAGTCTTTAAAAACTTAAGCAAATCTCTACCTGCAACCATTTGAGATGGACTGCTGAGATCTAACTGAGCAATACATTAGCCATTGTCTTGTGGATTTGTTAATTTGTACTCTTGGCTTTGCTCATCCTGGTGGGTTCTCAGGTAGCATTCAAGTACATTCCAAAATGCCAAACACCAGCCTTTGATGGTTTTAGAAGCCAAATGAGCCAAAAACATGATTCTAATGAGGCTCAAGTATCAGAATTTCTAGCCAGCCTCTCACAAATAGGGCCACCAAAACAAAACAAGAAATAACCCAAAACATCTGTTGCAAACACAATGGGTTTGGTTTGGGATATGCTGGAATTTGAGTGCCCCAAGGCACTACGGGTTAGCTAGGAGATCACAACAGAGAGCACAGGGAAGCCTGAAGTCATCCCAGGAGGTAAGCCTAGGGAAACTAAGAGCTTTTTTTGCTCTGAGACCACTGAGAGAGGAGGAGCTACCTCCAAGGGAAGGACAGACAGGGCAGGAATGAGGACAGCTGAAGAGGGCTTCCGGGTTAGTGAGGCTGATCCAGTTATGGAGCAGTGGGCGGCTGGCCCCTCAGCAGGCCTCTGTGTGCCAGCTTCTGTGGATGGCCACCAGAAACACCAGGGAGTTACAGGGGTGGGACATTTGTCACCCTGAAAGCAGGTCTGGGCTTTATGACAGGCACCTTGCAGAGGCCAAGAGGTAGTTTGCCATCATGGATAAAAGCATAGGCCATAGACTCAGAAGCACCTAGACTCAAATCCCAGTTTTATCATATGTGTGACCTGGGACACATTACTCAATCATTTTCAATCACGGTTTTCCCAGCAGTATAATGGGAATTCATTCGTTCAACAAGTGTTTATTGACCATCTACTGTCCACCGAGTCCTGTTTCATATGAGAATGACAACAGTGTTTACCTTATAAATTGTTAGGAAAATTTTTAAAAGATAAGGACATCTAAAGTGCTTAGGACAATGCCTAGGGAAGAGGGAATAATTATCCATTAATAAATGTTAATTGGGTGGTATCTTTTCTCTAGTTAGAGAATTCAGGCGGGGAGCTTGCTGGGGGAGGGAAAGATGAGTTCAATTCTGGATGCTTTGAGTTAAGAGGCATTTTGGGTTATCCAGGTGGAGGTCCCCAAGAGGCTCTGGATGTGTAGGTAGGAGAACCTTAAGGAGACAGAGCCTTCTCGAGTTCAAGGTCGGCACGCACCTCCTCAAACCCCACTTCTAGAGTCGGGTGAGGACAGTGAGCCTCATTGCCATTTTGAAGGAGCCAATGTACTGATTTCAATAAAATGAAGAGTCAATAGATTAGGGCGCTGGGTTAGCTGAGCAATGAGGAACTCCAAAGTCCTTCCTAAAAAACAGAAAACTGCATGGATCAAGAAGCCTTGGCTCACGTTTAAACTTACTCCTTGCCTCTGCAATTTTGGTTACAATCTTGTAATTAAATTTCCACCAGTAAATACAGATCCAGGTTTTGGGTTTTTGAGTAGTTCTGAAGATAAATTTAATCCAATCACTCCCATTTCCTAGAGAATTTTAGGGGAATGATTTTAGAATATTTTTTTCTTGAGTTACTGCTATTACTTCAAACACATACATACTTTTGCCAAGTAAACATAACATTTAAATTGCAGAAATACGTAATTACATAAATTTTCAGGATATATTGTAACTGATTATTTTTAAAATCTATTAATAATATATACACTATCATAAAAGACTTATAAAGTTCCTTTTTAATATTTTCACTATGTCAATGGTAAGACTAAAGAATAAATAACCACCAAAGACCCAAACAAGGAAAGTTACATTGTTATTTATATGGTGTATTGTTTACAATATAATGTTGGGAGGTATAAACAGTTTGAGGAAGAGAAGCAGCCAGAAATCTGTGGGGGAAGAAGAAAAACAGAGACACCGTGGTGCTAGAGGTGGCTGAGAAGAAAGGTGAGGCAGGGTGACAAAGGCCAAGTTTGCCCTAAGGAAACATGCAGTGCAATGAACGTCTAGCCTGTGCAAGACTGAGGTCTTCAGACATTTGCGATTTCTACCGTAAATCAGAACCATACCGTGGGCTGTGGAAACATGGCTCATAATGAGCGCAGGTGTGAGCACTCCTGTCATTCTGGGATAGGGGAGAAATCCATTCTTTGCACTGTTTTGTAGGACATCTCAGCCAGGGATAATTCATATTTTTAGTGGCAGTTTCTCGACAGCACCAAACCAACTGCCTAACTTCGAGAGGAAAGAAGAAATGATCTTCTAGAAAAACCTATCAAGTGACTAGATAAATCTTTACAGTCTCCTCTGATTATCCCTTTGCCTCTATGCACACTGTCAAAGAACAGTTGAGAAACAGCCAAGGGAAATGGCCAATGAACAGTGCCTGATCTCTGACAACATATTTTTCGCTCCCTGTTTCACAAAAGTGGAGCCACATGCTCAGATGACAGAGCTCTGCCTGAGCTGGGGGGCCAGAAAAAGAGCAAGTATCATCACTGACAGTGCCCACGACTCAGAAGTGCCCTCTTGGGGAACATACAGGGAAAGAGGGGTGCTGCGATGCAGACATCTTTCAGCCTCCCCAGGTCTTCTAGTCGATTCACGCACCATTGATCACCTCAGGCACAGCTGATAAAAATGTGCTGTTGAGATAACAAGAGCCATTTTCCAAAGAGAGTTTTCATTTATGAGCTGATATATTTTGCAGAAGGAAAATTACATGTACAAAGCAAACAGAAAGACTACTGAAAAAATTTCAGCCTTCAATGGGGGCTGTATCTTTACTAGGGTCCAACTTCAGTTAGAAAAAATTAGTCAAAAAAAAATTGGACCCCCAGTCCCATATAAGCAGAGACATAGAAAAGTAAGAGTGTTAGGGAACTGGAAGAGATAGGAATGGTTGTCCACTGTGAACCAGCAGGGCGGGGGTAGGGAGTGGCCAGAGCAATATCAAACACCAAGCATCTATCTAGGCACGCCATCTGGTCACTTCCACATTGTCCTCTTGTTAAGTATGGAAGGATGAATAACCAGAAAGAAAGGTTTAAAATGGCTACAAAATATGTGGGAATTATGTGCAGGGGAAAATGAGTATGTGACAACTCTCCGTACTATCTGCTCATTTTTTTTTAAAAGATGTTTTTTATTCACTTTTAGACAGAGAGGAAGGGAGGGAGAAAGAAAGGGAGAGAAACATCAATGTGTGGTTGCCTCTCACACACCCCCAACTGGGGACCTGGCCCGCAACCCAGGCATGTGTCCTAGACCGGGAATCAGACTGGCAACTCTTTGGTTCACACGCTGGCACTCAATCCACTGAGCCACACCAGCCAGAGCTGTCTGCTTAATTTTTGATAAACTTAAAACTGTTCTTAAAAATAAAATCTATTAATTAAAAGAATAGCACAACTATAAGCCTGTTTGTTAAAAGCCCAGACTCTTGAGTCAGAGCCCCAAGACAGGTCTGGGATGCCACTTGCTCCCTGCTGTTAGGTCCTTGGCCTAGAAAACCTTGTCAGACTTAGAGTCCTCATTTATAAAGAGTTGTAGTGAGGCAAATGGAAAAATGCATGCTATCGCAATTCTTGGCCTGCCTTAAAAAGTGAATTTAAGTTTTTTAAAAATAATCACCCGGGAAGTTTCAGCTGTAGGACTGATTTACTCCTTCCCTATAAGGCAGTTATAGAAATAGCCTCACAGAATTATATTGTCACTTATGGATTTTGAAATCATTTAAAAAACACATTGTTTGGAACACAAGCAGTTAATATGACCGTCTACTGGTCATATTACTACGCTCCCTCTTTCAGAGACTATGAAGATGGTTATAAATGCATCAGAGAAAAAATTATTGACAGTAAAGATCTTTGCCAGCCACGTTATGTCACAGTTTTAGCACAGGATAGATTTTATGGTAACAAATGTAGTTTCAACTATAATAGGAGGTAATTATTCAGCCATCAGCTGTATAGATTATTGCTGTTATAAATACCTTTTGCTTAAGGGAATTAGTATAATGTCAATCATATGCAAGACTCTGGAAGGGACCTAGGGAGTGAACAGTATTACTGACATATAGACACCTTGAAAGTAGTTGAAAATTATGATAGATGAGATTTTTAAAGACAAATGTAAGCAGTATCAACTGGGGGAAAGGCAACATAAACTCTGAATATTGCAAAAATGCCCAGCTTTTTAAATAATGATAGCTGACATTTACTGAGCATTTACCATGGGGGTGATCCTAAGAGCCTCATTTACATTTAGCTACATCATTCTCACACAAGTCCTAAGAAATGGATACCATCCTTTTTCCCATTTTAAAGTAAAGGAAACAAACAGAGAGAGATCAAATAACCTGTTCTGCAAAGAACCGTATTTCTGAATAAGGCAGAACTAAAGAATATAATTTACTTGGGCTTTCAAGAAGTCTGTGGCATGTTTTTCATATCAAAATCTGTTTAAAAACAAAACCAAATGATGATTGGGCTAAATGTTTTATAATGGATACAAAATCTACTTAACAATATGCAGCAAAGAATAGGGAAGAATTAATATCTTTATGACAAACATGTCAGTACTGACACTAGCAAATGGATCCTGAATTGATCTTATTTTACATTTCAGAAATGACATGAATGAAGAAGTTGAGTCATAAGTCTGAGTTTGCAGATGATGTTAATATATTTCAGAGAGTAAAATGCTAAGCAACCACAGAAAAAGGCCACAAACCATGAGGAGGCTTAATAGCAGCAGATGACCTTCACTGTGGGCCAGTAGACAAAACAGCTGGAGAAAACTAATATATTTACCCTTAAAAATAATATGCACTAAATTATTGGTCTGGTAGGAAATGGGATTTCTTTGAAGCTTTTATGGAATACACAGATATGACAAAAAGGTCAAGAAAATAGTGAACATCTCCAGGAAGAGTTTGGAAAACAATCCAAAAAATGTAATTAATTTTGTAATTATTCTATAAGACACCCCAAGCCAATGTATTTTAGGTACTCATTCAATTTTTACAGAGACCATTGTAGTTTCACATATAGTTGTAAGAAATAATATGGGGATCCCTTGTAAATTTTGCCCAATTTCTCCCAATAGTATCATTTTGTAAAACTATAACACTGGTGCCCATATTTACGAATAATATTCTTTCTATTTGACTCCAACTGGAATATACTACGCAGGACAAGTAAGTGCACATCAAGAAAGGCACAAGGGCCTACAGATGGTTCAGATCAGAGGAGCTACAATGACTATGGAACAGAGGAGCTGCAACAGGGTGATCAACTACAAATCCGGGTTTCTGCAGTCTGACAAAACAAAGTCAGGAATGGATAAAGAAAAAAATAACTTTCCAAACACGTTAATTGTGTAGAGAATGTACAAGCCAACTACAGGCTTAACGTCAAATTCTAGAATATTAGAACTGTGGGGACTTAACTTTTAGGCTGAATGGCAAATACCAAAGTGTGAAGTGCTTCGACTATGGCGTCCAAAGGGGGAAACCCCCTGACTCCTCACCTGTCCTCCCAAATGCCACACCTCAGTAGCTGTGGGGCCTTCGGCAAGTTACATTAACCCTCCAAGTTTACTTGCTCATTTTTAATGTGGGGTAATAATGACCCCTACCTCGTAGAATTGTTTTGAAGATAAAATGAGAAAATCCATGTAGCAGGGGCAGGCGCAAATGAAGAGGTCATTGTTAGCTAATGCTGATGTTATTACTTAAAATTTTCTAAAGTAAGGTTTCTAAACTTTGACACTATTCACATTTTTGGACCTTATAATTCTCTGCTGGGACAATGAGGGGAGGGGGTAGTTCTGGGCCTCATAGGAACCACTGACCTCTGCCCACTAGATGCCAGAATCACTTACCCTCCAAGTGTATCTAGATATTGCTCAATATCCTCAAAGGGGGTAAAAATCAACCCTGGTTGGTTTTCTGAAAACCACTGCTTTTAAAGGAACTGATTGATTGATTGATTGATTGATTAAAACAATATATTTAGGACAAAATAAAAAGAGGTACTTTTCACAGTGGAAGCCATTTTTTAGTTAAAGCAACCAGTGGTACATACACTTTCAGTATTAAAAAGGTTCAGTATAAAAAGGTTCAGGAAAGATTTAGAAATAATACACACATATACACATAGATGCATAATGAAAAAAAGTTTCTAAAAGATATTTGAAATTCTGTGCACTTCTGAGGTTGAAGCAAGAGAGACCATCTCTTACTGACTTTCAAAGACTATGTAAAGCTTCTGCCAGACAGTAAAACATCAAGTAATGTGGATGATCAGATTCATCTGGTGGGATACCTGAGATACTCCCTTGTTCCAGAAATCCAATTATAAACGGCACCTGCAGCAAGGACACATTTCACAGCACCCTTAGAGGAACACTATGTTCCAGAAAGTGTTCCTGAATCTCCTGGCACCTAAGAATCACCAGGCGAGGTTTTCAAACTTGGAGATTTTCAAGCCTCATCTTTATATTTTAATTTTGCATTTTAAGATCAGGAGCCTAGATATCTGTAAATTTAATAAGTACTTCCAGGTAATTGGGAACTTCTAGTCAATGGGACAGTGTCTAAAATGTGAGAGAGAAGGTCCTCTTTGATTCTGTTCTGCCTCGACCTCAACATTAGGAGACACCTACAGACCACAGGAGTCATTGCAGACCGTAAATAAATACACTACAGTAGTGCTCTCTAACAATCCATATCAGCAACAAAGGTCTTGCTCAAATGGAAAGTTCAACGTGAAAATCAAGATTTTAGAATAGAAGAATTAATTAGGTACTTCTGAGGAATTATTCCTAGTAATAAGTCTTCCGTTATTTCCAGGGACAGCTTTTGCTACAAACTGTGCAATCAATCACCTGCGGTCAGACAGAACTGGGATTACTTGGCTTACTCAGAGGAAACATCAAACAGTTCCTATGTACATTTTCAAAATGACAAGCAGCTAAAAAGACAATCCTCATTTCATTTCTGTTCACACCAGAATAGATGCTTACTAATGCCACAGAGGAAACATTTGTTTCAGCTGTAAGAGGCTGTTGGCCCAGTTAGAGGAATTTTGACCCTAAGCGTTGTATGCGGTTTGAAACCTGCGGGTGAGGTGACTAGCTGCTCCAGATGGCCTGGGACTGAGAACTTCCCAGCATGTGGAACTTCAAGTGCTAAAAAATGAGCAGTCCTGGGCGAATCGGGATACTCGGTTATCCTACGGATAGTCCCAAAGGGGCTTCTCAGCTGGTTTCCTCTCTGTCAATTTTCTTTAGGAGCCTTTAACACCCCTCAAATCTGTCCCCATGCCACTACTTTCTGGCCTGCAGACTTGGATGCTTGAGCCCCTCTCTCCTCCTGATGTAAATGGACTGAGCCAACTTGTCACAGAACCTGAGTTAGAAGTCCTTGTGGTTTGTAAGCCTCTTTATGTTGGTGACGCTGAGGTGAAACAGAGTCAAAGAGAACCCAAACTTCTCTTTCCTAATTCAAAACACAGTCACTTGAATAGTGGTTCCCAATATTAGAAAGTAAGTTTAGAAATGTAAAGAGTCCAGGATTCTACCCCAGAATGTGCAGACATGAGGACTGAGAATCCCCATGTTTGAAAACTTCCTGGCAATTACGATGTGCAGGAAGGCTCAGGAACACTGTTTAGAACACAGGGCCCCTCCACGGCTGCTATGACATGTGCCAGCGTTGCAAGGGCAGTTTTTCATTGGATTTCTGGAACAGGGAACATTTCAGGCATTTTACTAGGTGGGACTGACCTTTGGAACTCATAAATCCAAATTCAAAGTCAGTACTTTGATCTCAAGACACAGAGATTACAATACTTGGCTCAGATTATCATTTCAGGTACCCACTGTAAAAGTTACACTTCACTTAAGTCGCACCCTAGTCAAGTCTAAAGTAAGTTTGAAATCCATTAAGGTAACATCAACTTATATTTACGAATGTCTGCTTTTAATAGTTAATTGGTAGCATATTATAGCCAGATATTCTTGTAAAAATAAATCACTTGGATTTTGTCTTTGTTACTAATTATTGACATTAACAATTATTATTTGAATATTTATATACATGCAAATCTCAGGACTAGACGTTACACTTTAAGAGAAAATTTTAAGTTACTATAATCTTTTATAGACTTATAGCCATCTGTGCTAATCTTATGCAATCACACTGTCCTAGGGAATTTACATATGCACACAAAAAAAGTGAAGTTCCAAGGAGTTCAAAGATCACTCCAGATATCCAATCACAGGCCTTGAATTAAAAACTGCTGGCATAAGCTCTACAAAGATTAAAAACACCAGGATGGGTTCTATCTTTGAAAACATGCAAGAGCCATTGCTGCCCACTACATATACACATATGCGCACACACAGGAAGAGAGGGACAGAGAGAGAGATGGAGACAGAGAGAGAGAATCTCCCTTTTTCACAGACTCTCTTGGAAAAACTCTGACACACCTCAGATTCACCTACATTTTGGAAAATCCAGCATACAACCCACCAGCCTCCTCTGAAAGGAGCCTCTGCCTATTTCTGCCATTTGACACCTAACATGAAATATACTAACAGTTCCTTTGCATGAGCAGTTCCTACATAAACTCCTTTACAAAGAGCATTAATAAGTTTGTTCACAATCCTGTCCATCTAGAATGAGAAAATGCAAAACAATTCTTGACCTGTCAAGAAAATAAGATACATACACACATGTAAAAGTCATGATTAAAAATATACACATATCCATCTTATTTAAACACTCTTTTCCAGATATTTGTGTAGTATACAAAACATCAGATAATTCAAAAGTTAATTTGTATTTGGCTTGGGTCTTCTCTATAGGTTTCAGATGTTGTTTGTTGGGGTTGGTAGAAGAAGAACAGCATTGTCTGATAATTTGACTTCAATCCCTAATTGGATTGACATTGGCTCCTGTCCAATTTTACTTGCCTCTCATCCAAACACAATGGCCAACAGAGCAGGGGAGCTCACCAGGCAACAAGGACAGCCAGCTGGCCACCTGCATCCATGGGGAACAAATTTACCTCTTACTAGCAGGGTTACAGTAGGCTTCAGTGTCCTTACTGTGAGTAGCATTACTTCACAGATCAGTGTAAGAATTTCACATAATAGATGAAAAATGCTCAGACCAGTAACTGGATCAGAGAAAGTCTTCACATAAACCTTCAAAAACTGGAGATAAGTATTTTGCCTGCTTATACTATATGCATATGTTTTAAACAGTAATGTCTCGAATGTACTATCACTAATGGTACTAAAATATAATACTTTGTAAATCTCTTTCTTCAATTCCTGGACATCTCAGGAAGCAAACTCACCTCAGCCTATTTCTACTATCTATCCAGAAACCAGTCTGCAGACCTCTGACCACTTTGTGTGGAAAGAAAAAAAAAAAAAGCAATCTGTGCCCTCATTTCTACTCATGTAAATGAGTGCATCTTTCCTATCTAAGTCTTCCTGGGAACATTAATTTGCCTTCCACTTGCTAGCTAGTCTATCATCTCCTGGATTAAAACTAGAGAAACAAAGACAAGTATGACCCAATTTTGAGACTTTTCAACACAGAAATTAAAGCTAAAAAATAATGAGACAGAACAGGGCAATATAGGACCAGACTAGAGGATCACCTCCACTTTCCCTGTGTTGATGGACCATCTTACAAGCAGTATAGAAGAAAAGGAGTAACAATGTTTAAACTCTCCTATCCTTCAATACCTCAAACATATCATGAGTCTCAAAACTCGTGAGTTTCAAGCACAGATTATCAAAGTCAAGCACTACAATACAAGAAAAGCACGGGTTTGCCAGAGGATACCAAATAGGAGAATGAGGACTAGGGGTTGTGATGGGTGCTTTTCACCTGACACCCATTTATGTAAGTCTGACTCGTAGCCCTGCACTGGAGAGAAGGCTCCACGTCACAGCACATCTTAATTCCTCCTGCTCCCTCTCAGCTCCTGGGGCGTAACTCAAGCAACTCTTCAGCTTTCATGTGGCACCAGGCACTGTTTCCCACAGGCGCCAGGTTTAGGATGAAGCAGCAAGAGGCTAAACTATCTTCAGAGTACAAATGAGGACCTCCCCCAGCCCTGCCTCTTACCTGCAGCATCTGCCCCTTCAGCAGGCACACTCTGGGTGGACGCTGGGGCTGGGTCCTTGACTCCATGCACCTGAACGGCTTCTTCCTGGTTTGTCAAAAACGCAGAGCACAGATCAGTTTCAAGGGCTTGGAGCTTCAGCAAGGAATTCTGCCAGCAAAAGCAGAACATCGGGCTAGCTAAGTAGATGGCTAACACGCAATGGTGGGTCTGCAGGTCTTGCAAACACCTTTCTCCAGCGCCTGGCAGGAAGAGGGTCGTGGCCACAGCTGCTTCAGCCAGAGATGGTTGTGCCAGAATCAGCTGTGCATTAGTCCACATGCAACCTCAGTTTCTGTCTCATTTAAATCCTAACGTATATGGATTATCTGTGACACATGGGACTAGTGATTTCGTCAGCAAGAGACGCTGCAGCCAGGGAACCAATCTGAGAAGGTTCTGCTTCCCGGGTGCTTGGGGCTTTACGCTTTGCAAGAGTTTCATTCATTGTGCTGACATCAGGAGCAGATGACATTAGGCCCCTCCCAGGCGACCATTCACAACAGCCAGCGTCCCTCCACTGCAAAGACTGCAGCAGACCGCAGTGCACAAAGAGTTACTGCTGCAGAGGCCGCCAGGCATCTGGGAGGTGCTTTGGGGCTCCCTTATCTACATTTGTATGTGGGAGGTATGTGCTTGTGTGTGTGTGTGCATCTCTATGTGTGGGTGTGCGTGTGGGGGGTGTCTCCTGAAGTTACTTCTCTCACATGAAATGTTTGTAACTACCTTTCATCAAGAACAGAGTAGAGGGAGAGAAGAAAATGACCTTGGTCACTTAGTGTGACCCAGCCACTGAGGGAAAAGCAATTTATCTTTCATAGCTCCCAGCACAACCTCTCCCCACCCCCTCCATTCCTCATTTTAAATTTCTCCCATGGCTCTTAATAAGAACAAAGTCATACTGACTGACGCACATATCCTGCCATGATGCAGATGCCCAGCAAATTAATTCCCCAACCAGGTGAAAGTGAGTCACGCCTGAGTCCCCGGCAAGGCACTACTCCCCCACAGCAGGGAAGCTCTGCAGGCCTCAGCAGCTCCTCCACCCACCAGGCTCCTGGCAGGGTTGCTACCTGGAGTGGAGCCATTGGTCCTTTCCCTACTATGCCCCTCCAACACACACTCTCTCTCTCTCTCTGTTTCTCTCTTTCTCTCTCTCTCTCTCTTACTCACATTCTACCCTCCATATATCCTATTGCCCATGCACCCTCCTATCTAACCTTCATACCCTACTCCATGCACACACCCATCCCAATCCTATACAGACCATTACCTCCATCCTCCACAGCCTCATGCCTAACCCCCATATTTTCACACTCTACTTCACACATACACTCTAACCCCCAAATACTTCACCTCCACTCCATACACATACTCATTCCTTCTCACACTCATCCCTTTAATCCCCTATTACACACACATACACACGCATGCACGCAAGCCCTACCACACACCCCCATACCTAACTCCCCCTCTCACACTCTATTTCACACACCCACTCACCCCCATCGTCCCTCATATCTTGCCTCACATAAATACCCCCCAACATTTCCCCACATGCCAATCCCTTCCCCTACACACCATCCACTCCCATACACACATTCTGATCCCTTCTGTTGATGTCGGTCAATATGAACCTACAGCAGTGTTAAAACTGCTACTTAAGAAACATCTTAAATGTACTGTCCTTTGGCCACTTTTGAAAGAGGCGGGTGCTTAAGCAGGCTCAGGGGCCCTTCTCTGTGTGCTCAGAGATGGGGGGAGACCCGGTACAAATGTCCTCTGTGCTCAGGGGCTGCTGTCTGAATGCCTGCAGCTCGCATGAAGCATCTACCTGAGACCAGGCCATTTTTCACGGCTTCCTCCTCCTTTCTGGAATGTTTTCCCAGCAGCTAAGTATGGAAGCGAGTGCCCAAGGTTGCTGACAGGAGGTGCAGAAGGAGCAAGGGAGCCGAGTTTCTGGAAAGATTTAGTAACCAAACATCTGAGAGGCAAAAAGAACAATTCCAGGCTGGCTGTCTACTGAAGGACCTTGGAAATCGGTGTGACCTCTCAAAAAGAGCAAAACTATTCAGAAAATAAAGAAATAATGCCACAAGAATGTAAAATGGTGTGGCTGTTAAAAAGAAAAACAAAACAACTATGGTGGTTCTTCAAAAAATTAAAAATGAAACTATCGTATAATTTTATGATAGTGGAAATTTCAATTCCACTGCTGGCTCTATACCCAAAAAGTATTAAAAGCAGGGACTCAAAGAGACATTTTTATGCCCATATTTATAGCAACATTATTCACAATAGACTAAGATATGTCTCTTCTAAATTCATACGATAAAGCTCTAACTCTTAAGTGACTGTATTCGTAGATGGGCCTTTAAAGAGGAAATTCAGGTAAAATAAAGTCATCAGGGTTCAATATGACTAATGTCGTTAGAAAGACAGACAGACAGACATACACACATACACCAGGGATGCACCCGCACAGAAGATAGACCATATTAGGACATGTTGAAAAGGGAGCCATCCACCTGGGTTTCTCCTGAAGCCAAAGGGAGAAGCTTCAGGAGAAACCCATTCTGCCAGCACCGCACCTTGTTCTTGGACATTCAGAACTGTGAGAAAATAAATATTTGTTGCATAAGCCACTCAATCTGTGGTATTTTGTTATGGCAGCCCCAATGCGGTATGAGCAGACTAATACAAAGTAAAAGCAGCCAAATGATAAACAAAATGTGCTATATACATACAAGGGGGTATTGTTTAGCCCTAACAAGAAAGAAAATTCTGACACGCTACAACATGAATGAACCTGGAGGACCTATGGTAACTAAGGTAAGCCACTCACAAAAAGACAGATCTCTAGAGTAGTAAAATTCATAGAGATGGAAAGTAGGTAGTGGCTGCCAGGGGCTGGCGGGTGGAGAGGAGGAGGGTAGGGGAGTTAGTATTTAACTCATATGGAGTTTCAGGTTGGAAAGATGAATAAAATTCTGGAGATGGATGGTGATAATGGTTGCACAACAATGTGCATTACTTAATACTGCTCAACTGTACACTTAAAAATGGTTAAAATGGTAGCTTTTATTTTATTGTGTGTGTGTGTATCTCCACAACTTAAAAATGGAAGGAAGGAAGGAAGGAAGGAAGGAAGGAAGGAAGGAAGGAAGGCAGGAAGGCAGGCAGGTCAGCCAGTCCCCCGCCGCCTACATTTCGAGGGGGGACGTAGAAACTGGCCGCCTCTCATAAGCCCGATTTGCTCCTGTACACTCTGCAAAGCAGAAGAGAACATGACCTTCACACAGAGCCAGGGGCCCTGTCAGTTCAGTAACATACTATGCATCTGAGTTTGGGTAAGCATCTTGGCTATTCTAAGCTTTATTCTTTCATCTGTAAAAAGAGACAATAACAGAGACAATGGCACCTGCTCTAAGAATTAAATGAGGGCAAGCACAGAGAGCACTTTGCGCAGCACCAGCATGTGGCAAACCCACAGGACTGGACGTGGGGGTTATTATAAATATCTCCAAACGCCAGAAGCTGCTGGGCAGAGCCAAACTCTACACCAGCTCTGAGGCCTTGACTCATCACTTTACCTCCCAGGGCCTCACACTCTGCATCTGCCTAGTAAGGACCTGAGGCTAGATGACTTCTAAATATCCTTCCAACTTTAAAGGAGAGAAAAGCAAACATGCGCCTATCCTGAAGAGGTTTGCAGAACCTGGCACTGAGTGGGTGCTTAGACAGCGTTTGTGAAACTGAACCAAGTATTCATGCAACACAACAGTAAATAATTCACTGCACAGGAGTATGTCCATTCACATTCAGAGGCCCCTAAGCTCCCCCACAGAGTGACGTATAATGTTCAGACCCTAATATGGCTAGAAGTAGGCATGGGGTTGTTCTCATCCATCTTCCGCTCCCATCTTCTCCCTCACTTGTCCTCATGCTGAAGCAGAAATGAGACTCTAAGCTTTAAAGGACATAAAGCTTAGAGCTTCATGGAGCTCTAAGATGCTACATGAAGAAAAACATGTCAAACAGAACAGGAGAAGATGAAGGTCTCAACGGACAAGAAGATCTGCACATAAAAGGTTAAACATAAGCTGCTATAAACTGAAGACAAGAATGCAGAATGGAAGAAACTGCGGACTACCTGTCATTCACTGTCTCACTCCCCCAGTCCAAACTGACCCATGACCTGAGAACACCCTGCTGTTTCTCAGCCATGGACAGAGGGTGGGGACTTGGACATCCTTTGTATGATGGGGTCATAAAGGGATCTCTCTCTAAGTGACCAGAGATCCCAGGACTGGGGGCTTTACTTATGAACAGTATGCTACTGGCACATACTTGTCCTTCGAGTAGGTGACAGAGGTCATCCAGCCTGTCCCATCAGGGCTGAACCTCAGAGAGCCACCTGTGAGAAGGCCCATGGGCAGCTTGTACTACACACACAAGGGTCATGCCCCGATGAAGACATGCCACCACGCTGTCCCTGGCTCTGGCTGCTTTCAATACACAGAGGGCTGCACCAGGCTCTGGAGTCTGAGACTGATGTCAGCCCCTTCCTTGTGGGAGATGTTTAATAAACAAGCAAAGAAATTAAACAATAATGACAGTTATTACCATCAAAGGGCTGTACAGAAAAGGAAAGGCAAACCCGGGGAAAGATTAAGCAGCTCTGTGATCATGTCTGACTTAGTGATTTCTAATGCAGGAATATGTTTACCTCTACAGAAAAACAAAGAGCAATAAACCCCTGCTGTCCTAATGCTACTTCAATCCAGCTCTTCTCTTACTAGGACTTTGGCTCCCTGTGAGGCTATCACCAGGCCATCCCCTGAGGCCAGCCTGCTACTGCTTTTCCAGGTTTACAAACAAAGTCTCCCTGAATGGGTCTGCAGGGTCTGCAGGAAAATTGAGCAAAGGTTGATGGACCTTCTAAAGAACAACAAGTACCTCTGCTTCCTTAACCCTTCCAGCTGGTTATGGAAGAAGCCAGAGAACAGTCCATAAATCCTAGGTGTGGTTTTCTGAAAGCTAATTTTTCTCCTTTACATAATGGAAAATATGCTGCTTGTTTTAGAAAATACTCCACTCATTTTCTCTCCTCTACAATTACCAGGTCCCACTTTAGTTGGGTTGGAATGGAGAACACCCACACAGGCTGATGGTTAAATGCTATTTTTGGGTGCCTTGGTCTGCAATTCACCAGTTGCAGAACGGAGAGCTAACTTTTAATTTCTATGAAGAGGTTTAGTGGCCATCTCCCATCCCTTTGTCTATCCAAGAACTGTAGACAGATTCTCTATGGTGATATGAAGCAAACTCACATTAGAAATATACTCCAATCTGGGGATACAACTCAATCCCTGAATATCCCCATTTCTACTTACCACTCTTCTTCCCTGAGTTTTCATGTTTCCTGTGCATATTCTACACACAAACACGCGCGTGCGCGCACCCCCTTTTCCTTTCAATCTCCTTCCTGCCCCTACCTCTCCAGGCTGAATTCAGCTGTAGTTGCTTCACAAAGTGCCATCGAACTCTTGAGCCTGTTCTGATTACCTTATCTAAACAAGCCCCCCTCTCAATTTCTGTGTTACTACCCTGTTTATTTCCTTCCTAATGCTCATGATAATACATAAGTTTTATTTGTCTACTTGTTTATTGGCTCTTTCCAGCTCCAGAAGGGTTGGAACCATGCCTCCATTGTTCACTGCTGGACCTAGCACAATGAGTAGAACAGGAGGCAACCCATAAAGAGACTGCCATTGTATATTAGTTTTTTTTTTTTCCTGGACTGTTTAGGAAGTACTTGGGAGGCCCTCCTGAGTATCCAAATTCAAGCCCCTTCTGCTGCCCTGGTTCAGAAATAATAATAAAACACTTACAAATCACTGCAGAGTTTATTAAAGATGTACACTCCCAGGCAGGAATCACCCCAGAAACTTGGATTCTGTTGTATGGGTCAGGGCCATTTCGATGCAAGAAGTTCAAGGTCCACACTTTGAGAACTTTTTCCCTATTTCCTATGGCCTTGACCCACTCTAAGTGCTGTATTACTTGCCTGTTTAGCTCCTCCTTTCCCAGGGACAAAAGCTTTCCCTTGACTCCCAGCTCTCTGACATCCTTATTAGCTTCCTGCCTCATCTGTGAAGCTGCTTATGTCCCAGCATGCTTTGCAGCTACTTGTAAGTGAAAGATGACACACCTAGCTCAGCCTTCCCAGCTTCCTTTGCATGGGATGGTCTCACAATACCCAAAGGAGAAATTCAGTGTAAAAGGACAAGCTATTCACTTCAAGATCCAGGCCCTAGACTGGCACTAGTAGCACTTAAACAAAAACAGTATCACCACAACATACTATAACCAAAACCAAATTTCCTTCCAGGCAGATGATTTCCAACTGGGAAGGGGGAGTCCTGTACTTAATTGTACCTCATTATAATATCTTCATTATGTTTGTTTTATTAAATAAACAATTAAACAAGATGTCAGAGAGAATAGTAGTTTCATTAACTCATTTTAATTCAGGACTTAGAGATTTTCTAGATATAACCTTGGTTTTTCTAAAAATAGAATGTCTCATTTTCCACTAGTAGAATGGGCTTCAATTGTTTCTTCTTGGAGTTTCTGATACTTAAAACTACCCAAAAGCACAGGTATTAAGATGGACAAACTCCTAATAAATCATTTTTTCCCAGAACGTCAATTACATCCAACTGGCTAAGTCCACAAACCTAGCCCATATTGTAGCCCATATAGTCATTATTTGTGGCTACTTTAGTTCCAGTTTCTTTTGGTGCTGAAAAATATTTTGCTTAAAAACTATACTTAATAAAATGTGTGCACAATAGAGGGCCCACTGGGGCTTTTAATGTCAAATCTACCATTGACTCATTTTGTGTCTGGGCAAACCGTCCAATTATACTGTCCCATAGGCCCTTTATTTTTTCTCATGAAACTACATTAATTTCAAGCCCTGACCGGTGTGTCTCAGCTCATTGGGAGTCATCCTGCAAAGCGGAAGATCGCTGGGTGGTGTGCTGGTAAGGGCACTTGCCTAGTTTGTGGGTTTGTCCCTTGTTGGGGTGTGTACAAGAAGTTTAACTGATCGATGTTTATCTCTCATGTAGGTGTTTCTTTCCCTCTCTTTCTCCCTCCCTTCCCCTTTCTCTAATAATAAACAATCTTAAAAAAAGAAAAGAAACTTCAATTTCTAAAATTAGATGAATAATAGAAATTAATGACTATCCCAATGGAAATTATAAAAATCACAAGTCATGTGAAATAAATTACCTACCTATGCCTTTAAAGATGGCAGGTCACACTGGAAAGCATTAGCCATTTCCTCAAATACTAATATTTTGTTAGAAAACAAGAAAATTAAGCTTTTGCCTGCCCTAAAATCTGAGTGTTGTAGCCCTGAGAGATCTAACAATGTTCTAAAAAGGGTAAAAGATACCAACACTGGCAAGGCCAGGCTCTAGGATATTGAGTTGATGTGCGTCCTACACTATAAATCCCTGAGAAGTGGGCATGACAAATTTAGTTATGCAGCGCCCACACCCCAGCCCAGTACTAAACCTGGAGCTGGGTATGTATTTGCTTCTCAATAAATACTGTTGAAAGAAAAAAAATCAAGCCTTAGGAAAAAACATCCAAAATTTCATAGTTTTCAGGAAAAATTTTGGTAACATTAGGACCAGAAGACATATTTTTTAAAAGTTGGCATGGATCAGGGAAGCAGAATAAATTATAAAAGCTGTCAGCTTTTTATTTTGACAAATGAGAATACCTGGGAAACTACACATTAAAAAATAAAATTTTTAAGAACATTTTCCAAATTAAAGAGTTGTTAGTAGACATTTGCCTTATGGAAAACTCATTGCATGGTTCTTATTTTTCTCCTTTAACTACAATGCAGGCTAACACCTGGGAGCCACTGAACTACCTGCATTTCCTTCCAGAGGGCAGAAAATTAGTAGTGCGAAGAAGGTTAAACAAAAAAGTGAGAGACCAGGAAAAGAACTGAGATGCGATACAAGAAAGAGCAGGAACCAATGGGACAGAGCTGTAATGGCATGCGGGGGATGGGGAAGGCTGATAGGCAAAAGGCAAACACAAGTGGGTCAGCGTTGGTTAAGTCCTGCCACAGTTTCTCTGCCCACCCTATGCCTCTCAAGTTTCTCCAAGTTCATTTTCAGACAGAGAAGAATATGGGCAGTTGCTAGCATGGCTCATGCCTTATGCCTTTTCTGCCAATACCACCCTAAGGATCCCCTGGACAGTGAGAGCTACACACCCGATTCCCCTGAAAACAAAAAGCCAGACTGGAGAGTGGCCTCTGAATGATGGGCCAGAATAAATGAGGCCTGGAAACAGCTCAAGGTTTCCTTGCTGTACAGTTCATCCACTTGAGAATTAAAACCAGGGTTCATACCATCACCATATTGGTCAAAGGATGTCCTCACTGACAGTGACAAGAAAACTTGGCTAAAACTAAATGCATCATTGGACATCATTGCAGTTTCCAGCTGAGTAAGAAATACTAGTAGGGAGGCAAGGTCACACTATCTCAGTTCAGAAAACTGCACCAGAAGATGCCAGATGGCATCCCGCAGTGGTTCAGCACGCAGGAAAATTACCTTGAATATTTTGCTTCCAGAGAGCAATATTATTATGCAGCCCAACATCCATTCATCCATCTTTTGATAACAGCACTCCCAGATCCAAAGTAGGAAGTGTGGTCGACATCTAGCCAAACCCCAAGCTCATAATGACTGGGTCAAGAAAGGGCTGAATGTCCCAAGCCAGATAAATGAGATTCATCCATGGAATTTTTCAGAGCTAGAAAGGACTTCCCCTGAGTGGTAGGCAGAATCCTAAAGACAGCCCCCAAGATTTCTACACTCAGGTTATTCAATCAAACATTACCAGGTGCTGCTATGATGGGCTTTTGCAGATGTAATTGAAGTCCTAATTCACTTGACCAAGGATACAGAGGTGATTTGGGTGGGTCTGACCCAATCAGGTGAACCCTTTAAAAGCAGAGAGTTTCTTCCAGTTGGTGGAAACTGGACAACATCCTAAGGATTCAGAGCACAGACGGATTTAGTGTTGCTGGCTCAAAGATGAAGGGATCCATTTGAGGAAAGTTGCAGGAAGCCTCTTGAAGCTGAGAGATGCCCACAGCTGATGACCAACAAGGAAACAAGGATCACAGTCCTACAACTGCAAGAAAATAAATTCAGGCAACCACCTGAATAGGCTTGGACATGGACTCTTCTCCAGATAACAGTCCATTGCAGCCAATGCCTTAATTTCAGTCTTGTGTGATGTTGAACAGAGAATCCAATTGCATCTACCCAAATTTATGACCTTCATAACCGTGAACCAATAAATGGGTGTTTTCAGCTTCTAAGCTTTTTGGTAATTTGTTACATGGTAATTGAAAAAGTCCAGCCATTGTTAATATAACAAGAACAGTTTGTGTGACATCAATGTAACCTGGCAGCCAGGAAGAGTGGTCTGGAATGCACATGCATGAATAATGATGACTTCACTGTACTAGTCAGTGGAGGTGGTAGGGACTGTTGGGTGAGCATGTGTACTGTGTGGCTGTCATATTCAAAATAACTGAGTAAGCAGAGCAACGAATCTGCATAAAATTTTGCATTAAGCTTGAACATTCCTCTGCAGAAACTATTTGGGCAATTCAGAAGGTTTTTGGGGACAGCACGATGAGTGCAGCACAAATGAAAGTGTGGCCCAAACACTTGAAAGGTGGTCAAGAATCTATTGAAAGTGATCACATTCTGGAAGGCCTGCCACAAGCAGAACACCTGAGAATGTTGAACTCAGCTCCTCTACAGCCTAGATTTAACACCCTACAACTTCTGGCTTTTCCCAAAACTAAAATCACTTTTGAAAAAGAAGATATTTCAGACCATCAGTGAGATTCAGGAAAATACAACAGGGTAGCTGATGGCAATTCCAACAAATGATTGTGCAGAGTGTTTTGAACAGTATAAGAAACTCTGGGAGAACTGTGTGATGTCCCAAGGTGCCTACTTTGAAGGGGACTGAAGTGTTATGGTCCTATGTACAATGTTTCTTTAACTTCTTCAATCAATGTTTCTACATTTCATAGTGCATGGCTGGAAACTTTATGGACAGATCTCATACACTGGAATTACCAGCTGTAAGAATAATCTGTCCCTAGAGAAAGGTTGACCTAAAGATATAGTCCTTAGAAGAAGGCAGAGTCAAGAGATGGAAAGAGATGGTATCTATAAGACAAGTTTTTAATCCCTGAGTCTAGCCATGCATGGAGCCTAATCCAATCCTAAAGTTTCAGCTGCATGAATCAACAAAATCCTATTATTATTAAAGCCAGGTTGAATTGACTTTCAGTCACAAGGGGGAAAAAAAAAACCAACAAACCAAGATGCATGGGAAAAAAAAAAAAAGAATCCTCAATCCATCCTGAACTAAGACCCAACCCTACTGTATAGCTTGGGTTTGCATTTCAGTAGACAAATACAGCTGTCTATTCTATAGAAATAATATAATTTAACACAAAATTTTGATCTATTTAATGCTTATCAATTACATGGACATGGAAGAATAACTAAAACCAAGGATTAAGGTGGATGAGACACTGACATTTCAGGTCTGGAATATTTTTCAATTATGATCCAGGAGACCCCAACAAAAAATTTCATTATATCTCACAGAGGCAGAGTCTGACAGCTCAGGTCAATGGCAGGCGGGAGACTTAATCAATTTTTCAGAAACCAACTCCTGTGGCATAGTCCCAAAGACACCAAAACTCAGACACAGGATTCTATTAAGATACCCAAGGTCAAAATTTGGGAGCTTGAGACTGACAGAAGAAACATTGAGAAGGGCAGGAATCAAATCTGTACACATGCCAAGTGAAAACGAAGAGTGAGTTTTTGAGTTCACTGGGAAAGTATTGGGGGCACACATAAAGTCAGGTGCTCATACATAGACATGCCATACCATTTACCAATATTACTGGGTATAGGAGACCTTGTGTAAAGTACCAGCTCTGGAACCAAACGAAGCTAAGCCTCATCTATCTGTGACAGAGTAAGTGAAATTAAGATGTTCAAAAGGTAGAAGTGAAATTTTGGGAAAATATAAAGCACATATGTAGCATTTTTGAATCATTATTTATGTATAACCTCAGGGTACATAGGAAAAGTCTGGAAAGTATTTTTGGATCATGCTTCTTGTGAGACTCAAGAAAATGCTTCTTTGGCTTTAGACTTGCAAGTTGCAGTGGAAGAAAGAGAGCAGATATGGAACTGGTGTGTTCCTTTTAGAGAACTAGAAGGCTGGGGTGGGGGGGTAGGTAAACAAATAAGGAATAAAGAACAATGAAGAGAACTAACATTAAAAAAAAATCTACTTTAGATTTTCATTTGGAGATGGAAGGAATACTCCAATAAAGAGCTGGCTGTGCAAAGAGACCACGAAGCAGTTCATAAAAAATTACAGTCACTAACAACTGATCATAATAGTCAAAAACTAGAAACAACCATATACAAGGGATAATAGCAAGGAGAATAAAAACTAAAAGTTCAGGCTGAATACACACATATCTCACAAACATAACACTAAGTATAGGAAAACAGACACAAAAAGAGTACATACAGTCTGTTTCTAAAAAGCTCAAAAATACACAACAAATCTATGTCAGTCTGAAGAAAAGTTATCCTTATAGGGGAGTAGTGAATGGAAGGATCTACAAAGGGGTGCCTGAGATGGTGATAATGTTGTTTCTTGATCTATGTGCTAGTTACATACTTTGTGAGAATTCATCCAGCTGTATACTTACATTGTATGCAGTTCTATGTATTTTCTATTTCCATTGACAATATTAAAGCAGGGTTTCCTACTTGTGTTCCATAGGACTCTGATGCCTAAAGAAATGTTATTATGGGGTTCTTCCATAAAAGAGTAGTTTCTGTAAGTTTGGGAAGTGATAGAAAAGGTGCAGTTAAATATATTTCGACTATATAAGATGCCTCTATCAATGAACCTAAACACGTTCACCCTTCCTACATGGTCTTGAACCCACTCACGTTGTCCACTTCAAGTTTTTCTAAGGTTTCCTCTGGCCCCCAAATTTTAGTCACTGCAGACATGGCATGAAAGGATGTGGACTTGCACACACAATTTTCCCTGATTGGAACAAAATCACTCTGAGCACACACTCACTATTATCAACCCTTCGGGATCAGCATCACCGGCTTTTCATGGAAGAGCAAACGTTTAAATCATGGCGCTGCCTGCTTTTTTGGGTGCACGCCTCCCTTCAGCACTCTTGCACCTCTGTAACCCCAGAGCAGTGAGCTGGCACATGTGTAATTTGCAAATACAATGTACCGAAGGAATATAGAAAAGCCTATCTTCAAATAGAGCTTTTTGCAACTATCAAGTAGTCTCATGGGTTTCCAGCTCACAAACCAGAATTTCTACCAAGTATTTGAAACCTATCACAAGCTGGCTCTGAGAACAACCTCATTTTTTCCAGTCACTTATGTCAAAGCAAATCATCACTTGTTTAAAGCCAGCACTTTGCTTGTTCACAGTGGGGCAAACATCTACATTCATTGATTCAGGCTCTTGTCTCTTTTCTCTTAAATTCTTTTCCACTCTTGTTATCATGAGTGAGAATGTGGAATTTGAAGGCTGTCTCCATGCACAAGGAGATAACAAGCAGTGTTCTGTGTTGTTATCTTTATGACATTTTCCAGAACTTCAGTTATTTAACTTGATTCAGTCAGGCAGCTGGTTTACCCTTAGCTATTCATTTCTGCCAAGCTCTACAGTTAAAAAAAAAAATCACGTAAAGTCATTTCATTACCTTTTTTTTTGAGGTGAGATGTACCTGCAAATGACAAACAAACAATTTGCCTGAGGCCCATCATTTCTCTTCCTGGCATCTGAACATCAGCTCTTCTCATTCTTTTGCTGTGGTCCTAATCAGATATACCACCCATTGCTCCTTAATTATACAATTAGGACAAGAAAAGCTAGACAGTATTCCAAGCCAATGTCTTAAGCAAAAGCATTCGTAATAACAGAGATCCTAATTTTATTATATTGATTTCCAACAGAAGAATTAAATTATACATTTCAAAGAAAATCTAGAACAAGCTTATTAACATTGTGATGCCCAGTTTGGTGGGAAACCAGTTGGATTGGAAAATACAGCTTCAATGTCTCAAGGCACATTAGGACCATATTGCAAACATCACACTGTATCATGGTCTATGGATGAACATGATTATATTTGAGACTGCAAAATTCGTTAAGAAAAAAAGGGAGAGATGAAATCAAATTAAGAGAAAATTTTACAAATGTAACTGTCATAGTCATGGTTATACAATCTTGAAGTAAAATTGAAAAGAGTGTAATGAAATGACTGCTGGACTTGGTTCCGGTCCAAGACATAATGAGCAGCCTTGCAAATAATATTTTAAATGTGTTTGCCCCAGAGCGACAAAAAAACATTACCCAAGGTGCTTGAAGGAAAACAAGTTCACCTAAGAGCAAGAATACTTAAAGTTTTAATCACAGAGAATTCCTGAGACTAGGAAAAAGAGTAATCAATTTCATGATTGGCTAATTCCTGTTCCTACAACCAGCAATGATTGTACCTACCTCATTTGAGTCCTGCTGAGTTTCAAAAGCATCCTTTGGCAGAGTGGCGGCCCTCTGGTCTATTCTATAAAATACAAAGAAAAATTATTTCAATGTAAAAGAAACCTCCCAACAATGCACATTTGATGCTGGCAGTGACAGAACTGACTATATAGACCCCAGTTTAAAAAAGAAAAAAAATTCAGTGATACCTCACAGCCCATAGAACGATGTCCAGACTCCTTATAAGGGTCTGCAACACATTACAGTTGTCTGGATCCTGCCAGCCTTCTGGACCCCCCCTCCTATCGCTCTCACCCTTGTCCCCTACACTCCAGCCTCTCTGGCCTTCTCTCTGCTTCTTCAACACATAATGTTGATCCCCCGTTCAAACCTTCACCCTTGCTGCTCGTCCCCCAGATCTTCACAGAGCTGACTCTTCTCAGCTCTATGAAGTGCAAGCCCAGCTTCTCTGTCACCTCCCAACAAGACCCTCCTGACCTTCCTAACTTCCTAGATGTAGCCCTCCCCTTCACTTGCTATCACACCGTCCTTAGATTATCTGCTTAGCATTTCTCACTGTTTGATATTATACTGTTTATTTGCATTTCCATATTAAATGTAAGCTCCAAGAAATCAGTGATGATATGCATTTTCTACATTGCTAAATCCTCAGTAAAAATTCAAGCAATTGCTGTTTAATATGGTGAAGCTGGCTTTTGCTACCACATAGTTACCAATAGAAGAGAAAAACTTAAAAATGGGAAAATCTACCCCAAATCATTTTTTTTTAAGTTTAGAAACAAAAACCCATACTCCAGAGTTGGCAGGTCCTTAGCTCCTAATCATGATTTGCCAAATGCTATGGTCCAATGGCATCTATTACATAACATCTAAGTTTTTCTGCAGCAGTTTTCAGGCTACTATATAATAAACATATTAAATTATAGTTATTAACTGTAAAAAAAGGCCTGCTACTTTAATGAAGAGAAGCTTTAGTTGGTGTTAAGTCATTTATAAAAAGATTTACTTTGAGGCATAATTATTTAGTTATTGTTCCACCTCAATTTGAATTCTGAAGAAAACGTACATGCCCTCTGAATGAATGGTCAGGTCAACAAGATTAATGATTTCTAAAAGTCAGGAAGAACATTTAGAAGTGCCACAGCCTCACTTCAAAATATTCTTAAGAATGCAGAGTTCTTGCAGTTCACAGGCATTGCTAACTGTGCAAACAATTTATTTCTAATGAGAAAGGTAAGGAGATGCTCAAACAAAATTGTGAAGGTCATACTGACGTCTACTGCATCTGCACAAGGCAGCATGTTCCTCCTGTGTGATGGAAGACTAAGGGTCCCAATCATGAGCTCATGGAGAGATTGCTCAAGTGAGAAAAGTAAACAAGTAAGGAAGATCACTGGCACACCTATCCTATGCCCATCAAGTTCCTGCGCCACACACACCATGATTTCAGGGCTTCAGAAAATACAAAGTGGTTCTTTCCCAAACAATGGGTGAACCCTCTTGGGGATAAGGATTAACCCATCCTATCCAGTAACATCTAAAACTTGGAATGGCTTATAATTTCTTTGTAACTTGCAGTGGCTCTCAAATTGTGTTTCTTTAGAGTATGGTAAGAGCAGAAAAATGGAAGAGTGTTGACCTTTAATGGAAAAATGTTTGTTTTCGAGCATAAATTTTTCTAGGGCTTTGGTGCCAGCAGGTGGCAAAGCAAACACACAAGTAGCAAACATTAATGGAAGAAATAAGATATAGACTTGGTTAAAAAATATAGTATGTATTATCGAGATGCACAGAACAGCCTGCAGGGAACATAATCACATGACCTCCTAAATCATCATCTCCTGATAAATCTCCAGATCAAGTTTGAGAACTGTGGTCTAAGTGTGAAAGGCGCTTTAATTTAACAATCATCTGAGTACCTCCTATGTGCCTGGTACATTGTTGGGGAGATGATAGTTAATAAGCAGCATCTATGCCTTCAGGGGGCTTACAATCTGGTGATATCTTAAGCAGAGAATAAAACTGATTACAACCCAGCCTTAATGCTATTTCAGTAAGTCGAGGATCAGCGCCTAAGAGCTGGTATTAGAACGGTAGAGATAGATCCGAGAGAGGTTTTCAAGGATAAAAACAATCAGAAGGTCATGGGTGTGGATTCAAAGTATGAAGTGAAAGAGTAATCAAAATCATTCCAAAGTTTGAGCCTGTGGGACAAGAAAAATGACATGTGGTTTTTCTACTGGATATATAAAAATATATAATTCTGGTGAGGAGGAGGAGCAGGTATTTAAGAGAGGTAATTCATGAGTTTAGATTTAGATATTCGAAGCTTGACGTGAGGCTGAAATAGGGAATTGAAAATCCCTGCACAGGGCAGGGTACTTCTCAGTGTGTCCGGCAGAGTGAGAGCGGCGACCACAACAGTGATGGGCACCGGCCACAGGGCCTGCATCGATTTTTCCCTTATTGTGTGGCCAGGGCCTAGCATGGTGCCTGTCATATGGTAAACGCTCAGTACATGTCTTTCAGATGGATAGATGAATGAAAAAAAACAGAAGGAACTAGATCCAAGAATGACTTTTCACCTACCATTTACTAGGGATGTGTATCCATGGGCAAGATACTAACATCTCTAAGTCTCAGTTTCCTCATCTGTAAACTGAAGATGATAATAGCAACTACTCATGGGATAATTCACCATGGGAAGGACAGTTCATGAATAATGTTTATGACTACCGCTAGTTATAATGAAATAACACATGCATTCTATAATCATGTATAAAATACCATAGTAATGATAATAAGTCATTATCTCTTTTAACTGAAACCTATAATAAATAACTGAAAGAGATAAAAGTTGGGACATCCTTACTCAGAGCCACTAAGTAGGTCTGAGACTGGCTAGTTGTAAGACAGAAGAAAGCACAGCTGTGAAGAAAATGAACACATCACTAAGGAGGTAAAACCTAAGCAAAATAGCACTCTAGATGTCGCAGAGAAAGAGATTACAAGAAAGAAGAATGTCAAGAGGAACCTAACAATTCGTCAGCCCTTACCACTCCAGGCTGGGACTGCCAGGCAGTTTACCTACACTATCTTGTGTCATCCTTGTGGTAACTATATGAGATTAGCCTTTTAATACCCATTTGACCTAGTAGGAAAATTAAATAACTTCCCATTCATTAAACACATTATTAAGCACGAACTCTATGCCAGGTTCTATTGAAGGTGTTGGGAACAAAACAGTGAACCCAAGTCTCCGCCCTCGTGGAACTTCTATTCTAATAGAAGGAGAGGGAACCTAAAGAAATAAACCAATGATCTGTGGTGCACAAGGTGTTAATATGGAGAAAAAGAAAGACAAGGAGAACAGGACATACAGAAGGACAGGCTAAGCTCACAGCACTAGAAAACCTCAGTCATCTGGAGATGAGACTGAAATGGTGGAAATAAGAGATGACTGGATTGCAAATGACAAAGGTCATGGCAGAAAAGGAAACAGAAACAAAAGCTTCTCGCTATAGAAGTTGAGCGATAAAAAGAACTGAAACAGTAGCTAGGTATCTCAAATTCCCTTCTTTTTAAGATCTTTAAGGATAGTGCTTGAACCATTTAGAATCCTGACTAGAAGCTGGTCTAAACTCAAAAATGGGGTCATACTCCCTCCAATTTTCTTTACTTCCTTCACCCAAAACAACAATGGAAAATAGATCAAGCACATCTTCTGGAAAATAGATCAAGCACATCTTCTGGAGAGGGCAATGATGAGTAAGGCAGTTAGAACTTTCTGCAACTTCACTACAACCCTGCCACCTGGCCCAGGCCCAGGCAACGGAACAAGCAGGGTGGACTCCCAAGAGCCCCATTACGGCTCCCAGTACCAATCAGAATGTGATGCCTTCAAACACCACCACCATCACCACCATTATTATTGCCACCGCCATTATCATCCCCAACCCCATCACCACCCAACCATACCCCACCTTCTCCACCCCCGTCACCCCCCACCATTGCTGTCCCATGGTGCCACCACATTACTGCTGCTACCAAATCGTAGAATTCAAAATAAAAGCACTTCTCAACAGAGAAACACAAAACTTAACTGTTTGCTGATATTAAAAGAGCTTCTTGCCAGATTCTGTGACTGCAAAATTGACTAGCTGATTGAAGTGCAGCCTTACTAAAAATATTTGGTGTTCCCACATTACTGGAACACTCAAGCCTGTGCCGCGCCAGCCTGCAGGGTCAGCCTGCAGTGGCCTTCCCCTGGGAGGTGGGCTGGAACTCAAAATAGCACAACGAACAAAGAATGAAGACACTCTTCTTGGCCTAAGAACAATGTCCAGCCACAGATGTGATAATTTGTGAAGCAATATTTTCATAGGATTTTATATTTATACCAACATTTCAACTACCCATAATTAAATTAGCAGCTGGGCATGTTCCCTAAGTCAGTGAAAAGCTTTCCCATCTGCCCAGTTGCACATGGAGGGCATGTGGGAGTTATCTGACACCTTCTCCTCCCTCAAATCCAATAGTCAATTTATTACCAAATCCTTTAATTTCTTTTTCTTTTTAGTGTTTTATTATATTTTTTCTATTACCATTTATCCCCCTTAGACCCCTCCAATAATCGCCACACTGTTGTCCATGTCCATGAGTTCTTTTTTTGTTTGTTTGTTTGATCCTTCCATCCCTTCATCTCCCCCACCCCTAGCTGTCAGCCTGCTCTCCATCTCTAGGTCTGTCTCTACTTTGCTTGTTAGTTCCATTAGTTCATTGGGTTCTGTATATAAGTGAAATTATATGGTATTTGTCTTCTCTGACTACCTTATTTCACTTAGCATAATGTTCTTCAGGTCCATCCATGCTTTTGTAAATGGTACAATTTCCTCCTTTTTTTACAACCAAGTAGTATTCTATTGTGTAAATGTCCCATAGTTTTATCCCCTCATCAACTGATTGACACTTGGGCTGCTTCTATATCTTGGTTATTGTAAATAATGCTGCAATGAACATAGGGGTGCTTGTGTTCTTTTGAATTGGTGTTTTGGGTTTTTTTGGGTATATTCCCAGAAGTAGGATCATTTAGTCAGCCCTGGCTAGTGTGGCTCAGTGGATCGAGCACTGGCCTGTGAACAAAAAGGCTGTAGGTTCAATTCCTGGCCAGGGAACATGTCTGGATTGTGGGATAGGTTCCCAGTTGGGGGCGTGCCCAATACTTCTTGCTTTGATTTCTTACCCCAAATTACTTTTGCACCTGTCTTCCCCCAACCACCTTAGGCCAAGCTACCATTGTCTGTTTCCTGGACTGCCTTCCTGGCCTCCCTACTTCTCTATCCTCCCCACATCATTCCCATACAACAACCTTGTCGCTACCTTTCTGCAGACTACACTTATAATAATAATAAAGGCCAAAATTCTTGAAGTATCTTGTGACTTTCTGAAGGATCTAGTTCTGTTCACATCTTCACCCTCAGTTCCTATCAGTCTCCCTCTCTGTGCTCCTGCTGCGCTGGCATTCTTTCAGTTCCTCAGATGCACCATGCCCTTTTTTACCTTGGGCCTTTGTATATGCTGTTCCTGAGTCCACAATACTCTACCCTCACCACTTTCCCTCCTAATTAACTCATCCATCCCTTAGATAACAGGTACCAGACCAGCCAGTTTTCCCTTTGATATGTCTTACTGTGTTCTGATCATCTACATCTGCTGTGTAGCATGTCTTAGTCTCTGACTATGTATTTGTATAATTATTTGCTTTGTCTCTTTCTTGTGATGATAAGCTCCATGGGGCAGAGACCATGAGTCTTTCTTAACATTTATTCTAGGGCTAATTCTGGCATCTGACATATAGTAGTCACCCAATGTAGGCAGCTGACAATTCTGATATATGCCTGAGTATATACAATGATTATGATAAAACTCATGCTCCCTGCTCCAACTTGTGCATGACTGGCAGGAGGAATGACTCTCAATCCCAAAGGCAGACATATTTCTTCCCCAAGGAGACCTGCTAGAGATTAGCAAGTGTCTTTCTAACCCACACTTAGAAAGCCTGGGCAGGAAGAGTAAAAGAAGAGCATCCAATACACTTTTAAGAGTGCTTCTTATAAAGTTAGAACCTTAAAACCAAACAATGCCTACACACTTAAGAGTTCCAGATACTCTCCTGTATCAAATTGAGCCTCTGTATTAGAAAGCAACACGGGATACAGCAATGTACACCTGGATGACTGGCAGCTGGCTGTATGACTCTTGTTTCCTGAAACTCTTTTGAAAACAAAAGATCTATCCCAAGAGGACAACCCTCTGGGCAAACCATTCTTTATAAACAAACAATAGCTCTATATGCAGACACAAAGATGCCAATAACTTCCAGTAATATTATTAGCAACAATAACAAACCTCAATACCAGTAAATATAAAATTTTTTCCTCTAGGGAGTCTAAGCAGTATTAAAGACATTCTCTTACTGGTTTTTCCCAAATTTCTGTGTTAACAGATCATCTGAACATTAGGAAGCCAACTGCAAAGATAAAGAAACCAAGGCACAGAGTTTCAAATGATTCTCGAAGAGACCGTTAACATAAAAATAGAATGAGAAGTCAATAGATGTTCATGAACTGACTTTCCAACCCAATGTATGTACTTGCACAGGTCAATGAAATCCCATAGAGGAGACAAAGAAGTCATGGCTACAGGCAGTACACTGGTCCCTAATAGCACGCTCTCCTAGTAGCTGGAACCCAAGACCCACACCCACCTCCCACCTTATACTTGTCTGAAGATTAGAATTGATCAGTTTTATTAAAAGCAGATTCCTAGGACCCACACTCACTGAATCAGAGTTTCCAGAGAAATGGGCTGGTAACATGTATTTAATAAGCAGCTTGGGAGAGTCCTAACTGGGAAATGTTATCCTAAAGGTCCAGGTACAACAACATGGGAAGAGACCAATGGCTAAAGGGCACAAATGAGAGACTTCTGTGAGTGTTTCTGGCCTTGATGCCAGGTGACAATTTCAGAAGAGGCAAGTGGTGTGCCCCTGGAGACGCTATGAGAAACTCCAAACACTAGGCAGCCCAGCTGCACTAAAACAGATACCTCTCCTCAGCTTGGTGGGCTGAAACAGCCTAGAAACAATCAGAACCACTCCGATGCCCAGAGAATGGGTAAGAAGTGAGTCAGACCCACAAGGCAAATGTCAGAACTGGCAGAGGGAAGGAGGTGGAGCTGCGATGTTTATGGTTCAAATCACCCCATAAACCAGAAAGGAAGAGTTTGAGAAGGGATATTTGGTATAGGGAGGATTCAGTGTGAGCTGAGATCCTAATAACACTTTTTTATCAGTAATAATGATGGCAGCACCTTGTTGGCTGAGCATGACACAAAGCACTTTGCTTGCATCATCTCATTTACTGCATTCATTTAATAAGTGATTTTATTAGACACCTGCTCCCTGTGCCAGGCAGGGCTCCACCCAGCAGGCAGAGTGATTGTAGCAGATGCTTCAGTTTCGTGGACAGGTCTGCTCATTTGCATTATCCCCCTTCCAGCGCCTGCCAAGTCTCTTTTTCATGTTAAGGATTTTGTGAGGCAGAACTGGATCCCTCAGCCTGAAGTGGAGGAGAGCTACTTCTGCTGGGGGCAACAGAAAGGGGAATGTGTAGATAAACACTGCAGTCTCCCAATTTTCAGAGGGATACATCTGAGAACTTTCTACGCAGTTCCTTAGAGAGGCCTCAGGGAACTAATTCCAGTTACCAAGAGTATTCAGTTATACACCTATGGTCAGCACTTCCTCCTCCTATGTGCCTGCTTCCCCAGGTTACCACCCTGTACCCAAGGCCTCCCGTGAGGCTCTGATTTACGGAGGAACCTAATGTAAGAAAGTGAGCAATGTAACTAAGGAGACACAATCCCTGTCTCTCTGGAGCCTTCAGACAGGGACAGAAAAAAAAAAAAGGTAATATACAAATGAAGAGTTAGTTCAGGTGCAGGTGCAGTTAAGGGCCCAGGGATCACAGAGTAATGTTGAGGGAAGCTGGCTAATTTGAATGAAAGATGAATATCTGATGACTATTAAATAAGGGCCTTATTGCACTGAGCTCTGTGATATTACATCTGATGCTTGGCCTTCCAACATTTTAGCTCTTAGATCATAAATCAGGATAGCTCTAAAAACAAGAGAACTTAAAGAAAAGCACAGAGGACTTGGGCAGGCATTAATATTAAACAAGCCTAAATGTTACATGAGCCTAGTAAAAGTTTTCTATCTCTCCCAAAATGTTAAAAAATTATGTGTCTTCTATCTTCCGCTGCTCTGCTGGCTTTTTCATTGCTACCATCACTTCCCACAAGGAAAGTGCTTTAGCCCCCAAGATGTCTCCTCACAACACACACTGCTTAGAGCGGTCTTTTAAAGACGTAATCTGAGAATGCCATTCTTATTTATAACCCCTCAATGGCTTCTCTCTGGACTTCAACAAAATCTGAAATCCACGCCCTGGGTACCAGGTCATGTGCAGTCTGGCCACAGTCAACTTTTCTGACATCACATTCTCTCCGCAATTCAGCATACACCTGCCTTCCAGACCTTTGTCTGAGTCTTGAATAAGCAGCACCTCTGTATCTGCTATTCCCAGAGGTCATATGTTAGTTAGGATTCTCACTGTCATTTCATTTAAAAGCAAACAGCAAATGCCAAACATGCTTCGACATAAAGCTGTCCTTACTGACATGGTCTTGGCACAAGATAAATAAAACCTGGATCAGTATCTCTCTGAGGGGCAAGGGTAGATTAGTGATCAGAAGTCAAATCTACACTCAAAGAAAGAGATGTCTAGGACACAAATTCTGGTTTTAAGCATCATCTGACCCTGTAAAATTCACCTTTAATACTTGCTTTCTGATCCTAACTGACCCAAACCATAAGAGCTGCGGGTATCATCGAAAATGCCTTTTAAGTTTCCTTCAATTAACAAAAAAAATTAAAAATAAATTCATTTTCTCACTCTACTACTATTCCTGTTTACCTCAACTTAAGCTACAACAGCTAACCAAACAAAAACAACAACCTAAAAACAGAGAAAGTAAAATTACATCATACGAGTGCAGAGATTTTAACAAATTTATTATGCCTCCATATCACGAATAGTATACTATTCTTTTACTTATGAACAATTTCTTGATTTAAAAATCTCAATAGGGGCTAAATGGGTGAAAATTTGGACATCAAAAACAATATTTTTTAAATCACCCACCATCATCCCACCTAAAAGTAACCACCAATATAGTATTGATTTATGTCTTTCCAGTAAGTTTCTGTATATAATTATTGTATATAGTAACCAAAAATAGGATCACATAACTGTTTTTTTTCCATGTATACATAGATCATGTATCCATGTTAATACTCTCCTAAAACATAGTTTTAAACATCCATTATGCAGATTGGCATTTCTCAAGTGGGTAGTGATATGTCCCTTAAGGAGCATTTAGAAAATTTGGAGGCTATCTGTGATTGTCTCAAAGGCTGGGGGAGCTTACTAGCATTTGGTGGGCTTGAGCCAAAGCTGCTAGAGCCCCCAGGGTGTGTGGGCAGTCCCAAGCAAGAAAGAATTGTCCATATCCCACATGATGTCCAAATACCCTCTGGGAATGTTAGAGCCTTAGATCATTTACCCTCAGTACAATCTGAACCAGAAAACTATGAGGACGAGTGGATGAAATAGAAATACCCAGAGTACATGCGTAAGGAGGAAGAGATTGGATTGAATTGCCTCAAAGGTTCCACCCTGAGCCACTATCCTATGATTTCACCACATACAGAAATCCAGACATGATTTTCTATCTAGTTCTCTCAAAGTTATCAATTATCCATTATATGCCTATCTTCTTCCATGATCAAATAACTGGAAAATTTACATTCTAATTTTCATTTTAGTTAAGCATTTCAATTCCAATGCCTAGGCAGCTTTTATCCTTAAGCACAAACCAACAAAACTTTATAATGGATGTACCTACAAATATTTTTAGACAATTGAGATGGTGGCAGAGTAGGTGGAATTTACACTCAATTCCTCCCAGGAGCAAACCATAAATACAACTAAATTATGGAACAATCAACATAAATTACTAAAAGAAGACTAACTAAACAGAAGTCTTATAACCAAGGATTTACAGAAGAAGCCACATTTAGACTGGTAGGAAGGGGATAGACATAAAAAAGGTCTGGCCCCGCACGCGCATCTGTCAGTTGAGAATATGAAGGGATATTTCAGCTGCCAAGTTCCCCTGAAAGAGCAAGAGATCTCAATCCCATGCCAGCTTCTCAGCCCAGAGCACCAGGGCTGGGAAGAGTAGCTCACATAATCTGACTTTAAAAGTCAGCTGGGATTTCATCCACCAGGGAAAGATGGGAGTCTGCTAGAAATCCAAGTAGCCTCTTGAAAGGCCAGCAAACATCTCATTCACAGCCACTCACCCTGGGCTCCAGCAGTGGGAAGACAGCTCAGAGCAGATGGAGGTCATACAGGGAGAGACTGTGTTGTGTTGCTTTAGGGAGAGAGCTGAAAGGACAGCTGCCAAGGTTGCTGTGCTGGGTCCCTCTCTAACACCGCCCACAGACACCATCTTTCTTGGATCAACCATTCTCCTTCATACAACATCAGTCTAAAGGAATGCACTAGCCCTCCCGACTCCCTGAAGCCCTGCTGAGCTCACACCCTCCAGAGGAATCTGCTGGCTGTGGCCAGCCAGGGCCCATGGTACAGACTTTTTTAGAGGGCTCTTGAGGGGGTCTGGGTAGTCTCAGAAGCTGTAAGAGGTGCACAAGGAAAGACTGAGCTGTGCGGCTCTAGGGCAAGGGCCATTTTTCCCCCTCTGCATGCCCTGGTGCCTCTCCAATGAGAGATCTACTAGCCCCACCCTTCTGACTCCCTGTCACCCCACCCTTGCGGAGGAGACAGCTGGCTGTGGCAAGCCTGGGCCTGCTGAGCACACTTTCTTGGAATGCTCTCAAGAAGTTCCAGGCAAAACCAAAAGCTGTCAGAGACACACAGGAAGAGACTGTCATGTGACTCTGTCGAGAGCCATATTTCCCCCTCACCCTTGATCAGCATCACTGTTCCTGGGTAGAGTGCTCTCTCCACACAGCCAAAAATCATGGTCTCTTTTAGCCTGATGAACTTGGCTGGCCTGGCCCTAAAGACTCCCTGAGATTCTGCCCTAGCCACCATGGTCTGCTTACCTTCGGCAGGTGGCATCTGGCCTTTGTGCACACTGAGAATTTTTGCTGAGTGGACTCAGACCCACCAGTGGTACTAAGTTTGGATCTGTATCAATCTGGTGAACACCATCCACCTTTACCTGGTTACTCAATGCAAACCTAACTTACACTACTGGCATACTGCCAGAGGCTCTTTCGGTAACTGAGCCTGTCAGTCAGCAAGTGGAGGTAACTTGGGCGTTTTGCTGAACTGCCCCCAGGATCAGTGTTGGTGGAAGCCAGACTCGGCCCCTTCCATGCAAACCCAGGACCAGCAGAGGCCCCCACAAACTACGGATTGCTTTATAGCTCCAAACAGGTAGCCCAGGACTTGTTACCAAACAGGTAACCACAGGCTGCACTTGAAGCAACACATCTGATGGCAGGCCACATCAGCATGACCCAATTAAGTCTACCAGCAGCTTACCCAACAGGGGATCTCATCAGGCACCAGACCCTGCTGGGAAAAATTAAGCATCATCGAGTCAGCAGCCACACAGCAGCTCATATACTGTCCAGGAAGTGCAGAGAGTTCCAAACAAGATGAACCCAAAGAAACCCAAACCAAGATACATCATAATTAAAATGGCAAAGGTAAATGACAAAGAGAAAATCTTAAAAGCAGCAAGAGAAAGACAGTTAGTTGCCTACAAGGGAGCTCCCAGAAGACTGTCTGTCACCTGATTTCTCAATGGAAACATTTCAGGCCAGAAGGAATTAGCAGGAAATATTCAAAGTGATGAAAAGCAAGGACCTACAACCAAGACGACTTTACCCAGCAAGGCTATCATTTAAAATTGAAGGAGAAATGAAGGACTTCTTAGACAAGAAAAAGCTCAAGGAGTTCATTACCACCAAACCAGAACTATAAGAAATGCTAAAATGTCTTCTTTAAGAAGAAAGAAGGAACAGAGGAACATATTTATAAAAAAATAAAATGGTAATAAATATGTACCTATTAATAATCACTTTCAATGTAAATGGAGTAAATGCTTCAATTAAAAGACATAGGGTGGCTGAATTGTTAAGAAAATAAGATCCTGTCTACAGGATCTTATTTTCTTAAATAAGAAAATAATATGCTGTCTACAAGAGAGCCACCTCAGAACGAAAGACACAAAGAAGGAAAGTGAAGGGATGGAAAATGATATTTTGTACAAATGGAAACAAACAAAAAATAAAAACAAAATGAGGTAGCAATACTTACATCAGACAAAACACTTTAAAACAAAACTATATTAAGAGACAGTAAAGCACATTACATAATGATAAAGGGATCGGTCCAAATAGAGGACCAAACCCCTGTAAACATTTATGTACCCAACAAAAGAGTACCTAAATATATATAGCAAATCTTGATGGATGTAAAGGGAGAAATCGACAGTAATACAGTTATAGGAGGGGATTTTAATATCCCATTGACATCAATGGCTAGATATTCCAGACAGAAAATCAGGGAGAAATCAGTGGCCTTAAATGACACACTAGACGAGAAGGATTTAAGTGATAATTTTAGAGCATTTAACCTCAAAACAGCAGAATATACATTCTATTCAAGTACACATGGAATATTTTCTAAGATAGACCACGTATTAGGGCACAAAAAAAGTCTCAATAAATTGAAGAAGACTGAACCTGTCAAGCATCTTTTCTGACCACAATGGGATGAAACTGGAAATCAATTACAAGAAAAAAAATGGAAAATGCACACATGGAGGCTAAATAACATATTACTAAACAATGAGTGGGTTAACAGTGAGATCAAGGAAGAAGTAAAAAAATACCTTGAGACAAAAGAAAATGTAAATACAACAACCCAAAATCTATGGAACACAGTAAAAGCAGTTCTAAGAAAGAATTACATAGCATTATAGGCCTACCTCAACAAACAAACAAATCTCAAACAATCTAACCTTACACCTAAGGGAAACAGAAAAAATAAAAACAAACAAAACCCAAAGAGAGTATAAGGAAGGAAATTCTAAAGATCAGAGCTGAAATGAATGAAATGAAGTCTAAAAGACAATACGAAAGATCAATACAACCAAGAGCTTCTTCTTTAAAAAGATAACAAGATTGATAAACCTTTAACCAGACTCATCAAGAAAAAAAGAGAGAAGACCCAAATATATAAAATCAGAAATAAAATGGAAAAGAAAAAAACTGACACCACAGAAATACAAACAATTATAAGAAAATATTATGAACAACTATTTGTCAACACATTTCACAGCTGGGAATAAATGGATAAATTCCCAGAAACACACAGTCTTTCAAAACTGAATCAAGAAAAAAACAGAAAATTCAAACAGACCAATTACAACTGACAAAATCAAAGCAGTAATCAAAACTCCAAACACACTAAAGTCCTGGACCGGATGGCTTCAAAGGTGAATTTTACCAAACATTCAAAGAACTAACACCTATCCTTCTCAAACTATTCCAAAAAAGTCACATTTTACAAGGCCAGTATTATTCTAATTCCAAAACCAGATAAAGACAGTACAAAGGAAAAAATTTTAGGACAATATTCCTGACGAATATAGATGAAAAATCCTCAACAAAATATATATTAACACACTGAATTCAGCAATACATCGAAAAGATCATATACTATGATAAAGTGAGATTTACTCCTGTGATTCAAGGTTGGTAAATATCTGCAAATCAATTAACATGATACCCCATATACACAAAATAAAAATCATATGGTCATTTCAACAGATGCAGAAAAAGCATTTGACAAAATCCAGCACCCATTTATGAAGAAACACTCTCAGCAAAATGGGAATAGAGGGAACATACCTCAACATAATAAAAGCTATACATGACAAACCACCAGCTAAACCACAACAGAGGAAAACTAAAACCATTTCCCTTAAGATCAGGAACAAGACAGGGATGTCCATTTTCACCACTCTCATTCAGCATAGCACTGGAAGTTCTAGCCCTAGTAACCAGGCAAGGAGAAGAAATAAAAGGCATCCAAATTGGAAAGGAAGAAGTAAAGCTATCTTATTTACAGATGACATGATACTGTATGTAGAGAATGTTAAACATTCCTCAAAAAAACTACTAGAACTGACAAGTGACTTCAGTAAAGTGGCAGGATACAAAATAAATATTCATAAATTCAGTACAGCAATAATGAACTAACAGAAAGGGAAACTAAGAAATCCTATTAACATTTGCTTAAAAACAAAAAACAACAAAACAGAAAAAAACAACCCTATGAATAAACAGAACCAAGGAGGTAAAAGACCTGTACTCAGAAAATTGTAAGACATTGAAGAAAGAAATTGAAAATACACATAATGGAAGCATATACTGTACTCCTAGATATAAAAAATTAATATTGTTAAAATGTGCATACTACCCAAATCAATCTATGGATCTGATACTATTTCTATCAAAACAACAGTGGTGCTTTTCACAGAACTGGAACAAATAATCCAAAAATTTATATGGAGCCACAGCAATCTTGAATAAAAAGAACAAAGTAGGAGGTATCATGCTACCTGATACCAATTTGTACTACAAGATTATAGTGATCAAAAGAGTGTGATACTGGCATAAAAACAGACATGTAGATCAGTGAAACAGAATAGAGAGCACAGAAATAAACCCACATCTATATGGTCAATTAATGTTTGACAAAGGAGGCAAGAACATACAATGGTGTAAAGACAATCTATTCAATAAATAGCGTCAGAAAAATTGGACAGATACTAGCCAAATAGTAAAACTAGACTACCATCTTACATCATATACAAGGATAAACTCAAAATAAATTAAAGAGTTAAATGTATGACTCAAAGCCATATAATTCCTAGAAGAAAATACAGGGAGTAAAAACTGACATTTCTTTAGCAATATTTTTTTCTGACATATCTCTTTGGGCAAGGGAAATTTAAAAAAGTTTAAAATGCACAGCAAAGGAAACTATCAACAAAACAAAAAGACAACATACAGAATATGAGAAGATATTTGTTAATGACATATCTGATAAGGCATTAATATCCCAAATTTATAAATAACTCTTGTTATACAACACCAAAAAAACACACAATCTAATTTAAAAAATGGACAGACCTGAATAGACACTTATTCAAAGACAACATGCAGATGGCCAATAAGTACGAAAAGATGCTCAATGTAACTAATCATCAGAGAGATGCAAATTAAAACCACAATGAGATATCACCTCACACCTGCAGAATGGCTATCATCAATAAATCTACAAACCACAAGTGTTGGCTGGGATGTAGAGAAAAGAGAACCCTCATGCACTGTTTGTGGGGAAGCAGATTGGTGCAGCCACTATGGAAAACTGTATGGAGTGTCCTCCAAAAATTAAAAATCGAACTGCCTTATGACCCAGTAATTCTACTTCTGGGTATATTTCTGAAGAAACTCTAAACACCAGTTTGAAAAAAATATAGGCACCCCTGTGCTCATTGCAGCATTATTTACAATAGCCAAGATTTGGAAGCAGCCCAAGTACCCATCAATAAACAAATTGATTTTAAAAAGTGGTGGTTTATATGTGCACAAGGGAATATTACTGGGCCATAGAGAATAATAAATAGTTACCATTTCTAACAGCATGGATAGACCTACATGGTATTATGTTAAGTGAAATAAATCAGTAAAAGAAAGACAAATACCATATATTTTCACTTATATTTGAACTATAAAGAACAAAGTAAAAGTACAAACAAAATTAAAGCAGACTCATAGATATGGAGAACAGACTGATGTTGCCAGAGGGGAAAGGTGTTCGGGGACTGGGTGAAAAGGTAAAGAGATTAGGAAGAACAAAGGGGTAGTTACAAAAACAGTCACAGAGGTTAAAGTGCAGCATAAGAAATATAGTCAATAATATTGTAATAACTCTAATAATATAGAATATATTATATATTGTAATAATTAGAATATTATAATATTCTATGTTGTAATAATAGAATATTGTAATAATTAGAATATTGTAATATTCTATATTGTAATATTCTAATTATTACAATATAGAATGGTGCCAAATGAGTACAGGAAATACTGGAAGGAATACTTTGTACAGCATATGATTGTCTAACCACCATGCTATGCACATAAAACTAAAACAAAATATTTTTAAAATACCATTATCTCAAAAATATATCTTAAAATGATTCTTACTATAGTATCCAGAAATATAAATCATAGAAGTAACCAAAGTACCCAATAATTTGGAATTAGTTAAATAAATAATGGTATAGCCACAGAATGGAATATTTCACAGCTATTAATATTTGAGACTATTTCAGAATATGGAAACATTTTTGTATACAAATATATAAGAAGAAAATTTAAAAACTGACAGAAGCACTGAGTAGCCATTGTCTCCTTGGGAAGATAAAGAGTAGGTTGAAGAATAGCCTCAATCCTATAGCCTCCAGAACACCGCACATTTAACCAGCTGGTTCAAGTTCTAAATTAGACTTAAGTTTATATACATTCTATCTCCTATAAGTCATTATTAAAATTTCTCTCAAATGTATTCCAAGTTAGGCTAAGAAGCTTTCCGAGATATTGAGCTAGAAAGAACAGAGTTTTTTGTTCAATGTTCTAGAAATATTACTTCTAACACATGTCTGTCATGTCACTGATTTATAAAACATAGTCCCTATAGGAAATTGTAAGTTATGCCATTTGTTGAGTACATAAGGATGGACAGGTATAAACTAGGCCCTATACCCTCCAAGGCCACCCCATCTAGTGTGAGGGAGGACTAATAAACAGATGTATATAGCAATGTGGTGAATGCACTGAGAGGGAGACGTTTAGGGAAGGGCCAATGTCCAACAATGGGCTTAGAAAGGGGAGAAAGTGGGGCTTTGAAAAAATCGTATGTTAGATTATTTTTTATGGAAAATCAAATTTGTTCACCTTAACCATAAATGAGATTACCAGCCTTAGGATAATTCACCCACTTCTTTATTATTCACCTTATATACAAAGATTATATTGTCAGAATGCATCATTCTGGTCTAGCTTTATACTCTGGGACCTGCTTAAAATAAATAGTGCTTTTAACAGATTCAAACCCTCATGCATCAGGAAGCTCCTTTCAGACAAAATTCTTTTCCATGTCTGCATTAAATAGTAACAACAACATTAATATGTACACTACAATGGTAACAGTGGTTAATTCTGGGTGGTAAAATAAGAAATGTTTATGTCCTTGGGGTTTTCTGTATTTGATATAACCATGTTTCACTCATTTTATTATTTGTAATGAGAGAATGTATGAGTTTCCCTTTTGTTTGTATGCCTAGTCACTATCCAATGAAAGTGCTAATAATTTATCAAGTGACCATAGTCAGACTCCAAAAATAAAAAATAAGAGAGTTCCAGTCCCAGAATAATCAAGTGCGGGCTCTTTTCCCATCCATGGTTTAAGGATTTGGTGTGGGATGTTGTGAACTCTGTATCAAGGAGGGGGAATTATTTTTATCTGTGACCACAAGAGCATGCATTATTGAGCTAAAGTCTTTCCATGTCTAATCCTTTAAACATCTAGGGTATTGAGCATTTTCAATTTAAGAGCCAGAAAGGGCCTTAGAAATCATCTGACCCAAACTCCTGTTAAGAGGGGAGGACTTAGGAATTGGAGCAAAGTGACCAGGGTCACCTGGTAGACATAAGACTCTGCACTTGTTAATTTGAATGTTTGTTCCATTCTACCAGTTTGTTTCTGCGCCCATGGAGGTGAAGGCGGAATAAGGGGTGAAAGACAGCCCTCGTATAGCTCTCTTCCTCTGTAGCATACACAAGCAAGCTATTTTAGGTCTCACTCATTACATAGCTGTACACCAGGGAGTCTTAAACATTGTCAGGACAAGCTATTTTTTTTTATCTCCACCTCATCCCCTGCTCTCCCCCCTCCCCCCGAAAAAGAGAAAAGAAAAGAAACCTTAGGACCCACTAATGAGAAAGAAGAGCACGCTGGCAGCAGGCAGAGCTCCTGCTCTGGTTCAGTCTGAGAAGGCAGGTCTTGTTTCTTGTGTCATTAAAAAAATCTCTGGGTGCTCACTCTCTTCCTCATCCTCCTCTTCATAGCAGAGTTCATTAAGACTCTGCTTACTTCTATGAAAAACACTTAAATAGGAAACAACTAGCTATTAAACACACATACAAAGTTGTCTATCTCAAAAACCAAAGATGAAAGAATTTATCCCCCATGGAAAAGTTGCTGCCAACAAAACTTCCTCTTTCCAGAGAGCAACAAAGATTTTCCTTTCATCTGGAATGTCACAAAAGTAGTCGAAGCCATCAAAGGCCATTATCCTCATTAATACCCCAATCTTCAACCCCTCTAACTGGGGACTTCTGGATGAAGAGACTAATGAACTTCAATTCACAAATGTAACCACTGCCTTAATTAGTAGTAACACAATGCTATAGAATAGCTCCTGTTTATACAGACAAGGTCTTTAACAACATTAAAGGTTTAATACTGTCATAAATTTTAATACAACAGTTTAAACACAAGTGAGTTAATCACTCTCAAAAGTAAATTTACTTATCTGGGTAAGAAGTCCCTAACTTCATTAGTATTCTCTTACATTTATAAATTCCCCTTTGCCCTATCCGAGGGTTCACAGTATTGGCATTGTCTTTAGCTATAAAAATCAATCAGACTGATACATATTCATTAAGTGACTGCTCCAAACAGATTGCTGGTGCTTGTCTTGGTTCTATTACAAAGGGAGTGAAAGGCTTAAGCAAATCACAGCCTCACTGGGCATCAAACTATAGGAAATGAGAAGGTTGTATTAAGTGATTACTAAGGTTTCACTCTTGTTCTAACTAAATGCAGTGCTATAATTATACATGTTTTGAAAAGCCCCAGGTACTGAGGCGCATGCCAGAGTAGTGAAATATACAGCCACTCCACTCAGATGCACCGGAAATCCAAGTTAAAATATACACATGCCATCTTGGAAAAGGAGGCATTAAGACAGCATCAGCCATCACTGTACTAGGGCTTAGCTCCCAGCAGCGAGAGTCCCCAGGACAAGCAGCTGCTCAGAAGAAAAGGGTTAAAGCGGGCATTACAAATCAAATACCTGCAGGAGCCAGGCAAAGAGCATAAACAAATGGACAGATTTGGGTAGGAACAGTGAAAAAAAATATGGCCCTGCTCCTTGGTTCCATCTAATTGTCTTGTAGGAATGAAGGCTCTGGGTTATCCCTATTCAAATTTTTCAAGAGAATGTTCCAAATTGGTAGAACCTGATTTTTAAATATTGAATCAGAATATTTTAAAACACTCTACAAACCAAATATATTTTCACCCTAGATATACTTACAGGACACCAAATTTGAGACCTCTGAGGTGGAGCACTGTACTGCTAAGGCAGGTAACAGGGATGAGGAAGGCGTGGCAAGCAGGAGGGATGCAGAGAAAGGGGACGGAGGGGTTGCATTGACATGTGAGTGTGGTTCTGTGGGAATCCAGAGGAGGAAGCAAACTTGGAGCAAGGAGAGGCTAGGACAGTCATTCCAAATCTTTTTTGGGCTCATGAATGCCCTATGAGATTCTGACAGGGGTGTCCAACCTTTTGGCATCTCTGGGCCACACTGGAAGAAGAAAAGTTGTCTTGGGCCACACATTAAATACACAAACACTAATGAAAACTGATGAGCAAAAAAAAAAAAAAAAAAAAAAAAAGGTTTTAAGTCAATTTACAATTTTGTGTTGGGCTGCATTCATAGCCATCCTGGGCAGCAAGTGGCCTGTGGGCCATGGATAGGACACCCCTGCTTCCCTGGAAAAATCAATGTATATGCAGTAGGCAGAATAATGGTCCCCCAAAGATGTCCCTGTCTGCATCCCTCGCTCCCTCCTTGTGTTACCTTACATGACAAAAGAAGTTTTACAGATATGATTAAGTAAGGACCTTGAGGTGTGGAGATTATGATGGATTATGTGATTCGGCCCAACCACATGAATCCCTAAAAATCAGAAGATCTTTCCCAGTCATTCTCAGAGATACTATGTTACTAGCTTTGAAATTGGAGAAGAGGCTGTGAACTGAGCAATGTAGGCAGCCTCTGAAAACTAGAAAAGGTAAAGAAATGGACTAATCCTCCCTTATCGCCTCCAGAAAGAATGAAGGCTTGCTGACACATTGACACGGGTCTCAGTGTTGGAGGTCTATCCTAAAAAACTAGAAGATTATACATTTGTGTTGTTTTAAACTACAGGTTTGTGCTCATTTTTTTATAGTAGCTTCTAAAAGCCAATATAGTATACATATATTCAAACTTTGGCGAAAACATTCATAGTCCTCCTGGAAGCTCATCCACAGACAGGGATAAAGGTTCCTTGTGCTAGAAAGAGCTGAAGGCACAAACGCTCTGAGAGCTGAAAGTATGAAGCTATTTTTAATTGGCATGTATGGAAAAATCAATGCCTACACCATAACCCAGTCAGCTCCAAGATCTCACTTCTACAGGGATGGATTCATTCTCTGAAGACAACTCTTTCAAGTGTCACTTAAATGAAACATGAGATGTTTGTCACTCACTTGACTGCTCCTTGGTACAGAAAGATGTTTCTTCCCTTTCTCTAATTGTTTATTGCTAATAACAGTCTCTCCCGATCCCTAAGAAGGTGGCATTTTACACCTGCTGAGATTTACTCTGACTTCTTTCCTTACCTTGAGCCAGGCCTAAGTCATATGTGTTCTGTTACAGTATCATGTCTCTATCAAGATCTTATTGGGCATCATCTGCCTGAACCTGGCCATATGCTGACGTAAAACGGAAGATGAAGGTTATCAGGAATGTGAGCTACCTGACTCAAAGTTGTTTTTAGCCTCAGATCTCATTTCACCAGTTCATCGAGTTTCACCATTCCTGTAATATTTTGAGATTTTTTTTTTAAGTACCATTAGACTGTCCCAGAGTGACACCACCAGGGTTGCGACAATTAACTGTAGTTTAAAGGTTACCAGCCTGGTGTAAATACTAAATCTAATAGTTACAAACAAAACTGGCCTAACATGGCTCCTGATCTGCAACTTGACACCAGATCCTGTGATTGCCACACTTGGTGCATGGAATTTCTGGAATGGAGGCTGAAGTCGTGGTGGTGGAGCAGGGGGTGGGGGGTGAACAGCAAGGTATGTGGGGTCCTGTGGAGATTTACTGAGGTATAGAGGAAGACAGGCCAGGTCTGTGTTTGTAAGAAGTGGCTAATCTGTTGGGAAGACAAGCCTGACTTAATGAGGAAGGCTGCCCCATAACCTTGTATCGGTTCCCTTTCCTGACGTGCAGAGGAGATCTAGGAACCTCCTAAATGTTACACAAACTATCGTGTGTATATGCATCTCTTTTCTCTGAAAAATGGTGTCACATGTCTTTGGGAATCTGAATAAAACTGTAATTCCCACCCCCAAAGTTAAGAATACACTGCTTCCCTATGTGTTTCCTTATAGGGAGGGGTTTTATTTCATACTTTTAGTCTCACTAGTCCTATGTGAATGATACCCACCACATAATCCTATTACATTTCTGACTTGCCCTCTGATGATAGTGATATCCCTATTTACCTTCCTCGCCATTAATGAGATATAAAGTAGTTTTAAGCTTACCAAAAATCAGGCAACTTTAAGAAGGTTAATTGCTAACCATTTTCCCCACCATCAATCAGCCTCTATGAATATCCACCTCAAAGAGCTGTCATGTCTTCCATACGTAAATAAAAATGATGAAGTATTGGCTGAATGGCTCAGTTGGCTAGAGGATCGTCCCATGCACCAAAATGCTATGGGTTCAATCCTTGGTCAGGTCTCATATCTTTGTTGTGGCTTCAATCCCCAGTCAAGGTGCAATGGGAGGACACCAACTGATGTTTCTCACATCAGTGTTTCCCTCAGTCTGTCTGTCTGTCTGTCTGTCTGTCTCTCAAATCAATAAACATATCCTTGAGTGAGGATTTAAAAAAAAAAAGAAAAAAGAATGATTTAGTTTTGTTCTTTGTTTTTTCTTTTCTTTTTTTTTCTTTTTCTACTTTTTTTTGAAATGTGCATGGGAATATAGTTGGCCTTATGCTGAGAGAGGCAGTCACCAGTCTGGTCGGGGGAGATTGGGTCATTGCTTAAATTGGTCCTAGTCAGCCTAAAATAGCGTTATTGCAATAAAGCCTCGAATAGGAAGGAGAATGTCCTGATCAGCAGACAAATAACAAGGTTGAATCTTACCTGACCTGAGGTCAAGTAAGAATAAACAGACAAGAGAGGGCAACTTGTGAAGAGAGTGACAAATGGTGCCCATCAATCCAATTGGATAGGGGATTATCTTCCTTTGGCGTCCCCTCTAACCCTCTGGAATTCTGTGATTCTAAATTTAGTATGTTGAATATTTTAAAGCACAATTACATAGCATAATCTCCTCTGTAGTTGTTGATTCATTTAGACTCTGCAACCTTAGAAAAAAATTTCTAAAGGTCATGCTCAGAAGCACAGAACTCCCTTTCCACTGAGTCAGAGCTACAATTACACTGTACACAAGATCCTACATAGACAGCTGACACAACTAGTGGTCCAATTCTTCCTCCTGTTTATTTCCAGCAGAGACTTTCCATAGACAGCTGCAGAGCCAGGCTCCCGTCAGAGTGCCAGGCCAGCCTTGCTGCGGACAGTGTTTTCCCCATGTCCTTGCCCTCAACTCATGGCTGTCTCCAGCCTGGGGCTACCTCAGGGCCTAAGGACACCACTGGATCATCACAGAAGCCACACCTGCTAGGCCATAGTCAGACATGTGTAGGTTCAAATTCTGGCTCAGCTTTTTTTACTTGTGCAGATTCCTTAGTCTCCCAGCCTCAGTTTTCTCCTCCCTAAAATGGGACTACGGGGATGTGCTGACGGCTATTTAATATTATATGCACAAAGCAACTGGCTTGACGTCTACACTGTCATCACCATCATTATCATAGAGGAAAAACCTAATTATCATTTCTTTCCAAGGGCAGGATTCTCTCTGCTTCTCTCTGAGACTTATGGCTGGTAATCTTTAAACTGAAGATGAGAAAGTAGGATATTTACATTTCTCAAACTCAGACTCAAATGATTCTCCTTCTAGGCCCCTTTAAGCACCTTCTCAGTCTACAAGGAATGCCAACAAAAATCAGAAAGCCTGGATTCTTATATGGGAGCGACAAGCACAGAGGAATGCACCCCAGGCACACCAAAGGGCCCACCTTGGTTGAAGCTGCACTGGTTCCTGGCCCCTGAACGTGTGGTTTTGTGGACTCTCATGAGCTGGCGTTCCTGCACTCCCCTGACACTCCGACTGGCTGGGCGCCACATGCTCTGTCTCCTGTAAGAAGAAACAGAAAAAGTAGATGAGCTGTCAGCAGCCATCAGTTTCACAGTATTCTTTGCTGGCGGGTAGGTCTCGTGGCAGCAGAGCAGCAACACACAGCATACTCTACCCAATGGCAGTGGGGGAGGGGACCAATGAGTGGTCCGAAATTTAAAAAGACTTTTTCTATCTGTTGGTTGCTGCAAGATAACAGAATAAAGAAAAATAAATAATATAAAACCCCTAATGTTCAAGAGGTATGATATCGCCATACCATAAAAATTTTACTATATTAAAAATGACATTATAAAAGCATGTTTCACGACTACGCCTAAAAATATAATTCCTAGAATATTTTTGGTATGGATCATTTTTGCAAAAACAAATATATGTATGAATGTTTATGCCTTCATATACTCACACAGAGCTTAAGATAATGTGAACCAAAATCTTAACAGTGAATAACTCTAAGATGGCATTTTTTTTTTTACAGATGGGGTGGGAAATTCACCTACATTTTTTACAATAAACATATATCATTGCTGTAATAAGGAATATTTAAATTAATGTGAACTAATTTTTATAAATTCCAAATGTCAAACATGCTTATCTCTTGATTGATTTCTCCTCTTCTTTCTCCCGCTCTCCCCGCCCCCCCCACACACACGCAAACACACACGATTGCCATTAGTTACACTGCATCCAAAGAAATTGCTACATTGGTCATCCCATGATGTAATCTACTAATTTACAAAAACCCCATAATGCTAAACTCTCTAGAGAATATCATAAACACACCCAAGCTAAAATGAGTCTAGATTCAATACAACTATACACACATCAAAAATGAAAGATCTATATATGTTCAGCAGTTGAACCAGTATAGTCTTTGAGCCACGTCCCAGTTTCAGACAAGAAAGAGTTCTATTTGTAGACACTGGTTCCCTAGACTTAGTAGCTGCTGTGAAAAAATCTACAGCTACCCAAGTGCTGGTCAGCCCCAAAAAGCAGTTTCCAAGTGAGATAAACTCTGCTTGCTGTTTGCTAAGTAGGCCTCAGTTTCCTTGTCTGAAAAATGGGGATGATATGCTAACCTCACAGGTTGCTGAGCAAGACCTTATTCGAACCCCTTTCATTGCCTGTCAACTGGAGGCATACAGTAAATGGGAACTATTGATGATGGTATTATTCCTTTTATAAAATCCCCTTGAAGCTCAATATTCTAAAACCAGTGTTAAGGATGAATTCAGCACAAGAAAACCTATTTTTGTGGTGAAATGCTTATTTCAGGTTTCCATACAAACGGTATTATTTTATACATCATATTTAAAAGCCCCAATACATGTAGGCCTAAAGAAATGACCCGTTTAATTTCTAAAGTGTTTTAACAAAAAAAATTACCATTTTTTCAAAACTTTAGCCTTTTAGGAAAGAGTAGGGTGTTTTGGTTGTTTGTTGTTGTTGTTTTTAATTTTCAAAGACAGCACTTATCCAATCCTTTGAACCTACAAAAGGTTGAGAAGTGTCAGAGGGCACAAACTCCTGGACTCCCCTGCATTTTTCTGTTTATTTTAGAGATAAATAAGAGGGGCTCTAGAGAAAGTGCTGCCTTACGCTGCTCAAGTCAGAGATCTCCAAGCATGGCAAAAAGAGAACATTTCTCTCGCATGGATGAATGAGGCGTGTCTGGGGACAGCTGACAGCCAACTCTGATCCAAGTGGAGGAAAAAAATGGCATTGTCACCTATGCTTCTCCTGCTTGCCTAGAATTGAAAACTTAGGGATGGTATGGAGAGTTGTGGAAAAAGCAAGGATTTTGGTATAAGTCATCCTGAATACTAACCAACAGAGTAGGCTCTCATGCAAAATATAGGCATAATTGTAATGCTGTCCTTTGCAATGACAAAATGTTAGGTCAACCTCCAAAGTGCTGGTCTCCAAAACCCCCTGAGATCAGAACCCAAGTTCAGCCTCTCTCAGAAAAAGCTAAATGGGTTCTTCCTTCCAAAGCTCTTATGAGTCTGAAAGTTCTTTTGTTCATAAAAATAAACAAACAAACAAACAAATAAATAAATATTTTAAGTTCAGGCCCTTCCTCTCCTTATCTCTCATGGACTATTCCTATGTCAACTAATAGCCCCAGCAAAGCTTGCATGAGAATCAATGAGGCTTCCAATGATTCTAACTTTGAGGCTACCAATCTTCCAGCTGAGGCCCCAGTTGGCATGGAACCCAGACAAGACCTCCCTATTGTGCCCTAAGAGAATCCTACCTCACAGAACCTATGAGAGGTAATAAATGATTACTGGTTTTTTTAAGTTTTAGGATTATTTGTTCCATCACTATAGATAACTCACCTTTCTTGTATTCTAAAATACCATCAATAATGAAAACCACCATCATTTTGATTAACTAATGGCTTTTTAGGGAAAAGCAATGCCACATTAAATGCACCCATCAATTTTAAGGTGTAGTCAGCTAAGAGAAAAGCGAAAGCGTGACAAGATGTGTATGTTAACATCAAGAAGCCTCGTAGCAGGCCCCACAGAGACAGCATGGTACTGTGAGGGATACAAAAGAAGTCTTATAAAGGAGACACACAAGAAAAAGCAACTTCAAGAGTCTAATCTGGAAGTCTCAAAAACCTCATAGAAAATAGAGGAGTGAACCGCAATCCTTATTTGCCCCAGTATGCAAAAATAATTTTATGTTTTCTCTCAAAGAAGGAAGGCAAACAGTAAGGGAATACCATACTTACTGAATTAATAGAACAGTACCTTTCAAAGATGTTGTGCTACTAGTTAGCATCTATTTATAAGGATATAAAGAAAAAAAATATAAAATGAGAACAATAAGAATCCTATTTATCTGTTTCTATATCAGAGATTTAACCAGACACATGAGAAAGCAGGACTCTCCCTCTTGGTGAGCTCACATCTCTCTTCCAGTTGGACTCTGCCACCTGGCCAGGGGCCAGGTGAACTAGGACGGCCAAAGGAAGTCCTTGTGGTACACAATGTACTTGCAGATGAATGAGAGTTAACATTCTCCCTACCTCCCACCCCAAGGTGACAACACCTGGATAAGATATAAAGAAAATATTCGATTACCTTTGCCCATTTAAGCTTCATTACATCTTTGTTCAGAATCTGCTGTAACAGGCAGCTCATCAAAAATTCTAGAACATTAAAGCAGAGTGTTTATCTTGAAATAATTAAGATATATATTTACTTTAAAAAAATCACCTACAGCATACCAAGGATGTAGATTGTTAAGGGGGTTATACAGTGAATGAGACATTCCTGCCCTCAAAGGATATTTAAAATCTACTGTTTGGTAGAGACTAAAGTGTAAGGGGAAATGCTCTAACTTGCTTACTTCTGTGTTAATGCATTTATCAAACGGGCAGATCCAAGCTGATCTAGGCAACTAGGAAGGGAGAAGCCAAGGCCCTCTCCTCCAGCGAGCTGGCCAGGTGAGCCTGGATGGGCACCTTGTAAGGGCACTCACCCTACCTCTTTCCCTGCTCCCAGCCATCCCCCGTTTATTTACCCTTTGCCTCAGTTCCTTTGTGCTCCAAGCCCAGCCTCAGTGATTTGTTGGTTCTCTGCTATTTGCAGGAGCAATCAAATTGACTAAGCTTGGGAGAAATTTCATAAGAAAGCTGTCCACAAAACAAATGTTATTAGGTTATTGTTTGATTCATAAGCAGAGGCGAGGATAGTGTACATGATGAAAGGAGAGAAGCTGTCTCTTATGTTGAGAGGCTCAAAATCCCTGGCTGAGTTAAGGAAAAATTAGCTGCCCCTAAGCAGAAATGGTGAAATATACTTTGTCCTTGGAAGGATTTCAGTGAACTCAGCTGTCTCTTGTATGACTTGATAGAATCTAGTTATGATCCAGCTGCATGGCCACTGCCTTCAGGCCCTTACAGGTTCCCCAATTTATACAAATGCAAGACCTAGAGAAAGAAAATGATTTTCCATCTTAATCCCAGTTCTTGACCTTCTCCTCTAGCTTACCCAAATCAGAATGCTACCCTTGGGCCTCAAGGACAAAGGCATCCTTTACATCTTTCTTCCAAAATATGGTCAACCGAAACAGTAACTTTTTCATCTTCTCACCTTGAGCTTTATCTGGGTTCATTTTATTCCAAAACTGATAAAATCATTTCTTCGACTGCTGACTTGAATTTCTAATTAAATGGTTTTATAACTAATCACTCTATTGCTAATAACAATACCTTGCATTTAGGAGAGCGTGTTTCTCCCCAAGAGCTCTAATTACCACATGATTAATGCATCTGATGTCTCCATAGTTTAGAAAACCATATATATTCAGCTCTTACAACAAACAAGTGCAAGTATATCTATTCATTCCTACATCACCTTATTGTTCTTTTTACATTAAATATGCATATGTCTAAAAGTGACAGAAACTCTTTTGACTTTGGGAATCTTAAAGGCCTTTACCCTGATTAAAAGAACTATTGGATTATCACATTTATTTAATAATTGTAACCCTGGGAAAGCTGAGTTAAATTTCCTTTTTAAATTATGTGTCTGATTATTACAGGCATCTCTTGAAATATTGTGGGTTCAGTTCCAGACTGCAATAAAGCAATTCATAACCTTTTTGCTGGTGAAGTTCCTGCCTTCAATTTGCAAAAAAAGGGCAATATCTGTGAAGCACAATAAAGCTAAGTACAATACAATGAGTAACGCCTATATTTAAAATGTTCAGGCCCTTTAAGAAAAGAAAACAAGAGAAATGTTTCTTCAGACCTATTTTTTAAATGCTGTCTGCTTACCTTAAGTCATTATTTCAACACAGAAAGACAACCCACACATATCCACAGAGTAAGATCTCCACTAATCCTATTTCCTTATCTGTGATACCAAGATATGCCCCAGTTTACTGCTTACAGTTGTAAGCATTTTTAGTAGAAAATAGACATTCAAATTGTGTTGTTTATCTTATCCTCTTTCCAAATCAAATATCATTCACTGACTGCCTGATCAACATCGGGCACCAAACTGGGCACTTTAACCTATTATTTCCTCATCTAAAACTACAAGGTGGGTTTTACTCTTCACCAGTTTTCCCCAGTAAGAACCAACAAGTGAAGACAAGACAGGTGACTTACCTAGGCCAAAGAGATTGTCTTTTATGCAAGAGATGCCTTCCTGAAGACCCTGCAAAATCTGACTGAGGTTTATGTATTTTAAGATCATTTCCATGATGGAAGATAGTGGGTATTTCTTTTCTATAGCTAAAGTGGAAATATTTCAATAAAATAAGCAGCTTATTATTCAGCAAACCCAAAGAGCTTAGAAATTATACAAACCTATGGGGAGGACTGCATTATTTCAAATTGCTTGCATTGAGAAGCTTAATACTTTATAGTCAATATTTAGTCAATATTTAATTCAAAATTGCATAAAATAGGACCATGCTGTATCACTCAAGTGAGCTAAAGAACTCGGATCTTAACTCCAAATCTTAAAATCCAAATTCAGAGTTCTTTGCACTATCTTTCAATATCCCAAGTTTTCTACCATCAATGGCAAAATTAAAAATTTAGCAGTGCATTTGATGCCCTTCACTCAAGGGAATACAATCCATGGATTGGAAGAAGTAGAGTGGAGTGCTCTTCCCAAGGGATTTTGGGATTTTTGGAGTTTCTCACACTTCAATTTCCACCCTGTGAAAATTTGGGAGTCTCTCATACCCCAATTTTCCACCCAGAAGGATTAGAACAAACTCGAAGAGCTCAGACAAAAAACAAGCAGAGCTCCACCCAAGAGAAGCTTACCAGAGATCCCGGAGGCGGCCAAAGAGGCAGTGAACCAAAAGGCTCCAAGGGCACCTTCACCTGCATCTAGAGCCGTCCCCGGAATCTTCAGTGGCTGTCTCTGGGTCCAGTCTCGTTGCCAGATGGTCAAAAGACAAAACTGAAACAATTTAGTAACGAGTTTGATGTCCTTCTTTAAGGGAAAACAATCCATGGATTGGGGGAGTACAGGCCCACACAAGCAGTAAGCACTCCTCCCGAGGGATATTGGGCAAGAGTGAGTTTTATTTAGAAGTGGTAACACGGAAACAGTTCCTCATTGGCTGGGTGGCCAGGGACTTCCTTGTAAGGCTAGTGGGCCCTGTTCTCTAGGGTAAGGTAAACCAGCTAAAGCTGAGTTGGAGGATTGTGATTGGTGTATGTTAAATTTCTCTGACAGGTGTCAGGTGCCAGTAAGTGCAGGCTGGTTTGGGTTTAGATTGGTGATGTGGGCTCGGCCACCGGGCGGTCTCCATTTTCTAGGTCCTGATATATGAATTAACTTTATCATTATAGAGTTGAGAAGTATCCTATGCAAATCAGCATGAACACAGTCACATTTAACAAAATGTAACAGGAAGGTGGCCCTGGCTGGGTAGCTCAGTTGATTAGAGCCCTGTCCCAAGATGCCAAACCCATGGGTTCAATCCCCAGGCAAGGCACATATAGGAATCAACCAATGAATGCACAAATAAGTGGAACAAGAAATTGATGTTTCTCTGTCTCCCTCTCCTTTCCTAAAATCAATAAAATTTTTTAAAAAAAGAGTCATAAGATATGGGTTCTTGATGGTACTTATTTATTTCCTCCTTTATAGCATGTGGATAAAGGATACAGGGACTCCACAGTGAAAGAGACTGACAAAGAAAGGGAGGTCTTCCTTTAACGAGCCTGCTCTAACTGGGGGTTGGAGGCAAGTGGGGAGTGGAAGGATTAACCAGCTGTGAAAGAGGCAAGACTAGCCGCCCTGGGTGCTAGGACTACATAAAATAAGTCCCTCACTCCAAGAATTCTCAAATTTCTGCTTCTGCCTCACTGGGAACTCAGGACTTATACAAGCCTACAACTCCCATACTCACTCTAATTTTAACGTATTGCTGAGTCTACAGAAGACCCCAAACAGGAAAAAGCTCAAAGGAAAGCAGAAGGCAAACAAATTCTGGTTATGATCACTCTGCTCTACCCCTTAGAGCCCTGGTATCCCAAACTGCCATGCCCAGGCTCTGAAAAGTGTTTCCTCTGACCTTTGAACCAGCCTGATCCCTCGAGGCATATGGAGTCTCTGACTTAATCATTGTAACTCTGGGGAATCTGGATTTGGGCTTCTGAGTATAGTCATTCATCATTCAAATATGTGGTCCCTACCAAGCGCTACATTCTATAGTCTCCCTAGGACCTGCCCTCAGGGAGCTCGCACTCTAGCGTGGCAATGGTGGTGGTGCTAGTGCGGGGGTCAGGGGGACGCAAATCAAATACAGGCAATTACAGTATAGTGCGACTGATGTTACAACAGGAGAAAGGCAAGTGTGAGATGCTCCGGGAACATATAGGAATGACACCAAACTCAGCTCATCGGAGAAATATCACTGACGTGGCCTAAAGGATGAAGCAGAGAGATGGGGAGACAGAATGTGCCAAGGCAAATGTGTGTAAGTGAGAGCATGGCATGGGCAAGGAGCTCACAGTGGCTGACTGTGCTGGGGGTTAGAGTCAAACATAGTTGGGGATGGTGATCAAAGAAACAGGCCAGGCACAGGCAGAGGCCAGATCATATGAACTCTCTAAATCTTTAAAAATTTGAGCTTTATTCTGAAGGCAACAGCAAGCCACTGAACATTATAAGTAAGACACATTTAGATTTGCACAGGAGAAAGATCACTGGGGGCCTGTGGGGCAAACAGATTAGAAGGTGAGGAGGGAAAGGGGAAGGAGGGAGGGCAGTTGGATAATTAGAGCACCCCGCGCAAGAGGCGCTTGGCGTTGCAGAGGTGTTACCATGGAGAAAGACTGATTGGTTTAAAAGATTATGAAAGGTAGAAACAGTAGACCTGGTGACTGACAGGGTGTGGTTGAAGGAGAATGAGAACCGAAGACGATACCAACTCTCCAACTAGGAAAATGGATGAATAGCGTCGCTGCTCCTGGAGATGGAGACAAGAAGAGAAAGAGTATTTGGGGAGAGGTGGGCATTAGTGCCCCTGAGGCATCCAAGCAGGCAATGATAAACAAATGAGCTGGAGCCCCAGGTCCAGACCGGGGCTGGGACTCTGTGAGAAGGAGCATGAGGGTGGCCGAAACTGCAAGTGGTGCAACACCGTTCAGAGAGCAGAGAGAGAAGAGAAACCCTGGAAGAGAACACTGAGAAATGAAATATTTTTGAAGTGATGACATATTATTAACTTAAAAATCAAGCTGCAACATAGTATATATAGCAAGAACCCATGCAGAGAGGTGAAAGGGAAGACCAAATATGTGTATCTCCATGTGTGCATATGGGCAATGGTGTACTTACTTTCTGTAGGACATATTAATATATAAACTACTTCGCTGCTTGAATTGTTTAATGAGTATGTATGTATTGCTTGCATAATTTAAAACAAGAATACTTCATTTTAAAAATATTTAAGGGACAGGCAGGTAGAAAGGAGACTGCAAGGAAGACCAAGAAAGGGGGATGGAAAGAAAATACAAAGAGGGAGCTTATTGCCTGGCCTTTATTATGTCTTACTTGAGAATGCTAAAGGATTTTAACTTAGGATAAAACAATCAAAGAAATATTAAATATTGTATAAGTGCATTCAACTGTATGATTTTTGTCTGAAGATGTTACAAATGGGGTTCTTTAAAAATAGATGCCACTGTTTATTACAGTCTGCTTATGTTAAATTTTAGTAAAGATACATAATTTTACTTATATAAAAAGGTAAAGGAATTAAGGAAAAAAACCCATCATAGACAGAGAACAGTATGGTGACAGCCGGAGGAAAAGAGGGTCGGGGAACGCAGGTGAGGGTAAATGGGGGATGAACGGTGCTGGAAGGAGACTTGACTTGGGGTAGGGAACACACAATACAATTTACAGATGGTATAATATAGAACTGTACACCTGAAACCTATATGTTCATTAACCAATGTCCCCCCAATAAATTCAATTAAAAAGTAAAAATACTAAAAAAGAAAAAAGATATATAATTTTCAGCAAAGAATAAAAAAATCATAACCAAATAGGACAATTGGAGCAGAGAATCAGCACCTATGAATATGGCAACACAACCTTAAGCCTTCCTATTGGTACTTCGTCATATCCACAGGCCAGAGGCAAGAAGGGAAGTGCAAAATGGCATCTTCGTCAAGCCTGCACTCCCTTCATAGTCAAATTGCCTGTCAAGCCTATTAATGAAGCTAGTCACTTATTTTGACTTTGAAAAGATTACTATAATTTTAAGAATCAGAAGTGCTAATTTCAGCGATTTTAATATAAATTATTTATGTATGTTTTAAATCATCTCGCTTTGAGTTGAGATTTAAGCCTCTTTAAATACCATTTATTGACACTATAGAGCATTACCTTCCCAGGAAAAGCCACCTTTTATTACTTATTTCACTGAGAAAGTGAAGAGCCTGTTGCTATGGAATCTCTATCATGTTATTTTCTGAAGTTATTAAACTGTCTGTTATTCTTTGCTTTCAAATATCCCTCAATGTTTCATTTCACAAGCTCCCTTATTTATTTTATTTAGTTTAACAAGAATCAAATTATTCTCCTACTCCCAAGGCAGTCATGAGAAAAATCCAAAATTAACATTACAACAGTTACCCCAGCTCCTCAAACTTCTCCACTAGGAGAATTAGAGAGCCTTCAGCTCCGAGAAAGCTCCACACTCAATGAGCAGTGGGCAAAGGGGGCCTTCCAATTCTGGTTATTAGAAAACTCTGTGGTTCCACGATGGTAACTTATTAAAATATTTACCAAACAGTTTCTACAATGCCAGGGATAGTTCTAGCTGTGGGACTACAGTGGCAAACAGAACAGATTACCACTCAGGAAAACAAAAAAAAGGAGGAGGAGGAAGAGTGAGAAGAAGGAAGGAGAAGAGGAGGATGAAAAAGAAGAAAGAAGAAGAAAGAAGGAAGAAGACAGAAAAAGAAAGGTCAATGTTTTTGCCAAGTCAACCCTGATTCCTCCCTATTTCCTACCTTCTGTACTAATGGATGATCAAATCAATAAGACTAAGAGCACCATGGATGCAAAATATTCTTCTAAGAAGATCCCTTCGCACTCTTACCCTCACTCAACTCACACCTACTGCTCTCTCAGTACAATTTCCTCATTCCAGAGATGCCTGCCTTACTCCCGTCTTATTTACATCCTCAGTCAGTTTAGGCTGCTGTAGCACAAATATCAAAGACTGAGTGGATTAAACAATAGAAATTTATATCTCGCAGTTCTGGTGCTGGGAAGTCCAAGATCAAGGGGCCAACCAATTCAGTCCCCAATGGCAGCCCTCACACTGGCTTGCAGATGGATGACTTCTCACCCTACAACAGGGAGAGAGGAAGCAGGCTCTCTCGGCTCTTCTTTCAAGGGCACTGACCTATTTCCCAAAGGCCCCATCTCTAAACACCATCACATTGGGGATTAAGGTTTCAACATTTGAACTTCGGGAGAATTCGAACATGCATCCCCGGACTGGTGTGGCTCAGTGGATTGAGTGCCAGCCTGTGAACAAAAGGGTCGCTGGTTTGATTCCCAGTCTAGGGCACAAGTCTGTGTTGCAGGCCAGGTCCCCAGCAGGGAGCATGCAAAAGGCAACCACACATTGATGTTCCTCTCCCTCTGTTTCTCCCTCCCTTCCCTTCTCTAAAATAAATAAATAAAAATTTTTTTTAAAAAAAAACATGCAGTCTGCACCATATATACCATATCCCATAGTCCCCCTCAAATCTCATCTCCTCTAATGACTTGAGGCCACAAAAAAAAAACCCCAAAACAGCCCTGTCTCTCTTCTCTGGACTGTCCTCACATTCTGTGCATTCAGTCCTGTGCAGGCTTGGTTTGCTGTATACACAGAATCTGTGCTTTTGGCTAAAGTCCCCCAAGTTAGAACATAAACACTCCAAGGGAGGATGTCTTTATCTTGCATTTTTTTTAACTGTCTCAGAGTGCTTCAGCACCTTACAAAATATTTGTTGATTCACTCAGGCACCAGTGACTGATGCTGAGGAAAGTCTTCTGTGGATTTGAGAAAGCTAATGACACACACACACACACACACACACACACACACACACACACACACACTTCCACAACATAAGAACTCTTAAGATTGGGACTAATTTAAAGAAAATACCACTTTGAATTTCTAGAAAGTAGGAGCCACAAAATATTTTAACCAAAATTCCAGTTTCTCATTGCTTACATGTTTATTCCTGTAACAGAAATGAAGCTTTGCAAGTTTGGCCTGAGGAAAAGCCCTGAACAGCTGTTTTACTGACTTAATAAGAAAGTGCCAAATACTAACAGCAGCTTGCATTTGCAATATGAAACTGCTTTCCCATCCATTAGCATAACTTACCGAGTATGTTTCTTAAATGAGGGCATCTAAATACTTGGAAAGAATTGGAACTTTAAGTGCTTCTCCTCTCCACATTATTATTATGTCTAACAGTCTTGTATAGGTGGTCATGTAAAACTCAACCCAGACCTTTTCTTACAAATTCTGCACAATTGAAAGCTTTATGTCTTCCTATGGAACTATGAACTCCATCCAAGTGCTAAACAAAATGCAGCATTAGACAAGAGTGTTTCACAGCTTTCAACACTGGGCTGTAAACATGTTTCTGTAGTAACAAGGGACACGTGTCATTCATTCCATTGAACCAGTCATTGAAGACTTTAAGGAAAGTCTAAGTATTCTCATCATCTGCCACAGTTAATATACAGGAGAATCATGTCATTCTAATATTCTCCTTTCAAAGACTTTGTAGAAGCATCAGATCTCTCCCATTTTCAAAGTATATGGTTCTGATTTTGTGGGGTTTTTTTCTTTTGAGAGAGGTTATAGAAGGTAGTGCAAGGAGGAAGGGAAACCAGAAATGCCTAGATAAATTTTAATCTCATAGCAATGTATTTTAAAAAGTATGTTATAACTGGAGTTGGAATAATATAAAATTTATTTTAAAGACTTCCAGTCAAGATGGCAGGGTAAGCAGACACGGTTCGCGTCTTCACACAACCACAACAAAATTATAACTAAAATACAAAACAACCCTCACTCAAAATAGACAGAAATCAAGTTGAATGGAAGTTTGACCACTACAAAACTAAAGAAACCACATCCATCCAGACTGATTGGAGGGGCACAGATGTGGAACGGGCTGGTCTCACACGCACGTGTGGTGTACAAAAATTTGGGAGGGATGTCTTGGGAGTGAGAAGTCCCAGCCCCATACAAGGCCCCCCAGTCCAGGGTTTCAGTGCTATGAAGATAAGTCCCCACAACTTTTGGTGGCAAAAACCAGTGGGGTTGTGTTGGCGGAAGAAACTTCTGGAGCTCCAAAGAGTTCCTCTTTAAAAACCCACACATGGACTCACCTACTCAGACTCACTCCCTCTGGGCTCCGGAGACAGGGTGGTGGCTTGAGGGGCACCAGTGGCATGCAAGGGGAGGCTGAGGTGCCTGGCATCAGGGTGAGCAGAGGCCATTGTCTCTTTTCTGGGCCTTCCTCCCATAGAGCCATCAGACTGGTGCTGTATCTGAGATTCTGTCAATCTGGCTAACACTATTTGACTTGCCTTGGGGATCCCCAGAGTCTCTGCCCCATCCAACTTATGGGCCCACCCAAACTGGTTTTTCATATGAATGGCTCAATTTGGCTTGTGCTTCAGGACTTCCTAAATCCTCTCAAATAAGCAGCAGCTGCCCTCAGTGAGCCCCACGCCTGGAACTAGCAGCCTAGATTCACAGCTTGGTTTTTTCTAGAAATCTCCAAGCCCAGCACAAGTAACAGCCATCTTAGATGGCTTTATAACTCAGGCAGACTGGCCCCAGGCAAAACACAGATGGGGACCGATCATGACCTGCATCACCTGGGAAACCCCAGGGCCAGCGCACCAAGTGGACAGCTACAGACCAGTCAGAGCACTACACCCTGCCCCTGAGCAGCTGATCCTTTATGGAGGATGGAGGCTGGTGGTCAGTGGTCACAGCCAATCCTTGTGGCTGACTGGCTTGGGTAAATCTCTCCCATTGATCTGCCAACAGCAACCAAGGCTCAACTATAAGAGAAGGGTGTACTCAACCCACATGAAGAGTACACCTGGAGTACCCAGCTTGGGTGGTAGGGGAAGCTGTGCCACTGGACCCTACAGGACACCCACTATATTAGGTCACACTACCAAGACAGGGAGTCAAAGCAGCTCTACTGAATACATAAAAACAAACACAGGGAGGCTGCCAAAATGAGGAGACAAAGAAACATGGTCCAAAGGAAAAAACAGATCAAAACTCCAGAAAAAGAGCTAAATGAAATGGAGATAAGCAATCTATCAGGTGCAGAGTTCAAGACATTAGTTATAGAGGATGCTCAAGGAACTTAGTGAGGACCTCAACAGCATAAAAAAGATCCAGTCAGAAACAAAGGATTCACTAATTGAAATAAAGAAAAATTTACAGGGAAACAAAAATGATGAAGCCGAGAATCAAATCAATAATTTGGAACATAAGGAAGAAAAAAAAACAACCATTCAGAACAAGAAGAGAGAATCCAAAAAAAAAAAAAAAATGAGGGTAGTGTAAGCAGCCTCTGGGGCAATTTTAAGCAATCCAACGTAGGCATGCCAGAAGGAGAAGAGAAAGAGCAAGAGACTGGAAATCTATTTGAAAAAAATGATGAAAGAAAACTTCTCTAATTTGGTGAAGGAAACAGACATGCAAGTCCAGGAAGCACAGAGTCACAAATAAGATGGTTGCAAAGACACATCATAATTAAAATGCCAAAAGTTAAAGAGATGGGGGGGCAGGGAGACTGGGGGAGAGGTGAGGGGATTAAGAAGAACAAATAGGTAGTTACAGAACAAATAGAATAGCCATGGTGATGTAAAGTACAGTAGCCAAAGAACTTACACTCATGACCCATGGATATGAACAAGGGTAGGGGAACTGCCTGAGGGAGTGGGTGCTGTGGGGTTGATGGGGACAAAGGGGGAAAAATCAGGACAACTGTAATAGCATAATCCATAGAATATAATTTAAAAAAATTTATTTTAAAAAGTATTTTATGACTGGAGATGGAAAATAAAATACGATGACTATACTATCTCAAATTAAAAATAAATAAATAGCAGTAAGAAAGTAAATCTTGGCAAAAAAAATTCTAAGATATTTAAAGATAATAGACACATAAAAAATAGTGGTGTCTTGTGAATGCCTAACATTCTCCTGCTTTATAGCTTCTCATCTAACAGTAGTTAAAACCAAGTCTTTGATATTAGGTGCTCTTGGTAATACCCCAGATTCTAGACTTTGGAGGATTTCAGAAAGGTGCAAAATAGTAACTCCCTCTTCAAAGATTGCACTACAATGTTAGCACAAACTAGGACCTCATTCATATGCTCCGCCTTATCTTCTTGAAGGTTCCACAACCTCTATGTCTAATTTCCCAATTAACAGTGGTTAGGACTGTTTAACTCTAAGTTTTTCATCAGACTCTACAACCACAAGTAAAATATGTAAAGTTGTTGCTTCAAAAGGGGTCTCTACCTTTTCCAACAACATGGATGGAACTGGAGAATATTATACTAAGTGAAATAAGCCAGTCAGTAAAAGACAAATACTATATGATCTCACCTATAAGTGGAATCTATTCAACAAAATAAACTTACAAACAAAATAAACCACAGGCATGGAAACATGAGGCAGACTGAAAGTGACCAGAGGGGATGGGGAAGGAGGGCACTGGTGGAAAGAAGGGGAAGGGACTAAACAAAGAACATGTATGAATGACCCATGGGCATGGACAACAGAGTGGGAATTGACTGTGGGAGTCGGGGGTGGGGTGGGAGGGGTGGAGGGGGGCAAAGGGGGAAAAATTGAGACAACTGTAATAGAATAAACATGATTTTTAAAAAATTAAAAATAAAATAAAAATTAAAACGATATTTCCTTCTACACAATAAGATCAAAAGACACAAATGTAAGAGAAGATTTAGAGGGGCCATGTTTGGGTAGCTCGGTTGGTTGGAGCACCATCCCATACACCAAAAAGGCTGAGGGTTTGATTCCTGGTCAGGGCATATACCTGGGTTGCAAGTTTCATCCCCAGTCAGGGCGTTTACAAGAGGTAACTGATGGATGTTTATCTCTTACATTAATCTCTCTCTCTCTCTCTCTCTCTCTCTCTCTCTCTGTCTCTCTCCCCCCTCCCCCCGGTCTCTGTCTCTATCACTATCACTCTATCTCTATCAATAAAAATATTCTTGGGTGAGGAAAAAAAAAGATTTCGAGGGAGAAACGTTTTCTATTCAAACAAATATATCAATAAACTACAATATTTATTCTAAACACTTTTTAAAGATGATGTGCATATACCAGTCAGACTCTAGGCTCCAAACAATTAAAAACACACTCTACTCTAAGCAAAGAAGGAATTTATTGGAACGCTTACAAAAGAACCCAAAGCTCTGGAGAACCAGACATGGGGCTATGAGGCCAAACTCACCTTCAGAACTGGTCCAACATGGATACTTCTGCCGGCACTGAGCATTCTGCATCTCATTGTTTTATTTTTTAAGGAAAGAAATTAGATGATGCTGCTTATCAAACTCTATCACAGCACTGATCGTAAGGAGCACCCTGATTTTAGCAATATTGAAATGCCGGGAATACGTGAATTTCAGGGTTGACGGCTACCGCGTCTGCAGCATCAGCGCATGTCTGCCCCACACCCACAACCCACCCTCTCCCACCCCAGGTTGCAGCCCTGTCGTAGCTGAAAGGGAGGCTGGAAAAGTTAGCATTTTCAGCTTATAGAGCGGGACCAAAGAAAGTCTGCTGTGTTTCCTCCTGTGGGAAATTCTCCAAGCACAACAACAGAGTTCAGATGCTGGGCAGCCAAAATAGAATGACAAATACCCTTTACAGGGAGATTTCGAAGAAACTCCCTCTTATAGTAAAAGTTTAGTTGCCTCTGCAGTTTAGAGGACAAACTTCAAAAAATGTTTGAGAAGCACCAGAACAGGAAAACTCCCTAGGATGGAATCCAAGGCCCTTACAATCCAGTCCCTACAAACTGTTCCAGGCTAGTTTCCATCACCTCACCCTGTGCACACCCTGCAGTTCAGGGATGACAAATTAGGTGGCAGCCCTTCAACTGCCATTATCACTCATGTCTTCACTTACAGTGTGTTCCCTCAGAAGACCTGTCCCTATCCCACAATTTTTCTCTACTCAAATTAAAGCTTCCATTGCACAACTTGGACCAAAAACTACTCCTCATGTGAGCTTTTCCATATAGCCCCATCCTTGTGAGCCCTTCGCACCTCACACATATTTCATTGTTGAAGGCGCCCACTCAATATCTGAATAAAAAGCTGAATGCATTGCTGGCTAAGCAAAGAAGGGGTACACTCTAACAGACTTTCTCCCCAAGCAGAGCAGGGAGAGGTTATCTTATATAGGGTTTGGAGACTCTTTGAGTTCAGGGCCTGGGAAACTTCCAGAGGCTGGAATATTTAGGCGTTAGCTGACTGTAGGTGCAGAAGCGAAGTTGGAGGGAAAATGTGGTTGACTGGCTGACTTGCAGAAGCGTGCGCACTAGAGCTAAGCTGTAGCCATCTGTCTGGCTTTACAAACGTGTGCACTGGCAGTGCGGGGGTGCTACTGCCTCTGATCCACTAGCTACAGAAGCACGGATGATGGCTGCTATGGATCACCTTAAACAGGTATAAAACAGGTTCTGATGGATACTGGTAGCTGTGGTCACAGAACAATCGGAACTTTTCATACTCATAAATATTACAATATAAGGTCTATATAGAAGGTATCCAGCCATGTTATATGAAAAAGGAAAGATAGGAACTTTTCATACTCACAATTATGACAATATGGGGTCTATCCAGAAGGTATCCAGCCATGTAATATGAAAAATAGAGACATTTATTGAAGAAGATACAAGATACAAAAAAAGACTGTACATAGGACAGTGACACCCAAGTCCCCTTAAAAGTAGGCATCTTGGGACATCAATCAGTTCTCCCAGAGTCTCTTCTGCTGTTCAAAACACTCTGCAAAATCCTTTGCTGGAATTCCCATCAGCTGCCTTGTTGTACTTTCCTTAATCTCATCGACAGTCTGAAATCTCTTCCCTTTCAAAGGCAATTTTAGTTTTGGGAAAAGCCAGAAGTCGCAGGGCACCAAATCTGGGCTGTAGGGGGAGTTGAGTCACCTGTGTGACTTGATGTTTTACCAAAACACTCTGCACAAGGTTTGATGCATGAGCAGGTGCGTTGTCATGATGAGGCTGCCAGTCACCAGTTGCCCACAGCTGTGGCCTTCTGAATCATCCGAATAGTTCTCCACAGAGGAATATTCAAACTTATTGCAAAACTTGATGCAGACTCATTGCTCTACTCACTCTGTCATTTTGAATGCGATGGCCACACAGTACACATGCTCACTTAATGGCGCCTGCCACTCCCACTGACCAGTACAGTGAAGTCATCCTCGTTCACGGCATGTGCATTCCAGTCCACTCCTTGGCTGCCAGGGTACACTGATGTTGTGCAGACAGTTCTTGTTACATTAAAAATGGCTGGACTTTTTCTGGACAGACCTCGTTTGGTAGGATATAATAACCATACTAATTAGCTAACATTCTAATATTTATCGAGCTCTTAGTAAGTTCCGGGTATTATAGTAGGTACTTTACAAGAATATCCCATTTAATCCTTGGAACAACTTTACAGGGCCATTGTTTTGCAGATAGGTAGCCTTGGGGGCTTCACTGGGATCCAAGTATAAACAGAATGACAGCACAGGCTGCCTCTCACCCAGCACACAATAAGGACTCCGCTGAGGGTTCCTGTTGCTGCCTCCCAGTGGCGATACACTCACCCCAAGCACACACATCAGATCTCTCTCTGTGCCCAGAGCTACACTGTTTCAGGGCCTCTCATGCAGAAGTATCCTCAATGCCCACTGTTACAGGAAGAGAGCGGGGATCCTGAATCATTCTACTAGTTCCAAACATGATCGGAAGGTCAACAACTCCGCATCTTGCCACCTAACCATGGCCAGAGTCAACAATAAAACCAACACCTAGTACAAACTGTCAATGACATCTGTAATTTTAGAATGCCAGGCCTTAAGATAATATATTCCACCTGTAGCCAAATATCCGTCTTTGATGCAGCTACTAAGCCTAAAAGATTGGACGTCAACCTGCCTCAGCTTCCTTAAGGAGCCTAAAAACAAGCAGTAACACCAGTAGCAGAAAACTGACAATGTATTATTTTGCCACTTTCTGCCCATTTGCATACACCCACATGGGACTGCCCCGATCGCCACACCTAAAGGAGAGTTCCTCCAGGCCACCTGAAAGAATTAAGTCATATGCAACACACCAAACCGCATCCAAACCACAGCACCTACCCAACAAAGGCCCTGCCATTAGTGATAAAGATACGCCATTAAAATATCTCTGTTTCCCTCTTACCACTCCTCGGTAAGTGCCAGGAAATCTCTCTGCAATTTATTCCTTCATTAAAAATTATATATTCTTGTCCCTTACAAATAAAAGGAAGGTTCAATCCCTCCTTCTCCTGAGCCCAGTCAGGGCTTATCCTCCAAAACTCTAAAAAAACATTTAAGTATCTGTGGTAAGCTTTTTTGGTGTGTGTATCGAGGGACCCACATGTAGTTAATTCACCCTTTGAATCAATTTTTAATACAACTGTAAGTAATACCTACTAATACCATTCAATTAGTCATTCAATTCTGTGGCCTTGAGCAACTTACTTAACTTCTCTGTACTTCGGCCTTCCTCATCTGAAAAAGGGAATACAAGGATCAGACCTCATAGGGCAATTATGAGAATTAAATGAATTATTATGTATAAAGCACTCAAGACAAGGCTGCGTACAGTTAATAAAATGGTATCATACACTTGAAAGCTGCTGAGAATCGATCCTAAGCTTCTCAGCACAAACATACACACACAAAAGCAGTTAATTATGTGAGGTGATGGATGTGTTGATTATCTTGATCTTTGTGATCATTCCACAATACATACGAATGCCAAATCATCACGTTGAACACTTTCAAGGTATACAATTATATTTGTCAATTATCTTCAATAAAGTGAAAAGACAAGGCTCTGCATGGCCATTGCCACAGAAGTAATATTTTCACAATTATTGCAGCTCTCCAGGTATGACAGCAGGGTCTGAACCCGGGCTACACCGGCAACGCTGACAAGGACGCCTGGGAAAGGTTCTGGGTGTGAGGATGAAACCCTTTAGCTCATCCACTAGCCATGTCTAAAAACATATTTAGTTGACATGATGCTAAATAACTGCATGAATGTTGAATGCTTTTGTGGACCTCCAGAAACTTCTAATTACCCGACTATTTCATATAATGAGCTACTTGGTCTCCTTGCTCCGCCCCGACAAGAGGCCATCTGACGGCGCCCCGCCTTAAGGCTCAGCTCTACCAAGATCTGGGCCGACTCTGTCCCCTGTTTGAAGGAAAGGAAAGTCAGCGCAGTTAACACAGCAACAGGTCTGCTTTGCTGCAAATGCCACTCTGAAGTTTTATTCTGAGGGTCTGCCCCATCCCTGCCAGGTGCCCCCTCCGGACCCGACCGTAGTCAAGGGATCCCAGTTGTAATGCTCAATCCCCACAGGCCTCTGCCCTTCCAGTCTGCTTACGGCCCCTCCTCCTCCCGGACTGGAACGCCACCCGGCTCTTGCTGGAGCACGGCGGAGCCAGGCCACACACAGTCTGACTTCAGGAAGCCCCTTGTGTTAGTTTCCTAGGGCTGCTCTAACGAATTACCATAACTTGGTGGCTTAAAACAGCATAAGTTTATTCTTCAGTTGTGGACGCCAGAAGTCCAAAATCAAGGTGTCGGCAGGGCCACATTCTCTCCAAGGGCTCTAGGGAAGAATCCCCTCTTGCCTTTTCCAGGTGCATGGGGGTTTCTGGCATTCCTTGGCGTGTGGCGGCCTAACTCCAACCGCCACCTGTGTCTTCACACGGCTTTCTTCCCTGTGTATCCCCCCGTGTCCTCTTTTCTTCCAAGGACACCAGTCATTGGCTCCCTATATCCAGGATGATCTCATCTGAATTCTTACCATAATAACATCTGTAATGACCATATTTCCAAGTAAGGTCACACTCCTCAGCTGACAAGAGGGGAAACAGAGGCCCCATCTGGCATACCCAGTCCAGCATCACTGAGGAAACATAATGTTACCAAACCTGGTTTGGCAAATCAAGCAAAATTGATGGACGGCTTTTCCCAGGAAGGGCTCATTAGTGAAACCAACAGTTTGGGAAATGAAAGGAATGACCAGGTCAGTGTGTGTAGGCCAGTCCATCTTTGAAATAGAATGTAGGCCCCCAATCACTAAAGCTAAAAATGGTGATTAAAATAATCCATTTTGAAATAAGGAGACAGATGATAATTTGTATATATGTTAGTTAAGACACATTCTTTAGTCTTGTTTGCAATGGAAAAAAAAATGCTTCTAAAGAATACAACATTAAAAGTCTCTGAGATAAATCATATTTAGTAATTAGCTCACAAGTAAGAGGAAACCAAAATAAATCAACATCAAAAGTACCCTAGTCAACAACAACAACAACAAATGTGTTTGGAGTTGTGGCATTGCAATCAGAGGCTGTAATAATTTATAGATGTGTCATTCCATAAATTATAACCAAATAGCGCACATTTCATTGACAGGGAAATAAAATAATGCTCGAGTGCAGTTGCAGCTACTGCATTTTCTGATTTTTTAAAATTGTTTAAAATGGCATCTGCAAAGGCTTTCATTATTTTGGGATTAGAATTTTATCTCCATTGCCCAGAGATTAGATCCCCGTCATTTCCAGCGGGAGCTCCCTGCTTCCTCCTAGTCCTGATGTCTGCTTTGAGCACACCCCAGTCTCTATGCTGTGTTTTTTACTTCTTGGGAGACTGCCTGCCTGGACCCCTCACTTGTCACTGAACCCTGGAGACCAGAGATCACATCTGCTGCAGCAGAGCTCTCAGGCAGAGCTCTAACATCAGGACCCTGATTCTTCCAGACTCTTCATCACGTTCAGAACCAATACACTGAGTTCCCATCTTGCTTTTTAGCATAAGGTGGCAGTGGGATAGTTAGAAATTTAATAGGGTGTTATGTTTTTATTTCTATTTCTATCCTGCTGTTTCGCATCAGGTAGAAAAGGTTATAGCTGTCAAAGTCTTTATAATTAACCAGAAAAAAAACCAGGTAAACTTTTAAAAGGAGGCTTAAATTACTAGTATTAGCCTTTTTCTTTTTTATTTAGAGCTGAATTAATTGGTCTTTTGTCCAGTCCTTTTGTCTTTCACAGAGAGCGATATCTGGGTCTTCAGAGGACCGGGCTTTGTAATGAAATGTCAGTTTTGATACAGCTGAGAAGACAGCTGGCAACAGGGAGAGAGAAACTGGCAGAGGGAAGAGGAGGGAGGGAACGATGCTCTCCTATGGCTCCCTGAACACGACATGCAATGACTTCCCCTCGTGGCTTTTTAATCTGGTGGTAGGGCATACCGCCAGTACAGTCAGTGTTTTCCAGAATACAACAAAATAAAAGCCACCTCCATGGCAGATTGTTTAAGAAAGCTTTAAACCTTGACAGTATCCCTTTCTTTATTTAATGTTAGTTGCAACTGAAAAGCCTGAAAATCTAAGGTTGGAATGACCTTTCCTACTGGAAATTTCCCTGTCACATGACAACAACATTACCAAGCCAAGCAATCGTAACATTGTAATTCAGCGTGTTAAAGAATATTCTAAAGAAGCAGAGCTGAACATCTTTTTTTTCATGAAGAAAGCCCCTAACTGTTGCTACAATTTATCAAATAGTAAAGTTGTAGAGGGCTCAGTCATTCAAAAAAAAAAAAAGATTCATAACAAAACCAAGCACTGGGCTTTGTTGTTTAGGAAGGCAAATTTTCATTATGACTCAAAGACCACCAGTTACCTGTGCCTGGAGTCAACGACATAATAAAATAGTACTTAAAATAGTAAAGCCGTCTTTGCCTGTGACTCTAGCATCAGCCTAGAGCAATAATTTTGAATGTGGCCAGCCTCTGTCTGGCTTTATCTCCGGCAGGATGAATGCTCAAAACACAGTGCTATCATTCTGTCTGTGTCTGGCTCCAGTTATGTGGGTTTGGATCATTTTCACACAGAAACAGCCTCAGCAAAGTCAGCCTTTCTATCGACTCGATGACGGCCACTGCCCATGGCAAATAGGATCCAGTGGGATAAATGGTCTGCAAACTTTGAAGGCAGATTTTCAAACTTTTTTTGCACTTCCATTCAATTTTTAAGACTTTGTCATCCCAAGAGAGTGGGCTGCTTTTCCCAGTCTTTCATGCTGTTTGAACACTAAACATATAAAATAAATACTGCAATAAGCCACCTAGGCCTAGACAAGCTGGCAACTTCCTTTCCTATGCCTTCTTTAGCTCTCCTAGAAGAATCAAACAAAAAAAAATCCCAATGTTCTCAGGCTACATCGGAACATCTTGGAGGAGAAGGTGAAGGAGGTTAAATGTTCATGCCATTCATTCTTAATACAGTCGGCCAGATTTAGAAAATAAAAACACATGATGTCCAGTTCAAAGTGCATTTCAGATAAACAAGGAATAATGTTTGCTTACACAATACTCTCATTCCTGTTTAAAGCAATATCTACGTGGGGCATACTTATGCTACAAAATTACTCTTTGTTTATCTGAAATTCAAATTTAACTGGCCATCCCATATTTTATCTGGCAGCTACATCTCTTGCAAAATGAGCCTAAAATTGCAGGCTTGAGGTTGATATGTTATGTCTCAGTCCCAAAGTGATATTTAACCATGTTTGATAAAGTTTAGATTGGCGATCCTTAGTTACCCAAAATGTCAGTTCATTATGTTTCTGCTCTCCAGACTTCCCAAACAGCTTCGCTTCCAAGTGCCAAAACAGGCTGTCTAAGTCCCAGCTAAGCTGTTTTCTTTGCCTAAAGAACACCCTAATCTTGGATAAATATCACCAAGTACAGGAGGATGTGAATTTGCATATCTGTGTGTATGTAGAAACCCAGCTCTCACATCTGACAATATTCAAAATTGTCAAATCCACTTTCTACAGGAAGTATTATTTTTGAATCAACTTTAAAAATCTCTTAATTATGGCCTCACAGGTTTAGCTAGCATAACCCAAAGTCACTACAATCTTTTGGCAAGAGGAAGACCACAACTGTTCCTAAATAAAATAACAGTTAAGGCACTCTGAAGTTTCCTTTGGCAATAGATAAACAATCTATAACTAACCCTACTTCTTTTATTCTGATAATAATTAAGCAGGTGTTTAACTGAACAAATGCTTATATAAAACTCCAATTCCTGTTCAAAACAATAATATAATGGTATATATATACTTTTGTGATACTTAATAAGCCCAATTAATGTTTTTTTTTCCTTCTAGTCCTTGATATTAGTAACATTAATACTTCAGTATTATGAAGGGTTAGAAGAAAAGAAGGCTAATCAACTTATTGCTTTAGGTTATATGCTAGTTTGAGTAGGAGACGTGGAAGTCATTCATGCTGCTGGCCAGTATTTCGTTCTTCTCCTTTGGGTATGTTGTAGAATTGTGTACTTCCTGGCTCCTGGTGTTACTGGGTTGTGGTTATGGGAGAAGCCCATGACCTGCTCTGGCCAATGAGTAGAGAATGAAAATGCTGTGTGTTGCTTTAGAATTGAAGTGTCTAATGATTCACTAGTCACTAGTGTGGACACCTCCAGAGCTCTTATTCTCTCTGACTCAGAAAACAGCAACATTCAAGGCTGTGACTGCTAAGTTAGCTTGGGTCCTTCACTGACCACCACGAACCAACACTTCCTGGTGACCAATGAATCATATGTAACAGGTACAAGAAATGTACTTTTGTTGGCTTAATCTACTAAAGTTGGAGTTATTGATATTTCAGCAGAGCCCAGCCTGGTCTGACTTAGGGGACATAGACAATTATTGAGGTCTTAGGGAATATCCAGCCAAATGAGTCTATAAAACATTCTATGCATTATTTTTAGCTCCCTGAAACTTGCTGAATGTTTAAGGTTACATCATTTTCACTTTTAATTCTCAACAAACTCTTAAGGTAAATACAAATTATTATCTCCACTTTATAGAGAGGAAAACTGACACAGAGCTGGTAGGTAGATGCCTGGAGTCATACAGACAGAGGAGCTGAGAAAGAATTTGAATCCTGTCTATCTGAACCTATACACCATGCTTTTCAGCACTTCATTATACCTCCATTCAACTCTTTAGCTCTGAGATTTATTAAAGAAAACTTATGCATAGTAAAGGGAGCAAGTCTTGGAGCTCTTAGGGGCGGCAGGTGCTAACGGGGACAAAGATGTCTGGTGGATGTCACTGTTCTTTTTGCTCATTAATAGGTCTTGATGATGGGCCGAATTTAAAAGGCTATAAATGTTAGAAACTGTCTTTGGAACTATGTAGGAAAAAATTGGAAATTGTTTAAATTAGAATTATTTACCTATGCAAAAGAGGTAGAGGAAGGGTGAAAATAAGACAATTTCAAGACCATCCTATATGGAAGTCACCTACCTCTCTATCAAATATTCCAGGCAGTGTGTAAATAAAATCAGTCCTTGCCAGCCTCCACAGATTTTCAAGAAAGCCTACTCAATACCTCCCTATTCATTTTCTCCAGCAAATTTTCCTCTAACTTCCATTATAGGTGGAATATCAACTAGATAATGTATTCCCAAGCATTAAAATGTCAAAATTTCAGACTTCCTATTGCTTGTAAACTTGTCTCAAACTAGTTAGGGTCGTTTTGGACACAAACTCTCTCAGAGTGACAATTTTTTTTTAACTTTTGAGATTCAATGCCCAGGCAAATGAGTACTATCACTTTATTTTAAGATTCCATCAGGTCAGTATTTAAGCTGAATGCTTATTTTTTTTTAAAAGCAATAAAGTCATGTTGCAGACATTCCATGTTCCTTCCTAAAAATAGTTTTCATCAGCTTAATCATTTAAAAATAGGTTGGTTGTTAATTCAAAGAGAAGTTTCAGAATCTGACATATCATGATAAATAAGTAAACTCAAATATTGACTCAGATGACCTCACTTTCACGAACACTGAATTTCTCAGTGCTCTGCCCCCTAGAATTTCAACCATTTCACTCTTGGAGGGGTGAAGGGGAACTTTGAAAACAAATCTAGAGAACCACTTTTCTTCCTGACCAGTAATAAATCTTTCAAAAAATCCAGACCTAAATAGGAATGGAAGTAAAACATCTATGATGGAACTGCAAGTCAGGCCAGAGAAAGAATGCAACACAAACTAATGTGTCAAAACAATTATCTAACTAAGACCAATTGTTAGAATACAGTGACTTCATGCTTTTGACACATGGCAAGAAGCAAGTTCTTAGAGGCATATTCAAAACTTAAAAATCTTCCTCTCACTGAAAAGAAAGTGAAATTCTCTTCAAAGTTCATTTTAGCTTTACAGTGCTCTCAATTTCAAAGTCATTCAGCTGCACTGATTTTTTTGCTTTTACCATTTGTACTTGCTCAGTAATTCAGTAATATATTAAGGAAAATGTACAGAAAGTAGGTCTATAGTTGGAAACAAAATCTTAGTTCTTTTGGGGGGAAAATGGCCCAGAAATAACTATTGTTTTTCTGCTAATTCAGAGTCTAACACAGTAAGAATAAAAACTATTCTTACATAAATAAGAACCTCCTGAAAACAGAAATATAGTAAACACTTCGTAGTTAGGTTACTTTGCCTGAAAAGTGTTTAGGAGGTTTTTATTTCTGCAGAAAAATTAAAATGTAAATTTCACAATCAGACCTGAATTCCTTTCTATCCTCTTAACACATCCACCAGAGCCAAATGGAAGAAACCTAACGCTGGTGCACACAAGACTGAACAGTTGGTCTCCCCAAGGAACTGAATTAGCAGCATGAGCACAGTACACAACTCACTGCAGAAAAGCTCTCTGTATAGCCTCCTACTTTTTGCCTTCTGCTGAAATAGCCACCAGCAGGGAGGACAGGAGGAAGGTACATAGCCTGATGCCAGCTGCTAGGGAGTGAAGATGGTAAGACTTGACCTACCAAAGCTAACTCTCAACATCCTCTGGACAGTTATGAGGTCCTGTACCGGAAGTTGGTTCTGTTGGTCAAGCCAATCATCCCCAAATCCAATCGTCAGGGATTAATACAACAATACAGGCAGAAGATATTACAATATATATAATCTATTATTTTTTTAAACCAGGATGTTATTTCAATCAGTAGAGAAATATTAATATATACAGATTTTTAAAATTTAACAGTGGGTTTAAACATTTTATATTGTGCATTCAGAAAAGTCTGAATACAAGAAATTAACATGAGACAAACAGTTCTGGGGAAAGGTAGTAATTGTACCAAGAACGAGACAAATCAAGGGTGGTAGTCACACACAATAAACATCATTTGGGTAAAATAAGAAATATTCGTATTATAGAAAATGTATTATAGAGAATGTATGTGTATCTTTTCCAATATGAAGAATTACCCAAATATTCCAAAGAAGAGAGAAGAAATCTCCAGAGCTCACTCTTCATCATAATGAGATATGATAATGCACATAAATATTTTTATTGAGCTAATTAACATATAATGTTATATTAGTTTCAGGTGTGTAACATAATGATTTTATATATATATATGTATATATATATATATAGTAAAATGATCAGCACAATAGTTCTAGATAACACCCATCACCACATGCAGTTATAAATTTTTTTTGTGATGAGATATTTTAAGATCTACTCACTTAGCAACTTTCAAATATATACAGTAGTATTAATTATATACAGTCTATAATATGACAGCATTATTAATTATAGTCACCATGCTGTACATTACATCCCCAGGACAGACTTATTGTACATCTGGAAGTTTGTACCTTTTGACCATCTTCACCCATCTTGCTCACCCCCCATATCCTCTGTAATATTCAGTATTACAACTTATATAATCTATTCCCTTTTATCAGTTCTCTTCCTTAGAAAAAGTGCTTGCTGTCCAATAAGACATTTCATACAATAGCAAACTGGTACTGGACTCTACTTTGGTAAGAAATTTCTATTTAGTACAACCTCATGACTCTTAACTTCAAGTTCATCATATCAACAAACTCTAGTATCAACATCAATAAAACCTGATCTTTCAGGAGACAGGTCATTAAATGGTCCTTATCCAAGCCATTTTTTTTTTGCAAAGCCCATTGTCTAAGGAAGAGGGAGATAAATAAGCAGAAAGGATAATTCAACTGATCCTGGTTCAAATAAATATACTCCTTATTCCAAATTACTTAACTTCTTTAAGAACATTTCTTGTATTGCCTTCCTGGTTCCTGGACATTTATTTATACCTAAAGTCCTCCTCTTTTAAATCATTCATAGTGGGTGCAAAACTGGAACCAGTCATCCACACACACACACAAAACCTCAGATTCTGCTACTATACTATGGTTCCTTCTCAGAGATGTGGCCAAGGCCAAGATGTTTTTTTTTAAGTTGCTCTGAGAAGTGGCCGCTTCTCAGAGATGTGACCAAGACCAAGATGTTTTTAAAAAGTTGAATCTGACCCTCTAGATGTGAAGTTTCTGACTGTGACTCAGGCTGATCAGAAAAATAAGAAAAATATAAACTTCAGTGGTTACTATCAGGCCCCTTCTCACTTGCTCGTATCCTCATTCCCAACCTGGTTAGGAGCAGACTGAGGCTTGCCTTTGGGGTTGTGAATGCAAACCATGTGACCAGAGAAACCAGAAATGGCAAACTCTTACAGTGATGCCCTTCAGCTTCAAAGAGGGTTGTTTTTAAGTTTATAAAGGTCATGCCCATCGGTTTTTCATGGGTGTTTTTGGAGAATGATAGTCTCATAACAAACCAGTGAGAACTGTGCCTGGATGAGGGCAAGAAGTGCTGGAAAGGATCTGCAACATAAGCTCCAGTTCCCCAAATAAACCCAAGTTCACAAACAGAACCACCGCTGTACCTCAGTGCATTGCAAGCCTAGTAATGTGACATTTACCCTGTGAGCAAAACACACATAAAATAGTTCTAGGAGCTTCTATAGTTGTTCCAGTCCTTGCAGAACTTTGCTTCTGATAGTACACAAAAACTGTATTGTAGTATTATCGATGATAAGTGGGATTATTATCTAAAACATTGACTTGGCCATAGCCTTACTTCTTTCATTTGAATCTAGCATCATGCAGGCCAGTCAGTGGTTTTCATCAGGGAAGCCCATCCAACTTGCCCATAGACATTAATGAAAATGCAGATGTCTGGGACCTAAACCAGACTTCGTGAATCTTTTCACTTAATTTCTTGCATATTCTTTTAGGATCTATTAAGAAAGTCCCTTCTCTTTCTAGTTCAACTATCTGTAATGCATACAATTTAGTAGATTCTTATATTGACCAATTTTACTATTTTCTACATTCTTGATGCTCCGGCATCCAGAGCCTTGCTGACTTGCAGACTGGGAAGAGACTGGTTGATTCTTAGTGCTAGAAAACATAGTATATGACTTGCCCAGGAGACTGCCTTTTATATACAAACTTCACCAACCCAGAGCCCATACTCAGAGTCGCCTCCTTTATCTGGCTCATATATTCCAGGAGGCAATATCCCTCTACCTTAATCACCCCAGAGCCAGGTACCAGACAACTAGAGATGGCCCTATACCTTCAGAGTCCACTAAGATTATTCACACTAGCCAATCCTAAGCCTGCGTACTCTGTTTGGCTGGCCTGTGGAAACCACAGTAAAGGCTCCGATCCTGTTTCCCCCTCACCCCTTCTGTCTCCAGGCCAACTCCGTGCTTCCCGGCTGACCCCGCCTGGCATGGCATGACCCCACTCCTGAAACTGGCAGTGGGGATTTTTCCATGCGGCAGTCATCTGATCTTTCAGCCTCACCACACTGAATTATAATATAGCCTACATTTTAAAGCCATTCTGTTTATGCAAACTAAAATGAATATTTAAAAAAATGATACTCGAGCCTTACAGAGCTCAGAAATTCATACGGAGTGAACTTCCTTTTCATGGAATAGAATTATTTGCATATATTCACTAATAATCTGTTTTCCTTTTTACCAGAGTAGAACTGGAAAAATCTGATATGCAACCAACATCTTGCCTGAATGTCACATTAAGGATGATGCTTATTGAATCAGGAAGAGCAAGCCATTTTTAAGGACCTAATGTGGCTTTACTTAACGAAGTCAATGCCTACAAAGCCCCCAGGATAACTGGCCTGCTATCTAGCTTACAGTGCTCAACCTTACCGGTGGTAATGACCATCACTTCCTGGCATACCAGGAACCCAAGGTTATTTTGGGGACCCCAAGGGGTGAATTCACCCAGATGTATAGGTATTGCAGGTGAAATATTGTGGAGTTTCTCGAACTTGGTTTCCTTTGTCTTGGGATAGCAAGTAATAGAGGTAGTAGACATACAATCTGAGATTCCTTATGAAAACTTCCAGACAGAGAAGTTAATGTTGCAGTTATTCAGTTCTATATGGCTGTAGATTTTGCAAAGCATGCATAAGAATACATATGGTAAATTAACACTCTTCCTACGACTACGTAAATAAACAGGCCAAACCTAATGAGACACCTTATTTTGTGATCAAGACTGTCTTTATTATCATCACAAGGGTGAAGGTAGGGAGCAGAAGAATGTAAGGAAGAATTGTAAAAGACTTTGAAATTTAGTGGATGTCCTGGCTAGCTCGTCCATCTAGATAGCCCCTTCTTTTTTCTGTAACTAGGCTATTTTGCGAGGCTATAGAGATGGATGTAAACCTACAGAAACTGATGGTAATGCAAATGAGTCCTCTCCACAGAAATGCAAATTGTGTCCAAGGAAAAGTAACGGATTATCACCCTCTGGATATTCCAAGTTTTGCCTAGTTTTGTGTCCATTTTTTAAATTTATTTTCACATTACTTGTCAGACTACGAATATGTGATACTTTGCATCTCTTTTGAACTGGGTGTAATATCTTACTGATTCCCTCTCTAATAATTACAGTAAAATCTATGACATATCTTTATTTCATATCTGTGTGAGAGTCTTGATTATATCCTCTCTCAAAATCTAACTTTTCACCACTGAATAAAGATATGCTAACATTTTGTTTTTTTAAAAAAATGATACCAATCATATATACCTCTCTTAGCAGTTTTGAGTCATTCAGCAAATAACACTGAATGACTACTGAGTGCCGGGGATCCAAAGGTAGACAAGGACTGAATCACTGGCCTCACTCAACTTACATCCTAAATGGAGCTAACATTCACTCGGACAACATTTATCTAGCGTAAGTGACCAATATCACAAAGCTTTAAGGCAGAAAAAGAAAAGTACACGTATAAAATTCTCTCAAAGTAATCCTTTCTTTTTAAAAAATTTATTGGGATGACACTAGTTAACAAAATTAGACAGGTTTCAGGTGCACAATTACACACCGCGCTATTTGTACACCGTATTGTGTGTTCACCAACCCAAGCCACGTCTCCTTCATCACCATTTATCCCCCCACACCCTCCTTCGCCTCTCCCAGTCTCCTCCCCCCAGCAATTCCCACACTGTTGTCCATGCACGTGACTTTTTCTCTTTCTTTTTTTCTCAAAGTAATCTTTTCTAAATAAGTAATTACTGCTTATCAACACAATATGTCACCAAGTGAAAAGAATTTCAGAGGGAAATCACAGGTTTTACCTATAAATTAAGGTATGAGTATAAGAAGGTAGGTAAATCACTAGACTCAGAGTTGGAAGATCTGGGTATCTCTTGTTAGAAACACTGTGCTTTTATGGAAAAGACATTCTGCTCAAGTTATTCCAAATATGATTAAACACATGTAATTCTTCTGATCCTTAATTTTTTCACTTGTACAAAATAATAATACTAATTCCATGGGATTATAGTAAAACATGATACATGCCCAGAACACAGTAAATGCTCAAATAAGCGTTAGCTGATTTTATTAATATTACTTATAGATGCTCAGTTCTTGGTCAGTATTCAACCAGTGTTACTTATCTTTCCCCAAAGAGAACATGAAGAATGAAACATGTTTCAAATTTTTTCCTAAACACAGAAAACCTAAGATAATATTAGTAAAGTTCTCTCACTCATTAGGGAAAAAAAAAAATCTCATTGTGTAGAGAAGTTAAGACTGCACTGGAAATTTTACCTGTAGTGCAGGATTCCAATGCTGTATTATAAGTGAGACTGTACGAGCATATCCCTCTCTGGAAATCTTCCATGTATGAGCACCAGGTTGGGAATTACATGCCCCATTAGTACCTTATTACAAGTGACGACTGTGTAATTTCTGTGAGGCCAGAATACAGGATAACTAGAAATAGGGCACTTCTAAGAGAGATGGCTAGTCATCAAAAGCCCACAATGTCACAGGTGGCTCTTAGAAGGGATTCAAGGTCAAAGCTTCCCTGAAGTCAGTCATACTCTGCAGGTAGCCCTTTGGGTGCCTGTACCCTCCCCAACATGATACTCCTAATCAAAGAAGTGCTGGGTATATTCAATAACAGGCAGGGTCTCAAGATTATCACAGTTTAAATGGTATTTCACACTCATCTCTTTCTGCAACTCAGCTTAAGATTATCATAACACAACTTCATAAATGCAGAAGGCATTTTATCTTACTGCAGAATTAACTGACAAAATAAGCGATCGTAATTCCAAGGAAGAACTAAGATAAAAAATCACAGGGCAAATAAGAAAACTACAAGGTTAAATAAACTGCCAAGGCAAAGTTGTTCTAACGGGAAGATCACCTAGTGCCCATTTTCTCACAGGACTGGACTTAAAGTCATAATTCACCAGTTATACTTAGAACCTCCCACATTGTTTTGAATGTTAACAGCTAAGTGTTAACAAAAAAGTAAAGTTAACATTAATCAAGCATCTATGTCCCAAAGGCTATGTTAGGTGCATTACAGATATAACCTCAGTGTTGGAATTATTAACCTCCTAGTAAGATTAAAGTGGAATATGTTTGCATAATCTCTTTTAAAAGCATCATAAAGTATTTGAGGAGGTTTTCAGATTTTAAAAAATCACATTTTTTCTTGCTATATCAAGTTATAGAGAGCTACAACTAGAAATGTATATATATGTGTGTGTGTGTGTGTGTATATATATATATAATATATATATATAAAATGTAAATTTATTACCTAAATCAGGCTGGAAAGGTGCTCATTCATTCATTTAAATACTTACTGACCTTGAAGAACCAGACACCACATGCACACAACAAACAGGCACATACACACTTGAGTGTTTACTCAAGGCTGATAAACTGCAACCTAAGGAGAACAGCTCCAGGTAAACCTGGGAGTTTTGATTTGTTGAGAAGAGTCTCCAAGTGTGGTATGAGAAATACATGCCCTGGGGAAAAATACAGTAAGATATTCTCCTCTATCCTCCCCAACAAAGAGTTTCTCTAAATCAATGTCAAAGTCCAGTATTTAAGAACATAAATTTGAATAGGCACTACATTATTAGCCTGCCCAGAGCACTTCACGACTACCCAATGAGAATGCCCCTGTGTTTCAGGCTGGCAGTATGCACCATGACAAGTCATGTTGATCATCTCCTGCAAAATAACATGCTCAACACATTTGCCAAAATTGTGTCCTCGCCCGAGAAGCACCTGTCTTGTGAAAGAGCTGAGAAGTAGACCCACTACCTGACTTTCTCCGTGGCTCCTCCCGTTCTCTGCTTTGAAGGTGGACTTGGGTTTCCTGGACTTGAAGTTGCCCATGCTGGGTCGCAGCACGCCGTCCCCCGGCACCGTCTGCTCTACATGCTGGGGCTCTTGGGGCGGCACAGGCTCCTCTAGAAGAGCCTCGGCGCTGGGGTAATTTTCTTTATTGTCTTCATCTCTACAACAAGAAAGACCCAATTTAGAAAGCACCACAAAAAGTAACAAATTGCTGTTGGCCATACTCATTGCTGCTCTTCTTACAGGGACCTAGCAAGAATACTTTTAGTTTCTGCCTGATCAGTTTCACAGGAACCAGGATTTAAGAAATGTGGATTTCACTCTTTAGATTCCTCCACATTCCCTTCCAATCTTTGCTAATAGATACAACTTCTTGTAGTTGTAAGGTTGTGCATATGATTATATTTTTTTAACTTTTCACTTTAAGATGCCTTCATGCATATCATATTTTTCTCTCACTATAATAATGTATTCAGGTTAGATAATGTCATTCCACATTTATAGATTAAGACTCTAAAACCCAGAGATTAAATAAAGTGCTGAATAGACAGGCTAATACACCCAGACCTGGAGTGGTCAGGTAGGTCTCCAGTCTCTCAGACACGTGTCCTTGGTTCCAGCATGGGGCTTTCCTCCTCACTGACAAGTCTATAATCATCTCTTCACAACTTTCAGACACATTCCAAAGTTAAATGGAATCTATTTTAATAGGATGCATATCACCCCAATTAAATATAAGACATGGGTCAAATTTTTCCCAACCAAGCCATCTGAAAAATGTCCTCACTGCAAAGTCAAAATCCCACTGTCTGGGTTCTATCAGTGTAGCCTTGCTGGAGAAGACTGAATGGGCTGGCTTTGCCTGCATACATTCAGTGCTGGGATGGCGCTTTTCATTTTCACTCACCAATCAAATTCAATATACTATCATCCTGCCATTTCAATTTCCTCAAAAACAGTGACAAAATAACACTCTTATTGAAGTTACTTATCCCTCTTAGATCTATATGCATTTTGTTTTTTATTTTGCTATAATTCAGCAAACACCACGGACAAAACCAAATGGGGCACTTATTTATATGCTCGATATCATCATCCTTAACCTGCTGACAATCATCGGATACTAGATTAGGAGTGGCCACTTGCCCTGAGTAGTGTTTTGCTCTCCTGCAACCTGACATATAAGAGATTTTGGTAAGTTCAGTTAGGAAGCAATTCCTTGTGACTCAAGGACACATAAAGACAAGAGACAAGACCAGCAAAGGAAGGGTTTCTATGTCCACAGCTCAAAATGTCTTTTTATAAATAATAGAGATTAAATTAATTAAACTGATATCGGGAGGATGAACTCCAGTTAGCTTCTGGGAAAAGATCAAAGCAACCATCAAGATTGGAGGTCTGGCACATGACCAGGATGCAGGTGGGTAAGGCATGGAAATAAAGCTATAAGAACGGTTAAACTTAAGCCTCAGGTTGAGACAGGATAGTGAGAAGCTAAAAAATTTCCTGGCAAGTATAACAGGGAAACTGAAACAGAGAGCTGAAGACAATAGCCGGGCAATTTACAGCCAGATACAAAAAAGGTCACCTCCCAGGGATAACATCTAGGCCTCAGTTGTGTTTCAGCTCCAGGCCCAGAAAAGCAGCAAAACCAGGTGGTGAGGCCAGAACCAACTGCAGTGACTAAAGACCCCCTGCCCTGTCACTGACCCATCGGTGGAGACCATGACCCAGAAAGGACACACCTGGAGCACTGATGAACAGTCTGCTGAGACCCTCCCCTAAGATTTAAAGCCTCAATACAAAGGACCCAGCACGCACCCGCTCCTCCTCTGGGGAGCAGCCCACAGGATTCCCTTCTTCTTCCCCCACTTCTTCCCCCATGGCACGTGCCTCCTAAACTCTAAGGCAATGGGCTGTTGGCAGCATGTCCCCAAAGCTCCCTTGTCTCTGACTTCCCAGTGAGCTAAGGCAGCCCAGCCCAGGCTCTCCTGGTGCTTTCTCTATGCTAAGCCCTTCCTTGTTTCACCGTCCCCAGCTTTCACAGACAGACAGACGCTCACAGACACCTGGACTCCTGTTGTGAAGTCTTCCCCGCACAAAGCCAAGAGCCCAGCCACTAGAGCTGGCCCTAGGCAGACCCGCTCAGGGCCAGGCCCCTGTCTGGTATTAAGGTCAAACTTAGTGTTATCTGGTAAACGAAACCAAACAAATGAAATAATTTTTCAATATTAGTAACTAAAAAAAAAATCAATGCCAGTGGCACTAGCTAATATTTTCCCTTAAGATCATTTACAACTAAAAAAAAAAATTATGTCACTAATGGGTTTGGAAAACAACATCAAACCATGAGTTGGAACTACACTAGTTATTTGAAATGCATTTTTCTTCGAGGGAGAGCAGACTACATGATCCTAACATATGCCACTTTGGCATGTTGATCATTTTGAACTGAAGACAATCAAGGCCGAACAAAAAACTCAAGAAGAGCTTTTTACCTTCCCCTTAACTGTCTAAAAGAACTTATATTGAGGGCCTGTACCACGAGAGAGCTAACACAAAGGTAACTTTTTATATCAGAGACTTATCTGCATGTTCTGGCAAATATTTGTTTACTAAAGAACTGCTCTTGTCATCTTCCTGGGAATTATCTTCCTCCCCTTTAAGACCCCTGAAGCCTATTCCTTCTCCTTAGTTCAGAAATATAATCCTCAATTACCTGACCGCCAAACAGTCTCATATCTTTGAGGTTCCCACATGTACAAAATTAAATTTGTTTTTCTCCTGTTAATCTGCCTTATATCAATTCAATTATTAGACCTGTCAAAGAACCTAGAAGGGAAGAAGGGAAAATGTTTCTCCCTGACATCTCACTAAAAACAATACTCATCTTCATACTCTTGTTTTCCCAGGTGAGAAACAAAGGAAGAACAGCTGCCTTTACAGTAACCTAAATGTTTTCATTCAAGGAGGATTCTAGAACACCTGAGAATAAGGAAAAAAGTGATTTTTCAAATCTAAAATGACTTTTAAAATATCATTCCTAAAATAATACCTGAACTTTGTTTTTGTCCTACATTTTCAAGGTGCCTGATATTTATTCATCTCATTTACTTCCTTGACTTGAAAAGCAAAACAGGTGGGTGAGGGGAGCAAAAAGCATCTTCCTCCTGTTATTTAAATATAAAACCTAAATACAAAAGCCATCTTTAGAAATGTATTTCCAACCTATTACTGGTGCCTCAGAACTGACAAAACAGAAAAGTGCAGGTTATATAATTTATGCCACTACTTAATGGGATCAATCATAACTGAAAATGATCATGATGTTCGGAAAAGCACAGGAGTCCAACGGAGCGCACCATTTATCAGTTACATAGCCTGGGCGGGCCACACCCCTTCTTTGACCCCTGTGCATAAGAAGGATGTCATCTCTCCCTTGCAGAGATAATACAGTCTCTGTGAAATGCTTACCATAGAAAGTTGGTTCAAGTCCATAACCCAATAAATGGGAGCTATTGTTACTTTCAGCAAGGACTTATGCGAGTAATTATTTGCGAAGAAAATACTGAGGGCTCTTTTTAGTCTTCCCATACCTCCAGGATAAATTCCAAACTCCTTAGCAAGGTACACAAACCCTTTTAAATGGGTTTTTGTTTATCTCTGGAGCTTCCTTTCTTACCACTCCTGACCTCCGCACTCCTACCCAGCTCTCAGGAGTCCTGTCATCCTAAACTGCTTGCTGTTCCTTTGACTTGAATGATTTTTTTTTTCTACCTTCTGTTGGCTTTCTAGTAAGTTGTCCCTTCTGCTTGATGCCATCATCTTTTTATTGGCCTTAAGTCCCACCAAAAAAAAATATTTAAACGTCATGTGCCATGTGTAATTTTCTTCAGGAATTGATCCCAGAAACCTCAGGCTACTCAACCTTTTGAAGTGAACCCTCTGTCTACCCTGAGTAAAAGGGTACTTAGTGCACTGTAGTAGCATCATCTATATTTTCGCCTGTTTCTTCCAATGAACTAAATTCTGAGAGCAGGGATTGATTTGCCTTTCCCTACATCATATCCTGATGATGTATGTTATCCAACAAGTGGACTTCACAGTTGGACAAATTCCAAATTCTGCCTCATAGTTGTTATCTTATCTTGGATGTGCTATCATCCCTCTGAGCCTGTTTCTCCATCTACAGTATGAGGAGGGAAACATCAGCCTCCTTTCAACTGTCTGGATTACATAATAAAATGTATATGTAAGTGCTGGAAGCAGAGCAAATGTGAAGAAATGGTTAAGCATGGGGGTGGTTTGCCATCATACCATGAAAACCTTGATGACTAAGACCATACCCCAGATACTCAATGACATCTTTGGTGACTAAATCTAGAAACTCTTCCTTAAGGTTTATAATGGGAATATTGAGGTGGGTGAATCAATGTTTAATTCAAGTCATTTATTGAGCATTCTCTCCATATAAAAGGCACTGTCCTGAATGCTAAGGGTTGGAGTAGGGAACGTGGGGTCAGGGTATCCATAAGTGGACGAGACAAAACTTCCTTTAAGAGCTGATAATCTATTAGAAAAAGTGAGACAAAACAAATGATTAGAATTCAAAGAAGACACTACAGACACGAGACCCAGATGGTTTCTGTCCTTCCTAATTAAGATGTAAGCAACGGTGGGTCATACCTGAGACTGGCGCAATCAGTCTGGTCTTCATGTAGAGAGACGACTGTGTCTTCCTCACACCTGGGAGAAGAAACAAAAACCACATCAATAACAACTGTTTGCTGTAGCAGAAGCAGCCATAGTCCAGAGCTATTTTAAGATTAGCACAGTAAACTAAAGAACAGAATAATACTCACCACTCTCTCCCAAACCAGCTCTGATTCCCAACATGTCTACCAGGTAATGATATTAGTGATGCCATTTCATGTGGGCTTGAAAGCTCAGAACTAGAGGCCAGCTCTTTTTCCCTCTCCTCTGTTTCACCTAAGCTAATAAGATCTTTGCAAGGACCTAAGCATTCACAGCACTTGAAGGGACACCTGACACCAAGATTGGTGGCTCAGAAGAAACTCCACTGCATGTCTCTTGGCATTTCCTCTGCCTCAGGCAGTCCCAAAACACACCAGCTCCCATTAGGCCTACTCCATTGTCCTCCTGACTTTTTGACCCCCTTTCTTTTTACAAAACTTCTGAAATAACCTTGTGAAAAATACTGAAAAAATCTACATTGCCCCACACTGCCCAAGGAGATCAGAAGCAGAAACGTGCTCTCACTCTGCTGCAGGAAGGGGTCTTTGTGTGCCTGTTCTCAGCCACCCACAGCTCCCCACCCTACTCCACCATTCTCCAGCCGAAAATGCTTTTTTTCTTTTCTTTTTTAAAATATATTTTATCAATTAGGCTATTAGAGTTGTCCCAATTTTTCCTTCTTTGCCCCCCTCTACAAGGTACCCCCCATTCCCTCCAGCAATCACCCCCTTAGATCACGTTCATTGGTCATGCATATAAGTTCTTTGGCTTCTCCATTTCCCATACATGGTTAACATCTTCCTGTCTATTTTGTACCTACCAATTATGTTTCTTTATCCCTGCACCTTTCCCCCCATTCTCTCCCTTCTCCCTCTCAAATGATAACCCTCCAAATGATCTCCATATCTATTATTGTTTCTGTTCTGCTTGTTTGCTTAGTTTTTTTTTAGATTCAATTGTTGATGGTTATGAATTTATTGCCATTTTAATGTTCATAGTTTTGATCTTCTTTTTCTTAAATAAGTCCCTTTAACATTACTTATCATAATGGCTTGGTGATGATGAATTCCTTTAGCTTTATCTTGTCTGAGGAGCACTTTATGTGCCCTTCAATTCTAAATGATAGCTTTGCTGGATAGAGTAATCTTGGTGATAGGCCCTTGCTTTTCATCATTTTGAATACTTCATGCCAGTCCCTTCTAGTCTGCAGTTTCTTTTGAGAAATCCGCTGACAGTCTTATGAGACCTTCTTTGTAGGTAACTGCTTTTCTCTTGCTGCTTTTAAGATTATTTCTTTCTCATTAACCTTTGGCATTTTAGTTATGATGTGTCTTGGTATGGTCTTCTTTGTGTCTATCTTGTTTGGGATTCTCTGTGCTTCTTGAACTTGCATGTCTATTTCTTTCACCAAATTAGGGAAGTTCTCTTTCATTATTTTTCAAATAAGTTTTCAATTTCTCGTCCTTTGTCTTCTCATTCCAGCACACCTATGATTTGAATGTTGATATGTCTGAAGTTGTCTTAGAGGCTCCTTAGCCTATTCTTGATTTTTGGATTCTTTTTTCTTCTTGCCGTTCTGAATGAATGTTTTTTTCTTCCTTATGTCCCAAGTCATTGATTGTATTCTCAGCTTCATCCTCTCCATTGTTAGTTCCCTGCAAATTTTTCTTTATTTCACTTAGTGTAACCTTCATATCTGTCTGGGTCTTTTTTATGTTATTGATGTACCCAATGAGTTCCTTGAGCATCCTAATAACTAGTATATTGAACTCTGCATCTGATAAATTGTTTATCTCCATTTTGTTTTGTTCTTTTTCTGGAGATTTGTTCTGTTCCTTCATTTGGGCCACATTTCTTTGTCTCCTCATTTTGGCAGCTTCCCTATGTTTGTTTCTATGTATTAAGTAGAACTGCTTTGACTCCCTGTCTTAGTAGTGTGGCCTATTATAGAAAAGTGCATCCCTAAGCTGGATGGGGCGGAGCCTTAGTTAATCACCAGAGCGGGGGCAACCCATGTGAACCAGGTTGATGGAGTCTCCAACATAGTATCACCACTCTGTGGCTCTCTGTGGGGACGGCTCAGAAAGGGGACAATGCAGCTCCCTGGCCTATCAAGGTTTGTCCAGGAGGAAGCTTTCCCCCAGCACTTGCCCTGATGACAGACACTTCAGTCTCTCCCCATACGCAACTGGTGCCCTCCCAGCTGCTGCAGTGATGCTGGAGCCCAGAGTGAGAGAATCTGTGTAAGTCCTAAGTCTTTTTCAGGCCCTTTAAGAGAATACATGGAAAATCCCACAGTTTCTTCTACTGCCCCAATCCTCATTGGTTTTTACAGCCAGAAGCTATGGGGACTTATCTTCCTGACACTGAACCTTGGGCCGGTGGTCTGGTGTGGTGCTGGGGTCCCTCGCTCCAGATTTTTGTCCACCTGGTGTCCCTCCTGATTTTTATCCACCACAGACAGATGTGTGGTTGCCCATACCACATCTCCGCATCTCTGCATCTCTGTGTCTCTGTCCCTCCTACCTGTCTGGATGAATGTGACTTCTTTAATTCCTTGGTTATAGGACTTCCATATAGCTTGATTTTCTGATGATTTTGGGTGATAGTTGTTTTGTAGTTCTAGTTTTTGCTGTGGTCGAGTGAGGAGGTGAGCTGTGTTTACCTACACCTCCATCTTGCCAAAAAATGCTTTTTTCATCTTCAGATCTTATCCTTCACTGCCCAAGTCAGGTGTCACAAGCTCTGTGAACCTTCCTAGCCAAGTTCATCCACATGTCACATTCCCACTTTAACATGTAAAGGTTTCCTCTTCATTATGAGGTTTTATATAACCAACTATATCTTGCTTCATACTGCTGTGTAATTATTTTGCACCGCTGAGATCTTTTTAATTAATTCTATGAGAAGAAATAAGCATGATTTCTTTTTCTAGATATGCTGCCACAGTGCTGACGGTGCTACCCCAGAATAGACGCTCAATGAGTGCTTGAATCGAATCATTGACTCTGGCCCATTGGCTAGCCTGGTCCCTGAAATAACTTAACAAGTTTTTATTGACTTCCAGATGCTGCCTTAGGGATGGATGTCTTAAGGGGCTGTGCTTCTCAAGCCCCTTAGAATTTAGGACTGATCAGTCCGTTTTCTATTTCCAATTCACTGTGGATAGATACTTTTGTAAAAACGTCACAGGAATGTCAAATTCCTACAAATGTTGTTAAATGCTTGCTCCCTATCTCTATATTGTTCTTGTCTCAGACAAGTTACAAACAGTTTGGGGGCCCACACTTTGAGTAGCACCACTTTGAAAGGACATGAAGTTGAAAAGGACTAAGCCCTGCTTGAGATTTACAATGTAATATATAAGCAAAAATAAATAGCTACATATATAAACATAACTATAATATAGTATTTATACTATTTGATATCATTTAAAATTCTTAAATATTCCTTACCAGTAATGGTTTGTAATTTACCCATAGAATAAATTGATGAATGTTCCATCATCTTTCCTTATTATCTTTTAAATTATGGTTTTGTACAGAATTAAACAAAGGCCACCTATAAACTCTACCCCTCTCTACCTGATGAAATATTTGCTCACACTGACGGTTAAAAATAATTGGTTGACTTAACAAAATGCTTTTCTTAATGAAATGGACTAAATGTCCTCACTTTCTTGTGTTTGGACCTTTGATAACTGTCCATCTTACGGAAAACAGCAGTTAAATTCCTAAGTATTGCCTTCTCTTCCATTTGAGGCATTCACTTCACTCATCTGAGCTTCATAATCTAATAAAAATGTTCCCCAATAAAAGTTACCTAGCTAAGTAGAAAAACCAATGGAGAACAGAAATCTAGAATTGTTGCTTTCAAAGACTTAGAGTTCAACCAGAGGTTCAACCCCAGAGCTCAACAATACCTATTGTTTGGGAATTTGTCAAGAACTTATTTTTCTCCCCCTCATTACCTTTCTTCTCAAAGTACAATTAGTTAAAAATGGAAATTAAGCACCAGAACTTAGAAAGTTGCAGATGTTTTCTGAAGTATGAGGCCAGCCCTCATTACTTGATCCAGTTTTAAGGCCTACTAAACAACTTCAGCTGTCACACAAGGCAACGTAATTCCTAGCTCACAAACATAGCAATGAAACAGACCGTCCTCCTGCTTGCCTGTCACACACGTACAAGCTCCTCTAGTTCACCTGGGTTTTCCTTTTTAGATGAAGACTGTCAAGTTCTCTCAATTAACATCTCCTTTTTGATTGTTCTATTGATTCCATGCCCAGCAGCCCCTACCAGGTATATACTGGTCCAATTATAAAACTGGATTCCACAGTGGGAATCCATATTAAGATATCCTCACTCCTAGAAGGAAATCAGTTCTGACCAAGTGCCTAACTGGTCTTAGGCATCGTGTTCTCTTCTAGATTAGAGTCCAATACAGAAATTTAAAGACCAATCTCTTTAACGATCATCTTCCCAAACCGGGTATCTTCTAGTATAATGTTTTCCAAACTGTAAGTTGTGACCTATTAGTGGGTCGTAAAATTATATAGCAGCTACCAGCATTTTGTTGCTATTGTTGTTAGAGAAACAGGACAGAAAACATCAATATAGTAAGAATTAAGTGTTTTTACACAAAACTTGTTTAAATAAATTATGTATATACATGGGTGCTTGATTGCATTATAAAATGTTTTTCTTACCATTGTTTGTAGTAAAAAAAAAAAAATGTGAGCAGTGCCTCTGTTAAATTGCTTCCTTTGAAGTTCTCATCAACTAGATTCCAAGTCCCAGAGTTTTTACTTTGTGGTTGCCTAAACAATATGTGGATAATTTGTCCTTTCAATTATTTCTTTGTGAAATGCTCAGGGCTGTCAGCCTTTTCTCTGCTTAGACTTTTGCTTCCTCTATCAATCACAAACAAGAAAAAATATATGGTGCTTCAAAGCTCACCTTCTCTTTCACAGTGTCCCAATAAAGTCTGACAATGAAGTGGAAATTTCCTTCACACAAAAGGCTAAGGAATCACCCAGAATTCCAAGGTGTACAGCAATGACAGTGCTCGACCACACTAAGCCCACCAAATCATCTCTTCAGTCTATATTCCCAGAGGTTCATAAGAGAGGGAGGAAAACTTATTACTTAAAATAATGGTGGTGAAAGAAGTGCCCGTGAAGGTTCTCTTGTTTGACTTGTGGTAAATAAGAAGAGAGGTTGGTTATTAGGTAAAACATAGTCATACCAGGAAGAGGACTGTCATTCACCCTGGGGTACCATGTTCCCTGAGGGCAAAGTTGCAGAGGTACAGCCTGAAATCCTGGGAGAGTTCTCACAATGAACCATTTGCATTAGCACTACCTGGAGTGTCTGATTGAAATAGCAGGCTCTGGGCCCAACCCTATTCCAGCCCCACTAGAACTCTGTGAAGGATAGGGCCTGGAAATGTGAATTTTAAAACCAGTTGCCCTTCATTTCATATAACTAGTAAGCTTCTAAAAAGTTTAACACTGACCTAAAGGTTTACAATACCCAGACCAGCACTGGGCTGACTCCAATATAATTGCGCAGTCTAGGTTTCCACTTTGGGATAAAGCCTTGGAAGTTGGATTTTTTTGCAACTCCCCCATGCCCTTCCCCAGTTGATATTGATGATCACTTGGTTTAGAAAAGCATTGTTTCAGAAGATAACGAATTCACTGATAACTAAATCAGAATTCTTTGTTGCCCAGCCTTCATTTCAAATAGCAGGACTGCCCCGGCTGGTGTGGCTCAGTGGACTGAGTGCTGGCCTGTGATCTGAAAAACTGCCGAATTTGATTCCCAGTCAGGGCACATGCCTGGGTTGTAGACTCCGTCCCCAGTTGGGAAGTGTGAGAGGCAACCCACTGGATGTTTCACACATTGATGTTTTCTCTCTTTCTCCCTCCCTTCCCTTCTCTCTAAAATACATAAATAATTTTGAAAAAAAATCATATAGCAGGTTTGGCAGGACAACCTAGGAAATGATCATGGAAAAATGACAGATGAAAGGGCACTGCAGATACAGAAGGAAAGGCCAAGGCCATTCTGATCTTGGAAGATTGGGTAGAAAAATAAATTGAATTAGTCCAGAACTGAACAGATAGGATCAGTCTTGGGAAAAACTGGGAAGAGATTAAGATCTGTCCTTGAATCCTTCCCAATGCCCCTTCCCTTTGAACCTTATAAGGCCCCCAACTGGCCAAGCAGAACCCTATTAGGTTAGATAGACTATCTGATGACATAGCTTATATTAAAGTAATAATGACAACTTGAATCTACCTCCCAGGGGCACCGACTTTTTAATTTCCATTTTAATAAGAGTTATCACCAGAGGCCTTAATCCAAAAGAAATCATCTCTAGGTGGAATTTCAGACACTAAAGGAAATAAATGAGTGTGGGTAGGAAGAGGTAGGGTTATACAGGAGGAAGAGAAAATGATCTTGTATCCAAAATATCTAAGAAAGGCAAACACTTCCTCTATGTATGCCAAGTCCACACCCCAACATTTACTGAGCACCTACTACGTCTGTATCTCAGGATAGTGTATCCTGGTCCTGCTGGCTTTGGGGTTATGCCTAAAGAACGAATTAAAATGGTTCATATTACTGAGAGGAGGAGAAAATGTTATATTAAACAATGACTAGTTTTAAACAATCCTACTCTATGCTGTATTACACCTATGAAGTTTTTGGTATGTTTCAAATATGCTCCTTAGATTTTTAGATTAGCCAGATGGCATTCTAATTGTCACTCAGTGCTTTTTAAAATAAATCACTGTCACTCCTCTGAAAACAACAACAGAATCTTATGCAATCAGAATTCCTTGGGGAGTGGCCAAAGACAAGGTACCAGACTTTCCCCAGTATTTAACTATAAAACCTTTACCAAAAACAAAACAAAACAAAAAAATTGTCCATGTGAAATCTGGAACTAATTGTCTCCATTTTAAAGCTGTTAGTCCTATAGCTGACTCTGGGGATCTGGCCACACAGGGCTCACAAGAAGCAGGCCCAGACAGCACTTGGTCCTTTTAAACACAGAAACGGGAAGAGGAGCAGTACCTGTGCACCTGAGCCAGGAAGTCCCACCTCATTTTTGACCAGCATACGTCAGGGGGCATCTTTCCCTACTTTGAGGCTTTTAGAAAATGCAAAGTGGCACACATTTACCAAGCAATCTCATTATCAGGATATACGTCCAATGAGTATTTTATATCACATCTTCTAAATAAAGTCACCCCTGGTTGTTGTTTGTTTGTTTGTTTTAAGTAACTCCACTTAAGCCCAAAGCTCAAAACTAAGATAGAAGCAATTCCAGAGAAACAAAAGAACATAGAAAACAACAAGGCCTCGGGTGTCCTGAAGAATTTTACCTCTTTATCACTAAGTCACTGTGACAGTGGTAAGACTTGAAACTCACAAAATATTTAGTTCCACATTTACTTGCCTGTTAGGAAACTTTAGCAAACAGCTCCCAAGTTACTGGGCTTCCACTATTAAACTTGCAGCATTTTCTTATTGTAGTTGAGTATAAAACCTTATATACACTTTTTCCTAAAAAACTGTTTACAGTGACTTCTACCAAATGGTCCCAGAAGTAAATATCATGAGTTAGCCTAGAGAAAAACTGTTAATAAAGTCTAAGTATTCCTTATGTATATGTATACATGTAAATTATATATAAATTACATGCAGTTTTAGCACAATATACTACCAATTTTTAAGATATATGTATAGTATTATATTAGAAAAGCATATTAATAGGGATGACAAAAATTTAAATCATGAACTATAAATAGCTAATAAAAAAATATTGTGCCTGCTAGCCTGGAGTAAAATATTACACTCCTTCATTCTATGTTTAAATGGTGTTAGCCGCCCCAATCAACACTTTAACCATAGGACAAGATGACTCATTCTTCTTATAGCCATATCTTTGAAGTCAGAAGGCAAAAATGACAAAAGGACATGCAAGAAAAGTTTACTCTGCTGTGTTTTAAAAATCTGAAGACGGAGAGGATAAGTTTAGTCTGCTTATCACATGCTGGAATTCAACTCAAGTCATCATACATCCATCTATTTGCTGTAAATGTATACAACGTACTCCATGAAAACTGACACCAATGTTGGCAAAATACAACAGAGCTTCCTTATGACATGTATGACATGTCAAATAGATTTTTTTCTTAAAAATCTGAGCTCCAGGAACACGTATCATAGTGCAGTGAGCTCCAGCAAGCTATTAGTTTGTTTTAATCTCTCTCCAGGAGCTGCTAAAAGGCTAATTTGAACCTGTAAAGATTTCTGGGCCCCATCAGTCGGCACCTCCCCAGCCCCAGATTACAGGAGACAATGCATCTAATACGAAGAGTGGCTGGGGACAGCGGAGAGTACGTTCATGATAGTTGCTTCCAGAGAAAGGCATGCAAGTCTTATTTTAATGGCAAGAATCACTTACTCTGTTAGAGCGGTGCTGCTGAAGGAATTATCCTGAAGGCTGAAACAGAAACAAGAAAACATCAGCCAAGTCGGGCGGGGGAGCCGCCTCCCTGATCTCTCTCCGGGAGTTAGAGCACATACACAAACATGGCATTGCAAGGCAAATCTCAGGGCTCTCCCGGCACGCTCGCTCTACCTTGGGCTGCTGTCTGCACATGCTCGTAACGACACCCCCAGCAGGGGCCCAGACGCCCGGCGAACCACAAAGCCCGGCAGCCCCCGAGGCTGCCAGGACAGATCTGGGCGGGGCGGGGTGAGAGGCCGAGCAGGGACCTGGGAGCACCTGGAGAATTACCCCGCGACCCCAACCTTACCAGCCCGCGCCGCGTTTACTCCAGGCCTCTCCGTGCCAACCACCCCCAGTGCTGGCAATAGGAAAGCCCAACTGTCTCTGCCTAGGTGCCGAAATCCCCGGGGGACTTGCTTTCTTGCAGACGTCTCCTACCAGTTTCACAGAGCTACCCCCTCTAGAGATGGGAGCTCGCAGAGCTTCATCCTACGTTCAGAAAAAGCCGGGAGGGAACCAGAAGGGAGAGGGGGACAAGGATGCTGTTTTAGTTTTATTTTATTTTTTTTTATTTGTGTGTTGGTTTTATCGGTATTGCCCAGGAAAAAGCGGAGCCTCTGAAGGAGGGCTCACAGCATCACACCCAATCTGCCTGCACTCTTTCAGTCCCTCGGAGGAAGTGCCCGGCCCCGGGACAACAGAGCTGTGAATGAACCCACGCAGGGCGAGGAGAGAATTTATTGCAAGCATTAGCTGGTGACTGAGGGGGACTGTGCAAGAGGTGGGGCTTCCCACGCCCAGGCAGCTCTCCCGAGCTCTGCTGCCAAGCACCTTACAAAGATGAGAAACAGCATCCACAAACGCTCTCCCCTATAAATAAAAGCAGCCCTGTTGGGGGAAGGGAAGACTTGTCAGTCCCCACTTGCTTCGTCCTGGAGATGTTTGTTCTGCCCTCTTTCCATTGTTCATTTCTCTTGCCAGCTTGACCTTGGTATGGAACGAACCGTCATTTGTGAAAGATGCATATTTTGAATTTTGAATTAAGAAGACCCATTCCCCCACTTTTTAACCTTTCCACTCTCAGAAGCAGCTGAGATGGTGGTTTTTAGTCAAACTACATAAGCAGATGAATTTTAATTTATAATTTAAAAAACTCAAATTCTTATTTTTAGATAATTAGAACAATTACCCAAAACTTGGTGATAAGGGGGAAAGCCTGACTTTGCAGTGTCACACTGAGACATTGTGTCAGAGGTCCATCCCAAGGACTACTTAATTCTCTCAGATAATGTGCTTTTGCTTGACTTTGCTATTCACTAGTGGTTAGACACTGTAGAGTTATATGGTCGCTTGTACTTTTTGTCCAGTCTGTAGGCAGGAAAATATAACTTGGACAGTGTAGTTTTATTGCCTTGTGCCACTTTAACCAACTTTGCATCTAACCAAACAATCTGATACCAACATTCTGTCCAAATGCTTGTAAATGCTCAGATCCTCAGAATGCTCTTGGAACCAATGGCATCACCATCTTATACGTTCTCCCATTAATACACAAATACGTCCCTGATGTGGGCCTATGTTTGCATGAGAGTCATGTTTTCAACTTTTCAAAGTTATACTTTGAAAAATCAAAATAGATTTTTCAAAGAAAAACAGACTTCATTAAGGTCCTTTGCAATTTTACTTTCCTCTTTTGGTATCTTTGTAAAAGTAGCTGACTAACAGCCTAAGTGGTCTTAGACCTGAACGCTGTTGACTAAATAAGTTTAGAAATATTTATCCCTTGAATGATTAAAAATACTATATACAGGCTACAACCTCCTATGAGCTAGGTTCAGGAGTGTTAGGCATGACCTCTTCTTTATATATGTGTAGTCATTATTTAGCCATTACCAATTAAGGTCTATTCTTTCTGTTTTATTGATGCTGATAAGAGGTAAGTCTATAATTCGGCTTCTTGGCTTTAACGATTCAAAGGTAGCCAGTTTTCAGAAATTCTTAATGCAGAGAAAGATGGTACTTTTCTCATTTACACATTCCCAGTGAACCACCTGGAAGCGAAAAATGTCTCAGCTGTGAAACGGGACTTAGACAACCATATGAATAATATGGGCCCTTTGAAAATAACATGAAATAACAGCTATATAAAATACGTGCAGGTACTCAATAATGTCCACAGAAAAGGAAAAAGAATTCTCAGCAGCTTGTGATTGGTATACCCCAAAAATTAGAATTTAGGTTAATAGCATTCATAGCAATGAAAATAATTTGTTGGTATAGCTAATTACCATTTTTAAAATGTCCCAGAAAAAAAAAAAGGTGATTTGTCAGTATGCAAAAAATAAAAAAATCAACCATTTTAATTTTTACTTCCTCATTCTTTTGACATTATTTGTTTTCATATTAAATCAGGTTTGGACATTATCTTTATAGTGTCTGGGGCCTTGTTTTGTTTTGTTTTGATAATCTGAACTATTCAACTTGGAACAGATAATACTGATGAATAATCATAAAACATCTGGTTATTTTAAAGACCTTGTTTGACTAAGTAGGAGTTCAAGCCGAGTTCAAAAAGATAAACAGAGAAACTAATATTGGAGTTATGGAAGAAGGAAGTTCTAGACCAGGGTTTCCAAAAGTGTCTTCAGTAAAATTCTAGTCTACTTAATGGTTCAAGAAAAAGAAAAAGAAGAGTTACATGGTAAAATATAAGTTTTTAAAAGGATGTATACTATAAATTCACAATGCACATTAAACTACAAAGAAAAGTATTCCATTGTTTTTTAACTGATGTTTCCCAAACCCATTGAAGGCAGAAAAATTTTGTTAAATATATTAACATTACATTGAACTGGGAATTTTGAGAATAGCTACTAACTATATTGGAGAAAAATGCAAAACAGATTAACTGGTATAATTATTCATTGAACAACTGAATGAATGAAAAGATGATGCTACATGCTTGTCACTAGTCCATAGCTATGAATAAGACACACATTCTTGTCATCATGATGTTTTTAGAGTAATTGTGTGTGTGTGTATAAATATATATAAAAATACATGATCTGTATATTTTATATATAACCTTATTTTATACATTGTAAGTAGAACGAGGGACAATTAAGATGCTAGGTTTAAATATGGTTAATTCATTTACATGTTAGAAGTTATAATGTTTTACTTCATCTATCAGTGCTCCTGAAACCAACATCTAAACTTCATATTTAATAATAGTCTCTTTATTGTTTTTTTATTCTAATGTATTGACTTGGTTATTCTCAAATACAAATATAAAGCAATAATGTAGCGGTCAAGAAGGAAATATACAGAGTTGCCAGAGTTTAAGGCCCATCACTCACTAGTAGTTTGAACTCAGACAATCACTCCATGCCCAAGTTTTCTCATCTGTTCAATGGAGACAATAATAAACTATGTCATGGATTCTAATAAAGATTAAGTGACATCACTGAAAACAACAACAAAAAGGTCAAGACATGCTATTATTATCATTTTATTATTATTGTAATGAATAAGAAAATATAAAAAGTTGGAAACAGGAATGTCAAACTGCTGTACTTGGGTAATAAGCTTACAGATGATATTTTCTTTCTATTTTCCATAATGGCACAGTGTTTACATAGTTTTTTTAAAATAAAATAAAAATAAAAACTTTACTAAATGTAGATGGGCTGCTATTAAAATGAAATGAGCTCCATCCAGAATGGCTTTGTGCTCACTTTATAACTCTTTGATTTAAAATACTCGCACATCCCTGGAGGAACATTCAATTCTGAGAAATCACTTTCTGCAAGATGCTGTGGCAAGGGGCCAGAATCTTTACAATGCCAGGAAATCAACAGAGGCCTGCTCTACTGGCCTGGACACGGTGACTTGTACTTTTCCTGTGAGGACCCTTGGGAATGACCAGGCTTCCCTGTGGAAAGAGAGGAGTTCTGCCTAAAAATATAATTTTCCATAAAGAAAGTTACCCCCAACTCGGTCCTCTAAACTTTTCCCTCAACAGCTCCAATACCTGATTCCGTAACTAGAGAGGCTTCATTATTGGACTGGCCAAAGATACCAAGGGAGCAAAGTTGTGATGCCAAAAATATAAACTTACGGAGGACTGGTTATGATATTGGTCTCCATCAAACATCCTTTCCTAATTAATGCTAGTGTATAGCAAATCCACTTTTGTCTGGCAATCCCTCTGATTCATCTGACAACAAATGCAGATACTACGTAAATTGACTGCTTAGTGAAATTTCAGTTTTTGCAAACGACTCAGGGTTTCATGAAGTCCACGGCAGTGATGTTGGAGAGTAGCTGGAGTCACAATCAAAACCAATGACAAGTAAGGTTTTGCCAGTAACAACCAAAGCACAAGAAACTGACAAGGACGGGATAAGTCAATTCTAAAGGGAATGATATCAAAGGGTTAAAAGTAGAAAATAGTTTTGGAAAAATTTATGAAGCCCTGAATCTTTAAATGTTATCTTTTTTATAATTTTGCAGTGAGTAGCCAATATGAGATGAAGTTTATCATTTTAAGCTGAATATTTTTCAGAAAAATTATACATATATCCCTTTCAATGGGCATGATTCATTCTTTATTGTATCTAAGAATTAGTTCACTTTTACAATTATATCCAAAATATACATTTAAGACATTTTTATAATTTCTTTCCTGTTTACCATGATCTACCAGGTCCTGTGTGCTCTGGCCCTAGGGACAACTTTGACCTCACTTCCTATCACACTGGCCTCCCTGCTGTTAGTACAACAGGTGAACTTGATCCATTCCTAGGACTGTTGCACTTGTTCTTCCCTTTGCTGAGAACACCACCCCCAGGCCTGCTCGCATGTGCTCCCTCCTGGAAAATTTCGCTGCCCACACTCCCTAAATTAGCAGCTCCCAACACTTTATCCTACTTTATTTTCTTTATAGAACCAGTCACTACCTGATGCTTAATACTAGTCTATTTGTGTTACAATTGCCTCCCCCAGTACAATGGGAGCTTTTTGAGGACTGTATCCTCAGGGATGAATTATTTAGTAAATATTTATGGAATGAAATGAATGAGTGAGTGTATATTTAATTCCAGTTTTTGTTAAATAGATCCTTTTTTTAAAGATTTTGTTTATTTATTTTTAGAGAGAAAGAAAGACAGGGAGAGAAATACCAATGTGTGGTTGCCTCTCGCACACCCCCAACTGGGGGCCTGGCCTGTAACCCAGACATGTGCCCTGACTGGGAATCGAACCTTGTGACCCTTTGGTTCACAGGCCAATGCTCAATCCACTGAGCCACACCAGCCAGGGCCAGTTCCAGTTTTTCAAGGTAAAGTTCTATTCATCCCTTATTTTCCTATTTCATTGTAACACTAACTCCTGTTTTAAGTGATTTACTTTAAATGGGCTCTTTCTAAGACAAGTTATCTTCAGGTAATTAGGCTTTCCTATATGAGATACTCCTTCCTTTGCTTTGCAGAGGAAACAAACAAATATGCTGTTTGGCCAACATGGTTGATGGTACTGGTTGCTGAGAATATTGTTTCTGAGGTATGGTCCCAGTCTAGCCAGAAAGAGCACTGCGATTAGCTGATTAGCAGTGTTTGTTATGGGTCAGGATGAAGGCATGGAAGCAAAATTATTGACCTAGAACATCTTATTGAAAAAAAAGTTTTTGTGGCAAAAACCCCCACATTTTATTATCAACTTTAAATTAATTTTCAGATAACTAAATGCATCTTATTGATGTGATTCTAGAAATCACAGGAGTTATCTGGTCTCATTTTTTTAAATATTTTATTTATTTATATTTATTGATTTGAGAGAGAGAGATTGATTTGTTGTTCCACTTATTTATACATTCATTGGCTGACTCTTACATGTGCCCTGACAGGGGGTCAAACCTGCAGCCATGGAGTATAGGGAAGATGCTCTAACCAACTGAGCTACCTATCTAGGACCTAATTTTTTTAATACCTAAACTTGTGCCAGGACACCGCCCCCCGCCAAAAATGCTGCTTAAAACCTTCATGGACCAGAAAGTTATACCTCACAGACTCATTTATTGGACTCCACTAATTCTTGAAAAAAAAAATTCCACTTGAGTCTTTCCTTGCCTCCTGTTATTTTACTGGAGGCTGAATGCCCCTTAAAATTATCAAATTCATCTCCTGTTCTCCTGGCCAGATAGTGCATTCCTCATGTAGATATCACATGGCATGACTTACAGTCCTTTCGGCATCTTTCCTATTGTATAGCACTGGATAAAGTGTGATAATGTCCTCTTAAAGTACAGTTGCTACACTATTGCTCACACGTGGTTTGTTCAGTGAAGAGTGAATGAAATGGGATTTGCACCTTCTTTTTAAACATTATACTCTTGGTGGTGACCCAAGTTCATTGAGTAGTTTTGGCAGTTACTTCATATAGGAGACTCAGATTGTTGCAGTCAACTGCTAGTCCAACATCCACATCTGTGCCATCCCAGCTTTGCATGTATTTCTGTGAAATTCTATATTCCTTTGTCTGACATTTTATGCTATTAAATTCAACCTTTCAGACCTTTAAGAATATATATTTTAACAAAAATTATGTTGGCTGTCACATCTAGTTTCATATAATCACTACTCTGTGGATATAGTCCTTCCCAAAACGTGGAGTATACAATAAATATACTTCTAATAAGTTCCTTGCTTATGTAATCAGGTGAATGTATTAATTATTTAATATATAAAATTTCAGCCTATTTTAAATTATTTTACTTTAGAAATGGTAAGCAGAAAGAGAAAAAATGAGAAAAAAGATTTGGGCCAAATATTTGGGATGGGCTGAGGGTGAGTGATAGCAAAATGTGGGATCCAGGGTTACAAGGTAGCAGCATAAAGGCACAAATCAGTTCAAGATCAGAGTGACATTTCTATCCTGTTCAGCACCTTCTTCCTTCCAGCAAAGGTACAGTTAAGGCTCTAGGCAAACACGGATTGCAATCAATTCAGTGAGTCATCCAGTTGAAGAAGAACAGCCTCATGCTTCCTTGGACACAAATAAGCAGGAAACATCCAAGATACCTGGGGCCCACTAAGGAAAGCCTCCTCTGTTCTATAAAGAGTAAAGGGTATTTCTCTCCCCATATACCCTCCTACACCTTAAAAAAATGTTTTTAAATTTTTGTTCCCCCTTCCGTGTTTCCATTTACTACTTTTTTATGTTTAAATCTTGATAGCATTCACTTTGTACACGACATCAGAGCTTTGGCCCATGTAAATCTGCCTGCACTTCGACTGGCAATCACTTTACATAAATGCTTTGTGCTCACAACATGATATTCTGCATCTCTTTAAAATTCTCTACCCATGGACATTGTTCTGGTTGCCTATAGTCTTAATGGCTTCAAACAAACAGTTTATTTAGCTCTTGACTTTGAGAGTTAGGAATTTTGGAAGAGCTTAGCTGAGCAGTTCATCTCTGGTCCATGTGGTATCAGCTGGGGCAGGTAGAACTAGACGACCACCTTCCACGATGGCATCTTCAGTCACATAGCCAATAACTCAACGTTCCTTGACCTCTCTCTTACCCAGCAGCTCATCTTTTAGGCTTCTCCATGTGGCTTGAACGTCTCACAGCATAGTGATCTCAGGGTAATCTATCTTCTTATGTGGCAGCTGACTTCCAAGAGAATAAGGCAGAAACTGCCAGTTCACTTAAAGGTTCAGCCTACTCTGACATAACATTACTTCTGCCATATTCTATTGGTCAAAACAAATATGAGTCAGCTCAGATTCAAGGGCGGGATAATAGGCCCACTGCTTAATGCGAGAAGTATCAAAAAAATTGTGATCGTCTTTAATCTGCCATAAACATTTGCCTTGATGCATCTAGGAATAATTATTGTTGGTTTCTTTATCCTTAGAGGCATGATAATAGAGAGTTATACTTCTCATTTCAATGGACCATTATCTATACTTTTGGGTTACTTATGCGCGTGCGTGTGTGTGTGTGTGTGTATACTATATATAGAATATATACTATATATCATTATTATATAAAAATATATGGAAGATATAGCTATATATAGAAAATAGCTCTTTTGAAGAGAGGAAAGATTGCTGGTATTCTCCAGAACTAAAAAATCTGGCTACCTAATTTAACTAAATCAAGCAACAGTCCTCAACAGTGTTGTTTCAAAAGATTGACATGATATGATTAACTGTGAGGTATATTGCAATTTGCAAGTCATTTGTCAAATATTGACATTTGTGAATAATTCCATTTATATATAATAAATTATAGCAGATCCAAGTTTCTCTTCAACAGCATCATTCTCTCACATGCATTCCTAACTGCATTCTCCAGTGCGAAATAAGGGGTGGAGCTTCGCAGCTCTTCCACTGGGAACTGCTCATACCCCTGGCACACTGATGGGAAAATTCCACACCCCAGCCATCATCCATCCTGTATGACTTGAAGGAAAAGAAAAAAAATAAAAATTAAGAACTCCTAGCTCAGAGAATATTGCTAATGAATCCAGTATTAGTTAGCTAGATAAAAGGTGAATAAAACCAAAATATGAAGCAATTTTGAAGTTTATTTTGCTCAGTATCAGTAGAGAAAAATCTTATAGTGTTGTCCTTCCTTTTCTCTTCTGCCTTGACCTCTCTTCTTCCTTTCTCCCTCCTTCCCCGCAGCCCTTTCCCCAGTGGGCTCAAAATGAAAGCTACCAAAACTTAGGAAAATGTTTATCAGCCACCAATCATACTGGAAAAATAACTCAAAAGTCATACGTTGTTAAACTTGGACAGGAATACTATTTACTGAGACTGAAAACTGCAGATGTATTTATAGCTCCAAAAGCATAATGTCTCATTCCACAACTATTTCTAGTTACTAAGTGCATATTAGCATAAAATAAAATTTCCTCTTATCATCTCCTTGAGAGATCACCCTTGGACCTTGTGAGCTGTCATTTGTAGGTGCTTTACTTACACACATACCGAGAGAGCCAACTGCCTTTGGCTCTGAAGCAGTTGTGGCTGCTGCGATTTTATATTTGGTATCAATCCTTCCATATAGGATTCAACTCATGTCAATGCTGGGCCTGTTGTCTCTGACCTTGACTCTGCACAGAAACAACTAACTTCTTCTTTCTTATTAACTTACTTACTTAATTATTGATTTTATTGTTGTTCAACTACAGTTGCCCCTATTTTCCCTCATTACTTTCCCTTGGCCTATCCACCACCCATCTCCCACATTCAGTCCTCCCCCTGGATTGTCTTTGTCCCTGGGTCCTTTATACATGTTCCTTGAATTGCCCCTTCCCCTTCTTTCCCCCATTATCCCCCTCCCCCTCCCTTCTAGTCACTGTCAGTTGGTTCTTTATTTCCATGTCTCTGGTTCTATTTTGCTTGCTTGTTTTGTTGACTAGGTTCTACTTATAGGAACAACTAATCTCTTAATGATCCTCAAGAAATCATTAAAATTTCATTGGTGGTATTGTACCTTTCAACCAAAATAGTAAATTTTGGTTGAAAGGTCCCAGAATCAAAGGACATGAATTGCTGCCCCAAAACACATCAGAAATGGTCAATCTAGTGAGAAAAAAAAGAATATACGGAGTCAACTTTCAAGGAAAGATAAATTTTAAATGTATATCACCCATTAGAGATACTTTTCATCTAATAGCTAAAATGTTGAAAGTTCAAAATCTTAGAAAAGAGCTCAAGTAAGAAAAAGTGCAGAAGGGAATTCTGGGGCCCACAAGCTGCCTCAGTTCTACTATTAACACATTCGACCTTGTGTGGAGAGTGGCTAAATTTTTCTGAACCTCAATGTCTTAAATTATGAGGCAGCCAGATATGATGATCTTTAGTGGTTTTGCCAGCTTTAAAATTCTATGATTTGGGGGAAATGTAAAAATAAAGGTGCATGACATATTTTTATAAGAAAAGAAGAGAGGAAAAGAAGGAGGGAGGGTGGGATATATAGAGTGAAGAGAGGAAAGGGAAAGAAAAAGAAAGGAAAAAACAGAAGTGAAAATCTATACATGGGGTAAAAATGTAGGAGTTAACACTCTGACTGGGCAGCGATCACATCAACATAATAAATGACTAATTAAAGTGGTAAAGGACTGACCAATGGTTAAGAATTTAAATTAATGGTATTACAATACTGCAAAACATTGATTGGCTCATTTTATAGAACATTGACTTGCGGGTTATACTTATGAACTTCTAAGAAGCCCCAACAACCCAATCAGAAAGTTGTGTTCTTACCCTTGAAACCTATATAATTTTATTAACCAATGTTACCCCAATAAATTTAATAATAAATAAATAAATAACGGGCTGGCAAAAAGGAAAAAGGATTAACAAAATGAAAAGGTAACCTAGGAATGGGAGAAGTTATTTGCAAACTGTTTGAGCCCATTTAGACTTCTGTAACAACATACTAGAGACTAGATGACTTATAAACAACAGTTCTGGAGACTGGAAGTCCTAGGCAATGGTGTTGTATATTCCATTTGTTGGCTAATGAGAGCTCTCTTCCTGGTTCATTGACATAGTCTCATCTAGAGGAAAGGGGCTTTAGCTCTCTAGGACCTCTTGTAAAGGCACTAGTCCTATCCAAGGAGGGATAATAGATAATCCTCCTGAGATAATCTCCTCCCAAAGGCCCCACCTCTTAATACCATCACATGGGGCATCAGAATTTCAATATATCAATTTTAGAGGCACACAAACATTCAGATCACTGTACAAACCAAATATCTGATAAGGGGTTAATATCGAAAATATGAGTATGTAAGGAACTCATACAACTCAATAGCAAAAAACATCCAATTTTAAAATGAGCAAAAGGTCTGAATATTTGCCTCAGTTATCCACTAAAAGTGACTTTCATTTCCGCTACATATTGGTAAATTGGCTTCTGTGGGCGAGGTTGACTTCCTATGGCTCCACCATTCATGAAGTTGTTTCTATGGGAGAAATGTCAAAGAGACTAAGATGACATCTTCCACCCACCCCACCCCAATTATAATCATGGAAGTCTGGGAGTAGAAGTGAGGGGAGAGAAGAGTTTGGAAACTACTGAGGTCAGGGAGAAGGCTCAGAAGGAGAAAACTAAATATTATGAGAGGTATCAAAGCAAGTGCAGAAAGAAATGATGAGCAAAGTGTATGTGAATATTAGGAGGCAATGGGGGTGTCTGGATTTCCAGTCAGGCCCTGGGATTCTCCCAACTGTGTGGCTCCTATGATATTTCACACCATAAAGATCCCCTTGTCTGATCTAATTGTTATTCACCTTCTTTCTATCAGCATGAGAAATAACACAGTAGAAGGCTCACTTCACACTCCAAGCTCTAGAATGAACTTGACCATCATGGATCATGTGCTCATAAGAATAGTGTGACAGAATGGGGTCGGTCTAGTACAACTGAGTGGGCAGGAATGCTTTGTTGTGCTGTAGACTATCAAGAACTGGGTCAGGGATTTTATGTTCACACTCCTTAAATTGAGGAAGACTATGTCACAGGGCTATAGGAAGCTGATACCAGGCTACATTTTTGCAGTCTACTTATCACGTTTTCTTGAGCTCTCATCACTCACTCAACAGCTCCTTTCCTGGCCTCTAGCCCAGGCTAGGCTATAACTCAAGGATTTTAACTTATTTTTTTAACTTTTCCAACATACACAAAAGTAGAGAGACTAGTATAATAATAAAACCATATGCCTACCACCCACTTCACTCACTATCAGTATTCAGCCGTACTATTTTTGTCAAACACTGACTCCCCCCAAAAATCGTCAAAATGGCATTTTGAAAACAAAGCTGTTTTTTCTTACCTGATAAGGGAGAATACTACCTCGGCAGACTCTTAAGTAAAGATGGCAAAGTTGGGATATTTATGAGATTGTGAACTCTGGTTTAAGGTGGGTCACTAAATAGAAAGGGAGTATGATTAGGATTGTGATATAGTAGTTTGTGATCCGTAGATATAGCGAGGGGAGGATTTTGATGGAATGGGTTCAAAGAGTCTTAGAGCATAAACAGGGACCTGATGTTATCTATTAAAGAGTTGAATAGTTTGATGTTCATTTAAATGGGCTTCATGGGAAGCACCTGAAACAATAAATTTATTGGCAATTTTTATCTCCCTGGGCAAGTACCCTGAAGAGTGAAATCAAATTGATGAAGGCAGTGGAATAATAAAGTTATACTGGTAAAAAGGCTGAATAGGAAAGTCATATTAATAATTCTGTGGGCATATGTCTTATGACTTCTCAATGTCATCTAGTCCCCCTCACTTTTATTATTGTGTTATTTGCTAGAGTATTTTTAAATTATTTCTTTTTTAAAATTGCCAAATGGTATCCAGAACACATACACAGTCTGTCATTAGGTAAAGTCTCTAAACACCAAAACCATCATATACATGCAATTAAAAAACAAATCAGTTATTCTGTTCTTAGCTTTACCAGGAAAGCCAGGAAATAACTCTCATGCTAAGAATTCACTGTCACACTCTGGAATTAAAAGTGTCCTGGATTATCCAGAATCTCAAAGAACTCTAAACAGAAGCGACAGCTAGTCTAAGCCTTGGTAACAGAAGAGAGAACCAGGAAGTACACATTCAATGTGGGCTTTGTGGAGAAAGTGCTGGGTGAAGTCAGCTCCTTTTTAATAAATTAAGCCATTCTTCTGAAGAGAAAAAAAAAATGCCTGAAGAAAACATACTGTGGCTTTGGACATCTATTCATTTGGGGTTCTGGTGAAAATATAAATATAGTCAAGCTACAAACATTAATTGAACATATTAAAAATGCAGGGCAAGGAGGTACTATGCAGAAGGAAAAAGCCATCTCTGGGTTTTTGAGAAAAGCTTGCCTTGGTGGGAAAATCACCACCTTTGGAGCCAGATCTGGGTGGGAATCTTGAAGAAATGACTTAACATCTAATAACTTAATGTTTCTCATTTTGAGTTCTATTGTAAACAATCTCACAAGATTTTAAGAATGGGAAGAAATAACATACATATAGTGGCTCGTATCTAGACTGTATTGTTTTGATGCAGTTTCTGCCCTTGGGGAGGCTGTTAAAGGCCAAGAGTGGGAGGGAAAGGAAGCCCAGGAGGCTGTGTGGGGTCTGAGCATCTAGAGCTTCCAATGCCATGCTTGACCGCATTCTGTGCATCTGCCAACACTTCTGAGTGGGATTCTGGTATGATTAGAGCCATGCTTCAGGAGTATGAATTTGACAGCCAGTGTCACCCTTAGAGTCAGGCAAGATAAGGTTCTGTTCTGCGCTCACGCTTTAAAGATGGTTAGTGAGCACACAGTGATACATGGGGACCTGGTGCTCAGCTCTGACTGAGGGTGACCAACAGTTAAAATAAATATTCACTCCTGCCTCTGATATCACTCCAGGCTCAGGGCTAGACTCCTCCACATGTCTTGCCTTATATTCTCGAAAAGTGTCTAAATCCCCTGGCAGTTTGCATGTTTTTCCACAGACACTACTCCAGAGGACTGGGAGGGTTTGAATGACAGAAGAGCTTGAGTAGGAGAAAAGGCACATTAGATAACTTGTCGATCCTCCCTCCCAAATGTACTAGACTTGCATAACGAATTATTTCACCATTGTGCTGAACAACCATTTTTGCCTCTCTTCTTTCCTAGTTGTAATTCTAGAGAGACACACAAATTAGTGAGGTACTGGCAGCTAATGAATATTTTATAGTATGAAACAATTTTTATAACTTAAATATATATGAGGCTGACTGAGTATTATCCCTTTTCTGGTAGATTAACCGGCATGAATTCAGACACATATACACACCCACCTGGATCTAAAGATATACATGCATGAGGTATGCTAGCCATTCTCTATTTTACTGTATGGATATAAAATTGATTTAAAATAGGGTGAAAATTAAGGAATAAGTCTTACAGATTAAAGAATAAGATTAAAGAATTAGACAATACTTCCTGTGATCATATTTTAACATCTGTAATCCTGATCTAATGTTTGAACATCATATGTCAATTCATGATTTTGATATATGTGAAGTTTATGATTATTTCAAAATAAAAGTAATTGTTTTTAACATTTCTGACAATTCCAACTGCTATTGTTTTAGAATGAAATTTCTTTGCAATGAAATTAATTATGACTACCTAAAACTGACAATGACTAAAAATATGACATTGCTAAGAATAGACCACAAGTTATTTGCAAATCATGATTATAATAACAAAAGTATTTATTTTGCTGAAGTAAAAACAAGAAACACAAATGTTATGAAAGAAATAGAAAATAATTTATAATTTATGTAGGTCTTTACTTCACTACTCAAAGAACAACCATATGTGCAAAAATTATTCAGTTCAGTCATGTTTGGCATTTTGCCAGATTTAATTCTATTAAAATTACAAGTTAAAATATATTCTTGATTTGTTATTATGAAGATATATTTACCACAGTACAAAGATAGAATTATTTTCACTTGTTTGTTAACTTGCTTTATTAGTTTTAAATGTCTGTATTCTCCTTGCTCCAGTTTCCTCAGATGTTAAAAGCAGGCCTGTTTCCAGTAATATATTTATGCATTAATCACACTTAGTCATTGGCACCTATGTGTAGATTGAAGAGAATAAATATGTAAAGGTGATTAGACAATAGAAGAGATTCTTGCAAGAGTCTTTATTTCAAAAACCCAGCAGGCCAGGCAGGTGTCCTAAGTCAGCAAGGCGGAAGGGAAGGGAACCCCAGGCAGTGGCGTGACAGAGCTCCTGCTCTGTCTGAAGGAGACGCCTGTCGCTCAGGGGCAGGCCCTTGTTGCAGGTAAGAATGTGGGTCAAAGGTTGCCAGATCTTATGCTTTTTTAAAAGTCAGAAATGTGAAATTTTTAAATATAAAATCTCAGTTACAAATTATTTTTTTAATTATATAGATCAAACAAAATGTTTCTATGGGCTGGATTTAACCAATAAACTACCTGCTACTTTGCAGTCTTTTGACTGAGGCAACAAGGACATGAACTTGCAGTTGCCTTGTGCTCTTTTGCCATTTCTCATTAGCTTCCCTCATTGCTTACTACGTTTTCTTCCCCTCACTTCCCTCCTCCTCTTCTTCCTCCCCTTCTTCTTTCTCTTCCTCCCTTTCCACTCCCCATCCTCCCTCTTCCCTTTCTCTCCCACCTCCTCCCTCTCCAGTCACTCTCACCATTTGGCTTTCTCTGTTTTTCTGTTCCCATTGTGAGATTCAGCTGCCACAATTGCCACACATTTCAGTTACAATCAGAAACTAGCTTGTCAAGGAGAGAAAACTCTCTCAGCACCACCTATATATGAACAAGGGGAGGACTTCCTAGAGACTGTGGTTTGGGCACCAAAGGTATCCCTGACAGAATGATAGCAAATTGGCTAATCAAAGATTAAACTGCCTTGAGAAGGAATATTTGGATTAAAAAAAAAATCAAAGGAATTTTTTGCATCCAAGCAACCAACTATTTTCTATCTCTCAAGTTTACTATTTTATACCAAAGTTACCAAACCTAACAACCTCATATACACTTGCACTGGAATAACAAAAGCCAACATGGAATAGTAATAATTATTATTATTCACATATGTATATAATATATGGTATGATTTAATTATAATTGTTGCATATATTCAGACATAATGGTCATTATCTGAGAAGATGTATTCTCTGTGTTCATAACTAGCAGAGTTGAGTACTTCAGAGATGGATCTATGTGCAAACACATTTACTCCCACACAAAGGCAATGGGACAGAAAACAACTGGGGCAAGAAGACAAAGGTGCTAAGAGAATCATCGCAAAGAAATCAGCAAGAGAATTGGCAAGCTAAATGCCATTGTTCTTACAGTGTAGCCACAAATGACTAAACAGGACAGGAAAACTGCATTTTGCTTGATGCTCCAACAATTGACCTTTCCAAATCTATTTCATACACACATGTAATATATACAGATATCACATGTGTGTTTGTATGCCTGTGTGCGTGTGTATTTCCTACTGGTTCTGTTTCTATGGAGAACCCTGACTAAAACAACCCTCTTCCCTTAAATCTTTCCGAATAGGTCTAGTTTCCTGAACAATAATCATTTTCATGCTTTTTATATCTTGTTACTTTTTCTAAATTTTCACATTACAAACTGGACAGTAGGATTTTGTATCACACTGAACCTTATAAGCCAGCTCTAATCAGCTGCCTGGGCCCTGCTCGTAAGGTAGCAGTCACCTTCTGGACACACCACACTGCCACCTTCACTAAAGTCCCCAAGATGAAATATATGAGCTGAATTCGCAGGCCTTCATGGCCCTCATCTCCCTTATGCCAAATCCCCTGCGCCCTCCAGGACATAAATACCACATGCCAGCTTCCTAAGCTGCTGTGGGGACTAATGGCACAGTCCAGAAGCGTGGGGGAGTGAAATCCCTGCAGAGCAAAACTTGACCTGTGGGAAATGGAGATGAGAGGGAGCCAGACAGACCCACCTGCCCTCCTTTTCCAGCTCCAGGGAGTGCACAGAGGTGCAGGTCTTCCTCACGGCCCAGCTAGAGCGTCCTTCAGGCTGAGTCCGTGCGCCTTCTGAATGACCTGCCCTTCCTCCTTGTGGCTCCCTGGGACATGGTAGTGGCATGGAAATGGGTCCTATCACACAGCTTTACATCCTCCATTTCTTACTTCTCTCCTTCCTCACCCTTGCCACCCCAGGCTTATACCTCCTAAATAAAACTTCAGTACTCCAATACTTGCCTGAGGTTCTGCTTTCTCACTGTTTTTTTATTGAAGGAAAATTATTTATTTTATCATTTTAAATTGCAAGAAACTTACTTCTAGAGAATAATTCTCTCCATCCTGTTTAGGTTACCATATTAACTCTAAGCTTTTAAATCTTTGTGGCTTTAGATATAAAATATGAATCATTCAAACTTCAAGCTTTCAATTAGCGTACCACCCCTACTCTGGGAATACCAAAATCTGATGATGCTCAAGTCTCTTATACAAAATGGTGTAGTATTCACATATAACCTATGTACATCCTCTCCTATATTTTAAATCATTGGTAGATTACTAATACAATATATGTGTGATGTAAATATTTGTTCTACTGTGTTGCCTAGGAAGTAATGACAAAAAGACTTTGTACATGTTAAGTATAAACACAATTATCATAGGTCTAACTACATAATAAATGTCAGCAACAACATAACTTTTTAAAAAATATTTTTGATCTGCTGTTGCTTAAATTTGCAGATGTGGAACATGCGGGTATGAAGGGCCAACTCTACTGCATATTGAATCTACAGTACCTAAGGATCATTCAGTGTTTTGAGCAACATCACCAACATTAATCAAAATATACTGTAATGTTAATAAGTATACCAAACACAAAGACAACATTGGAAGCTGGACCGTTGACCATCATGGGACAGCATGATATCCCTTTAACCAAAAAAATCTGTGACATATCCCCTTCTCGTAAAGGAACATGTTGAGAGTAATAAACTGATAAGTCTCAGCTAATCAAGGTTTTCTTATTAAGAGCTGAATGTGCCCCTACTCCCCACAGTTAATAGGTTGAAGCCCTAAACCCCAATGTGACGGTTACTTGTAGGTAAGGCCTTTGGAGGTAATTAGGTTTAGAAGTGGTCATGTGGGTAGGGTCCTTGTGATTGGATTATTGGATTAGTAGCCTTATAAGAAGAGACCAGAGAGCTTTTTCTCTCTCCACCACAAGAAGACACAGAGAGAAGATGGCCGTCTGCAAGCCAGGAAGAGGGCTCCCACTAAGAATGGAATCTGCCAGCATTTTGATCTTAGATTTCCCAGCCACCAGAATGATCAGAAATAAATGTTGTTGAAACCACTAGGTCTATGATATCTTGTTATAGCGGCCTGAGTAGACTAATACAGGCATAACTCATTTTATTCCCTCTATTGTGCTTCACAGATAATGTGTCTTCATCAACATTGAGGCAAAACCCTCCACCAGCAAAAAGGTATAGAGTTGCTGAAGGCTCAGGTGATGGTTAGCACTTTTTAGCAGTAAAGTATTTTTTATTAAGGTATTTACATTTTTTTCAGGTATAATGCTATTGCACACTTAATAGACTATAGTATAGTGTAAACATAATGTTTATATTCACTAGAAAACCAAAACAATTCCTGTGACTTGCTTTAGTACGATATTTGCTTTTTTGCAGTGGTCTAGAACTGAACCTGCAATATCTCCAAAGCATGCCTGTACAGCAACACCGATAACTTACATAGACTCAACCTTGATCCTGTTTCTCTCTAAACTAGTCTACAAAAACAGTCCGAATTAGTGGTGTGATAGCAACAAAGGCAAATGATCAATGAAATGTTCAAAGTAAAATTGAAATGCAATAATTCTATGTGAAATCTTCTCTAAACACAAACCATTAGAGAAATACACTTCCTCTGAAACTCAGAATCGCTGATGCTGACCTTGGCCTCTCCAAATACCTTAGGACATTAGAGCTGAATGCTCTGGACTGAATCCCATGGAAACAGGATTTAATGGCTTCACCCAAAGTCACAGTTAGGGCATACCCTGGTCAGCAAAAGGAACAAAAATATCTACAGCTCCGTAATTATATTTGCCCCAAGAGTTAATTTAAATTTGCTTAGTTTATTATGCAAAGGGAAAAAAACATTATCTAAAAATCCCAGCTTTTCATAAAGCCAGGGATCATAGAAGTCAAACCACAGATTCAGCCACTTACATCATCAATAATAGAGATTCTATAATTAGAGATTAGCCAGCTGCAATCATTTCTGATGCTCAGACAGCTGGATCAAGCTGATTTCAAAAAAATGTTCCATTTTTTCCTTTTTAAAAGAAATCAGCAAAATAGTGTGACTCAGAAGCACAGAGAATCTCTTTCCCTTACCCAAATTGGTAACAAAGGGTTTTTTTGTACCTATACTTTTTTTCTAGCTTCACACATCTCGTAGATAAAACACTTTTATTGCCATGTAGCTGCTGGGTGAGATGCCTAAAAAAATATTTCATCTAGATTTCAGATTGATGGCATTAGGAATGGTTGCTGTGAACGAAGGCCTATGTTCAGTCTCACATGAAAGAAATCACTTGGTTTATTTTCTCAGCAGCAGACAATTGAAAAACCTTGAGGTTAATTACCATGGCAAAGGAGGTGGCAATGATGACATTAATACCTTCGTTATTAATGGAAAAGTAAGCCTTCTGGGCCGATGCTCTTTCCTCCTAATTCTAACTCATTGGGAGTTCCCACCCAGTCTGCACACTGTGCCTCAAAATCCTCTCTTCCATTAACAGCTTGATCTGCTGGTGCTATTTTGGCCACTGTTCTCACCCTTTTCTGTCTTGAGAGATGGGAGGTGGGCTTTCATTTAATGTAGATAACAAAGTAAGAATGTAGCAACAATGTATCATTCACCGTTGTTTGCTTCTGAGATGGCCTCACAACAGGGAGAGCTTCCACAATTTAGCGATTTCCCTATTTCACAGTTGTTAGAATCAAGGTGTGTAAGAATAGCCAATACCATTCTAAGGATATCCAGAAATATTTACAAGAAATGCAGGGTGGAGTAAAGTAGGTTTACAGTTGTTGTATGGAAAATAATACAATACTTGATGAACGCAAACAAGAAGGAACTCTGTGTTTCGAGGACTCACAGCGTAAATCTACTTTTGCCTTACCCTTTATTGTTCCCTTCTTTATTAAACTGTCAATAAAATACTCACTAGTTAACCATCTCCACAAATTAAGGAAATACTCAAGAAATATACTTTGACCCCATGAACCAGATACTCCAGGGGAAAGAATTAGTCTATCCCAAATTATTGAAACAGCTGACAAAATAAATGTGCAACCTTTGAAAACGCAGGTTCTACTGGATAGCCTACTATTTTTAAAGACTCCTCTACACAAGAGCAAATGTTCCCATTATGTAATTAATAGGACCTTACGCTCCCTCTTCCACCAATAAAATAGCTCATATTTGCTGCTAAGACTGCATCCATGACCTGATTCAGAGGACACTGAATTGAATATTAATTTGTTAGAGGCACGTTCCTTATCATATAGGTTAATGCTTTCCAAACTTTGTCAGGGCCAGGAGTTCCATTTATTAATTTTTTCATAAATCTCATATTTTGCAAGGTTTTATCAATGCAACAAGATACTTCTATTAAATTAGAAATTTTCCCACTTATTAATCAAAAATACATCTACTGTCACTCAAGGCAGGAGTTAGGGTCAGCTTTAATTAATTGATTGGACTAAGGATGAGAGAGAGTTCAGTGAGTTGCTGGGCAGACAAAGACACTTTCACCACAAATCCCGGACTCCCCTTACTTCCTACAAAATCCCTTTTTACCTGCTCTGCTCTAGGCTTACCCATTATTCCCTCTTTTTTCTGCAAGCACTCCTTATCTTTGTTCCCTCAGTAAGATGTTTGTACTATGGACATAAGATCATGCTTACTCACCTGTTTCCCACACCAGGCTGTGGGCCTTTTAAGATCACTTTCTTTGCCTTACTTTCATTTTATCTCTAGAGTTGTGCATTGTATGGTACTCCTAATAATTTATTTACTAAATAAAGAAGTGAATGAGTGAATGATTAAGTGTATACTGTGTGAATCCACTGCTGTTGCTTACAAAGATAAATGTTCTATGAGACTCTAAACCGACTAAAAGTGGAACAAGATCTAAGAGATGAGACAAGTAATGCAACACTCAAATGTTCCCTAGTGGAACAGAGTATTGGATTTGAGGCTTTTGTAGCCAAGAGAGTACTGATACTTGTTTTCAGATGCTCCTCCCACAATTTTCCACTTTAAAAAGTCTTTTGCTTCTTAGCCAACAGTGATACAGTACTTACTAGGTCACAGTTCACTTCTTATGTCCATTATTCCATTTGATCCACATGCCAACTTTGTAAAGTAGGTGTTACTACTGATTCTGTTTTATAGGTCTAGGAATGAAGGTTCCTTTGCCCAAGGGTCATCGAATTAATAGACATAAGATGAAGTTTAACCTTACATCTGCCTTTTCCATGGACCACACAATATACTTCATGCACTAACTACTTTATTATTATTGTTACCTGATCATCTGCCCGGGAAAAACAAGAGGACACAGTGCAAGAGATGGTCCACAGAAAACTACAGAGAAACTCATCCACCCAGATGTGGAATGGACACCACCAGGACTCTCTGCAGGAAGACCTCCATAAACCACGTGCATATCCAGGGTGAGCGTGATTATGTGGGGGGCACGCACAATTACACAGAGACACACACATTGAACTAAAAGTGCAGCAAAGGGTCAACCACAGTACAATTACAGGTCATTTTAACATTAACTTTGTTCTTTAGAATTTCCTGTTTTCCATATTTTTACAATAAAGCTGTTATCTATATGATCAGGATATGTAATATGAATTGCAATGAGATATAAATTTGAATAAATAATAGTTCTATCAAATAGCTTATAAATAAACTCAGTATCTAAGAATTCAGCACAAAAGCTCACTTGCTTATCTTAGAGATATAAAGGGAGATTTAAAAAATATAAATCACAGCCCGAGCAATGTCCCTGTCTTTGCCTACCACCGACAGACGGTGCTAGTTCTTGCTGGTCTCTTTGGACTTAGAAACAAATGGACTTATACATAACCTTCAGAACTAACCTGTTTGTTAGTAGAAGAGTCTCCAAATATGATAAAAGAATTGCCACAAATAAATGGGAAGTTCTTTTTAAGAGTACTGACTTTTATAAACAAAAGTACTAATCTCAGCGTTATTTATAAGAGCAAAAATTCTGAGTTCACCTAAATATCTAAAAATTGGATAATAATGAAATATAAAGGACACATCTAGACTATGGGTTATTACATACTCATTAATTATATCTACTAAGAATTCTAATGTCTTTGGGAAATTATTAAGATGTAATGTTATTTTTAAAAGCCAGGATGCGGAATTGTATGTATGCATAAGCTCAATTACATAAATATATTATGTACAGAAAAGAGATTCACAGCTAACAGTAAGTATTTCTGCATAGGAGAAAATGTGGCAAACTTTATTTTGTATGAATATTTTTCTGTATTCTATAATTTCTTCATTGAACATTTATCAGAAGGTAAAATATTTAAATCTTGCTTCTCTGTCTCTGTTTGCCTCTGTCTCTCTGTCCCTGTTTCTGTCTGTCTCTTACTCTCTCTGTCTCTTACACACACACACACACACACACACACACACACACAAAACCCTGAAGGAGAAATACAAAGTCTGAATCAAGATAGATTTAAAATAGAACCAGACAACATGCTAATAACCAAATAAACCCTTGGGTGAGCCAAATCAAATGATTCTGCTGTAAACAGTCAAATCCTTGACTGACCTTGGTTTTTACTTGCACAAAGAACCAAGAATACCCAAGTTAGAGATAGATGTCAAATACAAGGTCTCCATCACCCAGAGACAATAAAATTGCTGACCCATCTTTCAAGTGCTCATGTCTTTTTACCCACAACCTGCTGCTTTTGTCAAGGTAGAGATTTCTCCAAGCAGCTATATATGGAGCTCTAGTGCAACATGACAAAAGGTTAAACAAGTTACCTTGAAATTCCTGTTAAAAGTGAGAATGGAGCTGTTAAATCACATTAATGATTTATGAATTATGTTTCCTAACTTACAAGGCACTTTGCACGTACATTGGCTTACAACCATAATGTGAAGTACGGGGCACACCCATTATCATTGCGTACTTTCCAAATGTCTTTACTTTTCACAAGTACTTACAGTGTTTCTAAGCAGCAGAGCATGACTTGAACTCTCAGGGTTTCAGTCCAATTCTATGCTTCTTTCACTAGAGCATAATATTATCACACACCCTGCTTCCAGATACACACACACACAAACCAGTCTTAATGCATCCAGCTAGAAATATATTTATCTCATTCATCTTTAGAAAGAGGACACTATGTCATGTACAACTTCCCTAAGATTCTTAAGGTGATTACAACAGTGTTATAGGGTTTCTTCTACTTCCATGCATCAATGCAGGAGGCTGATCCTATGCTGAAGCACAATTTTGTGAAAGCAGTTTTATGGGAAGATGAATGGACTGCTTACCTACCAGGTAATTTGCTTGTTCTGCCAAATGTTTGAGTCTTGAGTTTCACTGAGCTTGAAAATCATGCTCCTGTAGTGACACAGATCCAATTTATCTAGCTTCACCATGGGATTATCAGAAGAAAAGAGGTGCCATTGGGACTCCTAAATAAATGGAACCAAAGCCTTGACCGCTAGTACTCCCTTCCTCTCTCACCTCTGATTCTTAGACTATTAACTTCATTTTCTCAGACCAGCTTCTTTTCTTCAGCCTAAATCCCAATCTCTGACAACTATGGAATCATAAAGATCCCACACTGTGACCTCATTTAACCTCAGTTACTTCCCTAGGGGCTTCATCTCCAAAAACAACCACATTGGAGGTTAGAGTTTTAACAGGTGAATTTTAGTCGGGGGGTGGGTCAGTAATTTCCTAAGAGAAAAAAGGTTGCTACCTTCAGAATAAGGGGAAAAGGCTTGACAAAAGCAATAGATGGTCCAGCGATTGTTGTCAGGATCGGGACTGCAGTTCCTCGAGTTAAATGTGAAAATATGTTTTAACAACCAACCAATATGTAGTGGGGCTAATTTTCTCTTATGAAAAATGTGGAGACTGACAAACATATCACTCAGCTTCTGAGCTAAGAAAGAATCTTTACAATGACCAAGCAGCCCCTCAAAAGGTTGTATTGCTTTAGTATACACAAGAAAAGGTATTTACGCCTCCCAATTCTACAGTACAGATTATAGCCAAAACAGTGTTAGCTTGGAAAACAGTTAATGCATCAGATACCCACCTGTGCAATTAAAAATATCACTGTCAGGGAGGCCAGACAATATTTAAATTGTGCATTCTGACATATTCTCCAAAATAAACCAGTTGCAACATATAACATAACTGAAGAGTTAAAATTTGCCCTATAGAAGTGTTGACTAGAACACAGGTTAAGTGTTAGCGAAAGTGTCATCCTCTCCAAACTGTATCTTTGGTATTAAAATATTTGATCTGAATCCCTTCTTTCTTGGCAGTAACTGCAGAGCTTGGTTGGTTATTTATTAGGAGCACAGCTGGTTAATGATGATAAAAATCATTACATCTGCATATCAAAGAATGTTTTTCTCTCTCATTGGAGGATAGGTATATGGCTCTATCTCAAGCAAAAGGAGTTTCAGGACTAAGGAAATCTTTGAATTAAAAGGAACAATGAACAGAACACACTCCTGAAATGAAAATTGCTCTGTGATTAATCAAAATAACAGTCAACCCTGACACTTGCAGTCACATTACGTCTACATGTATCAAAAACAAAGGATTTATTTTAAGCTAATCAACTGAGCCCAAAACTGGTATTTGTGCATAGACTCAGAGGCAGGGGGAAAGTACATAAAAGCACTGAGCTTGCTTCAATTAGTCCTAAAAGAATTTTCATTTAGGTGATGATGAGTAAAACAGCATTTATTTGCTCCTTGATTACAATCCTGGGCTCCAGAGCCCAAACTTGCAATCAAGAGAGAAACATACTTTAGATGAATTGTGTAATAAGGTAATAATCTGTAATTTTTGCAGAATATAAAATGTCTTTTCAAAAAATGAAATACATTATTACTTTATCGTTTGAGTAATATACTGTGTTATTTATAAAGAAAAGAAATGTGCAGTTGGCTCCTATTGTCCATTCTTGGGTGTAAGTTATGACCAGCCCACTCTGCACACCTATTTTAACATTAAACTATGTAAGACACTACAGCCTCTCCCCTTTAATCCCTCACAGTGCCTGTGGTGACGAAAGAAGCACCTTCATCACACGTTTGTGTGTGTGTGATTTATAGCACAGCTTCTTCCAAATAAATTCTGAAAACAGTCTTGCTGAATCTCCATTCTTTCTATCCTTTGTTATCTTTTGTCTAGATGAAGAATCAAATGTCATACCTAATTCTTGAATATTCTCTTTGAAAAGTTGCATATGGATTTTTAACTAGCCAGGAAGAAAGAGAAATTATCATTGAGAAACTATTATACTTCATGCATTATGCTATTTATTGTTACATACATTTTTCTTGTTAAATTCTCATTGCAAGCTTATAGAGTTGCTATTTTCATATTCATTTTTACAGATGAGAAAAGAGAATAAGAACAAAGATTTTTAAAAAGCAAGCAAGAGAGAAAAAAATAAACTAGAATTGTTTACTTCTCTTATAATATTGCATCCAGAAGATCATATTAAATTTTAAAAACTTTTTTGTCCACATTTTCATAAATAATAAATTCTACATTAAAGCTGGAATAATTGAAACAAATAAATATTAATAAGAGAATGTTCTCTAGGGGAATCAATCTCATTCCTCTTGATTCCAGGTGGGACCCTATAAGACCATTGCTAATCCTAAAATTCAGGTCCCAGAAGTAAAAAAAAAAAATCCTCTGCCATAAGAAATCTATAATAAATAAGTGTTCAATACTGTTATGAAATCATAAGAAAAAAAAGATGAACAGTCCAGGAGAAAGATGGGCAAATGATATTATTAAGAAGGGATCTGTGAAGGTGGGGTGGGCAGAGAGAAAAGGTTCCAATTCCCCCAATTCTAACACAGATCTCTGCTCTTACTACCTCTATGATCACATGCTTTGTCAGCCATGATAAAAAAAATTAATTATGGAAAAATATATGACCAATTTTAATAATTAAGGAAAAATGAGAGATTAGAACAAGTAATATTAAAACACTGCAAATAAGAGAGAAAAATATAAAGGAATAAGATACAGGCTAAAATAGGAGACTGAAGAACCCAACAAAGACAAAAGATTACCAATCAAAAATAATAAAAGAAATAAATGGCATTTCAAATAAAATATAAAAGGCTAGAGGTCAATGAGATTAAAGACTAAACATCTAAAAGCAAAAGAGATAAAGGATAAAGATCCCTGAAATAAAATTTTAGATAAAACTCATATAAATATAGGAGATTAAGGATTAAGAGCAAGAATTAGGAGATATAAAAGCAAAAGTAAAACAATATATTTTAAAAATCACTATAAAGAGGATTAAGGAAAATTATGTACAAAGACCTGAAAACAAAAGTTGAACTTTAGAAAAATTATTGAAAAAAAGTGGTACAAGAGGAGGGTGGGCCCCAATAAAGGGTGACACAGAAACACTGTCAACAGCTCTTGGTCCAAAACCTTTTTTTCCTCATAAGGATGCCCCCTTTAACTGGGGTGGTCCTTGCAGGTAGAGCACCCAGAGGATAGAGAGCAATCTTACAAAAATATTCCTTGAGTCTCCTTAAAGGATAAAACAGAAGTCTGTAGCAGATTGACCTCTGGACACTTCTAAGGCAAGCCCCACAGAGAAGTCACAGTTCCAAAAGCAAAGGCTAGAGGAGAAATGGTCGAAGCCCATAAAATAAGAATTCATAGAGAAAGGGTGAATATGGATTTTTTTAAATCCTCATGGAGGATATGTTAACTGATTTTAGAGAGAGAGGAAAGGAGAGAGAGAGGAGCATTGATGTAAAAGAGAAGCAATGATCAGTTGCCTCCCATATATGTTCCAACTGGGGAGCCAAAACGCATTCTAGGTATGTGTCCTGACCAGGAATTGAACCCACCACCTTTTGGTGTATAGGACAACGCTCCAACCAACTGAACCACCCAGCCAGGGTTGAATATGGATATATATTTCTGTCCTTGAAAAGAGGCAAATTAAGATAATTTACAAAAAGACATTTTTACACAGAGGTTACCAGACATGGAACTCGCGGCTCAAAGAACTGGTATAGGTAATATTTACATAGTTGTCAAAAAGACTTGGAAGACATAAAGTTGGCAGAATATAGTAGAAAAGATTTTGCAGACATGCCTAGTTTCTAGTTCTAACTCTGCTACTAGCAGCTCTGAGACCTTAGGTAAAGCACTTTAAGTTCTTGCATTTTACTTTGCTTTTACATGTCTAAGAAGAATAAAAAGGGTTGGATCTGATATTCTCTAAAACTAGTAGTTGAGATTGATTTTAATAAATTGAGATTTTTTAATAAACTGACTACATATATAGTTCATGGGAGTCACAGAATGAGAAGAAACACAGACAAAAGAAGCAGAGAGAAATATTAAGAGGTAATAGCCAAAACTTACATTTGAGGAAGAAGATGGACAAATTCAACAAGTTCAACTAGGATAAACCCGTAAAATACACAGCAAGACACTTTATAATCAAACTTTCAAATGTCAGACACAAAGGGAGAATGTTGAAAGCAGCAGGAGAAAAGTGACCCCCATGCATTGGGGAGCTCTTGTGAGACTGAGTGTACGCAGATTTCTCAGAAGCCCGGCAGGCCAGGGGGTGTGGGATGACCTGTTCAGAGGGCAGAAAGAGAGAGGCTGCCGACCAAGGATACTGCATTGGGCAGAGTCATCCTTCGAAAATGGAGAAGTCAAGAATTTCCAAGATAGTCATACCCTACAAGAAAGGCAAAATGGAATCCTTCAAGCTGAAACAATAGGATGCGAGATAATAAAAGCAAACCATATGAAAATAATAAAGCTCTCTGCTGAAGCTAAATATCAGACATATATAAAATTTTGAATTATTGTAAAATTGGTGCATCAATCACTCTTAATTCTGATATAGAATTTAAAAACAAAAGCACAAAGTAACTATAAATCTATGTTAATAGATACACAATAGAAAACATATAATTTATAATATCAATAGTATAAAGTGAGAGAGGCAGAGATGTAAAGGAGTAGGGTTTTGGATGTGATTGAAATTGTTATTAGCTTAAAATAGATTGTTATAACTTTATGATGTTTTATGTAACTCTACATTATCTACAATGGAAAATAGCTATAGAAGATACACTGAAGGAAATGAGAAAGGAATCAAAGCATGTCACTCACTACAAAAAAAATCAACTAAACATAAAAGAAGGAAGTGAGGGAGAAAAAAACAAAACATACAAAAAAACAACACAATGGCAATAGTAAGTCTTTGCCTATCACTAATTACTTAAAGAACAAATGTATTAAACTCTTCAATCGAAAAACATAGGACTGAAGAATAATTAAAAAACCAAGATCTTTGGCTGTCTACAAGAAATTCACTCTAGACCTCAAGACACATACTGGCTGAAAGGGAAAGGATGGGAAAAAATACTACAGGCAAGGGGTAATCAAAAGAGAACAAAATGGACCTTATGAAATAGATGGAAATAGATGAATAAACTTTAAGTCAAAAATAATGACAAGGGGCAGCAAAAGACAATGCATAATGATTAAAGGGTTAGTTCATCATCAAGCAGACCAATATACACATCATGGGGGACACGGAATGAGAAGAAAGAGAAAAAGGCAGAGAGACAATCTGTAGAAATAATGGCCAAAAGCTTCTTAAACCTGTGGAAGGAAATGGACACATCTAATAAGTTCAACAAATTGTTATATATTTATAACCCTTATAAATATGTTAGCACCTGACAACAGAGCTCTCAAATATATAAAGCAAGTTGTTCAACTGGTATTCAGTTTTCCATTTTGCAAAATGAAAGTTATAGAGCTATTTTTGCACAACAATGTGAATATAGTAGCTCTACTGAGCTATGCACTTAAAAATGGTTAAGGTGTAAATTTTGTGTTATGTATTTGTAACCACTAGTTTAAGAAAAGGTCTCTATAGTGTTTTCCTTCCTTGAAGGCTGTTGATGAGTCTCTCTACCTGGCAGACAGCAACTTCGGTTGATCCCCTTGAGGCTTGGTTTCTGGCTCCGTGAGAACATGCCCAGAGGAGGCCATGCTCTGAGGTGAGGAGAAATGAAAGCTCTACTACGTGGCATTCTTGGCATCACAACAGAATGCCCGATGCCCAGTGTATTCATTCAGGACAAGTTCCTTTTACCCTGGCTCGCTGGACTTCTAATGCCTCTCAACACTCTTCAACCTCTAAAATCTCCATTTGTCTCACAGCCCTAAAGCAGGTGGAGTCTTCTTGCCCTGTGCAGAGCTTAATATTTGCCAGTAGCTCAAACAGACCTTGGTAAGGATTTCTGAAGCCCCATCTTTAAACAGCTACCTTTGCTCTACCAACAAGCTGCACAAACTCCAAACACTACCACAAATATCTTAATTCCTACCTTGGACACCGCTGAGCTCTGCTTGTGTTCTATTTGTGTACTGTGCTATTAGGAAAGCTCTCCTAATCAGAAAACCAGGGTAAGTGCGTGTCCCTAGTCTCAGGTGTTTCTTTCCTTTTAAGGACAACAGTCCAGTAGTTTACTGGTAGATGTCTCAAAAGAGTTACTATATACAGGGTCCAGCCCAAATAACACCACTTTTTTATTGCAAAATCTTTTATTCCAAAATCATAAGCCTATAATTCTGCAAAATAGAAACATCACACTCAAGCACACCATATTACATTTTAGGTAAAATGTTCAAATTAACACTACCCATATTATTACCCTACCCAAATTATTACACCCATATTATTACCCTGCCAACCACACTCAAGCAGGCCTTACTTCTGCTGGACCCTGTATATAATTTTTTGAGTTTTACATTTTTTTCTGTCTGAAGAGTAAGTCTGATACTCAAAACTGTCATTGCCAGGATTGGGAATTTGTCATTTTAAGTCTATTATAAAATTCTATGCCTAACACTCATCACTATAGAATGATATTTGTTTCTTTGTGAGACTTTCATGCTTCTGTCTCCCCCGACTCTCCCTCTGTAACATAACCTCCATGAAATCAGTGACTCTATTAGTTTTAGTCAACTTGGATCTTAGTACTTAGAACAGCCTCATACCAGTGATCAAATAATAAATATTTATTTAATGAAATAAGACAAATGAGTGAATTATTAAATAATTATGCATTGCCAAAATTTGTTTCAGGACGTGTTAAATATTTTACAATGAAAATATAAAAGGATATATAAATAGATGGTGAGAATGTATGCTAAATCCACAATACTGGAGATGGAAGTAAGCAGAAGAGAAAAAAGTAAAGGGATTAAAAAATGAATTAAGAAGAAATGGGAAAAAAAATGAGGAAAAGAAAAAAATGGGAAAGAGGAGAGCTTATAGAATTGCAGAAGGAAATAAAAGCAAAAAAAGAAAATTTAGAGAATGAAGGAAATAAAGGAGAAGGAAAAAGTATTATTTTATTTTCTAATACAGCAAACATATTATGCACTACTTTTGTGTTTTAATACAAAATCCTAGGGGAACAATAATAAAAACAATGCAGCTTTTTTTTCTCAAACATCTTTGTCCTTTAGTAGGAGAGACAAGTAAAAAATACACACATAAATATAATCCAAAATAAATTTTAATGAGTTGTATAAGATGTGCTGTGGGAATAAAATGATATTAAAACCCTGCCTGGGGATCTGGGAAGGTTTCTTAGAGAAAGTGACTAAATTTGAAGGACAAATAGAATTACAGCAGACAGTGTAAGAGGAAACAGTTTGAAGTTTGCAGAAGGAGAAAGAATGGGCATGAACCAGAAATTGTGAGATTTTCTGACTGGCATTTTTAACGTCTGAAAGGCACTGATGGGAAAAGAGTTCAGAAAGGCAAGTTTAAGTCTTGTTGAAGAGTCTTGATTATTGTGCTGAAGTCTGAACTTTACGTTCAAACTTTTAATTTTTGGGAGCTCCTGAATATTTTTCAGTGGGGAAGCAATAAGGTCAGAGCAGTGATTTTAGAATATAAAGTAAAATAGGAAATAGGAGAAATAAATCAAAAGAGATAAGGTAACTTTACTTCAATTTTTTTTCTTTAAAAAGCACTTTAGGCACTTCGGTCTAGAAATGGAAGAAAAACAGATAGAAAAACAGATGGAAAGCTTCTCCTGTTTGTGCTGGGAATTATGCTGTCACGCAGTTTGCCTCCTGCCTGAAAGAGCATGCCTGTTGTTATTCCAAGGATCTCTTTTACTTTGAGCTGTCTCCTCCAGGAGACCCTACGGCCTGTTGTTGCTATGTCTGCCTCCTGAAGTCCCTTTGCCCTGATAGGAATTAAAGCTCACAGGTCTGTGTATCTGAAAACTCTGCTACTCTAAAGTAAAAAATAAATGGAAAACCATCAATTCTTAGGAAACAGCACTTCTCTGCAATAAGAGAAAATAGAGGATTACACTCTACAACTCTGCTTTATTTATGGGAATTAAGTTGGATTTGGTGTACAAAATATATCTATCTCAATAAAATTCAATTCTTGCACGGAAGATGAATAGCATTTACTTTTAAATGGAATTGCTTTTCATTTTAGCATCAAGATGATTGGGCATCCAGACATGTTGGCCTCTCTCTTCACAGTAAGTCATTCTAAAGGCATATTTCAACTAAGGAGCTCTTCTCTGTGAAAGGAAGACCTTAGGGATACCTCTTAAAGATTACTTCTAAGTCATTTCAAGTGTTTGAAATGTCTTTCAATTATACTGATTCAGATTGATTTGGTAATCCATGGGCAATAATTGTTTTGGGTAATACTCCACAGTGTTAAAAAATAATCACTACACCCAGAACAATCAGGGATGAAATTCACATCCCTGAATATTATATGAAAATCTTAATATTTTTGTTTCTTCCTGTCCTTGTATAATCTTCAGCTGGCATTACTTAATTTACTAACTTATAAAGATGTCCACATAATAATATATATAATATATAAAATATATAATATATAATCACTCTCCTATGTGTACAATAGGAGAGTGTTAACAATAATAATGAATAATTTACATTGGTACACCTGATATTTCACATCTGATATGGAGTTTCTTCCACCACAATTTACTTTCCTCTTTTAGCAACTATCTTTACCATCCATGTGCTGACCATAAATCTGTTGCAATCATTGCTCCCAATGGATAGATAGTCTTCAATGTGTTCTCCAATAGGTGAATATTTTTTATTGACCACATTAAATCAGCTCCTTAACTTGTAGATCTCTTTAATTCCCCACCTAAGTAGATTATGGAATTTAAAAGGTCCCTTAAATGTGACTGGACAAATATATAGAAGACCTAATAATTGGGACATTTAACCTTCAAATCAAATTTACTATGTAGTTAATCCTATTAAACTATGGAGACATTAGCTATGAGGAAGACGAAAAGAAAATCAGAAACCAAAAACCCAGAGCTACTGAAAAACGTAAAATAACTGATTCAGTGATTCAGTGATCACACAAAGGGCTGTAAGTGTTCTTTGTCAACTGAAACTTGTTTTTCCCAGAAAGGCACTTGCTAGGATTTTTGCAATTAATTATCCTAGTAGAGCAAGTATGAGAAAACCACTGTATGGTTCTTACATTTTTAAATGGTTGGAAAAACTTCAAAGAATAATAGTTCGTGACATGTGAATATTGCCCTGACCAGCATGACTCAGTGGGTTGGACATTGTACTGCAAACTGAAAGATCTCCAGTTCAATTCCCAGGCATATGTCTGGGTTGTGGGCCTGGTCCCCACGCGGGAGCATGCAACAGAGGCAACTGATTGATGTTTCTCTCACACACTGATGTTTCTCTTCCTTCTCCCTCCCTTCCCCTCTCTCTAAAAATAAATAAATAAAATATTTTTTTAAAAAGCTATGTGAAATATTATATGAAATTCAAATTTCAATGTCCATAAATAATAGTTATAGACCAAATATTTATTTCATCTCTATAAAAACGAGCATGACAGAGCAACACTCATTCATCTTTGTATTATACACAACTACTCTCTTACTACAGTGGCAGAGGTGAAGAGCTGCGACAGCCCTAGCAGCCCACAAATTCTGCAGTATTTTCTATTTGGCCCTTGCCAAACCCGGCTGTAGAATAGGAGCCAATTGTTCATGGAACTCTTTTTATTGCTTTCAGGCTGGATTAGTTAGAACTCTTGCCTCTAACTGACAGAGACCCAACTCAAATATGGTTTAAGCAAACAGGAGGATTTATTAGATTACAGTGCTTAGGAGTAGATTTGGTAACAGGCATGACCAGATCCAAGGATGGACTCCTGACCTAATCAGGGACAATCAGTGATCTTTCCTGAGACTGACAGTCAGATCCTGAGGGGAAAATGCTGACTGCACTCTCCTGCTGGCGTTGCTAACCTGGAGTGTTTTAGGTTTGTAGCTCTCCCAGTGGTGACAAAGATGGCCATCGGGCATGTCAGATTACCAGGGGGAAGAGCTCACCTGTTTTCTAATAATTGCAGCAAAAGCTGCAACACCAACTCCACCTGCCCTTAACTGAGAGCAGTCCAGCATACCATCAAGCAAAGCACATGGGCTGAGACTGAGGAGGGGTGTTTGTGCAAAGAAAAATTGGGAAGTATGAGAAATATCTACCAAGTAGGTAGTCCAGCAGATGGTCACTATAATAAGAAAGAAAGGCATTTGTTCTTCTTTTTTTTATAGGTAAGCATACCTAATCTCAAAAAACTTGAGACTTATTCAAAATTATCCATATGGAAACCACAATCTGTCTGACTCTTGGTCCGTATTCTCTATCAAACCCTGATGCCTTCCTGAAGAGTAGTATTCAGGTGCCAAATGTGCATGTATCATTCTGATGGAAAGTTTTGAGTCTTCCATACATTAGGTTTCTCTGGGCCCTGGCCAGGTAGCTCAGTAGGTAAGAGCGTCATCTCAATTCACCAAGGTTGTGGGCTCAATCCCTGGTCAGGGTACGTACAAGAAACAACCAATGAATGTATAAGCAAGTTGAACAACAAATCAATATTTCTCTCTCTCTCTCCGCCCCCCTTCCCATCCCTCTTTCTCTCTAAAATCAATAAATTTAAAAAAAAATGATATTAGGTTTCTCTGATATTATATAAGTATTTCTTGTCAAGTATTCTGTCCTATACACATATGCACATCTATCTTTATGGAAATTAACTTCAACCATCTAGCAAGGCCCAAGGGAGAGGAACTTAGAGAACAGATTAGTTTGGTGCAAGGGGAGGAACATGGGAGTAGAGAATTTTCAGAGCATAAGATGTCACCCTGGAAGAGCACCACCGTATCCCATCTTCAGAACACAGGAAATAATTGTGTAGGAGGAGGAGAGGAGGGGAGAGGGAAGGAAGAGGAGAGAGGTGAGGAGAAGAGGGAAGGAAAGAGAAGAGGGGAGGGGACAGGAGGGAAGAGGAGGAGAGGAAGGGAAAACACTTGGTTCCTGACAGGTAGGGGTAAATATAAACTGGAAAGGGGCTTGAGAAGAGCTGCTGAAAGACAGTTTCTGCCTATTTAACAACTGTGCCCCAGCAGGATCCTGGCACACTCCCCAGGTGTAAATTGGTCTCTACCCAGAGCGTAAACTGGGAGTGGAATCAATATGCTAGACATTTCCATTTGCATTAGGCAAGCAACAAGATGATTTCTTGATAGCTTTCTGAGGATAATAAAAGCACATGGCTCAGCAAGGATGACTCACTTGGTGAGTCAGTTTTTTAATGTTGTCTTTTTATAAGTCATCACTCAAATCAAGTTCCAGTGTTATGCCAGTGATTGGGCTCCGCTTCAGCCCAACTCAGAGAATCTTCCAGCTCAACCCTCTCTGGCCACCTGCCAAGTTCATCCTTCACTTTGGGAAAAGGTACTTGGCATCTAAATGCATAGAACATGACAATCTTGGGTGCTACAGCCAAAAGAAATTAAAAATTGCCATCTCTGCAGTTTTGTATTCAGTTTCCAGATGAGCAAAACGTCTTAGCACCTCCATTGTGAATTCAATCCAATTCCCAAACACTGAAAACAGCAGGAATGTAACAAAGCAGACATTTAGTTGAACAGTGAGCTGAATTCTGGTTCGCACAGAAAAAAACATGACCTAGATGTTAAATAAATGTCAATATTCATCAAACTGCTTTCCATTTCCAGACTCGAGAATTTCAACTCCTCATTAATTCTTTAGGAGTAAAAGCATAAACATAAGCAGACTTTCGTTAACTTGGTTCCTCTACTTGTTGTCTTATTTGATTTTGAGCTCTGACATTTCTTGAAAGGACATAATTCTTTTAAATTTAAGAAACATATTTCAACCCCTATTAGACAAGGGTGAGCCTGGCACGTCAGGATTGTACAGGTGAATCGCGCTGCCACCCCACCTATAACCCTTTCGCCACAACCGTCACTTGTAATGTGTCAGTAGCTCCAGACTGATGGGAGAATTAGACTTTCTGAGAAAAAGAAATATAATTAATGTGAATTCCTATAATGTGTTGGGGGGAAAATCATTTTTCCTGTTCATTCTCTCCTTAAGTTCTTTCCTCTCAAGCTTAATAGTGGTGCACCCCAGGCAGGGTAGAGAAAGTGGTTCTTTTGAAGACTGAATGGGCTGTGATGAAATCAGCAAGGGGCAGACTAATAAGAGAGAATGTGGGCCAAAGACTTGGTTAAGCTGCAGGCAGAACAGAGGCTGCTGACAGCAGAATGAGGGCTTCCAGAACCCATTTTGTCCCTCAGAAGCAATGCCATTGGGGGAAAAAAGAGTTTGCTCTGGGCTCCAACGTGACATTTTGAGTTCAAAAAATGGTAACTGGCAGGCTATGCAGTTGCTCTTGTCTGCCCATCTCTTTTTCCAGTAACGGAAAACATGGCTCTCCTCCCCTGCTTTCAGTCTGTGGGGATCACATAGGCTGACCGCAGCTTGTTGCCCCACTCCTCACTACTTGTGTTTTTAGGGTTCAAACCAACCATTAACATAGGCTGTTCCCTTGGCTTCAGTGACTGATTCAGGGTTGGGTGTGCAACCCAAGGTGGTCCAGTGAGAGCCCCAGTCTATGTGCTAAAGGAGATCCAATGATATTTTCCCCATATAGCTAAACTAGCAGATTGAAAATCGGGTGCAGTAATCTCACTTTCAGGGAAGAGTCTGCCTCAGAATCAGGCCAGTATAGGGAACAAGAGTCCTTAGTGACAGATACACAAAGATAATAGCATCCTTTGAGTACCTGAACCGTGCCAAGCCTGGTTTCCCTTGAACTTCCTAATTATATAAGCCAATAAATTACTCCCTTTTTAATCTTGTCTGAGCTGAGTTTTTGTGATTTTTTTCTTACTTGCAGCTGGCCTGATTTACACAAGTTATTTATTTTCATTTTCATCCCGGATTACAATAGGAAGCAGACAAAAGGAAGAAGAAATATGAAGAGGATAAGGAGAGATTCTGCACTACTGTCAAAAACAGATATTCCTCAAATAATCTCTTACTTGGGAAACCAAGAGAAGATATCTTTTGTTTTGCAGCAAGCTGTTTTTCTTTGCCTTGAAGCTGTTGCAAGAAGATTCTTATCTCAAGAGAATTTTCTCCTGTACATTTTATTAGTCATCCCATCTTCTAGGGTACTCTCAGTTTGAATGAATCCTGATACTTTAAGATTCCGTCTATAATTTGTGTTACAACAATCCAATCCTCAAAATACTCTGTAGGTTCTAATTGACACCTCGGTTAAGACTGAGTCATAGCGTTGGAAAAGCTTATAATGCATAATCACGATCCCTTATATATAATCACGATCTGTTATATATAATATGCCTCTAAATCTTATTTTTATAAGCCTCTCATCTATAGCTATTCTTTCCAGAAATAACTATCAATTTTCTCCTATGTATGAACACAGCAAAGAAGTTCTATTATCATGTGATTTAGGTAATGAAGATTTACATATTGATGCTTTTTTAAGCATTCTCCCTGGCTATTGTATATTTGTTGTTGTTTTTCAAAAAGAAGGAGAGGAAAGTGAAACAAACAACTGACCAGTTCTGAAGAGAAGCCAATATTCCTTTGGACTCCTGTTCTTTTCCAAGAGCTATGAGTCACAAAGCAAATGAGCTTATGAATCACTATACCCAGCACAGAGCACATTTATAATAAGGCTGCCTTCAGTTGCATTTATTATTTATATTAAAAAGATTTTCTTAGAATAATCCAAAACACTAACTTATCTACCATTTTAAAGCACTTATTTAATTGGCTTAGATAAATTAAAGGCTAGTTTACAATGAGAATTGGGAAATATAGGTTAATGTCTGGGTTCTGGATAAATTGCTGAACATTTCTGGATCTATGTCCTCTCTGAAAATGACACAGGACCAAATTTTACATTGGGCTTTGATTGCATCCATGACAAAATCAGATGTGGATAATAGTTATGGTTGGCCTGGCTCTTGTGGTCAAATAGTATCATTTAAATATTACTTCCTGAGGAGCTGGAAAGACAATTCAGTAACTTATTTCTATTAAACCTATAGACTCTGTCTACATAACACAAAGGGTCGAATTTAAAGTGAAAAAAATACATTAATTCAACTGGTTTTCACACAACCTCTATTTAATAAAGCAACCAGCATATCCCTCTAACACAGTGAGTATAACTAGTAATTAATATTAAGGAGACTATTCTTGTTGTTTTAGGGTGATGATTTTCCCCAGTGTCAAGTTTCATATCTTTTCAGGCATAAAATCACAACCTGAGGTTTTCCAGCTTTTTTTAAGACTTTTTCTCTTAAATAATAGGAATTTTTTGGCTTATCCCTCATTTTCTACTATCAACCTTGATGGCCTAAGTGCTTCTGTATGTCTTCTCTGTCCCCCATGTGAACTGTCAATCTTTGACATGTTTCACTTCTCTGGAAATCTATCTTACTCTTGTTTTCATATGTTGCTCATTGACTTTGCTTTTGGAAGTGGCCAAGTCCTTTTCCTGAGCACCTGAGAATAGTGCAGGATATAGAACAACGAGAAATGGAGTCTTACCCTAGCATGGACTTTGCTCCCTATTGGCTTTGTGACAGTAAGCAAGACATTTTACCTCATTCACTTTGGATTTCATATATACAAAAAAAATAGGGATAACAATGCTGTTTCCCTTGTAGCAAATTTAAAAGTGTTCAGCAAAATAAACATATGTTATAGTGCATTAACAATGATTGCTTGTTTGAAAAATGCTAAAGTTCAGTCCACTATACCCTGCAATGGGCTGATACCGCCCTCTGGCAATGATACAACACTTTACTATTTATTCAACCTTCTGGAGTTCTTTTTATCTAGACCAGGAGCAGGTGGAGAAGCTGTGCTTCTGTTGCTTAGCATATTTATCTTTCAGAAACTTTGAGGGGCTCCCAGGAGCACTAGTTCAGGGGAGCATATCTTCTCCTATGCAGATCTCCCAGTCAAATGTATCAGTCAACTCATATTTATTAGGTGCAACGCCACATGGTAAGGAGATTATCCTGATCTCAGAACTGATTTATATCCCTCTTTCATATCTGCATGACAGTTGAAGAGTAGTTCTTGGTAGACATCTCCTCCTTACTCTGTGTTTTCCAAAATGACTGCATATCAGAAATTACCAAGGATCTTGAATTTCCTGGGTTACATCTCAACCTACTGAACCAGAATCTTTCAGACTGGAGTTACCAAATAGAAAAAGATCTTGAGTTCATTTGTCAACTTTGGGACTTACCCCACATCCCTTCAGTTCAAAAATCCACTTACTCTCTGATTATCATCCCAATATTATAGGCATACAGAGCCCCTGAACCCGAACCTATGGCATTGCTTCCAATTTCACTGTCTCTATTCTTCAGGAGACTCAGAAATGGAGACTCAGAAATGTCAAATGAATTGCCTTAAAATGGATAAAGAGCAAGTAACATGGAACCTTCTTAATAAATGTGTTTTCATTAGTTATTAGTATTTGTTATTCTATAGATTAAAAAAACCTGGCTAGTTGAATTTTTATTTCTTCGGTTGAATAGTACATGAGTGGGACTCATGCAATGAGAAAATCAGCATATTTAACACTCTCCATTGTTCGTTCAACTCTTCTCTTAGAGTTCTTTCCCATTTATTCAATGAAATCCAGGGAAGGTCCCATAAATTTCCTGGTGATTACCAGAGAACAAATCATCCTCTGGTCACTTTTAGTCCCAAGAGGACTCATTTCAGGCATTAAAATGCTCAGCTGGGCAAAAGTAGAAACCCAAAACACCTTTCAAATATAGAGCCTCTCCCTTCCCTGGTTTGGGGATGCAGCAGAGGGGGAGGCTTCAGACAGTGGGGTCATTTTATTTCCCCAGAGGGTGCTTCTACTCCTCCCTTCCTGCTTACAGGGCTGTTTTTGACACCTCCAGGACTCAGGCAGGGTGGGAAGAAGTCCAGCCCATAGACCTCACACTCAGTCCAAGGTACCCATGGCTTCTAAGAGCAAGTGCCACAACACTACACTGGAGGACTTTCTTTGGCCCCTGGAGCCCACTCCATTTGCATCCAGAGAAGGCCAGAACTTCTGAGGAATTAATATTCCAAGAAGCAGCCCTCAGTAAATGACTAACAAGAATTGACAGAAACCCAGCCCCCTTGGCTGGAGTAACTTTGAGGTACATTCTTTATCGTACCCCAGAGCGGGACTGAGCTTCCGTTCCCGCAGCAGTAACCTACTCATTTTCTCATGTGTTACTGCCTTCCTTCTCTTCCTTGCTCACTACCCCCTCCTGCTGCCTGTGCTCCATGGGATAACCTCCCAAAGAAACTGTTGGCACTCGCACCTATGTCCCAGAGTCTGCTTCTGTGGGAACCCAAACTAAAAACATAAAATAAGGGCAAACAACATCTTCTGTGTAAAAACAAAGAGATACATACTATTGGTTTCCTCTGGCTGTATCAGTTTAACTAAAGACCTCTGAGCTTGCTGAATGCTTAAAAGGATTCACACCCTTGGAGTCCACATACAAGTCCTTCAGAAACCCCTCCATTTCTAGAGCAATCTCATCCTGTATTTGAGTTTTCTAGGTTTTGGCAACACTCCCCTATAGCTGGCTGCTTATTACTCTGTATTAGCCATGGTTCTCCAGAGAAACAGAGCGAACAGTATATATCTATGGCTGAAAAGTCCCATGATGTGCCATCTGCAAACTGGAGACCCAGGAAAGCTGGCGGTGTAGTTCTAGTCTGAGGCTCTAGACCTGAGAACCCTGAATACTGATGGTGTAAGTCCCAGTCTGAATATTGGTGTTCCATCTCAAGATTTCAAGGAGAGAGAGAATTCTACCTTTACCTACCTTTTGGTTCTATTCACATCTTCCACAAATTAGATAATGCCCACTCAGATTGGGGAGGGCAAAGAGCTTTCCTCAGGCTACCAATTCAAAAGTTAATCTCTTCCAGAAACACCCTCACAAACATACCCAGAAATAATGTTTAACCAAATATCTGGGCGCTCAGTGACCCACTCAATTTGACATATTAAAATTAATCATCACAAACTCTTTGTCAGTCCTTGCTTTTTTGGTGGACCACATCATGCAAAAGCAAGAGTTTCATGGTTCCTTGAAATGCTTTTCATGACCAAAGTCCCTTTAAAATGGCTCCGGGCCTGCTCTCTCTAGCAAGACACCCACTTCTCATGTGCCTTTTACCAGGACAAACCCTGAGATGGCAGGCCATTCCCAAGGCAATAATCTCTCGCCTAGCGAACTTCACATCCTAGGCCTTAGGTGTTTCCTGACAAAGTTTTTTCATTAGCCTTTAGTTCTCATGGATCACAGGCTAAGTTTTTCAAACCTTTCCCTTGAAACCCTTGAATCTTTTATGGTTAGAAAGGTTCATCCTCCTCCCTTTCCTCATGGAAACACACTGCATCTCTCTCTCTGAAGATACCTTATTTCTAATTTCTCATTTCATGGACACTTTACTTTCAACCTGCCTATATCCTCAAGGGGGTTTGCTGGGGTTACAAAACTGATTTTCAGCTACCTCTTTTCAAGTCCAGCACTGATGGTCCAGGAATATGCATATAGGCGTTTTTATCAACTATTGTTTTGAAACCACAGCTAAAACGGACACCGAATGCAACTCATTTGAACATTTTATTATGTATATATTATAATTAATTTTTTATAAAGTTTAGTAACTGTTGGTGCCCATATTTTGTGTAGGCATTGTGCTGGGTGAAGAATAAAGCCCAGTTTTTGCCCTAAAAGAGCTTCTGGCTTTAGTAGAAGACAGGCAGTAGGGAAATAGGAAAAATAAAATAGTAGGGTTTTATAAGGCACCAACATTATATGGAGGAATTAATGGTTAATTCTATCAGAGAAGGGAGAGGAGTCGGAAAAATAGGATATTGATGAGCTAACAAACTTTCCCCAGTGCATAGGGAGGGAAATGCATGCAGACCACAAAGAGGCATGGAAGGCAATGGAACCCCGAAAGTTTAGTGTTGCTGCTGGTTTGTTAAGTTTGCAGGAAACTCTAGAAAGAGTTGAGGCTAAAGAAGCAGATAGGAAAGGAATCGAGGTCTCTCTAAGAAGGTTAAACTTAAATCTGAAGGATCTTGGGAATTTTTGAAGGGTTTAAGCAGACTTTAGGCTTATAAAGATTTAGAGGTTAGAATCATGAGTATGGCATCATCATGAAGAATGGATTGGCAGAAAAGCAATAATAGAAACAGGGAGGCTAGTTAGGAGTCTATGCTGTCCAGGGGACTGGTATTATGGGCTTCACTGATTCATTTGTTGTGAAGATAGAAAGGAAACAGTAAAATATAAACACTTGAATTGAGGGACTTTGTTTTATTCATTTCTATATCCCCGGTACTTACAACAGTGTCTGGTATATAGCAGGCTATTAGTGGGAATCACTGAATAAACTAATGAATGACTTGGTTGACTAACTGCCCTAGATTAAAGATTAGAAATTTACATTGAATTGCCTGGCAGAGATGAGGTTGGAGCTCAGACTTAGGCAACATATAAAGATAAACATTTGGGAAACCATGATAGCAGATGAAATCACTCATGGAGAGCTCTTAAAGTGAAGAAATAAAAAGGATGCTCAGCTTAAACCTGTCTATAATCACCACATTTATTAATCACATGCAATGAGCTCTGTGCAAAGTACTTTATATGCATTTTCTCAATTATGCCCACAGAACCAATGAAGGAGGTATGTTTTACATAAGAGGAAACATAGGTATAAAGGTTTAAGAATTTGCCACGGTCACATAGCTGGTAGGTGGGAAAGCAGGAACCTAGCTGATTTGATGGACTCCAAGCCTGTGCTCCTAACTCTATGAGAGATCTAGGATCTCAAATGCTGCTTAGGTACCTCAACTGCCCTTCTCAGGCACAGTTTGCACTTACTACTCCAGATGTGTGCTCTGGTAACTTGGGAGAAACCACTCATCTGAGTGACTCCTAGGGTAAGACTTAGGTACAGGTGCAGGTCTAGCATTCCTGCCTGGAATTCCCCCCAGTCCACAAGAAAAGGGAGACAACACATTCAAAGGGAACAAAGGGAAACACTATTTTAAGAATTGGCTTTGACTCGGTAGGATAGTTATTTCAGAGACTGGGGAAAATCAAAGAAGACTATAGGTCAGTGGCTCTCAGCCTTGTCTGAATGTAGACTGATTTGAGGAGCTTTTAAAAAATACCAACACCCACCCCAAACTAATTAAATCAGAATCTTGAGCAAGACACAGACTCAAAAAAATTCTCCAGATAGTTCTGACATGCTTCTAGTATTGACAACAACTGATACAGGGAGAGGTAAGTTTAAGGTGGGGGAGGTAGGATATTTAGATGTTCCACAGTAGATGGCTTCCAGTTTCGTGGAGAAACTAGTTGCTACGACACATGATGAGACTGAGCAAGTGGGCCACGGATATAATGTTTGAGGAAAATGGCTAAAGTTTAGAATAGCCCTAAGGAAAAAGGGGCAGGGAAACTGACCTAGGACAAGAGAGCTGTAAAACAGAAAATAGGCCCAGCTGGGATTGAAAACTCTTAACTTTTGATGGCCCCAATTTTATTGTGTTATGTTTTCTAGAAGCAACTGTACATAGCTGTATTTTCCAGGGATAGACATGCACTGTATAAGGCTGAGAGGCAGAAAGACCAAGGGAACCATAATGGTCACTGAAGTGATACACTATGTAATCTAGATTGTAGTCCATGTAGTTTAGATTACAAAACTCGAGAGAAGATGGAGAATGAATTAAATGCTCAAATATACATTTTGTGTAGGTATTGACATTTCATCACTGAGACCAAAGAAACATCCAATACTGACAATAGGAAATAGTTCCCTGAAGGCTCATCGCTAGTTAGTTTCTCCGACTTACATACAGCAGGGTCCAGGACCTCAAGTCCCTGAAGACACATAATGTGATGACCTCAGAGAGTTTGTCTTTCTGTCCTCCGGGCTTGTATCATACCAGATCCCACCACCACTCCTGATACACTATCTCATGCAGCCCATGGCTCTTAACCCAACTTATCTTTGTTTTCCAAGTGCTATTCACATGGATCCTGTTGGTTATAGTGGTGCCCATTTCTCAGATTCTCTCCTCTAGTTACCATCAGGTTACTTACTTCACATTCATTTTTGAGAATTACATCCAGAGTAAAACCTACGCTTGTCCATTACTCATTAATTCAGCAACTGTTACATGATCACTTATTATGGGCCATGTATTTTTTTTGGCAATTTAGTAAATGTTTTCCATGATTCAACAATTATTCATTGAGCACCTTGAGGGAAGATAACTTACAATGCTTTCAGACACTCACACATACACATGAACACATAGATAACATGCATCCTATTTATATAACACCCCCTCACCCTACTGCTACTTGGGTGTTCCTCATTTAGAACCTTATACTTTACTTCAATTACATTTTTATTCCATTCCTACTAAGAAGGAATTATGCTCACCTGCAAAGGACTAATTCCTCCTCTCAATGGATTCTTGACCATTTAAACTTATAGTGAAAACTAACTCTTTTGTTCATCCCTCATTTCTTTTAGAACCACAACTCTCCTTTTTCCTAAAAGTTTCTATATCAGTTGTCATATTCTCAGGTGACCCAACCACACCCCTATCTCAGCCAGAGTTGATTAGAACTTGGCGACTGGAGCACCTGAGCCAAGCTGGGTCAATAGCCTCTTCCCTAAAATACGTACACATAAAATCTGCGGGGCTGTGCAGACTATCTTTCCTCAGAAACTGAAGTTGTGAGGGATAAATCTTGGAGGCTTTTGGCAGTTGTGTGGGTTAAATTCCACCTTTGGAGAAAGAGAACGGCATGAAGGTACAGGGAGAACTTGAGATATGTGTTGATAAGAGAACATTCTGGCAACATCAGGATTGAAGGTTCTTGTAGTTGGAGACTTAGCTGAAGCCTGCTCTTTCCTCTTCCTGATGATCCTGCCCTTCCATTAGTGAATTTCTCTTTTTTTTTCCCTTAAGGTTGTTCAAGATGGATTGTGGAAACAATCCCTAATTAATACATATTTGTTCCTTATGTACACAGCCCAGGAAATGAATTTAATGATCATCTAGATTATGAACCTAATTTTAAAGGTTGCAATTAAAATAATAAAATAATTACTGGATACCTGCCATGTGGTGGTATACACACACACACACACACACATACACACACAGATATACATATGATTTGGAATACAATAGGCACCCAAGGCCCACATCCTTAGCTCCAGTTTATAGGTGAGGAATTTGCAGCCTAAACAGGTTTATAATCCACAAGTCACAAAAGCAGTTATTGAAAATAAGAAGCCTCAGTAGTTTCCAATTTATTTACTCTGTTGGGTCATATTAAATAAAGAAAACTTCTGATAAGGTCTGGTAAAACCAAGTGTGTTGATTCACAAACATTAAATTTGCTATAAAAATAGTAGTGATTTAAAATAGGAGATGATAATACCAGTGGTAGGTAAACTAATATTTAAAATATTATTAACTCCACATCAAGCTGTAATTTTACATCTATTAAATTGCACAACAGAACAAAATCTAATTCTGCATAAACACAGTATAATATAAACACATTATATTCTGGGGAAATAATATTCTCATACATCACTCATGGCTGGAGAAATTGGTAAAAGCTTTTTTGGAGAGCAATTTGGAAAAATATTTCAATTGCCATTAAGTGCTCATATCTTGTGACACATATAATTTTACTCCTGGCAAAAATGACCTTAGGAAATAATCCAAAAGTATATTCACCAAGATGTTTACTGAAGCTAAATTTGTACAAGACAAATTGGACACCTCTGAAACATGCAAAAATCAAGATATGTTTAAGGAGAAATTTGTGGATTTATTAACTCATTTAGTCATCAATAATGATATACTCACCACATGCCAGACACTATGCTAGACACAGGTGTAAAAGGTAAACACGGCAAACACACAGGCTGTCCTGTGCAAATACTACATCTTTAGTGAACAATGAGAGAACTAGAACATTAGAAAAATTTTATATTTTTATTTATAACTGTTTTTCTTCCTCAAAGAATGGAAAGAGGCTTATTAAACCATAAAAATAGAATAAACAAATGCAGAATGAGAGAAAGTGTGTATCTTTATACAAAATCAAGCTCAGGGAGAAAAAGTATGGACATATAAGGTCCTACTTGGTTACTAAATTTGGAGCTCACACTTGGTTCTGAGATTCCAGGCAGGCAAAGGAAGAGGGAAGTATTACTGAGTGATGGATCTTGTTCAGGAAAATAAAACACAAGAGTTCCTCAGGAGAAAGCAGTTATCCTTTGCATTTTGATCTAAAAGAGAGCTCTCTCTTTGTAAATGGTCACCATGTGATACTATTGACATCTTTCAAGGGTTTGAAAGAGTTTTAAAAATAAAACATTTTAAGCATATAAAAATGTATATAGAATAATGTAATGAGCATAGTGTATCCCACCCATAGCCTAAAAAAATTAAAATATTACAATTAAAGTCCCTTTGCACCTCTCCACAATTCTTTGTTGGTATCCCTACCCATAAATAGTCATTTTCCTGAGTTTGGTGACTCTCATTTTTAATTTAAGGTATCCAGTTTAAATAAGACTTATTCAACTTAAATTTAACTCAATTTTTAATTTTATTTATATGTATGCATCCATTGAAATATATAACATTATTTTCATGAAGTTGATAGAATTTCTGTAAATGAGAGGTGTGGAACCTCTAACTCATTCACTTTTTACTGCTGAATAGTATTTTATTCTATGGTATGCCACGATTGAAAATTTGAAGGGAAATTACTGGCCAGAGGGTATGTACATGTTTATCTTTATGCAATGTGGCCACACATGGCTCTCTAAACTAGCTGTATCAGTTTAAATGGAGGCTAATTAAATGTAAGTAAGTGATGCAACAATGCTCTGCTCACCACCATCTCCCTCCTGTCCCTGCAAGCTTCCTACTCGAGGGACAAGAGTGGGATTGAAATTTTCAAAGTCCCCTTCGAGCCAGCATCTGATGACACCCGAGGCAGCGGTAAAGAAACAAAATTGGAGCAAAAGTATAGGCTTTCTACTGCCTCCTTCTCCTTAACCCTGAATTCTGTCAGTCATGGGTAGAGAGAGTTCATTTGGTGGATAGCACCTGAGCCCACACATCCCAGGAAGAGAAGTCCAAGTCGAAAGAGCAAAACCTCTCAACTCACCTACCCATCACCCACATGGGGCAGAAGGAAGAGTGAAAAAAGTCTGCAAGATGGTGCCCCTTTGGTAAATGTGGTCTGACTGACTGCAAGGCAGAGTCCCCATGTGACTGTGGATACTTTATCTGTTATCACATTGATAAAAAACAATTGTTTAAGCTTTCCTTAAAGCATGGTAGTGGCTGAGATTGTCCTGTCTTCTTCCCTCATGAAATTATTAACAACATTCAGTGAAGGAAGGGACTGACTGGGAAGTTCAGACTCAGCCAAAGCTTCTGCTTCCAGGAAGCTTCCTTTCTCAAATTACAGCGAAGAGTAAAATTTCATTTAGTGTAACCTAGACTATCTTGAATATAATATAGTCTGTTTTTTCAAACCATAAGAGACTTAGTTAATTTCAGGACTACTAGATTACATCTCCTATTTTTTATAATTGCCAGCATTCAATCTCTTCTTAGAGGTGAATTTATAAGTTCACCATATCTGCAATGTCAGTTTTACTGTAATAAGAACTTGAAAAAGGTTTTCAGAAAGCTGTGTATAATTGTAAAGGAAGAATATTTGTATGCAAAGGCTTTTTACTCTGCTTCCTGCCCATTTGTGACCACCAAAGATGACCTAAAATACTCTCTTCTTTCTCTCTTAGGATTTTACAAAGAAAGGAGAAAAGGTCATGGCCAAAAATCATTATATTAATAGGCACTAAATAGCCATTACAAAATGCGTTTCTGATTCCTCACACCTTACAACTCCAATTGCAGATCAGATACAATCAATAGACAACAAAGGACTTAAAGTGCTCCAAGGCTGGGAAGTTCACATACTTCTGATTTCATAGTTTGTCCTCCCTCAAGGTCATTCAAAGAGTGGTGAGCACCTAGCCACATATTACTTCTTGTTGAGAAACCCTTGAACATTCCAAAGGAAAACATTCTGCCAGCCCCTGCTCTTTTGGAAAGGAAACATTATTTATTTTGTATTTATGTTTCCCTCTTCTTTATTTTAAAAAGATTGTTCTGACTCCCAACAGCCCAATAATCCTATCTGAATTTTTCTCTAAGATCAAAGAAGAAATTGCTTCATGTGAATTCGCAGCCACCTACCTGAGTCTCCATGTTATAGGAGAAAATATTAATTATATTGAAATTTCTATTCATTATAGCAGAAATGCAATCAATCTTAAATGATATATCCCCATATAGTGACTCAACTATTATGAATCACTATATATGATCAGCATTCACCAAAACCCCATATAATTATTTCTTTGACATAATGAAAAAGCTTTCATAGATCCTCGTTAGTGTAAGTCTAAAAACACAGCCTGCTACTCAGAGCACTCAGTAATGTGGCCCCTGCCTGCCTTTCCCCTCCATTTTCAACCACCCTTTCTGCTGTAGTCCTTGAGTCCACACTTAATAATAGAGTCAGAGGCCCCAGGACACATATCCTTTTTCACACCTTTGTACCTTTCCTCACGTCTTCTCCTCAGTTTGCGAAATGCATGCTCACCAAGCACTCTGTATAGTGCTAAGTGTGGAGAGAAAGAGAGGGAGCAAAAATGAGTAAACCCCAGCCTTCTCCTCTCTACCTCTCTGTTGTGGACTGAACGATAGCCCTCAGAGAAGCCCGTGACTTCATCCACAGAACCTGGGAATGTGTTACCATATATGGAAAAATGGCCTTGCTAGATGTGATGAAGTTTAGGATCTTGACTTGGGGAGCTTATCCTGGACTATCAGGGTGGGCCCTAAATGCAATGACAAGGATCTTTATAAGAGGGAGGCAGAAGGATTGGGGGTGTGGGGTTGGTGATGTCACAATGGATGTAAAGATTGGAGTGAGGCAGCTAGGAGCCAAGGAACACCAGGAGCCTCTGGAAGCTGGAAGAAGCAAAGACACTTCTTCCTAGAGTCTGCATAAGGAAAACAGCTCTGCTGACAGCTTGATTGTGTCCCATCAGACTCATTTCGGACATTTCATCCCTCCAATATGCTCCCTGGTGCTCATTTAAAATTAATTGCTGTTGCATCCCCAGCTCCAGGAACCACTAATCTATTTATTGTCTCTACAGATTTGCCTTTTTTAGATATACCATCCTTCCTGTGAAGCTTTGGAGTACTCTCAAACATGTTTTATGTGAGTACATACCTGAAGACCTCACTTAAGTCAAAACTGATATATTTCATATGAATATTCTCATTGAGATGTATATGATTAATGTATAAATCTATAATCACTGTAGATTTGCTTTAATTCTGCTTCTTATTATCTTTCATCTTTAGAAGAAATCCTTGGAGAGTTGGGATTTCTTTAGATTCCTTCATGTGTTCAATTCATTATCTTCAATTGTTCTTTCAAAGAGTTTGGTTTCTGGGCAAGTTTTTTTTTAAATAGTGTTAGCACTTACACCAGTATGACCACATAATGAACACTTACATGATTTTGTTATAGGAAAAAAAATTTTTAATTATAATAGTAGTGTCAGCATAATAGTACAATAGTCATCAAACTCACGTGTATATGAAAAATAGTAAGTGACTCTGTCAAAGGAAGCTGGGTGTTTTTTTTATCACCTATAATGGTACCAACATTTTACCACAGCCAAAACACAAAACACAATTTATAGTTTATCCAGACAACGCAGCTTTGAAATGTGGACTTTTTTTTTCAATTTTGGAGGGGAAAACATGAATCTTACTCATAATTTTGGATTTTTCAATTCTAAATTCATATAAAATCTGATCACATTGATTTTCTTTACCACTCATTTAACACATAATATAAGACCTTGATATTCTAAGTACTCAATTTTTTTAGTATACTAAAAGCTTTCTTAAATCTTAATCTTTCCTTCCCCACTGGCTGCTTCCCCCTCCCTCACTTTCAGCTCTGCTTAGGCTACTAAATGGTATTTTGCTCAAAAACTATTCAATTTATTGAAGACAATTACCTCTCTGAAGCTCTGCAAGTAATCACTCTATGCAAATAGCAATTTATGTTGTGGTAAAATTAAGTTTTCTGATTTCATTCATGCTTCTAAGAGCAAAAAGAAGGAAAAATACATTGACATCAGGGTGAGGACCAAAAGGACACAGGTAGTTAGTGTGTCCAGGGATCATATGGCATCTTCCCTTCTGATTTTGAGACTTGTGTTCATGTTCCGTAATGATGTTACTCGCTCCAAGAGATTCACAGTTACATTGTTATTGTGAATTGTACCATTTACCATGGCCAATCCATCTGCTAGGAGGTAGCTTTGAATTCCTATATCGTAGATGATGACACAGAAATTCAGAGGTTTGGCAAAGAACATGCCAGTGCCAGATTTCACAGGTAGGGCTTCTCACCCCCACCTCAGTGCTCCTTTGGGACACCAAAGTGGTTTAAAAATTGGATTGATGTGCATTAGGAACACCAAATTTATATCTAGTTTGGTTACTATAAGTAATTTAAACAGTTCTAGAAGCTTACTCAAAGCCTGAATATATGCCAGTTAAAAATGAGCTGAGCTGCTGCAGATGCTGCAGACTTCCCTGGGTCAGCACAGAGCAGTCTCTTCTGCGAAGGCACACATTCTGCTTCCTTAACTTCTGTGTGAGGAAAAATGAATGTTTCTTACACCCTCCTCAGATGTCACTGTGCATTGACCAGTGGGCCAACAAACATTATTGAACACCTTCTGTGGAACAAAGGAGTTGGCACAAAATAAATGTAGAAGAAAATCAAGCCATTAGGATGTTAAAATGTAGACAGATAAGAAAGCCCTATAGAGCACGCGCTGATGCCTTTGGGCTCAAAGTGTAATCCCTGCGCTTGTCCTCATTGGGGTCCAGTCTTTGAATAGACTCATATAAAAAAAAACCCCCAAAACCCCAGTAAGTTAACTCCAGAGGCCTTGAGGAACAATGTCCATCATTACAGTTTTCTGTATAGAAGCAGAGTGGGATTTTATGCACCATCCCCAAAAATTCCCTTAAAAGATCGTTCATAGACATCTTTCTCTTTTCTCAAATGACCCTGCTCAAAGAAGCTGCATGATTCTCCCTCCTACAGCCCCACCATTTGTTTTTCTCACTGCTCGCTGCTGTTCCAATTTACTCACTCCCTTCGATCTCAAACACTCGGGGCTCTAGCCGTGCAAATTTGCTATTACAGACACCCTCCAGCAACTTTCATTGTTCTCCCACATCAGTTCCTTATCTTACTAGAATCAGTTATCTGGGAATTGTGGTAAAAGGAATTGTTGCATGGGACACGCAACAGAGCTTCCGCTCACGGTGCCATGGCTTTTTGTTAAAATGGTTAAAAGAATCAAGAAAGTACAGCAGCTCGTTATGGTAACAGGAATTTTTACTGCTAACAAGTCTCTCTCTTCCCAGCAAGAAGGCTACAGTCTTCTTGATAGAAAGAAATCTGGGTCTATATTTCAGTGCCAAGGAAATTTCTTTGGGATTTGTCTCCTGTAGTCTTTTGAAATCTACTCATTTTCTTACTCCCTGTGGATTTGCCCTGGTTATAGATTCTTGGCTTCTTCCATAGTTTTTATCTGACTATTTGCTTATGTTTTTGTCTAGTCCTTTTTTTCTCTGTTTCGACTTTGTTTTGCCACTGTCATTTCTTTGCATACAAGTGTTCATTAAAAACACTTAGAATAAGTAAAAAGTAAAAGTTTTCCCTCTATCTAACCCAATCTCCAGTTAGACACAGTCACTAGTTCAGGATATGTCTGCATGTCAACGTTTACACACAAACACACAAGCACAGACACACACTTAGAAAACATGTTTTACTGGTAAGTAAACTTTTTTATTCACTAATAAATCAAGGACTGCTTTCCACTTTAGTATGTAGAGATTTATCTTGTTCTCTTAATAACCTTTTGGAGCAGACCATATTATTAAGTCTCCTTGGTTTTAGATCCTGCCTTTGTCACATAAACTGTGTCTGTTCCCTCATGCTCCATATTTCTTTCCCACACTCAGCGCAGGGCCTTGGGAACCACAGGGACAGAACCAGTGATGAGCTGGACTTGGCTGTGATGGTCTCAGGAGAGCCAACAAATTTCAGGAATTCTGAAAGCTTGTTAAACTTGGCCATTAAAAATTAAAAAATACAAACCTACAATTGAATAAATTAGATTAGAAATAAGGGTAAACCTCAAAGATTATCACTTCCTAATCATCTTATTATTCCTTGCTGTTAATTTGTGCTGTTGCTCTTATTTAAACCTTTTGATTCTGAATAGTGAGGACACCACACAGTAGTATGCTACCGAGCATCTCTTCCCAACATCTGGCCCAGTGAGGTTTCATTGGCAGCTTGAGATCAGCCATGACGAGAATGTTTTCCTCATGGAAACTGATAAATGCTGCAAACCGGGGCTTGACTTACAGTGCTGTTGATTGTTTAGGCTTAAAAAGGTGATAAAGAAAATGTTAAAAATGTATATTGAACTGAAAAGTTTGGCTGTTTATACTCATTAGATTGTCAATATCACAGTCTTTAAAAATCGCCATCAGTTTCAGCCAAGAAATTATTGACTTCATTGTCAAACGATTTGCTTCACCTTTACATAGTCAACATTTATGTTGAAACTACACTTGATTGTCAGTGAGGTGAGTAACTTTTTGGCTAAACTGAATAGTCATCACAGTTTGGTTTTGTGATGCTATTATTGATAATAGCATTATAAAAACTGATGGATTTTGTAAGAAATAGTTGCATTGAAGTTATAGGTATATGGAATTTATAATAAAGTGTATTGTACTATTTTATTATTTGTACATGGTGTGATATACATCCTTTATACTAATAAAATTGATGATAAAGTTATGTTTATACATACACGCCTACTTTTTTTTAGAAAGCTGATTGTTAAACATTGGCCAGCACATCACTACACAAAACCTTACACTCCACTTTCCTAGAAGGAGAATTTAGGAGGGAAGTATAACTTGTACTTTGCTACTAACCAGCTCTCTGACCTTAGCTGAGATTTCTGTATTTCAGTTTGCTCCTTTTTAAAATGAGGGCTTTGAGTGATTTTTTAACCAATTTTTTTTCCATCATGGATTCCTTTGGGAATCTCATGAAAGCTTTGGGCACTGTCTATGGGAAAAATACACACACATTTGCAAGTTATTTCTTGGGATTTATGGACTCCTTAAGTGCATTCAAATGTTCCAGGCTAAGGATCTATGTTCTCTCTAAAAATCCTTCTGACTCCAGAAGCTAGAATTCGGTAATGTCAAAACCCAATCCAATAAAGTGTTTATAAAAATATTTAGAAAAACTAATCTTTCCTTCTGTCAACAGCAAAATCAGAATCTGATTTGGAGTTAAATCAGCAAATGGACTTATTTCCCACCCCACCAAAAAAAGGTAGCTGAAGAACAACCCACAAGCTGAACCCACATGGCAAGTCCTCCTGCAGAAAAATCCTTGTTCCTAAATTTGAAATGTCCCACTCCTCCTGCACATAAGATAATATTATCATTAGCAGACAGAAAATTCATCGTGACATGGATTTCACCAAATATTTACTTGGCATTTCTAAAAAGTGGAATGTTTCTGTAGGGAAAGTCAGAGCTATGTTGATAAATGTAAAAGTATTCCTAATTCCCACAGGGTAAGCAGCATATGAAGTAGGGGGTGGAAAATAAGACACACACTTCCTCAAGCTGCCTGAAAAACTAATTTCAGTTTCTCAAAGAACATTGAGCTATTTATGAGGAGCATATTTCTTTTGAAATAAGGGGACCCGAGAATGTAGATATCTCTTAACAATGGATTCAGTAGCAGCCCAGGCCCAGCATATCTGGTGATTGCTCAGTGATTTATAAAGTCCACTCAGCATACTCACTTCAGAGGCCTGAAAGCACATTCTAGAAGCAGGTCAAGAGCAAGGAGTTTCAACAAATGTGATAGTAGTAGCAAAACTATAACAAAATAAGTGTCCATTACTACCTTTAAATTTGTGTCCTGAAATTTCCATGTGGTCATTTAGATTGCTCTCTATCAAAACTCAAAGCAAAATACATATAGCACAAAAAGGTGAGTTACAAAACTCTATGTTTTAACATGGCTATCTATACAAAAATTTTTAAAAGGATATACATTTCATTGAAAAAAATAAAAGGTTATACAGTAAAATACGAATGATAGTTATTTCTAACTTCAAAAAAATTTTTCTGTATTTTTCATTTTTTCTTCAATGAATGTGTTATTTCCATAATCAGAAAAAAAAATAAATGATTCTGATCAGAAGAATAAAATACTCCACTACATCAAAACTATCACTGTCAAGATTTTTTGTTTGGAAATCGACTGTGGGAGGGAGGGGTGGCGGGTGAGATGGGTAGAGGGCAGTAAAGGGGGAAAAATTGAGACAACTGTAATAGAATAAACATGATGTATAAATAAAAAAATAAATAAACAATATGTTTACAAAAAAATAAAATTAAATATAAAATTGTTTAAAAATATTTTTTGTTTTGAGTTATGTTTTACCAAAAGGTTAAAACTCCAAGTAGTTTTTTAAGTGCATTGATTTTTAACTCTTTTGATACACTCTATTCTGAATAATTAAATTTTAACCAAAAATAATCATCTCTGATAAATTGAAAGTAATCTTTTTTAATAATTGTGCTTGACAATTTTATTAATTGAGTTGAATCTCCTTCATGTATTCCACAATTTGCAGAGAAGAAAATCCTAGTATGGTCCAGATAGCAAAAGCACACCCCCCTCTCCACAAAATGAAAGCATTTCACAGTTCATTCAGCAGAACTTTACCAACCTTTGAGACTTCACTCCTGGCTCCATCAGAGAGAAGTTGAGTTTCCTCCCCTTAGCTCTCAAGTGGTTCAGTCTCACAAAGTGGAGAGTGAAGGAAGCTTATCCTCACTTGTCTTCTTCGTTATGAATTATTGGCTCTACACTCCTAGGGAAGAAAGTAATCATTTTGGTTTATTGGTGCTTGTTGTTTGGAGTCACACAGACAAGAAAATAAGGATAGATATATTTCTCTTTGATAAACAGAGAAATTACCTTTATAACTCAATCATTAAAGAATTATTGAGCATCTACCTATTTGTATTAGGTGTATTGAAGGATACGTAGGTACATAAGACACAACCTCTGCTCTGAAAGTACTGCATGAGCTATAACTCCCAGATGTAAAACCTGGAGATGGTGCAGAAAGGATCTGCTCAAAAAAGATCTGCTCCTAAAAGGATTAACACTTGGACTCTTAAGTGTACTTCAGTAAATTCTTCCTTTCCTCTCCCACCTCAGTTGAATATACTGCATTCAAAAGATGTATGTGCCAGAGTCTGAAAAAATTTCAGCTGTCAAACAAAGACCATCAATTGAGCCTTAATTATACGTAGAGTAGGTGATGGATTGCTCAGTGTGAAATGATACATGCCAGGCAGTCCATTGACAGAAAAGAAATCTGTCTCAACCAAGAAGACCGCAAGTAATCTGCAGTTCTAGTGTTAGAGCTTTAATGCTTTGAATTTTGAAGATTCTTTACTCCGTGAATAGAAAGTGTCCTTTGGGTGACAACAGCTAAGCCACTATTAGCTCACATCTTGGAAAAACTAGTAAAGCTCTTTTTGTCTGGGATATAGATATTCCAGGAAGAAAGGAAAAAGAAGTGGGATACCAGCAGAGGGTATATTGAGGATGCCAAAAGCGGAGGTGGGCTAATTCATGATGTAAACACACTTTTGTCTGTGTATGTGCGTGCCCAGGACTGGCTGAAGCTGGAAAGGTTTATATTCCCTTATACTTTATCAGACAACTCTTGCTATTAATAGATAATAATGAATGTCCAAAATTACTAGTGGTTATTAAGATTTACCTGCAAAGGGACATGGGTGAGCAGGGGAAGGAGAAAGCAGTGCTGCTATCAGAGTTTTGAATGAAGGAATTCAATATGTGAAAAGTGGTTCCAGACCCAACAGTGGTACCAGACCTAACAGTGGTAATTTTATTAATAATAATGGCCATGACCTGGCCTGGTAGCTCAGTTGATTATAGCGCCATCCTGATATATGCCAAAGTTGCCAGTTCAATCCCCAGTCAGGGCACATACAAGAATCAACCAATGAATGCATAAATAAGTGGAACAAGTCAATCTTTCTTTCCTTCTTTTTCCCCCTTCCTTCCTTCCTTCCTTTCTTCCTTCCTTCCTTCCTTCCTTCCTTCTTTCCTTTCTTTCTTTCTTTCTTTCTTCCTCACTCTCACTTTAAAAAGCAATCAATAAAGATATTTTTAAAATAAGTCATAATAATCACTTTAAAATGCAAAATGTTAAAGATCACAAGTAGATTTTCACATGTCATTAAATTGAACATATTCTTGTCTTCACATTCATGCTCTGAAAAAGTGCAAGACACCTCCAACTCTTCCTAAAGGAAAAATAACTAATAAAACCCCCCAAAATACCAAGCCTTGAACACTTGCCTCAATCTTTGTTATTTTTATCTGGTCTCATTTCCAAAATGAATAACTATTGACATTCTGGGATATTCACAAATGGGCATAGAGCTGTTATTTCCACCGGTTGACCTTAGCATGAATCAGAAGCAACCAAAGTTTTTTGTTTTTGTTAATTAAAACTTCTGGGATGGCCAAAATTTCATTTGGGTCAAGGCCAGTTGATGGAGAGTATGCAACCCAGACAAGTGAGGCATCTGTCAAAAAAGAAAAAAAAATGCTTCTCCATCAAGTGACATTTAAGAAGTGACCCATCTTCCATGTAGGAAAAGGGCTTTGCATATGTGTCAAGCAGAAACCAAGCAACTCAAACCAGATAACCTACTGTATTTGAATGCCTGAACATCCGGAAAAGTTGAACCTTGAAAGAATGAATGAATGGATTTGACAATCTCTTGGTGAGGCCTCCAAACTTTTCCAAGCCATTGGAAAAGAGTAATGGTGGATATAGTAACTCTCCATCCTGAATTTACTAGCAGAGCCAACATTTTGAATTATCTCCCATTGTCTACAAAAGTATTATTACATTTGTCATGTACCCTGATTTGGGGCTCAGAAATAAATGGCCCATATATTTATGAATCAAGTCACTTCCTGGAAAATAGTTCATGATTATAAAATGATGCAATAAAGTTGTTAGTTTGGTTTAAATTTATTATATGAACAAGGGGGAATTAATCTTGATATTAACCTACTTTGTTTCATACACTGACTATTACAGCCTAAAATGTCATTGATGTAACGACTTTCTATCTGACCATGGTTGAGGCCAAAGGACAATAGATAAAATAAATACATTAACTAAAATACTGAACAATAATGGAATTTTCATGTTAATCAGATTTTATGATTACCCAAGAATTAGGCAGAAAAATCTTTTGCAAAAACAAAGTTTCTGAAATATATGAATCATTTGTAAAAGTACAAGTATGATGAACATGATTAAATCTTTTTATGGATTCAGGGTCATCATTCTATAATTTTTCATGGATTATTTCTGAAAATAGACTGTCAGTCGGCGCAAGTCAATGGGCTAAATCTGGACAGACTACTTCTAAACAGTATTTGGGACAGTGAGCTTTAAAACCTGATGTGGAAAAATAGCTACTTTGCTTTTTTAACTTGTGTAAGGGGTTTCAACTCTGTTTAGGACTGGAGGTTTTATTTAGTAGGGTGCTATATAATAAATCTGCCTACTTTCTATGTATCGTCTTTTGCTACCTGCTGTGATCACATGATCAAAGTTTTACTGCCATTTTTTTTCAGACAGCTTCTCTGAATTCTAGATATTTATTCTTATTCTCATTCTCATTTGAATGCTTGACTATATCTTTGTCTGGTGTTTGTGGGAGGCATGTGTGAACCTTGAATAAGAAATGCCATATGTAGTTCATTACTTTGGCATAAGGATCCATTCAGAGGGTCTATTTAAATGCTTTCTTGGTATTTAAAACCAAACTGCCACGCTGCCCTCTGGCCTCTTTGGATACTGTCTAACAGAAGTTTTGGCTACCTTGTTCCCTACAGGTCTTTCTCAGTCTGGAATTTCAAGGTATGTATCACAGCCTAGTTGAATATCCACTCATCAGGTGGATATGTTTTATTTTTTCCCTGGTAGGACTGCTGATACATTTTGAAACAAATTAGAGAAATCCTGCTTAGGGCTAAAATGCTCCCTATGACTGCATGTGCACACTTGGAGTAATTTTCCGGCCTATAAACTGGGGTATATTTTCCAACAGTGCAGCTATGCTGCTATTTTCCACTTCCAATTCTCTTTGATGCTTGCAGATCGGGAAGGACCAGGGAAAATCCTGCTTATGTGCTATACTTTTTGCAAAAGATTTTTCATGGATCCTCTCTGCCAGCATCCGGGGGCGATAAATGACCCATGCTGTGACACATAATATAATTATGATAAAACATCACATCTTTCTGATTTGTTTTGCCACAGATTCAGAAATCTTAAATGTAATCTATATTGAGGGCATATCCTCCCCAAGCCCACCCAGGAGTCAGAAATAAATATCTTCTTTCATCTTTCAAAGAGTAATTCCTCTCTTCTTTTTCCAAGATGACAACAGTCTGTCAAATTCACAAAATTTTAACAATAATTGTGCCTTGGCTACAATATAGAGGGCCATTCGTCAAAACCTATTGTTTGAAGAAGTTTTTAAAATCTAAAAGGTAAACATTAAGAGAAATCTTGTTTTAGCTCTGACACATAGGGCTTAAACATTGTCACTCCCATCCTTAGAATCAGAAAAAGCTGAACAAACAGAAAGAAAATGAATTTCTTGGATAATTGAAGTGGCATGGTAGACAGCCCCTCTGAAATCTAGAGAGACAGGGGAACACAAAGAAACACAACCAGGATCAGCTTATCCAGAGCAAAAGCCACTGGAGCCATAAATTGATAGAAACGTTTAAATAGCTATTTTGATGAATTGCTGGAGGCTGAGCGGAGAGGAGCATGAGAACGAGAGAACTTCCAGGGGACTGCGGTTTTAGGGAGACCGGCGCTTTCATGGATCTTGCCTCCAAGGACCAAACCAGGTTCTCACAATGAAAAGCCAAGGAAAATCACCTCGAATCTTTGGTAAGGGTGGGAGAAAGTAACCTTTTAAAGATAGGGTCAGTATGTCCTCCCTCACAAAGAGCTACTCTCCACTGAAAAAGGCAGTAGCAGAGCCTTATCTGACATGCGCAGGAGAGCAACTACCCAACCCCCCGCGCTCTCTAGCAGCCTGCCTCACCCAAGGAAGACACAGAGGAAAAAAGGTAAGTTTCACTTTTGTGAAACTCACATATCAGGACCAGAGGCTCACTCAAAAGTGAGATTTTATCTTAAGATTATAGAACACTACTCCGATCCCAGTCCTTATCACATCAACACAGCTCCGCAGCTGCAGAGTAACAATGGATTACAGCTGAACGGGCTGCAAGGTTCAGGCCCTTTAAGAAGGGGTTCTGAAGGAATCCCAAAGATAACAGCAGTGACAAAATCAAGAACACTAGAAGAATTTGAGATTCATGGCAACTACAGCCACAACAAATGTTAAATATAGACGAATTCATAGCCAGGTTAACATAAAACATCACAGTAAAGAGAAAACATTTGCCAACCATACAGGCTCTAAGGGCTTAATAGTCAAAATACATAAAAAAAAATCTCATACAACTCAATAGCAAAAAAATCTCAAGAAAAACAATTTTCAAAAAATGGGCAAAGGACCAGAAGGGACATTTTCCCAAGGGAGACATACAAAGGGCCAATAGGTTCATGACAAGGTGTATATCATCATTAATGATGAAGAAAATGCAAGTCAAACCACAACGAAGGATCACCTACACCTGTTAGAATGGCTATCGTGAAAAAAAAAGAAATAAGTGTTGGTGAGCATGTGGAGAAAAGGGGATCCATGTGCACCCTTGATGGTAGTATAAAATGGTTCAGCCACTATGGAAAACAGTGTGGAGTTTCCTTAAATTAAAAATAGAACTAACATAAGTTCCAACAATCCCATTTCTGGGTATTTATCAAAAGGAAATAAAAACAGGATCTTGAAGAGATATCTGTACACCCACATTCATTGCAGCATTATTTACAATATCCAAGATATGGAAACAACCAAGTGTCAACAGATGAATGGATAAAGAAGATGTGATATACATATAATGGGAAATCATCTAGCAGTGAGAAAGAAGGAAATCCTGCCACTCACGACAACACGAATAACCTTGAGAGCATTGTGCTAAGTGAAATCAGTCATATAAAACAGTGTATTATATCATGAATATGTGGAATCCTAAGAAGCCAAACTCATAGAAATGAGACTACAGCAGCAGCTATGAGGGGCTAGAGAGTTGGAGAATGAGGAGATTTTGTTGAAAGTGTGGAAGCTTAGAGTTATAAAATACATAAGCTCTAAGGATAAAATGTACACAGTGGTGACTATAGTTGATAATACTGAGTTGCATAAGTGGAATTTTCTGAGAGAGTAGAACTTCAGTGTTGTCACCCCCTAAAAGCAGGGGGGAGTAAATATGTGAGGTGATTCATGTACTTATTCACTCAATGGGGGAATCCTCTCACACTCTGTGTGTGTATATATAAAATTATAACATTGTACACACTTTATATATCTTACATTTTTGTCAAATATACCCCAGCAAACATGAAAAAAAGTTTACATTAAAAGAATAAAAGCTGATAGAATTCATCATCAGAAGTTCAGGGAGAAGCAAAATGATATAGATCAGAAACTCAGCTCTACATTTAAAAAATAAAACATCAAAGAAGGAATAAATTTTGATAAAAATTTTTGTTTCATATTATTAATTGAAAAATAGACAAAAGTAGTAATAGTAACAACATTCTGACATACTGTGTGATTATAGTATATGAATCAATGAAATGAATGATCATTTTATAACGGACAAGAGAGAGAAATTGTGAACATGCAGTTACAAGGTACCTACTTTACTTGAGAAGCAGTATAATATTATTTAAAAGTAAATGTAGATTAATCGTAAATGTGTATTGCAAATACTAGGCTAACTGCTAAAAAAATTTTAAAGAAGCATAATCAATGCACTAAGAGAGGAGAGAAAATGGAATCACATAAAATGCTCATTAATATCAGAGAAGGCAGAAAAAGAGGGGAAGAAAAACAAAAAATAAAGAATATGTGCAGCAAACTGAAAACATTTCCTATGTGTTACATATCATTCTACTCTATCAATAATTATCTTAAATGTGAATGTTCTAAATATTATAATTAAAATTCAGAGATTGTCAGAGTAGATGAAAACAAGATCTAATTATAATACTGTCTACAAAAATTCACTTTAAATATAATAACATAAGTAGGTTAAAAATTAAGAGTAGAAAAAGTTATACGAAACATGCTAACACTAATGCTAATATTAATAAAAGAAAGTTGGAGTAGTTATATTAATACCAGGCAAAACAGACTTTAGAACAAGTATCAGCTACAAAGAAATCAAAAGAGATCTAACTAAATGGGCAGATATTTTATGTTTATGGATTGGAAGACTCAATATTGTTAAGATGTGAATTCTTCCTAATTTGATCTATAGATTCAATGAAATGCCAATCAAAATCACAGCACAATATTTTATAGATATGGAGAAATTGATTAGAAAGTTTATATGGAAAGGCAAGACTGAGGATAGCAAACACAGTAGTACTGAAAAAGTAGGAGGAGGAAGAAGAAAAAGAGAAGGACAATAATAACAACAAACTTTGAGTCTTATTATAAAGCTGTAGCAATCAAGAAGACAGCACAGTATTGTCAAAAGTATAGACACATAAATCAATGGAATACAACAGAAAGCCCAGAAATAGACCCACATAAATAAAGTGAATTTTAACAAAGGAGCAAAAGCAATTCCATAGAGAAATAATAGATTTTTCAAGAAAATGGTGCTGGGACAACTGTCATTCGTATGCCAAAAAAGAAAAAAAAAAATTAAGTGAGACACAAACCACATACCTTTTACAAAATTTAATTTAAAATGAATATAGATCTAAAAATAAAACATAAAATTATAAAATTTCTAGAAGAAAACATGGCAGAAAATCTGGTTGACCTTAGATTTTGCAATGAGTTTTTAGGTACAATATCAAAAGCATGATCGATGAAAAGAAATTGGTATGATGGACTTTCTTAAAATTAAAAAATATCTACTATGTGAAAGAGAATGAAAAATAAGCCACAGACTGGGGGAAAATATTGCAAACATATTTGATATAGGAGGTAGAGTTAGATACAAAAATAACTCTTAAACCTTAACAAGGAAACAAACAGTCCAATTAAAAATAGGGAAAAAAATTCTAAATAGACACCTCATGAAGGAAAATACACTGATGGCAAATAAGCCTTTGAAAGATATTGAACATCATATATTATTATTATTAGGAATTACAAATTAAAATGAGATACCACTACATATTTATTAGAAGGGCTAAAATTTAAAACATTTACAAAATCAAATACCAGTGAGAACACTGAACAACAGAAATTCTCATTCATTGTGGGTTGGAATGCAAAAACAGTATGGCCAGTTTGGCAATTTTTTACAAAACTAAACACAGTCTTAAAACATGATACAGCAATCATTCCTTAGGTATTCACCTAACTGATTAGAATATCCATGTGTATAAAACACTTGCATGCAAAGTTTATAGCTGCTTTATTCATAACTGTCAAACTGTGGAAGCAATGAAAATGCCCTTCAACCAGGTGAATGAATGAAATGTGATAAAATCAGACATTGAAATATTATTCAGTAATGAAATTAAAGGAGCACTTTAATTTATGACAATATTATTCTATTCACAATAGTAAAAAAAGGTAGAAACAACCCAAATGCCCATCAACAGGTGATTGAATAAACAAAATGTGGTGTATGCATACAATGGAATATTATTCAGTCTGAAAAAGGGATGAAATTCTGGCACAGGCCTTAGCATGGATGATCCTTGAAAATATTACGCTAAGTGAAAAAAGCTAGGCGTAAACAGACAAAGGTATGATTTCACTTACATGAGTTTCCCAGAATGGGTAAATTGACAGAGACAGAAAATAGAAAGAAAATAGAATAGAGGCTACTAGGGGCTCAGGAAAGGGAATGGGGAATGACCGCACAGTGGGTGCAGAGTTTCAGTTGGGGATGTCGAAAAAGTCCCTAAAGTAGACAGTGGCTATTGTTGCACAACAATGTGAGTGTGCCCAAAGTCACTGAATTGTATTCTGAAAAATTATTAAAATGGTAAATTTCATGTTATGCATATTTTATCACAGTATGTATGACATAGTAAATATTCAATAAACATTTGTTGAAAAGGGGAAAAATGAAATGAGCTATCAAGCCACAAAAAAACATGAATAAATCTAAAATGCATATGGCTAAGTGAAAGGAGGCAGTGGGAGTAGTCTGTGCAATATACGATTCCAATGATATGACACTCTTGAAAAGGCAAAGCTATAGAGAAAAAAATTCAGCAGTTGTCAGGGGTCTGGCAGTGACAGGGAAGTTTAAATAGGAGAAGCCTAGGGGATATTTTTGGGCAGTGAAACTATTCTGTCTGATACTGCAACAGTGGATACATGACATTATGTATTTGTCAAAGCCCAGGGAAGCTTATAGCAAAGAGAGTGAGCCTTAATGTATGCAAATTTAAAAATCACTTAGTGGGTAGGAGAACGCAGGATAGAATGCAGACTGTGACAAGAAACTCTAACTATATTAAAAAGTATGGAACTATTTCACTGAAGGAGATGAGGCAGGAAGTGCTGATGTAGGTAAGTTTAGAAATGAGTGGAGTTTATAAAGCTAAAGGTAAAAGGAATTGTACATAAGCACTGTGCTCTAGTTAATAAAGTTATTTCCCACAGAAGTATGGGTTCTGACACTGCTGCATACGAATACTGGGGCAACGGAGTAAATGTATTATGGATGGTGGGAGCCGGTGCTCATTGTTGGGGCAGGAATTAACAGATAATCAAGGAGAGGAGACTAGAACAACCCATGTGGTAATGAATTATGTTGATGATATCAGTAATAAATCATATTTAATTTAATATAGACATATACATATGTATGTTACTTACATGTATGTTAGCAATTATACCCTAGTGACAATGACCGTATCTAGCACCCAAATTCTGGTTTCTAATACTATTCTCCAATTCAAAAATTAACAGGGCTCCTTGGAGAAATGTCTGAGACTGGAGTATTTTTAAGTGCCATAAAGTACAGAGGTGCTCAAAAGCAAAAACAAAACCCCACATATAGGTGTGTGTCAAAGGCACACAGGAGCCAACTGAAAGAGATCCTAATGGCCAAAGCTGGAATTGTTGAGCAACAAAATAAATGAAGTAGTATTGCAATATAAATCAAAGCATAAATAATATCCATGAGTTCTTACTGATATAAACAATTATATAAATAAATAGATAAGGAAGAATATATGTCTCCCATGCAGAACAATTCCAGATAATTTATTCCAGAGAACAGAATTCCACCTTCAAGGAAGGAGCACACAAGTCCCCATTCCTTAAATGTGAGAGGCACACAGAGACTTCCTTCCAAACAGGACAGTATGGAGAGGAGGGGAAAGAATACATTGACAGTGGAGAAACCTCAGCCAATGATCAAGGCCAATATCAACTGATAAAACATTTTGATAGTAGGTACACTTAATATGACATGATGAAATGGCACTTTACCTCTGTGGTCTTTCTCTCCAAAACCTATAATACCAGTCTATTTGTTGGACAAACATCAGACAAATTATGATAGAGCAGTATGCCTACAAAATACCCAAGCAGTATTCCTCAGAACTATCAAGGTAATAAAAAAAACAAGGGAAGTTAGAACCATCACAGCCAAGAGGAGCCTAAAGAGACATGACAACTCTGTGCAGTGGGGGGCCCTGGGTGGGATGCTGGAACAGAAATGGGACACTAGGCAAACCTGAATAAACTATAATCTGTAGTTAATAATAATGAGTCGGTCGGCGTGGGTTCATTAGCTGTAGCAAATGTGTAACACAAGATGTCATTAATAGGGGAACCTGCGGGTGAGGATATAAGGGAACTCATTGCACTACTCTCTTCACAATTATTCTATACATCTAAAAGTTCTTTAAAAAATTCTTTAAAAAAGCAAGTATCAACCTATTGACAATAATAGGAAAGATGAATTGGGCTCAAGTTGTTTTTTTTCCCGCCAAGAATTCGTGACTTGGGAGTTACAAGAAGGGAAGGTGTTCCAGACTGAAGAGACACTGTATGGTTTTACAAAAACAACCTAAAGTTTTCACTGAAACATTTCAAAATAATTTGTATTTAGCTTAAGTAAACAAATTCTAGTGTATGTTAAGATAAATTGAGATATTCTCAGAAATGTCCTCCAAACTCTCAATTATTTATTCATCAGTTCACATAGAAACATAATTTAACTCTCATGAGCTAAACTCGTGTGCTATGTTGTGGGCTGTAGTGACACATCAAACTCAGCATGTGGTTTCAGGGAGCTCATTCTGATGCGGAAGCCATGTATCCATAGAAAACTACAAGATGATCAGATCCCTGCCAGTAGAATGAAACTGTGCTGCGAGCACACAGAGAGGAAGAAGCAAAGGGATGCCAGAGAGGCTTTATGGAGGAGGTGACATGTCAGCTGAGCCTGCGAGGCTGGGTGGAGGGGCACGAGGCCTCGCAGGAGAGACCGGAATGCCCTTTCCCTTCCGTGTTTGGGCACAGGGAACAAAGTGTGCAGAGGTCCTGCTGCCTGTGGCAGCACAGGCTGTTTGGGAAACCCACATTGTGGTGGTGACAAAGTGGCCATCTTGTGAAGGGGCTTGCCCTGAATTGCACCAGGCTGGTGTCTCTGTCTTTCTAATATGACCAAGTGCAGAGAGAATCGTCAGCCTGTCTTTTGCAAGGCTGCTGAATGCTTTATCTAAAGCTCCAGCTGTTTTTGCCTCTATTGGGTTTTTTTTGTTTTTTGTTTTTTTTTTTTTTTTTTTTTGCTTCCATGCTAAAAATGCAACTCCTTTCTAGTATTGTAAAATGACAGTTGAAGGTGACTTGCATGTTTTCTTCTCCATAGGATAAGAGCAATTTTATTGAATGCCATGATTATTGTCAGATAAATGATAACTTCTGATATGGGTGCCAGCTGTAAATATTGTGTCTTATTATTCAGAAGTCCTGAATTCCTGTGTTGCTTTTCCAACAAAACCTTTCTGTGCAACATCTGTGGTTTTATATGTAGATTCATTAAAGAAACCTCTAAAAAGAACCAAGTTTGTTCATTCAGTTATTCAAAGCCATTGATTGAGCACCTACTACTGTTTTCAAGAACAAACATAGATGACCATAGTCATTAAAATAGTACTCTACACTGTAGAATATAAATGACAAAATCTCAGGAGCCTAAATAGAACTGTGTTCTCACTCATTTAACTCATGCAAACACTGGTGAAGTGCAGACAGCAATTCAGGAACCAGGTGTCTTTGATCTTGGGGCTCCGCCTTCCTTTAGGACCTCAAAGTCCTTCACTTCCAGGAAGCAGATGGGGAGAAGAGGAAAGACAAGGCACACCAGCTTCACCACCATGTCAGTCTACAAGTAATGTATCACTTCCACTCAATTCCATTAGTGAGAACTGGTCACATGGTCACAGGTAGACAGGCGATGTGGCGGAGGGAGGTGCTAGAAAATGCAGTCCCTGGCTGGCCCGGCCACGCTATTCCGCACCGCAAAGAGAGTACGATCTCAGTGGGTGGCTAACGGTCTCTGCCACCGTGGTGGCGGACGTGCTAAAGATGCGATGTGGACCTTCCCCTACCTGCTCTGGTTGTCACCTCACGGATCAGTCAGAAGGGCAGTGGGCCTCCTCTTTCTTGCTCCCCAGTAGGGGGCCCACCTGGATGTGGCCTGTTTTCTAGACACAAGGCTCAAAGCTTCTGTGCTCTGGAGTTTCTGAATCTGTTGAAAGCTCCATACATGAAGAGTGCTATGACACCTCCCTTTTAGGCGAGTGAGCTCAGGATTTATTTTTGCTCCAATATCCCCACCCATAAGTCGCAAGATCTAAGGATGAGTGGATGTTGCTCCTATGTTGGCCTCAGCCTCAGCGACTTTCTCCAGTCCTGCTTTCCCAAGAAGCCCTGTGTTTGGGGACTGTTGAGTCACCATTCATACAATCGATGTACTCATCCTCATTGACTCCTTAGGTCTGTTTTCTACCAGTTAGAGCCAGATGGGAGGGGTGCTAAGGGTCCAGAGCCCCTGCCCCTTAACACAGGTGAGTTAAATAAAGGGTTCCAAATAATCTTATTATATACTACTGTACAGCCTCAAATCCAAAAATGCAATCAGTTTGTAGAAACAGTACCAGCTCAAGGCACTATTTTCTACCCATTGTCTTACCAAATAATTAGAACCATATCATTTGTCATTTATATACTTCAGGGGAATGAGAAAAACTATCGGGGAACTGTGAAATGTATGACCTATGGTTTCTGGATGTCAGTTCTCATGTTTTAGTGAATACCCAGTTAGGACGTGACATTTGTCTTAAGTAGCAGCAACTCATCCCCCCACCTCACTTGGAGGCAAAGCACTGTCCCTCCACCACGGAGCGGGGCCTTTTCACCTCGTAGTGTGTCCCAGAGCATGGATGCCCTTCAGTGAAATTCAGAAGGTGAAGTCTTGGGAGGGGTGGTGCTGGGACAAGGGAGAAAGGAGGCTAAAAATCCCTACATCCAATGTTTCCAGAGTCAGAGAAAACCTCATTATGGATGAGTCCCTTCACTGAGTGTCAGGGAAGAGAAGGCCTGATGTGGTTTCTCTGTTCCAGCGGGGACTCCAGAAGCAGACCTGCCCTTGCATTCAGACCATACCAGCTGTACCAGACGCCTCAGGCGCCCCGTTGCTGCCCCTTCCACTCTGGCTGTGGCAACGGGCTGTGCATGGATGAGGCGACCTGACAGCACCTTGCTCAGCTGCACGCGGGGCTTCTTGGCCTCTGCTGGACCCTTCTTAGTTGTCCTGATGATGTGCACACCTGGAAGCAGGAGCTACCCTGGACCAATACAATTCCCTGGATAAATTAAACACTGCTCTCTTTCCTGTCTGGAGGGGCCAATTCTGAGGCACAGGCTACGTGGCACTTCAGGGGGGTCACAGCAGGACTGAGGTTCATCCACTTTTCCAGGACTGCCCCTCCCACCTGTCCTTGAAAGTCACTTCCCTGTGTCCAGGTTTTACCTCCACTTCAGATACGGATATAGCCTCTACCTTTCTGAGGGGACACAGGCTAAAACGCTAGTTGAATGTGCTTTCCAGATGATAGTACTAAAAGACCACAAAAACTACAGCAACCTCAAGATACACACACAAACACACACAGAAATTTCTTTCTTTCTTTCTTTCTTTCTTTCTTTCTTTCTTTCTTTCTTGCTTGCTTGCTTGCTTGCTTGCTTTCCTTCTTCCTGGAAATATTAAATTATACACAAGACTCAAGAAAATTACATGAACCCTCAATATCTAATCGTCAAGCTTTAATAATTGTGACCCTTCTCCCTTTTCCAGCAGATTTTTAAAGGGCACCTTGTTTACTAACAGTAAGTGCTGTGATGCTCTATCATGGCTACGTAAAACATAAGCATAAAAATACCTGTGTGTTATAGCAACCAGTGCTTTTCCAGGGCCATGGTGATTGGATCAAGGACTAGAGTGTCCTGGGACCCAGCCAAGACATGGCCTTTTGCCTCCCTTACCATGACTACCACCTAGGTCAGAAACCACACCATTCGATTGGGGGATGGACAGACTGGACCTATTAGTCTACTCAGGCTGGAACTCAGCATTTTATAGTAGTGGAAAGTGACTTTATTATTCCCAGTGGAGCAAACAAGAAAGCATGCATTCCTGTGAGCTACCTGCCACCATCCTGTGTTCATGGAGCAAGCTGGCCTTAAGCCAACACCACAGAGAACAAAGTATGGACACAGAAAAGTATTGGGTACTCAGGGATATCACTGACCCAGTGGATCAATTCCTGTCTGATGTGGCCATACCCTGGGCTTTTCAGTTATAAGAACCATTAAATTCCAATTACCGTTTAAGACAATACATATTTCCCATAATGTTCATACATATGCAGCCTAAACAATGTATTTCATAGAAGTCATGGCATTTTTCAAGTGTTTTCAAAGTATTTTCATCAAACATGCCTATAATAAAAATAAGGCAATCTTACTTATTAGGTAGATAAATTTATCTTGGCTTTATGATTTCAAGGTTAACATAAATATTGCATAAGAAATGAAGATGGGAGAACTTGTCATTTTTTAACCATAAGATTATCACTAATCACTAATCATTTCAAGAAGGCTCATAAATTCTCAAGAATTATGAAGACCTTACTTTAAAAAATGATGCATATTTTGGCATGAAGGTCTCCTCATGATTGTTGCTGTTTTTGCCAGCCCAGTGATACCACTGCCAACCATCCCTCTGCTGCTGGAACTACAACTAAGTCTGTGACACTCTCCCTGTGCCATCCTGTGTCCCAACCGGAATAGTGGTAGAACAGATGAACACAAGCATTTAGAGTTTACTGAGTTCACCTTTACCAACCTAATGCTTTGGGACATCAAACTGCTTTTTCAAACCCATCTTCTCCCTGGGATTTCCTACAACCAACGACTTAGAGTACTAAATGTAGAAGAAAAATTCTATAACCTTAAAAACCCACATTCTAAGCTTTATGAAATAAAAATAGGCTGAGCAGAGCGGCAATTGAAATTTGTTCCTTCAGAAGGTAGCACAAATGGGGTTAGTATAGAAGTACCTTCAGGAATCCTGAAGCCTATTGCTTCCCCCCAACCCCCCCCCCCCGCCTTCAATGTGAGATGTATTTGCAAAGTCACTGCACACTCTTTAGAAAAATAAAGAAACAAGATTCCCACTGTGACATACACTAAAAATGAAAAACACTGTCAGCTGGAGAAGTTTATCCAGCCCTTGCTGGAACAAGATCACCATGGGCTCTGCAGAATAAGAATTGAGACAGAGGAGGAAAAGGGGGGCATAATAGAGAAGCCAAGATGAGAGGAGGAGGGAGGAAACAGGGGTAGGGAAGTAGAGAGAGACAGGGAGAAGAACAAATAGGCTGGAAGAAAGAGAGGACATGTTCTCTGGGATAAATTTACTGCCTATAAGACAGGAAGAGAATATATGCTGAGGATTTGCCCCTCTGCAGGCCATGGGCCATGGTGGTGTGTTACCAGAGTGGCTTCACATACCCTGTGACCCCGGAGTCAAACGCTGGGGTGATAGACATTGAAGGTATCTCATAATGTGGCTCCATTCTTCCAAATACAACTAAATATCCCCTAACTCCCTACTGTGGAGCTCTGCTCCCACCACACAATCACTTCCTACAAATCCCAGCAAGGCATTAGTACCACCTTACCTTCGATGTCACTGCTCCTTCTCCCTGGATTTACCTTTCTCATTGTTCACACACATCTCTAAGCACTACTAGAGCCATCTTATGAAAAAAAAAAAAAAAAAAAAAACAACAACGAACTTTTTAGCTATCCCAATATCCTTTCAGTTTCTTACCCCATCGACTGACCTTCCCTTAATATATTTCACTAAATCATTAATAAAATGATGATTCAGGCAGGGATGAGGGCAAAGTCCGGTGTCAAATTACCAGAGACTTATTCCAAGTTTATCATTATTGGTCAACCAATAAAAAAATTCTCATAACTGTAACACAGTCTTTACAAGGGAAGAAAGAAAAACATTGCCAATCACCTCATTAATCTCCAGACATGCTACATCAAAGCCCTCTCTGAATCTATTGCTCTAAAATAAAAATACCAAAAAACAAAAAACTATCGAGATAGGAACTTGGGTTAGTGGAGCATAGTGAATCCATATCAGCTCTAAGTGATCATCTTATTTTTTTTAGTCATCTGTTTGGTATTATTTTATTCCAGGATTTTGCCTTAGAAGGGTCTCAAGCTCACCAAAAGAAAATACCTTCTTCCTTCTAAAAAATAAAATAAAATAATCTATTTGTTTCTTTCCAGCCTGCTATGTTCTGAATATTTGTGTCCCTCAAATTTATATGTTAAAATCTTAACCCCCTAAGGTGATGGTATTAGTGGATGGTGACTTTGGGAGGGACTTAAGTCAGGAAGCTGGAACCCTCTTGAACGGAATTAGTGTCTTACAAAAGAGCCTCTACTCTAGACAGACCCCTCCCCTCTTCCACCATGTGAAGGCACAAGAAGTCTATGTCTCAGAAGACGGTACTCAGTTGACCATGCTGGTACCTTGATCTTGGATTTTCCAGCCCATAGAACTGTGAAAAATAAATTCATGTTGTTTATAAGCTACCTAGTCTGTGGTATTTGGGTATAGCAGCCTGAGTGGATTGAGGCAGTCTTTTCATATGTCTTCTGGTCTATAGGGGTCCTTGAAGGATACAAAAATGCTTCTCATTGCCAAATTCCCTGCGCCTTGCAGGGTCATCTCTTCAGATCAGGAGATTTGAATTAATTTAGGGCAGAAGACCATTCAACAGAAAATCATTCCTGCCTGGATCTTCAGTTTTCTCTCACAGAATTGGTGATACTGGTCTTTCTATCATTCTTTACAAAGGGAGTCAAGTTAGACTTTGGCAGTTTTCCTTCATCTTCAGACCTCAAATGTCCATTTACAACTACTTGGAGCCTTTAAAAGTTTGATTCTGTCAAATACTTTTACATTTCCTTAAGAAACTTAACTATCAGCAAGGTTCGTATTCAGCTGCAACCAACCACAGCAGCAGTCTGAGAAATAGCGTTTTTCCAGGAGCATTCTCCCTAGCCCTCCGAGGGAGAAAGGCCATCCATTTCCATGCTATTTATCAAAATTATTTCCTTTTAAAATTTGTTTATTATGTAAAATCCTCTTCTACTTTATTTATAACTTATTCCTAATTCACATTCTGTTTTAAAATGTTCCTTATGCTTAATACACCAGTACAGATTTTTAAACACATACTCAGCCCGATGCTGTCATCTACATGCAAATGGAGCCACCTCTCACCCCCAGGCAGCGGATCTGAAAGCAGCGCCAGTGTGAGGCAGGCACAGGACACCATTTATCACCCCACAGGCGTTAGAGTTCTTGTGATTCATTCCCATTTCTATTCCTGAGGTCGCAGCAAGAACCACGGGTCAGACAAGTTATTTTCCTATGCAGTCACTCTTTCTCCCGGTCCATGATCTGCTGTCAAGTGCTGTCCACTTTGTATCTGCTATGAAATGATTGCATTGGGGCCTTTTTTTGTGGTGATGAGGGTGTTTTGTTCTCTGAGAATGAGCAGACGATATACAGGTCAGGCCCCAGAGAGATTCCTTCTGGAAGCCTTTGCCATAAAAAGAGAGAGCACTGTGAACTGCATGCAGGAAAACTAAGGCCAGCTTGATTTGGGAAGAGCAAGGCTAAAATCAGCTCTTTCTGTTGATGCACAAGGCCGTTTTCCCTTGGGGGCGTCATCAGTGAAAATGAGAGAAAGAGAATTAATTTTGACGGTTAAAAAAAATTCCTTCTTCTTGTGGAAATCAATGTCAGCAATGACTAAGCATTCAATAAATCTTATAAATAATTCTTGTTATTATCTCCTACTGCTGGAAGAAAATTTTCTATTTCCTTTCTTTTCTTAAATATCTAGGGCCAGTCCTAGATGAGGTCATGAAATAAAAGTTTGGCTTTAGTGCTTGTTAGCACTGTCACGTGGTCAGGGACTCCACCCCAGTTCCAGGCCCCCTTCTTCTCCATGGTGACCGCTGTGTCTCAGGTTCCCAATAACATGTCAACTGGACAGGCACTACCGCTGACCTAAAGGCCTGTTCACATATTTCCCAAAGATGTTTGGGTTCCATAGCAATAAATTCAGAAAAATACTTGGTCTTGAGCAACTTATAGTCTGGGAGTTGGGGGTAGGAGGTGTTGGGGACTTTCAACAATGACCTTCTCTGTGCCTGAGCGAAGTGCAATGGACAAGACCTGCTCTTTCATTGGATCACATAACTCTGCGGTCTATAGGGTTCTCCTGGACCAATAAAGTCTTCATGGTATATCTTGGCCACCCTCATTCTTGGGCCTAATCTCCTATCTTCTGACCAAGGCTTCTAGGGGAAAGACCTAGAAATCTGAATTTTAAATAATCTTATCATGCAAATTGGGAAACCCTACACTATGGGACACTGCCTTTTGTTTTGGTAGCCGTTTCACAGAAAAGAGGTGCCAGACAGCTACCAGGACCCAAGGTCTTAGAATAAATGATGGACTGGGATTTGAGCCAAGAGCAAGCTCTCTCTGTGACTGAGTCTACTGTTTTCTCTGCTCATTCCATCTCCCTTGGTTCCCTCCCAGTAGGAAACAGAAGCATAAGCATTAAAATAGAACATCCTTTATGATCTGAAATTCCCTTCTTTCTGAGGGTGACATACTAGTTACTATGACAAGCCTCAATGACACAGCTCTGACTGGAGAAAATGAGGAGAGACACCTAGGAACTCAGCTTGGTTGTGTCAAGTCCAACTGACATTGCAAACCCACTTATCACAAAAGCTGCATTTAGGCCACCCAGACCCACCCATTTCCTTTGACCTTTACCACTGCTACTGTGAGAGAAAGTGGAGAAGAACAGACAGCATGTTATAGGTTCTGCAGTTGAATGAGCCTGGGTTCGAATCTTGACTCTGCCACTTATTAGCATCCCCCTCCCAGCCTCAGTTTCCGTATCTATAAAATGAAGGCAATAATACATAGCTATCCTGTTGTGTTATTGTGTACTCAGGACACAGTAGGTATTCAACAAATTGTTTCCCCTGCAGCCAAGACCCAGGTCAGAGAAAAGGAAAGGAAGAAATGTGTCCAGGGACCTGCTGACACACAGAGTCATGGAAAATAAAGGAGAGCCCGTGGATAAACATCCTGTCTTCCCAGCAATGAAACCATCCTTCGCTACCCCCAAATACTTTGACAGTGTAAAAGAATTTACAAGGGTCTGACTTTGTCGGCTCTGTGGGAAGCCGCTGAGCCCAGAGTAAACAGAGGTGCCCAGTGTGGTTTTCCTAGACCATATTTGCAAACAGGGAGATAATTAAAGAGCTAATGGCAGCTTTCAAGAGCTTGCGCAACGGTGCTCTAGCTGATACAAGAGATGCTGGACTGAAAGCCCTGAAGGACAGTAAAACCCTGTGCTTTTTTCTGGTTAGTCTGCCCTCCCCCACTTCCCCAGGACAGAGGCAGGCCTCGTTTAGAGTCATTTACCTGGAGCTACCTGACACACAAACTCCACACTTAACAGACCCACTAGGGAGGAAGGGAATTAATAACATAGAACCTTTGATGGAGCAATTTAACTGGATTATTCTAGAGCAGAGGTTCTCAAAGTGTGGTTCCCTGAACCAGTCATGTTAGCATCACCTGGGTACTTGTTTGTGGAGTAATTTCTTGGGTCACACCCCAGACCTACTGAATCAGAAACTCGGGGTGGGGGGCAGCAATCCGTGTTTTCAAAAGCCCGCCAGGTGGTTCTACACAGGCTCAGGTTTGAGAACTATTGGTCTAGACATTCTTGTTCCTGTGTGAAAAGATATATACGAAAGTATTTTTGCAATGCTGTTTATAATTGCAAAACCAAATTTTTTCAAAAGGAAAGAACCTAATGTCCATTGAGTGATTAGGGTACATCTATGCGATGAAATGTGATGCAGATATGTAAAATAATACAGCAGCTTTATATATTCTGATATTAAGAAACTTCTAGAATATATAGTTAAATAAAAAAGCAAATTACAGATATACATTATCTAGAGTAAGTTTTGTACCATGGATTAGAGACTTCTAGGAGTTCTAGAAACTAGAACTTTAAGTTCTGTAGGTAAAAGGATGTAGACCCTAAGGTCTTTGCAGGAATTGGAAATAAAATGAAATGACTGTCATTTAAATGTCTTTGGATTGGTTGATATACCATGTACCTTGCACTTTTCCCTTGCTCCCTGGAGCAAACCAGGTGTCCAAAAAGACTCACCTTGTCCTATTATCAGCTCAGATGTAAAGGATGAGGGTCCTTCTCTGATTACAATTCGGTAAGAGACAATGTGAAAATGGTCACACACACATGTTCACACACAAGATAAAACCTCCCGTCCCCTTAGGATCCTTGAAATAAATGCAAAAGAATTAAAGCTGTTTAGCGAGAGAACAGGAAACTTAGGGGGACATGACAGTTGGCTTTAAGTATCTGAAAGGAAGACGGATTAAACAGGCCTATGTTTAGACTCAGAGGACAGAAGTATAGCCATAAATTTTTTAAAAGTTAACACAGATTCCAAATCAATATAAAAATATTTCTAACTGTAAGAAAAAAATAGACCTAGATGACTCATTGGGAAGTTCCCTATCACTAGATGTTCAAGCAAAAGCTGGGGTTGTTTAAAAAAGAATTAAAGTACAGTGGTCCCCCCTTAATTGTGGGGATTCATTCCAAGACCCCCAGTGGATGCCTCAAACTGTGGATAGTACTAAACCCTACATATACTATGTTTTTTCATTATATATATAAATATATATATATATGTTTAACTTATAAATTAGGCACAATAAGAGATTAACAATAATAATAAAATAAAACAACTGTAACAGTATACTGTAATGAGTTATGTGAATGTGATTTCTCATAAAATACTTATTGTCCACACTCACCCTTCCTCTTGTGATGATGTGAGATGATAACACCCATATGAAGAGATGCAACGAGGTGCGTGATGTCTGCATAGTGACCTAGCTTTAGGCTGCTACTGAGCTGATGATATGTTAGAAGAAAGATTATCAAACCATGACTATGTCATGTCTTCCACCCACAAACTTAATGCCTTTTCCATCTTAACAAAGCACTTATCAGTCACTGTGGCTGTAACCTCCGCAGTTTGAGGTGTGACAGCAAAACCAGCACAAATCTCTTCTTTATCTTTCACATTTTCATGGACAGATTTGTTCTTACTATAGATCGGAGCAACCTCAGCAGACATTTTTTTTCTTTCCTTATTACGTCAAGAGCTTTCAACTTTCACTTAAAGGCAGCACCTTAAGGCTTCTCTTTGCCACATCTGAATTGCCAGCATCACTACTCTTGTGCTTTGGGAACATTATTATGTAAAAATAGGCTTGCTTGCACACAAGCACTGTGATACCATGACAGTGGATCTGATAACCAAGACTGCTACTTGGGGACTAACGGGCAGGGAAGGCGTCCAGCACAGACACGCTGGACAAAGGGATTATTCACATCTAGGAGGGGCAGGGCAGGACATGCGAGATTTCATCAGGCTTCTCAGAACAGCAGCAATGTAAAATACATGGATTGTTTATTTCTGGAATTTTCCATTCACTATTTTCAGAACATCATGGGTAACTGAAAGTATTGACATGGGGGTACTACTCTACTGGGAAGGTAGGTGGATTATAAAAGCTTCTAGGTTCTTTCATCTCTGAGGCGCTTTAATTCCTATGCTGTGGCTGTGGCTGTGGACACAAAAGCACTGGTGTCAGCCGTCAAATGAAAGACATTCGCTAAGTAGACTGGAAACAGCTTGCGCTTATTTATTTTGGACAAACCCTTGCTTTCCCTTATTCTGATGGCACCGAAAGTGCATCATCATTAATGATTTATAAATCTTCCAGTGATGCAATGTCTTTGACAATCAGCTTCCCTGGACACTTGGGAACTGTGACTTTCCACTGAGGGAAAACCCTGAAAAATTAATATTCAACGTATAAATTAGGGCTACTTGTCCAATGAAAGTGAGAGCTCTGGATAAGAAAACTATGGGATGTTTTGTCTTTTTATATTGAGGAATAATAATAGAAGAAAATATGAAAATGTTCATAGAGGACATGAGTGAGGTCTTTGAGTATTTGAAGGACCACAACCATGAGAGCTCAAGTGGTCCTGAGGGCCAAGCTGAGGCCCAGAGCAAATGTGGCCAGAAAATAATTCCAGGAGAGCACTTTACAGCCATTGGAGCTGCCTGAAATGGAATGGGGTCCTTGGTGAAGCGATGAGTTCCCTGTCACCGCTGAGATGTTCAACCAACCATATGCCCACGTATGAATACAGTCTCTTTCTGAGGCATTGAATCAGATGATCTAAGGTGCTGGCAGGCTAGGAGGGTCTTTCTGACAACCTAAAACTGATCCATATACCTAAGTGCTCTACGCTTTTCCATGGCAAATGATGCACAGCTCATTTTACAAGTGAAATTAATACAATTAATACAAAGAAAGTTATTAAGGATAACTAAACTTTGCTGTAATATCAAATTAACTAAACAGCTAATGCTCACATGCATCTATATTTGTTTTATATTGCTGCATAGCTCATTACTACCAACGTAATGGCTTAAAACAATGTTCATTTATTACCTCAATATCTTCATTCAAAAGTCTGGGTATGGAATGGCTGTGTTCTCCTGGGGTCTGAGAGTTAATGAAAAGTCAAATGTCTAAATAGTAAATTACATACATTTCAATGCTCAAGGTATCATAACGCTAAAGACAAAGTGTGGGCCAGGCTGTTTACCTCATCTAGAGGTCACGTTCCTTTCCAAGCTCACATATTTGGGGCAGGTATGGTCCCTTACAGTTCTAAGACTGAGGTCCCTGTTTCCGGGCTGGCTGTCTGCCAGAGGCCATTCTCAGAAGCCAAAAGCCTGCCTGCACTCCTTATGGCCTCCTTCTCTACAGCAGAGTTTCTCCAGAATGAAATACTCCCTCTTGCTTTGAATCTCTAACTCTCGACTGCCTCTGAGCTCTAGACCCAGACTTTAAGGACTCATAAGGCGAGGTCAGGCCCACCTGGATAAATCTATCTTAACGGCGCCATAGAAAATAGCCTAATCATGAGGGAAAAAATCCATCAAATTCATAGTCCCAGGGATAATGCAAAATGTGTACACTAGGGGGCAGGGATCTCTGGAGCCATCTTAGAATTCTCTCGACCATTTTCTGTCAAGTTAAAACAATGCTCAACGGCTAAAGTCCTAACTGACCAATAGCCACAACTGCCAAAGATATCCACTTTATACGTTTGACATTTATTCTTCTGAACCTTTTATTATAAACATACATATTTATATTTAAAATGTGCATTTTAAAAATTATCATACTGTTTTATAGTTGTTATATAGTTTTATAGTATGCTATTTCCTCTCAACAGTACCTTGAGGATATTTTTGTATCAATACATATGAATCTACCTCAGTTTTTTTATGCATTGTATTGCTATTTTATAGTTTATATAATCATCATTCTATTGATAGACATTCGTATATTTTACCACTTTTAACTAGTATGAACAATATTACAGTGAGCATCTTTGCAGGTTCCTCCTGGTGTCTGAGTATAAATGAGAAGTAGAATGCCCAAGTCTTAAATTACGCACATTTTAAATTATATTAACTACTGCAAAATGAAGTGTTGGTATTTTAAAATACAAAATTCTGCATTAAAGGTTAAATTTCTCTCTTATAATGCTAATCATCTATGTATCTTTTTGATTCTTATTATCATTAAATTCTTTTTCCACTAGAAACTGTGAAAGCATAAATGAGGTAGGCTATGAGGCTCGCTGCCCTACCTAAATTGCCCAACATTTTACAAAAGTCTTACCAAGGAGACCAAAGCATAACCAAATACCTGGACTCTACCACCCCACTTGGCTTGTGAGTTTACTCATATATGTGTGGCTTGGGTGCAGATAGATACCCACTGCGGTGGGGCAGGTACCCTCATTGCACATGTTTTCTCCCAGATGGGAAGGTCTCTGGGTATCAGGTGCCAAATCTTGCAGTGGTTTTCACAACCCACAGGGGTGACCCAGTCATGACTTAACCCAATACCTGCCAAAATTCTAAAGACTCCACAAAAGAACTATTAGAATTAATGCACGAATTCAATAAAGTTGCAAGATACAAAATCAACATACAAAAATTTTTGCATTTCTATACATTAACAAGAAACCATAAGAAAGAAAAATTAAGAAACTAACCTCAGAATAGCATAAAAAAAATACTTAGGGAGAAAGTTAACCAAGGAGGTAAATGATTTGTACACTGAAAACTGTAACATATTAATGAAAGAAATTGAAGACACAAATAAGTGGAAAGATATTCCTTGCTTATGGATTGGAACAATTAATATTATTATTAAAATGTTATACTATCCAAAGTGATCTACAGATTCAGTGCAACCCCTATCAAAATTCCAATGGCATTTTTCACAGACAGAAAAAAAAATCCCTAAAACATATAGAACTACAAAAGAGCCTGAATAGCCACAGCAATTCTGAGGAAAAACAAAGATGGAGGCATCAGTTTAGTTTTAAACTATATTACAAAGCTACAGTAATTAAAACAATATATTGGCACAAAAATAGACACACAGATCAATGGATGAGAATAGAGAGCCTAGAAATAAACTTACGCATATATGGTCAATTAATTTACAACAAAAAAGCCAAGAATATACAATGGTGAAGAAAGGTCTCTTCAAGAAAATAATGGTGTTGAGAAAACTGGATATCTACACACACAGAAAAAACAAACTAGACCCCTGTCTTATACTATACACAAAAATCAACTCAAAATGCATTAAAATCTTGAACACAATACCTGAAACAGGGAAACTTCTGGAATAAAACATAGGTGGTAAGCCCCTTGACATTGGCCTTGGCAATGATTGTTTGTATTTGACACCAAAAGCAAAGGTGACAAAAGCAAAAATATACATGTGGGATTACATCAGACTAGGAAGCTTCTGCACATCAAAGGAAATCATCAACAAAATGAAAAGTCAACCTATCGAAGGTGAGAAAATATTTGCATATATGCAATAAGGGGTTAATATCTAAAATATACACAGAACTTATACAATTCTACAGCAAAAAAACAAATAATCTGATTTTAAAATGGACAAAGAACCTAAATAGACATTTTTTCCAAAGACATACAAATGGTCAATAGATACATGGAAAAGTGTTCAACATCACTAATCATCAGAGAAATGCTAATCAAAACCACAGTGAATTATCACCTCACACCTGTTAGAATAACTATCATCAAAAAAACCAGAGATAACAAGTGCTGGCAAGGGAGCGGAGAAGAGGAAGTTCTTGTGCACTGTTGGTAGAAAGGTAAATTGGTGTTGTCGCTATGGAAAACATTGTGGAGTTTCCTTAAGAAATTAAAAGTAGAATTACCATATGTTCCAACAATTCCACTTTTGAATATGTATCCAAAGAAAAGGAAACTACAATCTCAAAGAGATATCTGTACCCTCATATTTATTGCAGCATTATTCCCAATTGCCAAGATACAAAAACAACCTAAGTGTCTGTCAATGGACGAATGGATAAAGAATATGTGAGAGAGAGAAAGATATATACATATATATATATATATAAAATCCATATATATGTGCATGTGTCTGTATGTCTATGTGTGTATACAATGTGTGTGTGTGTGTGTATATATATATATACACATATGCACAAAAATTGAATATTTTTCAGCCTTAAGAAAGGAGGAAAATCCTGTCACCTTCGACAACATGGATGAAATTGGAAGCCATTATATGAAGTAAAATAATCTAGACAGAGAAAAACAAATACTGCATAATATCACATAAAATAAAACTTGAAAAAAGAAAAATATATGCCCTGACTGGCGTGGCTCAGCTGGTTGGGTGTCATCCTGAAAAGTGAAAGGTCTCTGTATGATTCCCAGTCAGGGCACATGCCTGGGTTGCAGGTCCGTTCCCCAATGGAGAGTGTACAAGAAGCAACACATCAATGTTTCTCTCCTTCTCTTTCTCCCTCACTTCCCTTCTCTCTAAAAATAAATAAATAAAATCTTTTTTAAAAATAAAAAAGTTAAACTCGTAGAAACAGAGTAGAAAAGTAGTTGCCAAGGGCTGGGAGGTGGAGGAAATAGGGACAGATTGATGAAAGTGTATAAATTTTCAGTTATGTAATGTGTAAGGTCTGAGGATGTAATGGTATCTATAGCTGATAACACTGTATCATATCATTGAAATTTGCTAAGACAGTAGAGCCTCAAAGTTCCTCACACACACACAAAATAAATATATGAGATCAATTATGTATTAATTAATTTGATGATGGGAATCTTTTCACAATGTATACATACAGCAAATAATTGTGTTTTAAACTTAAATATTTCACAGTTTTATTTGTCAATTAAACCTCAATAGAGTTGATGAAAAAATAACACCAAAACTCAAAAGAACTCTCTGAAGAAGAGTGGTCAGATCACATAGCTACTTGCGGGGAGAAAGTACGTTTTTTTTTCTCCTAGAGGCCTTAAGAATCTAACAAACACTCATCACTGTATGCGGCAAAGCTGAGGAAGAAAAAGTAACTAAAAGCCTTTGATAACATGACCCAATAACCAGATTACCTCCAATCTCATCCACAGCCAAAGATGCATAATATATAATTGGACCTCTGCAGAACCTTACAATTAAATGAGGTCCCAAATAACAACATACTCTCCACTCAATAGCTTATTGGAAATGAATAGAAACTGATACCAGGAGTCCTTTTCCATGAATCAGGGCTCCTCCCTTAACACCATCGTTCCTTAGGGTATAAAAATGCATATCAAAGCTCAAGTGACCTCGGGTTTCATTTGGGGCATGTGTCATTTTCTTCAGGGGGAACAATACATAGTCACCGTGAATTTTATACTCTAGGTCTTTACTAACGGTGTTCCATCTACAGCACTTTTAATTTGTCATAATCTGTCCTTTTATTACTTTCCTGAAGAGACAATAGTGAAGCCAAAGGAGTCCCACCTTCAAAGCTAATTAGCAACTATATAACAGTATTCAAAGACTGCTCAACATCTGCTAAACATTAGCTGCCCCAGTTGCAAAATAAAGAATGTAATGTAATTACTTTAGAAGATAAAATTTAAAAAATAAGAACTTGCTAGTGCTGTCAAAAAAAAATATTCTTCACTATCTTGTACACAAGCATTTGACAGAATATCAAAATTTTAAGTTATTTTAGTTTTCCTAAGAGACTTCTTTAGTAAGAGGAAACAGGTGCTGGATTAGGAGTCAGTACACCAAAAATTCATATTCCTTGGATGAGTCACTTACCTTCTCGGTTTTCTTTCTTGAAGTGTAAAAATTAGGGAGTGGTTAAACTTTTCGAAGTTACTTCCAGCTCTGTCAATAAAAGAAGAAAAGTAACAATTGAAAAAAATATGTTATTATCAACATGAGCAGAATGTCATTGCAACATGCTCCAGAGAGAATTTCTGAATGGTTTTTCCCAAACCTGACTGAGCGTCACAGTCGTCCGGGGGAGCGGTTCTAAAATACAGATTCCCTAGCCCCAGGGCAGCCCGGCTCTAACTCAGAACATGCCGCTTTCCAGGGCATCTGTTTGCTTTTTGGTGTTGTTTTTAAAGCACTTTCCAGGTGGTTATGATGTAGATATGGGATCTTCTGGGGCTTGACTGAGGCAAAGAAGACTTGGTCCCAACACTGGTGCTTAATGCTATATAATTTTGGATCCATTTTACATTCCCTGGCAGTTGTTTTCTGATCTGTAAAATGAGGGAAGTGAATGGCACGCCCTTTATGATTCCTCCAAATCTAATTTTCTGTATAGCTAACAAAGTCATTAATCAGGATGCTAAGGAAATCAATTGGTGCCCTTAAAAAAAATAAAAAAAAAAAGCAATGCATTAAGTCATTTAATGGGTACATTTTCAGTGGCAGAGAGAACTAAAAAATCATTAGCAGAGTGGGGGAAGATTGATATACCTCCATTTTTATTTCAAAAAACTCAATTGTACTGTATGCGTATATATGCATGTGCATAAATTACAATACAAATCCAACGAGTATATTAAGTTTGCATTACAACTCTGGCCATACATTTGTCTTGTTGGAACAGATGATTTTTCTATTTTCACAAACGTATATGTGCTATCTTATAAATCAATGAATTTGTAGAGATTAACACTAAAGAGTAGTCAAAGCAGAGATATACTGGATATATTTTAGTAGGTCAGTGGCTTAATTTTGAATATTAAAAAGTCATAGGTAGTTAAGTAAACTTGCAGTGAGTCAAGCGGCCAGCAGGTGGGGTTAGGGGGTGTTTATGCCTTACTGGGCAAGTTCATAGGTGTTAAGCCTAATGCAAGTCAATTTAGAAGAAATCTATAGTGAAGTGCTACATGTTCAGGGAGCAGAAACCAGAGCTTATTTGGAAAATAAAGCAAAAAGAGAAGGAAATTTACTTGAAGTTGGACCTCCTATGGGAGGAGCAAAGCAGGAGAGAAATGAAAAAAAAAAGAGAGAAAGCAGCAAGCCACATTTTGAAACATGAACAAAACAAAGGGGTGACTTGGCACCATCCACCAAATATCACCCTTTGCTTGGTCCCGCAGAGACTCCAGGCCTGGAGTGGACTCCTTACGGGACCTTGCTGACAAACACTCTTGGCTGTGGCATTTACATCTGGGTTTGGAAAAGAGCACAGCAGTTTTAAATAAGTGACCCAAAAAGGTAGGTAAAATGAAAAATCTTACAGTTAGGTCTAATCCTCTAGCTGTAGGAGTACAGGAGAGACAGGCCCTGTGAAATCAACTTAGATTTGGAGTCAAAAACAGATTGGGGATGAAAATTTCACAGAGGCGCTGCCTCTGAGCCAGTGAATTTGTAGAGACCAAAGTTCATGGAGAGTCTGTATTGACGTGATATAATAATAGCTACTATTTATTAGGCTGCACTTATGTGCCAAACACTTGACATCATCTCATTTAATCCTCCTGGGTAGGTACTGTCATTAGCCCCATTTGACATGTGAGGAAGCCAGGGTTGGGCAGGAATGAGTTTCTTGCTCAAGATCACACAGCTGCCATGAGGTGGGGCTGGTTTCAAGCTCAGTCCACTTGGCTCTGGGACCCATGTGCTCATCTGTCATGCCTGCTTGCCTCCTCTGGGCAGGAGTGGTAAAGGCATGAGAAAGCAAGCTTCATATGCTCGATTTGGTGATACAAAGTACCCTGTTCATCCTTAGTAGTGTATGATTACAGACACTGCTCAGCCACCAAATTGGTGTGTGGACTTTGAGCATTTTCCCTGGACCTTGTTCACTTTTCCTGTAGAACTAGAAATTGGAAAGGTCTCAAACACATGTTAGGTGCTGAATTTTTCAAACAAAATCTCACTGAAACCCCAAAGTTTCTTTCGGATGAAATCAGGGCTGCCTCGATTGAAGCAGAAGTGGAGACCCACTCTGCCCAATTTAGAAGCCCCCAGTTCTCTCCCATGGTTGCCCCTGAGACCCCTGCTCTGCAGCAATAGATTCTACTGAACACATTTATTTAGTAATTTTAGAGAGAAAGAGGAAGGGGGAGAGAGAAAGAGAAAGACTTGGATTTATTGTTCTGCTTATTATGCATTCATTGGTTGCTTCTTGTATGCGCCCTGACCAGAGAACAAACCCACAGCCTTGGTGTATCAGGGCGACGCTCTAACAAACTAAGCTACCTGGCCAGGCCAGGACTCTCTACTGGACACATTTGAAAACCACTGGGCAGATTGTTTCTAGGATATCTTCCAACTTCAAGACTCATAGATCCATGACTTAGATATTATCAAAGTCACACAACTTTAGCAAATTAAGTTGGCCTTTTAAGCATTCAGAATAAGCTTTATGGGTTAAGCTGGAAAGGTTTCTCCTTCTGTTGTTTTAAGAGACTGGGGAGAAAACTAGTGGCGCAATTTGTTCTGAGAGATTGTTTTGCATTCTAGAAAAGTGATTCTAGTCAGTTCTTCCTGCTCTTCCAAGTCATAACAAAGAAACATTAACATTAATGAAACATGTGACCAGAAGATGACGTCCACTTCTTTGAGGATAGTGCAAACAACAGGAGTCAGCAAGTGACAGCTGATACCTTTTTTTGGTAACAGTATTATTGAAATATAATTCACACGCCATACAATTTACCTATTTAAAGTATATAATTAAATAATTTGTAGTATATTCAAAGCGTTGTGAAATCATCACCATAATCCATGTTAGAACACTTTTATCGCCACTCCCTAAAAAAACCTTACCTTTTAGGAGGCACTATCAGCCCCCCTAGCCATAGGCAACCACGAACCTACTTTCTGTCTGTATAGATCAGCCTATTCCAGACACTTCATTTAAATGCAATCATACAACCTAAGCTCTTTTTTGACTGGCTCCTTTCATTTAGCATAATCTTTTCAAAGTACATTCACGTTGTAGCAAGTAACAGCACTCCATTCCTTTTCAAGGTTGAGTATATTGTTCAAACTGTATGGAGGTACCATATTTTGTGCATCCATCCATCAGTGGGTGGAATTTGGGTTGTTTCCAACTTATAGAAAAGCAGCAAGTGTTTGTGCCCCCCTCCCACCCCCGGCTGTCACTGCCGCCTTGAGAGATCAGATTGGAGGAAGGGGTTCTGTGTGCTCCCTACCCGGAAGAGGGTTACAGTGGAAAGGAAAGCAGAAATGGCCAGTAAGATCCTTTCTTTTCCTGGTTGTTGTTTTCAAAAGCCTGAACTTATTTTTCAGGTACGCTCTGTGTTCTAGGGAGAGAGAAACACGGCAAGTGTCTCTCAGGAAACACATGGAAAGAAAGGTAACTCATAAGTGCCTGTTTCTAGGGATGGCAAGGGCAGAGTGGAGAAAGAGACTCTGGGTCTGAGGAGCAGGGGAACCCCCGTCAGCAGCGCCCTGGGGCTCTCCACTGGAAATGGTCATCATTCCCCCAAAAGTGGCCTGCGGCCGCAGGACAACCCCGGGTCAGAGGGCAATTCCTTGAGGCGAGAACCCAAGCAGGTTCTGAAGTTTAATCCTCCACCCCACCACCATACACACACACCACAGACCTAGAGGGTCAGAGTTAATACCATTTTAGTTTACAATTTCATTCAGTTTGGGTTTGTGGGCTGAGCTCATACACACACAACACAAGAGAGAGAATGAGTCAAGAAGGAGACTAAATATATGTGTGTAATTACTATTCAAAAGAACCAGGGCCTCAAGCTTTCCCTATTGGAGGTAAGCAAAAGTCGAAGAAAATAATTCAGTAAGTAATTCAGACAACTCTAGACCTGCTGCCACTCCCTGACATTTAGGATGAGGTGAGGCAGAATATCAGGGGGCAGAATATCAGGGGCTTACCTAATGGATGCTTCAAAAGGAGACTGCTGGGTACTCCGAGCATGTCCTTGAAGTTAATTTCTCTTCATAATACACACTTTTTCTGAACTCCATTGGAGAGGTTTTTTTTCTTTATATAAAGACTACAGTGTAAAAGCTACATGTTGTATTGGACAAGATTATATATACACACATATATATGTATGTATATAATCTTGTGATCATAAGCAATTCCTTTGCTCTAGTATAGTGATGAATTTCTATAGTCACAGCTCTTTTACTCCTGCCAAAACCTATGTCACAGCCAGCTTGCAGTCATGGAAAACTAAAAGTGGGTGGATAAATGTGAATTTGGAAGTAAATTTCAGTAATGTCTTAAGATGTGCTTTTAACAGAAAATTCCCCTCCCACAGGAGGTGAAGTCATTGCTTTTGTCTTTTCCACCAAAGGAGAGTTTGTTTGTGTATGTGCGTATGTATGTATGTATGTATGTATGTACGTACGTATAGTTTACTTTCACCCCAAGTCTTATCTTTCTAGCTTTATCACCTGTGACTCCCCTCCATCCATCATTTGTCAGCCAAAAGGACCTGCTTAACATTTCCCACTGATACGCTAGTTCTCTGCATCTTTGGGCAGAATGTTCCATTTGTTCTCTCTGCCTACACAAACCCTCCGTTCTAGGTTCTCCCAGAATACTTTATAGGTTTGTCTGTTCTCTCCAGACTTTTCTGATGAAGTCAAATTCTCATTTCTTAAAAATGTACTTAATTGAAGACTCAGTTACGGGGTGGAGCAAAAAGTAGATTTATAGTTGTAAGTACACCAGACACAGAGTTTATTCTATTACTTATTAATGATTGTATTATTTTCTATACAAACAACTGTAAACCTACCTTTGCCCCACCTTGTAAAGGCCCAACTTTAGGGCAACTGTAGAAACAACCAAGGTCTAAAGATGGAGCCTGGAGACCACAAGACACTGAAGCCAGGGTCTTATTCTGTCTTCTTAGTTGTATCTCCAATGCCTAGCAAAAAGTCTGATGCATAGTTCAGTAAGTATCTGATGAATGAATGAATGATTTAAGGCCCATGGGTTACTCTATCCTGTTTTGCCTTTAAGGGTTATACAAAGATCATATTTTATATTTCCATTTTTCTAAGCCATCACCATGGGTGTTTTGCTTGACTCACCCTTCTCCTTCCTACTCAGCTTCTCTCTCTCCTTGAGGAAGTCTCAGAAATCTTAGGTGCAGACTCACAGGGAGTACTTGGGAGCTAATTGCTGCTATAGAAATGTGAAGTTCAGCACCATTATCAGGTATCTGAGAGGAGAGAAAAACTATTGGAAAAGTATGCCTTTCGCTTTGCTTTCCTGACCTCAGAGATACTCATCTAACCTCCTTAGTTTGTTTCCATCACTGTGACTTTTCTCATAGCTCAAATTATCCTTCATTACTTAGAGACTCATCACTCAAGTAATGTGCTTTATTAACATGCAGCAAACCAAGTATATTTTAACTTTGTCAGGAACCTCAAAGGGAAGGAAATAATTTGCAGTATTCAGAGCTACCCAGAGGCATATATTACTTTTCATTAGAGACAGGCAATTTTGGCAGGCATAATGTTGGCTAAACATTCCCTTAAAAAAACCTTGATGCTCGTTTCTCTCTGGCTAGCAAATCCATCATGACAATTAGTTCAGCATTTCACTTTCCATATAGCAAACAGCGACACAACTTGAGAATTCTCCTACTGATCATTTGCTGAAAGCAGACATGCCAGCAGGCCGTTGGGCTTGGGGACGTGCTGAGGGGTGACCCTGAACGGCAAGGTGGCCTCAGTGTATGAGGTGGGGCAGAGGTGCTAATAAGCAGATTTCTAGCTGTCTTTTTGGCAGGTTCAGTTCTCCAACCTTCACCCCTTATAAGAGAGGGTACCCCAGGACTATGTTCTTTTATGCCTTTCCGACTGTGTCTCACAGCCAGTTACCATACCCTAATCCAACAAATGGCCAAGGATGGGTTCGGTGTAGGTCAGCGGGGGTGTCACCGTTCTCATTTCTCATGGTCCTCTCTCCTATAACCTGAATGACCCTGATCATGGCACTTAAGTTCACAAATAGGACAAACATTCTGAGATGGTGATTGAGATCCAGCTGAGCTCAGGGCCAAGGCAGGAGGGAGCAGTGGAAACCCTGGGTGTGATTCACAAAACCTGTGTTCTGAAACATCATTCATTATCTCAGGTCTAGAGTTAGTCTGCAGCTGAGAAACCCCGGGCAAGTCACGTATTGTCTCTGAGCCACCTGCGTTCCTCATCTGTAAAAGGAAGATAATAAACAGCCTTGCCCTTTTGTTAAGAGTCGGGACAAAACATGAATTTAGTGACAGATAATTGTTATTAGCTTAGGTCCCTGCTATGTGGCATCTGTAAATTTTGTGGGAGCTCAAGAAATGATATTCACTTTGTTCTATATAGTTTTATTTTTATTGAGCTATAATTCGCGTACCATATTATTTGCCATTTCAAAGTGTATGATTTCATGGTTTTTAGCATATTCACAAAGTTGTGCAGAGACCTGGCTGGTGTGTCTCCGTGATTGAATGCTGGCTTGGGAGCCAAAGAGACACCAGTTCGATTCCTAGTCACGGCACATGCCTACACGCCTGGGTTGCAGGCCAGGTCCCCTGTGGGGGACACACGAGAGGCAATCGCACATTGATGTTTCTCTCTCTCTCTCTGTCTCCCTCCCTCGCTCTCCCTGAAAATAAATTAAAAATCTTAAAAAAAACAAGGTTGTGCAATCATCAGCATTAAATACCAGTATGTTTTATACCACTTAATTGTAGTGAATCTAAAAAGAAACCTTGGATCTTTAGCAGTCACTCTTCCATCTCTCCATCTCCTAAACCCTAGGCAACCGGTAATCTACTTTCTATCTCCATTCATTTGCTTAGTATGGACATTGCATGTATCTGGAATCATATAATATTTGGCTATTGTGTATGGCTTTTTTTCACTTAGCACAGAAATTTTCAACCTGTTTCATCTCATGGCACACATAAACTAATTACTAAAATTCTTCAGCACACCAAGAAATATATTTTTTGCCAATCTGACAGGAAAAAAACCAGGTATAATTTTGACTGATTTATAAGAAAAAAATACAATAGTAATTACCTACTACCTTTTTGCTCCAAGGTGACTTTTTAAAAATCAGGTGCCTGTACTTGTATATAAGGATTTCTTGTACCAAGGATTAACCAATCAGACACAACCTTATTGTGCAATATGACCAATAGGATGCAACTTTATTATATGACCTATATATTTATGGTTCAAGACAGAGCATTCATACTAAAAGGCTATAGTTGTGTTAGCTGTCGTCATTTTTAATTTGACAATCTAAGGGAAAAGGCATCAGTGCCCCTGACTAAATAGTCAGCAATTGCATGTTTTAAAATTTCTTGGGGCACATTTGTGTGCCTCTTGTGGCACACCAGTTGAAAATCACTGACTTAGCATAATCTTTTCAAGGTTCATCCATGTGGCATGTATCTACTTCATTCCTTTTTATAAACGAATAATATTCCATTGCATGGACATACCATATTTTGTCTATCCATCCATCAGTTAACAGACATTTGCTAACATGAATTATGTTGCCAAGAATATTCATGTACAAGTTTTCTGTGCACATTTCCATTTCTCTTGGAATATACCTAGGAGCAGAATTACTAAATTAAATGGTAATCATGTTTAACTTTTTGAGAAACTGTGAAACTGTTTTCCACATCTGTGCCATTTTACATTCCCACCAGCAATGCATGAGGAATCCAATTTTTTATTTGCAACCAAACGACAGCTAACTTCACCTCTATGGGAAATGATATGCATGTAGGATTCCTATCATTTTTACAGGATTAGAAAAATGTAATGCTTTGAGAAATCAGCATATATTCTACTAAGTGTTCTCCTAACCAGGAATAGTCTAAAATTTTTTTTTCTGTAATCACATCTGTCCATTTAGATTATACATTTTAAATTTGTTTGACATTTTATTTCATCTATTGCTATTTTTTTATAAACATTCTAACACTTCCAATTTTCTGTCTCATTTTAAACTCAAATGAAAGCCAGAATGATGCGGTCATTTTTAAAATTGGGTTGTTTCATTCATCACTTTCTTAGTTCACTTTCCTTTTGCCTAAGCAAGAAGCCAACTGGCATGATTTCAACCATGGAGGGGACATTAATCAAACCCCAAGCTTTCAGATGATACATTTATAATGTAACCACAAATTATTAATAACATCCTCTTCATGAAGCAGAGTAGAACATTAACATGAAAAAATAATAAGAGAAATATAGGAGAAAGAGTCTTGTTGTACTGAAGTAGAATGTAAAATTAACTTCTTAATAAATTAAGAACTTTCCCTAAAAGTGTATTTTTTTTATATTTATATTACTTTCATCTTTAATCAACATTTTCTAGAACCTATACTGACCCTTATTTTTATTTAGTAAGTAAGTTTTAATATTTCCTTTTATTTCATTTTGAATTTTCATCACTCTTTTCTGGGAGTTTTCAATGTTTACCAAGGTAGGACAGAGATTGCTGTTGGGGTTTATGAGACTTAATAAGAGGGAATCACTGGGTTAGGATACTAATGATTCAGTTAGAGAAATTCCCATTAGAAATGTATCCCTAATTCTTTAATTACATAATGCTATGCAATGAAATAATCTTTGTAGCACCCAAAGAAATAGTGACTTAACCAGTTACAGGCAGCGTAGACCCAATTTAAAATAGATGAAATGAAAAAAGAGAGAGAATTTATTGATCCATAAACTTGGAAGGGAAAATTTCTGAGGGGAACAGAAATTTTTATCTTTTCATTTCTTTCTTCTCTTTGTTCATTCCTTCCTTCCTTCCTCCCTCTTCCTGCCCTCCTCTATTTTACTATAAGATCTCTTCCCAAATGCTAAAGGTTAGTGATTGCTCTCCCCCAGCGTTCATGTGTGGAAGCCGTAACCTCCAATGTGATGGAATTTGGAGGTGAGACCTTTGGGAGGTGATCAGGTTTAGACGAGGGTGGCATTCACCTCATGGGGTTTGTGTCCTTATGAGAGGAAGAGAGACCAGGTCTTATCGCTCTCTACCATGTAAGGGCACATCAAGAGAGTCGCCATTTGCAACCCAAGAATAGGGATCTCACAAGACATCAACGCTGCTGCTGCCTCGATCCTGGACTTCCCAGCCTCTAGAACTATGAGAACTGGTTACATAAGTCACCAGTTCTATGGTACCTTTTTACAGCAGCCCGCGCTAAGTCACCAAACTAACCAAATATCTTTATAGTAGTAAACTGAAATTTTTTAAGTAGCAGTTGATCTGTTCACTCAATCACAGTGAAGTATGAAAATTAGTGGACTTTATACAGTAGAGCAATTTTTGAAGTTGATGCTTATAAAATGCAAGGATGAGTTTCAGAAGTCATTGGAATTGGGGACTGAACTCAATACCTGTCTTATTTCATCTCATCTCAGCTTACTTTTACGTGTTGACCAATCTTTTTATCTCCTTCCACAGACAGACCTTACATGAGTGGCAGAAACACCGCCCCTGAGAGTTTGGCAGCCCTGCCACAAAGAATATGTTTTCTCCAACCATCAAAAACCCATGTAATCCCAAGGAAGGCCTCTGGTTGGCCTCACTAGGGTCACATGCCCATTGCTGTGGTTAGAATCTTTCCCAGAAGAGGGGTTGAAAGGCTCGATGCACAGGTCCAATTCGCCATTACAGCCCACTACAAATGTGAGGTTTGTTCGTTCTCCCATTGTGCTTAAGTATGTCACGTAATTTTAGGATACCAAGAACCTTAAGGAAATCCCATTTTCTGATAGCTCACTAGCCTTCACATAAATGTCCATATTGCAAATTCAGGCTGTGCGGGGAGCCGCACCACTTTAACAAGTCCTGGATAGACCGTCAGGCCATTAGAAATCATTGTTGATATTAAAATAGCAGAAGTTACTCTAACCTTTAAAAATATACTAATTTATATCCTTACATATTTATTTATATTTCAACAGAAACTGGGTATGGTTGTATCTTTTAAAATAAGACAGTGCTTCATGAGTATTTAGGCTCCAGCTACACAATTCACTGACTTTTTAAAAAGATTTTTAACACATTGAGTATAATGCTGGCTGTAGGTTTCTCACATGGGGCCTTTATTATGTTGAGGTATGCTCTGCTTCCACTTTGCTGAGTGTTTTTATCATAAATGAGTGCTATACCTTAGCAAATACTTTTTCTGCATCTTTTGATATGATCACGTGATTTTTGTTTTTTTGTTTGTTTATATGATATATCACGTTTATTGATGTGCAAATATCATACCATCCCTGGGAGGATCTTTTAAATGTATTGCTGGATGTGGTTTGCCAATATTTTGTTGAGGATCTTAGCATCTAAGTCATCAGCAATATTGGCCTGTAGTATAATTCCACTGCTGGGAGTATACCCTAAGAATCCTGAAACACCAATGCAAAAGGACCTTTGCACCCCCATGTTCACAGCAATGTTATTTATAATAGCCAAGTGCTGGAAACAGCCTAAGTGCCCATCAGTAAATGAGTGGAAAAGAAACAATGGAATACTACATAGTAGAAAGAAAGAACTCCTACCCTTCGCAACAGCATGGATGGAACTGGAGACTATTATGCTAAGTGAAATAGGCCAGTCTGTGAAAGACAAATACCATGTGATCTTGCCTATAAGGGGAACCTAATCAATGAAACAAATAAGCAAGCAAATTAGAATCAGAGACTTAGAAATAAAGAACAAACTGACAGTGATCAAAGGGGAGAGGAGAGATGGGTAACAGGGGTAAGAAGGGGGAGGGTAAAGTCAAGGAACATGTATAAAGGACCCATGGACAAGGACAACGTAGGGGACAATTGAGTGTGGGAGGCGTGAGGTGGGTAGGGCAGGGGAGAGTAATGGGGAGAAATGGAGGCAACTGTAATTGAACAACAATTTAAAAAATTAAGAAAGATTTTTATCACAGAAGTTAATGTTGTGAGAGCCCAACCACTGCCACTTGATTTATCTGTTTTTTGTAGGTGGTAGGAATTTTAAAAAAATAAATAAATAAAAGCAGAAGTGGCTTTGGCACTAAGACACCACTTTTAAGCTTTACACCACACACATTTAATCATCATTGTGAACTTATGAAATCTCTACCAAACTTTAAAGCAATCTGTTAGCCTGGTAACTGGTTTCCTGCCCCTGGACAAAGGGAAGACCGACATTTTCCCTTGACACTTGGTGCACAGACCCAATTAGCCATTACTGGTGCTTTCTAGAAGCACCAGCGGTGAGTTAAAATTCACATTGCAGATTGGGTAGAAACATTTAATTTAGAGTCAATGATAGCAGAACATAGCTGAATGGTAAACATTGGCTAATGGCACGGTGAGCACAAAGTCACCTGCTATCGGCAATTTTATCTCATATTGTACTTCGTTAGTGGAGAAAAAATAGAGGACATATTCATGAAATTTGCTCCCTTGTTTGGAAAACAATTTCCATGGAGAAAAAAAAATGCAGGCTTATTGTCAAAAGAGAGATGAAGGACTGACTCTCAGCCCTGCCACATACTAGTTGTGTGACATTAATTCAGTCACTTCACCTTTCGGAGACCCTTAAAAGTAATCATAGTTACTTCACAATGCTGTCGTGAGGAGTAAATGAATATGTGAATGTGCATATTTTAAATACATGATAAATGCTAGTTTCTTTCCACTTTATAAAACTGAGAAACAAGACACAGGAGACAAAAGGATTGTGCTCAGCTGTTCAAGAAAAGCATCTGCCCTAATGTTTTTATTCTATTAGAAAAGACCTCGGTTGATCCGAATTCTTAATCTAATCTTCATTGCCCATTCCTTGGCTCCCCTTAGAGAAAAAAACACACAAGAATTAACTATACTTGTTGTAACAATTTCTTTCCTCACGTTTCTTCTCCAGCTCTCCCAGAAAGAGAAAACACTCTTAATGAGGTCATCAATGACTTCTCACGGCACCCTTCTCTTCTCTATATATTTATCAAATATATATATATATTTGACAATCTCAGCTAATCCTATGGCCTTAGAAACTAATAACTGTGTTGATGAACCCCAAATTTTTATCTCTATCTTAGCCCTCTCCTCTGAATTTTAGTTTCTTATATTCAATTGCTGACTTAGTATTCTTGTTTGGATGTTCTGATAAACACCTCAAACTTAACAGGTTCAAAATTAAGCTCTTATATTCCCTTTAAAACCTGCTCCTCCTATAATCCTCCTATCTCAGTCAGTGGGAATGTGATCCTTTCAGCTGATCAGGGCAAAATCCTTGAAAGCACCTGTACCTGTGCATTGCTCTGCATTACGTTATTCCAACAAAAAAACAAAATCACGGTAGTTTACAAAACAATATTTATTACTTGCTCATGTTACATATCAACATACGGGGGCCTGTTTCATGTCTTCTTTGCTCTAGGATCCACGCTAAAGAGCAGTCCCTTTTCAAAACATTGCCTTTCTTCTGGCAAAGGACACAAGAGGTCCCACATGATAGCATTTACAGTTACTGCTGGAAAGGAGCACATCACTTCCATCCCCAAATCACTAGCCAGAGGAAGTCACATGTCCAAATCTGATGCCAGTGAGAGTACAAGGATGATTCTCCCTGACGGATAGGCCCAGTGGGACATGTTAGCAAATATTTTGTAATAATACAAGAATTGTTGACTCCTCTCTTTCTTTCAGACCTCAAAAGCGATGCATCAGAAATTCCTGTAGGTTTTATCTTCAAAATATACCCAGGATGTAACCATTTCTCAGCACATTCACTGCCACCTCCCTGGTCCAATATGCTCCCATCTTGTGCCTGGAACATTGCAGTAGCCCCCAACTGCTCTTGTGCCCTTGCTTCTTACTGCCCATTCTTGACACAATACCCTGGATAATTCTGCAAAATTCAACTCATGTCACCCCTCTACGTAAAACCATTTGATGGGTCTTCATTTCTCTCAAAAAAAATAGTCAAATTCCTTACCATGATCAATGGTCTATAAGACTTTGCATTATCTGTCCAACATATCTTATTTCTTTTCCGACTCTATCCCCTGATCTTCCCCCATCAGTAACTCTAATCCAACCATATTGAACATTGCTGTTCTTCAAATCATAGGTATACCCCAGCCTCAGGGCCTTTGCACTTGGTCCTTTTACCTGGAAACCTCCTCCCTCAGAGAGGTGCCTGACTTGCTCCTTCCTGTCCTTCAGTTCTTAAGTGTGCCTTCTAAATGAGGCCTACCCTTGCCAGGTACCACATTTAAAATTTCAGCTCCTATCCCGTACTAATTTTTACTGTGAGATGATATATTTATAATGTAAGTACAAATTATTAATACAATCCTCTTTATGAACCAAAGTAGGATATATCGTATTTCAATTTACTATGTAATTTGCCTACTTATTCTATTGTCACACCTGGCTAAAATGTAAGCCTCTCAAAAGCAGGAATTTTTGTTTCATTTTTTGATGCATCTAGAGGCATCTGGACCCCTAGATATATCTATATAGAGTCCAACCAGAGCACTGTGGCGTGCTTAATAAGTAATTTAATATATGTAAAAGGAATGAATGAATCTTGCATAATTTTCTTACTCTGGCTCATCAATTTCCCTTCCTAACATTGTGAAGGTTACCTGGTCCATCATTTAAAAGATTTCTAATTAAGTATCTAGAGCTCACATCAAAATTTCTTGTTTTTAATACTTCATTAATTTCCCAAAGAAAAAATAAGAATTAGATTAACTAAATTTGAGATTCCTTTTGGCTGAGCAAATATCTTGCTATGTCTCTAACTGCATTATAACAGTAATATTAACATCTAAAATACTTTTCTTTTGTTGTTGTTTTAGATTGGGGGGATTGGGAGGGTGGGTGGAAGAGATGGCAGCAAATATTTTGAAGCAAAGTTTAAGTCTTAGAAGCTTTGAAAAAGAAGCCCCAGAAGAATTCATCTAGAAAGAGTGACTTCTTAATTATTATCACTTGTGAAAGCAACACCAGATATATACAAAATATTATAAGTAGTTCAGGGAAAAATGATAAAGTAAAAATACTTCCAGATTATGCTGTTATTGTTTTTTAATAAGACCCTGCAGTTAGGTTGATATATTTTTGCAGTCTGTAGTGTCCTTGGAGGAAGACCAGTTTCTTTGGTTATTGGCTCCCTCTTAATCTTTTCAAAATAGATTGAGCAAATCTCTGTCCGGTATTTCACACGCCATCATAAATAAAGTCTCAACCAGTTGTTCCACGTAGTGACAGAAGTCAAAATAATTAACCAGAATGGTGTAAGCATTAAAATAAAAAGTGACAGGTAGAATTAGTCCAAGAAAAGAAAATTGTAGTAGCCACATTGGTTCTGCATATAATAAACAAGCCTTGTGCACAGAGTATTAAAATTGATTAAGACCAAATGTATGTCTTCTTTCATAATAAGAAATAAATAAAATAAAACTATTTCAATGGGGATGGGGGTGGGGACTATTGGGAAAAATGTACCTAGTCATCAAAGTGAATAGTGGTCATATCATTAACAATCTAAAATGGCAGAAAGGGCTAACTGTCCACTCAAAATTCACAGTCTTCCTTTGAAAATACACATATAGTTGTTCCTGGGAAGTGCCTGCCTAATCAGGGATTATATTGCCAGCACTTCTGGTATCCAGGTGGGGCCAAATGGTGAGGTGTCATCAATGGAATGGAAAGAGAAGGGATGAGTGTCAGTTCTGAGCCACGTGATTAGGAAACAAGTATCTTTCATGTTCGTGCCCCTTCTGCTACCTAGAAGCAGACTCAGAGGCCCTGGGAAATGGGAAGCTACAAATGGGAGGTTGCTGGGTGTGAGTCACCATGAAGGGAAACCCTAAAGACTACGAGTACAACTGAACTGTTATCTTTCTTCAAAAATTCAAATTTGGTAAAGAAATAGTCATGAACAGGTAGGTCCCTTTGAAGCATTGTACAAAACAAAAATGAAAATAAACCTTAATAGAAAGATAATTAAGTAAGTGATGATACCTTTTCTTAAGTTGGTTATTATGTATTAAATCTGAAAGAAATTAGATAAAATATACCTTAAAGATGATAAGATGAGATTGATGTTGTTGGAAAGGTGGTGTAGATGACTGACAGAAAATAGGGAGATAGGTAGGTAGATAGATAGACAGATAAATACATAGATAGATAGCTAGATAAATAGATAGATAGATTAAAGGTAGATAGAGAAATAGATAAAAGATAAAATAGAAACAGAGAGAGTTAGATAAAAGAAGGATATAGGGAGGAAAGAAACAGGGGGGGAGGTAGAAAGCAAATTACCAAAATGAGCAAATCACTATAAGCCTGATGTTAAGGGGAAGAATCATATTACCTTCTGAGCCCACAGCTGGGGAAAGGAAGAGGGAGAGGAGAACATGTCTGGGGACGTCTCAGACTAAGACCAAAGGACCTAATTTTTCACCATTTACACTTCAGTGGTGCAGAAATGAGTACACTTTCCCCTTTCTCCATTAGGTACTTTTATTCTTTTTTCTTCAAAAAGGTAAGCTCCTTGGGTGTAGGGCCATGTCTTATGTGCCTCTACACCAATGCCAATAGTAGCACACAGATGGCTCTCCATGAACCCATTAATTCCACAATGTTTACATGCCTGCTATATGCTAGACCTTTTTCTAGGCACAAGGATAGAGCAGTGGACAAAGTCACTCTCTTCCTGCAGCTCACCTTTGGAAAAATATATCCAATTGGTATTACCTGCTTTCTTTTCTCACTGACAGAATCCATCTGGGCTTAAGGACATCACTAAAATACGTTAACTTTAAGGAGTTTCACCACTACACACCCACTAAGATGGCTATAATTTAAAAAGCCAGATAATAACAAGTGTTGGAGGAAATATAGAAAAACTGAACCCCTCAAACACTGCTCATGTGAACACAAAATGGTATAGCCACTTTGGAAAATAGTCTTACAGTTTCTCCAAAAGTTAAACATAGAGTTACCATATGATGCAGGAATTTCATTCCTAGGCATACATCCAAGAGAAATGAAAACATGTCTGCACAAAAACTTGCACGTGAATATTCACAGTAGTTTTAGTCGTAATAGCCCAAAATGAAAACAACTAAAACGTTCATTAACAGAGGAGTATATAAATTATAGCACATCTACACAATAGAATATTATATAGTCATTAAAACAAATTAAGTACTGATACAAGCTATGACATGAATGAAAATGCGAAAACATTGTTAAGTGAAAGAAGCTAGTCACAAGGGACCACATATTGTATGATTGCTTTTATATGAAATGACCAGAACAGGTGAATCTATAGAGGCAGAAGGTAGGTTAGTGATTGCTTAGGGCAGGGATGAGTGAGGGTACCGAAGAGAGTTGGTAGTTAAGGGGAGGAGGGTTTCTTTTTGGGATGATAAAAATGTCCTAAAATTAATTATGGTTATGATCACACAACTCCTGTAAATATACAAAAAAATTAAATTGTACAGTTGAAATGAGGAAACTATGTGGTTTGTGTGGTATATATCAACAAAGCTGTTTTAAGGAAGAAGAACGAACAGAGAAGGAGGAGGAGGAGGGTGAGGGAGAAGGTATTTGGAGCCACCATGAAAGGTCCTGCATGAGGGCTGGCGATTACTGTGGGGATCTGAGGCTCCTTTCAGTACATCTCAGATGTGTTTGCAAGAGAACGATTCATCATCACTTTTCAATCTTTTTGGCAAAGTGAAAAGCGGTATCCCATGACAACAAACTATCTTTTTTTTAATGGAAGGGGCATTCCAAAACATTACCAATCCTTTTTTCAGTGGAAATATGATTTTCAAAGTTGCACAGCTGGAACACATCAGTTGACTGAGAAGGTTTCTGCTTCCCTGACAACTGTTAGCAACAATGAGTCAGATAGATCTGTCTTTCTATCCAGCTGGAATACACTCATTGAGTAATAGATGAGAAGAAGACTAATAAACTTCTTTCACTATAAGCCTTAAAGTAAAATAATCAAAAATCCATAGCATACTGCAATGACTCTCATATTAGTGAACAGTGAGCAAATTGGTCTCTATTATAAAAATGCAAATGAATACATGATTTTGATTATTTGCAGCATTCTAAAATGAATCCGTTAGCTGAATTATTATGCTGCAGTTCAGACCAGCCCAGAAGGCTGGCCGTGATTTATATCCCGATCACGTGCAATTCCTTTATGACAGGGGAGGAAGGAGCTATGGAGCTCAGTGTAGTGCCTGGTGAGGCTGCAGCTTTGGAGCTGGCTCTGAGGGGTCATCTGTTTCATGCCCTGGAGCATGCCAGGCTGTGGACCACTATGTTCCATCACCACATGTGCTATCTGATTGCAGCAAGCCCTTGTAATGTTTACTTCTTAGTGTTGTTGATAATAATGAACAGTATTTCCATGTTTCATTCTGATAGGGCCTTCCTTTGGGTTCCGTGCCTGTGTCTGTTGGTTTAGACTTCCACGCCATTGCAAAGAGCGCAAAAATCTCTTCTAAAAGCAAAGCTGCCTGCGCCATCAGGTGAATTTGTTCAGACAGCTCACTGGCTTTCACATTTAAATAAAGAGGTCCTTTGGGTGCTGATGATTTCTGTATTTTCATCCCTTAGTTCTAAGGAATCAAATCTCACTCTTGAGACATGCCTATGGAAATAATGGCGGACAGCATTGTTGGTGAGACCTGACACACCTGAGTGAGCCCTGGGCGGATGGCAGCTCACCGTCCTCCCTGTGCACCCAGCCCGCTGTGCCCTCTCAGGCAAGGTTTTGACCTCTCTGGTGCCATAAAATAAAGGGATTAAAGTAAATGTTCTCTAAGGTCCTTTCTAACTCTAAAGCATTTTTCCTTTCACTCAGCTAAATCTGGCCTCTATAGAACTCCATTAATTCTGTTTCTCATTAGGAGGCAAAATTATTATTATATGAGAAATGAGCTCTTGGTTACTCATTCAAGAAAAATATCAGAATTTGTAGCAAATGGCATTTGATTTATCTTTTTGCATTCAGGATTTTGGCTTTAATTTGAGAATCATTTCCCAAAATGCAAAATGAAAGAATCTAAAACAAAAAGGAGCCAAAAAGATTCCCTGCCAAGTGATTGCCTCAGCATAATCTAGATTTCTCAAGTCACTGTTTAGATTTTACCCTGCAATTGTGTTCTGGCAAATCTGATGAAATCAATGTCTTTTATGGCCAGACTAAGTCCTCTAGCTTCACCTATCTTCTATTCTAGAAAAAGCCATGATGTCAGTAAAAAGAAGTTGTGAGAGGTTTTACTGCAGGGAATGAGTCTTTTTCACTACCATACATTCACCTACTGGAAAAGTTTGAATGTAGCAGTTTCAAAAACCAAAGCTGTCCATCAGCATAGTAAGTTGTGGCCCCGGGCTGTGAGAACTGATCTAGTGAATAGTCTACCAATGAAATCTCTTCCCTGACCCTCATCTAACCTCAGACTACAATAGGAAATATCTCCTTTAGATCAGCATGCATCTTATTTGAAAATGTAAATTTTCTGTTAGGATGTCAGAGAGGAAAATGAGAGCAGGTGGAAGTGCAGAGACTTAACAGAGAACGGTGATGCCGTGGTGCTGGGCGGCAGGAAAACTCCCCCAAGGCCACCCAAGGGCAGGAAAGAAAATTAGTCCTGAGACAAACCTCTCACCTTTGGGTTTCATTTCTTTCTCAAAAATCTTGACATTTGTGTTTATATCAAGTCACCTTCTATACTTCTGGGAAGCAGGCAAAGTATAAAATAGAGCTGTAGACTAAGGATCGGTGCTGGCTGAACAAAGGTAGCTGTTCTTTTTTAATGTTGAAGTGAAAAACCTTCATCCTTTCTTATTTGACAAGGTTCTGTAGCTACAAAAACCTGTTAAGGTCGAACTTTGAAGAGAATTTCTTCTCCACCTTTCCTAGCAGATGTGCCTCAAAACATTCTCTTTTAAGTGAAGGTATCACCTGCCCACATTCCACCTCAGGAAGACCCAAACTGTAAGCAGTTGTAGCGGGAGGCTCAGGCCTTCAAGTGTAAGAGCCATGTGAGCACCACACAGCTTCAGGCCCTACTCTGAGCCCAGAGAAGCTCCAATTACCCCAGGGATCCTGTGGTAGGAGGAGTGGCCGCAGCACAGAGGTTTTCTCCCCTTTCAGACATCTTCCCTTGGGGAAGCCATTGCTTGAGCCCATTAAGTAGGCAGACAGAAACCTTAGCTTTGTTGGAACCAGCCACTGCTGCCCAGACCTGTGCTATACAGGGTCATTGGTTGCCTGCCTCCCATTCTCCTGTAGGGACAATCATGCCTCACCAAGGGACAGCTTTGGTTTGGAGGAGAGTTTAGCATGAGAGATGACTGGTGGGATGGTACCAACAACAGCATAGCCTGACCTCAGAGGTTTCATGGCTGCAGTCCCTGTGGATGCCCTGAGCTTTCAGTAATAGGCAGTGTCTAGTACAGTGCCTGTGTGTGAACCACGCTTTATGTTCACATCAATTTACCTTCTCTGTGAAGCCTTCGTCTGATTTCTGAAATCTATGTTAATTTCAACATGACCATCTTCCTTCAATCTCTTAGACCTAGGGTGCACATCTTACCTACAGATTCCAGCTGCTTAGAGTGGCTCTTAAAGGGACTGAGTGGGAGAACATGCAGAGCGAGCACAGGCCTTAGTAGGACAGAGTAGCATGGCTGACTGGTACACTGTCCACCCTGAGCCCAGAGAATGAGAGTTATATTCCTGCCACATGCCCCAGAAGCATGTTGCTTACGGTCTTGTTTACCTTCCTTTTCCAGTGGAGAAATGAAATCCTTTGGGTTAGACCATGTATTCTGCTTCTCCCCAATTCTCCCCCAGCCCCCAGCACAGTGCTAGATAGATTAACTTACTCCGCTTGAACTTGTACCACAAACTCCCAGCAGTTCTAGGAGCAGTGGGGCAGAGTCTGCAGGGCCATCATATAAATTTGCTACACAATCTCTGTAATCTCAGAACCTCTGGATTTGTGAACTCTTTCTGTTTCTTCCCCTCTCCCACTTGCTCACTCTCTGCATTAGCATAGATGATTGGGTTGATAAAATGACACACGCTGCAGAACATTACCATATGGTATATATATAATCAAGTGCTGAATTATGTGGCACAAATTGTGGGAATTCAGAGATAATGAACAACAACAGGTAGACATACTTGGTTTGTGAGCGGATTCTCTTATTTCACAAACGTGTATTTATGAGCCAGGTACAGTGACTCTCACTGGAAAATGATGGTGAGACAAATTGGCATGGTCCCTGTCCTTGTGGCTTCTGCAGGCCCTTCTACTCCCAGCCGCGTATACCTAGGTGGTGATCCAGTGTGCAAGGAGCAGGTCCTGGAACCACAGCCATCTTCCCGAGCCACCAAAGGTCAGGGACTTTGGGGTCCGCTTCCAAATAGAGCACCTACTGTTTTGGCTTTTTTCCCCACCATAGATTAGTTTTTCCCACTCTAGAATTTAATGTATATGGGAGCATGTAATATGGACTGTCTAGGGGACAGCTTCTTTAACTCAGCATGGTGCATTTGAGTTCCGTCCCTATCGCAGCATGTTGTAGCAGTGAGCTCCTTTGTATGGCCGAGTAGTGTTCCCTTATGTGGATGCACCAGAGCATGTTTCTCCATTCTGCTCTTTGTGGACATCTGGGCCATTGTCATTGCCTTCTGCCTGGCTATACAGGCTTCTTCCTATGATTAAGAGCATGGTCACGGGAGTCACACTAACAACAGTTAGAGCTACTTGCTAAGTGACATTGGGCAAGTCACTCAGCTTCCCTGATTCTCAGGGAAGGTGCTCCTGCAAGGGTAATAGTGGTAATACTTAAGAGAAGAAAACAGCTCTAAGACCAGGACCTGAAACACAGCCAGCTCTTAATAATAGGAGTTTTTTTTTAAAATGACTTTTGTATTAGCTTTCTAAGGCTGCTATCACAAAGTACCACGAACTTGGTGGCTTAAAACAGAAATGCATTTGCTCCTAGTTCTGGGGGCTGCAATTTTGAAATCAAGGTGTCAAAAGGGCCATGACCTCTCTGCAGGCTCTGGAAGGAGCATCTGTTCCATATGTTTCTCTTAGCTTCTGATATTGCTGCTAAACCCTGGAACTCCTTGGCTTGTAGGGACCTCACTCTAGTTTATGCCTCCATCTTTGCATGGCATTCTTCCCTTTTTTAAAAACTAATATTTTAAAAGATTTCATTTATTCATTTTTATATAAGGGAAGGGAAAGAAATATCAATGTGTGGTTGCCTCTTATGCACCCCCTACTGGGGCCATGACCCACAACCTAGGCATGTGCCCTGATTGGGAATTGAACTGGCAACACTTTGGTTAGCAGGCCAGCTCTTAGTCCACTGAGCTGCACTAGTCAAAACTTTCCTTTTCTTTCAAAGACACCAGTTGTATAGGATTTAGGACCCACTCTGCTCCAGTATGATCTCATCTTAATTAATTACATCCACAACCACCCTATTTCCAAGTAAAGTCACATTCTGAGTTTCTAGGAGGGACATGAATCTGGGGAGGGGGAGATGCCATCCAACCCACTATAATTATATCCCCAACTGAATTATAAAACCATTTATTTAAAGGTTTGTGTCTTATACAATATAGCTCTGTACCCCGTGCACATACTTAGTGGTCAATGAATGTTTGATGAAGCAGAAACTGATAATAATAATGGGTTTAGGCTGTATTCTGAGGATAGGTTTTAAAAAAAGACCCAACAGCAGGATGTAGCATAGATGTTTAGCCTCACTTTCAGTAGGTTTCATTGTATCTTTATGAAATTTTTTAAGTCGAAAAACAAATACAGTTCCATAATAAATTAGCATTTTCATATAGGCAATCAGAGATCCATGTTGTTTCATATAGATTTGATTAAAAATAAAGTCAGAAAAAGACTGAAAATGCTTTTCAGATTATATTCTGGCTATAGTAACACATCTTTTTAATATTTGTTTTCAGATATACCAGTACTATGACATTGTACTAGAGCTGGCAGATTTTTCCTAGGAGGCAGAAATTGCTAAAATATGCAAACACTTTACCACATAATCGCTCCCTTCTCAGTTCTTTAGTTAATAAGGAACAAAAGTTAAATTCAAATTCCTTGTTTACAGGATAGATATAAATAGAGACCACATCTATTTAATTTCCCTTGTACCTTCTCTGTTGTTTATGTAACTTTCTTTCATTGTCTCCAAATCCATAGGAATAGAGTTTGTCAGGCATCAGAATCACAATTAGATACGTTAGGTAATAAAAGCTCATTGTCATTACTTATAATACCCATGGGTTAGGGTATTAGGAGGCTGCCTGGTTTCTTTTTAGGGTCCTAAATAACTTCTTGGGATGAACAGATTTTAAAAAATCCCCAATGGTGCTACATCTCAAAGATGCTGAAATACTAAGATTTTAGAGGATCAGAAAATAATGACTATTTTCTCAAATCTGCTGCCATTAGGTGGCAGAATTTAAACCACACTGCGAGTCCATGTTCTCTCAGTTTAGTTCCCACTCGAAGTAGTTTTGATATCATCCCATCAAGCTCTTTTTCTTGTATTGGTTGGCTCAGTTCACCTTTGTACCCATGAAGGAAGGTGACATCTTTTAACTACAGGTCCCTGTAAGATGGTGAAAGCCTAGAGGTAGGAGACACTGATCAGTTACCCAGGCACTTCTACATCCACTTTGACCAGTTTGCACCGAATGAAACTGCCAATACTTGATGGCTTATAATCGTTATAGTGTTCAACCTAAAACTTTCATTTTTCAGGGGAATATTGCGGGGACACTTAGGTTCTGCTATTTGGACTTCTTTCTATTTTCATTCTTTCTGCTTCATTTTGTACCTTGAAAGAGCCAGTTAGTTCTAATGGGGGATTCAAGATTTGAGGGTGTATTTTCTAAATAAAGGTAATTCTTTTTTCATACTTAAGCATTAGCTCAAATCTCTCTTAAAATAAAATTTTAAAAAACACAAGACAGCTATTTTATAAATACTTGAGTAAGTGACCAGTGTGTAAAGTAACAATAACCTCTATATGGCATACAATTTGAAGTAAACATAGACAATATTGAATATCTATTCAGCAACAACTGGATTTTACCTTGTCCTTAAAATGTTTAATAATAATATTTAACCAATCAAACATAGGATCACACAAAAAAATTAATGCAACATATGTTGTATACATTTATGCATACAACAAATGGCAAATTAATTTCCTAGCTCTGCCCACTGACAGAACCTAGAAGATTAACATCCCAAGAGCAATGCGTTCATTTGGTACCTAAATCTTCATTTCCAAATATCATTGCCCAAAAGAAAGACCAGAAACAGTCGACTCCAGGACACTGCAAAAATGAACTGGGAACATTTTGTGATACCAAGAAGTGTTCACAAAAATGGATGAGAATATAATGAAAGGCACAGTAGCACAGGAGGCCCCATTAGCAAAGTTTGTATAATTTGAACAGAATGAATAATAATACTATTAGAACACAAATAATACAAATTAACTTTTTCATACTAATATTAATAAATAAGTGAATAAATAAATAGGTGAGGAAAGAAGAAATCACTGTTCCTTACAAAAATTCAATTAAAAATATAGAAAATATGAAAAAATGGGATATTACAATTAGAATAGCACAGTCAAAATTGCTACAGGTTCAATCCACCAACAGATACTATAATTAGTAGGCAAGAGTTTAAAAAGAAACAAGGTATTTGCATAATCTCAATGTACCTCCTTCAAAATAAATATTTATTAATTACAAAAGAAAATAGTAACTTTACAGTGGAGAAATTTAGCCTATGCCACCTAAGCCAGTAGTCAAGGTTACCATCACTGGGAACAAGATGTACTGACATCATGCACCCTCTTGGGAGATGATGTGCTGAGAATAGCACATCACCTGTGTGGTATCCTTCCCAAGGCAAAAACCTCAATCTAATTGAAACAAAACATCACACAAACCAAAACTGAGAGACTTCCTACAAAACATCTGACCAGATTTCTTCAAAACTATAAAGGTCGTGAAAGACAAGGAAAAATGGAGAAATAGTCCCAGATTCAAGGAGAGACAATGAAAACCAGTGTGGATGCTGGGTAAGACCCTAGAACAGGAAAAAAAGACATCAGTGAAGAAATTATTAGATCCAACTAAAATATAAAATTTTGTCAATAGGATTATATTAATGTATATTTCTTAGCTCTGATCATTGTTATAGGTTTATACAAGATGTTAACATTCAGAAAAGCTGAATGAAAGGCCTATGAGAACTATGCACTATATTTTCAAATCTTCTACAAGTCTAAAATTGTCAAATTTAGTGGCCAAAAACAAAATTTAAAATAAACAAAAAATGCATAATACAGTGGAACAAACTCTATAAAAGATGTCCGCAGACCTGCACTGAAATCTGAGTAGTGTCATTACTTTGCTGTGAGGCTTTTGGCAAGTCACTCCCTCTATCCTTGGGTCTCGGTTTCCTCTCATAAAATGAAAGAAAGGAGACTAGTTAGTCTTTAAGATCCTACAATTAATTCTAAGAGTCTTGTTCATTGCAGTGCTCTCTACCCACTAGATAATAACTTTAATTGATTTTCTTTTTATTTATTTGTAATTATATTTTATTGATTATGCTATTACAGTAGTCCCAATTTTCCCCCTTTGCACCCTCCACCCAGGACCCCACACTCCCTCAGGCAATCCCCTCACCATTGTTCATGTCCATGGGTCATGCGTGGAAGTTCTTTGGCTACTCCATTTCCTATACTGTACTTTATATCCTCATAGCTATTCTGTGACTACCTCTTTGTACCTCTTAATACCCTCACCTCTTCATCCATTCTCCCTCACCCCCCTCCCATCCAGCAACCATTAAAACCCTCTCTGTATCCATGATTGTGTTTCTGTTCCCCTTGTTTGCTTAGTTTGTTTTTTAGAGTCAATTGTTGATAATATGTAGTTATCACCATTTTCTTGTTCATAGTTTTGATCTTCTTTTTCCTAAATAAGCCCCTTTAACATTTTATATAATAATGGTTTGGTCATGATGAACTCCTTTAGTTTTTTTTCTTCTCTGGGAAGCTCTTTATCTGCCCTTCAATTCTAAATGATATCTTTGCTGGATAGAGCAATCTTGGCTGTAGGTCCCTGCTGTTCATGACTTTCAATATTTCTTGCCAATCACTTCTAGCCTGCAAAGTTTCTTTTGAGAAATCAGTTAACAGGATTGTGGGAACTCCACCATAGGTAACTAACTTCTTTTCTCTTGTTGCTTTTAAGATTCTCTCTTTATCTCTAAACTTAAGCATTTTAATTATAATGTGTCTTGGAGTGAGCTTCTTTGCATCCATCTTGTTTGGGATTCTCTGTGCTTCCTGGACGTGCATGTCTGTTTCCTTCACCAAATTAGGGAAATTTTCTTTCATCATTTTTTCAAATAGATTTCCAATTTCTTTCTCTTCTCCTTCTGGTGCCCCCATGATGTGAATGTTGGAGTGCTTGAAGTTGTCCCAGAGGCTGCTTACACTATCTTCGTTTTATTGGACTCTTTTTTCTTTTTGTTGTTCTCATTGGTTGTTTTTTGTTTCCTTATGTTCCAAATCATTGATTTGAATCTTGGCTTCATCCACTGTACTGTTGTTTCCATGTAAACTATTCTTTATTTCAATTAGTGTATCCTTTGTTTCTGACTGGATCTTTTTTATGCTGTTGAGGTTCTCACTAAGTTCCTTGAGCATCCTTATAACCAGTGTTTTGAACTCTGCATCTGAGAGATTGTCTATCTCCATTTTGTTTAGTTCTTTTTCTGGAGTTTTGATCTGTTCTTTCATTTGGGCCCTGTTTCTTTGTCTCTTCATTTTGGCAGACTTCCTGTGTTTGTTCCTATGTATTAGGTAGAGCTGCTTTCACTCTGTGTTTTGGTGGTGTGGCCTAATGTAGTAGATGTCCTATACTACACAGCCATTGCACAGCCAGGTCCCCTATAACCTAAGGTGGATACTCAAGGAGCATCCTTTGCATGGGCTGAATACACTCTTCTCTTGAAGTTGAGCCTGGGTTATTTTTGGCAGGTCAATGGGATGGATGTACCCAGGTCAGTCAGCTGCAAGGATTGACTGTGAACAGTGACCACCAACCTCTGCCCTCCATGGAGGATCAGTGTGCTGAGGCATGGTGGTGGTGCTCCAACACAGTGTGTAGCTGTCTACCAGGTGCACAGGCTCTTGTGTTTCCCTAGGTGGTGCAGGCCAAGATGAGTCCCCACCTGTGTTCTTCCCAGGACCACCCTGCATGAGCAATAAAGCAATCTGAGATGGCTGCTGCTTATACTGGACTTGGAGATCTCCAGGCAAATCCAAGCTGTGAATCTAGGCTGGCTGCTGCTAGTGCTGGGCCTGGATCACTTAACAAGAGGTAAGGGGTCTGGGGACTTTGTGAAGCTGGCTGTTGCTTGTTTGATAGGATTTAGGAAGTTGTGAAGCATGAGCTAAGACCAGCCATTCATATGGAAAAGTAACAGTTAACAGTTTGGTTGGGTCTGTAAGTTGGGTTGGACAGAGTCTCAGGGGATTTCTAGGGTGAGACAAACAGCGTTAGCCAGGTTGATGGAGTCTCAGATATGGAACCTACCTGTCAGCTCTGTGGCTCTGTAGGGGAAAGACTCAGCAAAGGGACAATGGCCTCTGCCCACCTTTCTGTCTGAGAGAGAGCTGTCCCCCAAATCCCACCTTGATGCCAGGCACTTCCATTTCTTCCTGTATGCCACTGTGCCTTTCAAGCTGCTACCTCAGTGCTGGATCTCAGAGGGAGTTAGTCTGAGTAAGTCCGTGTGTGGATTATTTAAGGGGAACTGCTTGGGACTCCAACAGTTTCTTCCACTGACTCAAGCTGCACTGGTTTTTGCAGTCAGAAGTTATGGGGACTTATCTTCCTGGCACTGGAACCCTGGGCTGGGGGTCCTGATGAGAGGCTGGGACTCCTCACTCACAAGATATCCCATCCAAATTTTTATCTACCACATGTTCTGTGCCTCGCCCCTCCTACCAGTCTTAATAGATGTGGTTTCTTTAATTCTGTAGTTGTCAGACTTCCATTCTACTCAATTTGTGATGGTTCTGAGTGATTGTTGTTCTACATTTTAGTTGTAATTTTGATGTGGTCGTGCAAAGAGATGAGCCATGTTTACCAATGCCACCATCTTGATCGGAAGTCTTTTATTGATTTTTATTACAAAAAAATATGTGGTCATTATAGAGAATTTGGAAAATTCAGCAAATCAAATCACTGCTACTATTTTGTAATATATTCTTCCAACTCTTTTTGAATGCATGCATGCGTATATGTGGTGTAATATTTATGAAAGTGGGTAACAGAATACATGATATTTTTCTGCTCCTAAAAGCTTTCCTGAGCTTTACTGAAATGTAAATGACATAAGAAACTTTGCATATATATAGTGTACAATTTGATAAGTTTCAACACATTTTTACTCCAGTAAAATGCATTCAATGCAAGGAACATATCCATCACCCAAGAGTTTCCTTGTATGTCTTTGTAGTCCCTTCTTATTGGCCCTCAGTGCCTTTCCTTTTACCCATCTCTCCGCTCCTTTCTGAGGCAAGCACTGATCTCTTTCTATTGCTATCAGTTCCTTGGCATTTTCCAATACTTTACATAAATGGAAACATAAACTGTGTACTTCTTTAGTCTGGCTTCTTCACTTAAGTATTTTGACATTTATTCATGTTGCTATGTGTATTAAAGTCCATTCCTTGTCATTACTGAGCAGTACTCCATTATGTAGCTGGAAGACTTTTGCTCATCCACTCACCTGTTAAAGGAGATTTGGGTGGTTTTCAGTTTGGGGCTGTTGCAATGAGAGCTAATATGCATATTCAAGTATACGTCTTTGGATATATGCTTCCTTTTCTTTTGGATGGAAAGGCTAGGTTATATCATAGGTGTATATTTAACTTGTAAACTGCTAACCAGTTCTCTAAAGTGGTTATAACATTTTAAATTTCCAAAACAGTGTATGAGGCTCCCAACTGCTTCACGTCCTCCACAACAATTGGTATGGTCTGCCACTTTAATTTTGAACATTTAGTGGGAGTGTAGGAGCATCTCATTGTAGATTTAATTTGCACATCCTTAAAGACTAAAATTAGTAAGCCTCTTTCCTTGTGTTTTTTGCCATTCTTACATCTTTTTTGACAGAGTCTGTTTATATCTTGACCATTTTTAACTGGTTTTTTTCCTTTTTTAATTATTGAGTTCTTAGAGATCTTTATACTTCTAGGTACATGTCCTTCATTAGATATATGTTTTATAAATATTTTTCTCAGTCTGTGGTTTTTCTTTTCATTTTCTTAACAGTGTCTTCTGAAGAAAAGTTTTTAATTTTGGTAAGATCCATTGCATAGATTTTTCTATTAAAGTTCATGCCTTTTAGATCATATTTAAATCTCTGCAAACCCAATATCACTAAGAATTTGTCCTATGTTTTCATCTATAAGTTTTGCAGTTTTAGATTTGACATTTGGGTCTATAATCAATTTTGAGTTCATATCTACTCATCAAAGACCTTTTTTTGTTATATGGATATCTAATTATTTGTTCCATTCCTTGAATCATTCTTTTCTCAATTTCCTTGTCATGGCACCATTACAAAAAGTCAGTTTTTGTGTATTGACTATTTCTGTACTCTGTTTTGTTCCATTGTTCAATTTGTTTATCATAACACAATACCACCCTGTCTTGATTATGGTAACTATAGAGTAAGTCTGGAAATGAGGTAGTGTTAGCTATTCAACATTGTTCTTGTTTATAATTTGATTATGTGAGGTCTTTTGCATCTCTACATAAATTTTATAATCAGTTTGTCGGTATCTACAAAAAGCCCTCTGAGATTTCAATTTGAGTGTTGAATCCATAGATCACTTTGGAGAGAATTGACATCTTAACAATATTGAGTCTCAATACATGACCATTCTTTCCCCCAACTAATTAGGTATTCTTTAATTATTTCTCTCAGCAATGTTTTGAAGTTTTTATTGTGCAGCACTTGCCCATCTTTTTGTCAAATTTATTTCTAAGTATTTTTGTTTTTTGATATTAGTATATTTATTTTAATTTTTAGTTGTTAATGTGCAGAAATATGATTAACTTTTATATATTTACCTTATATCCTGCAACCTTGATAAACTAATTAATTAATTATAGCAGCTTTTGGGTGGATTCCATAGAATTGTCTACATGCCATGCCACCTGCCAGTGTCAAGCAGTTTTATTTCTTCATTTCCAATGTCTTTGCTTTTACTTTCCAAGAATATTTCCAAGCAACACAGCCAACCAGTTAAATAAGAGACTTGTCCTCTTTCTCCTTCCTCCCTGTTTCAACATGGTGCAGAGTTTAAAGCCCAAAATTAGGAGAAGAGGAGTTTAAGTGAGTTCATTCTGTCCCCGAACGTGAGGGATGCGGAATAAAAGGTCGTCATATCCCCATGACCCCACATACACACACATATGCACAGTGCAGTCACTATGATAAGAAACTATGAAGAGGGAAAATTTTGAGTAAGATCTACAAATGGAATTTCAAACAAATCCAACTTTTAGGAAGTGATTATTTTTTTTTTCCTAAAATGCCATTAAGGGATCTGCAATCCAGGAAGAAAGAGATTTAATGCAAGTCAGTGGGGGGTGTAACAACAGAATATTAAGACAGCTCAATGAATCAGATATATCTGGTTTAATGATGTATCTATTAAATTAGTTTATTGAATATAAATAATAAATTTATCTAGATAAAACCTGTTAGAAAGACCTTCCTATTTGATGTTAGAACATCAAAAGTATTCTAGCAGATCCCATAATCTGGGGTGCTTTGCACTGAGTCAGAGAAAGCACCTGCAAGCTTTCCAAGCAAGTGGTCCTACAGAATGAAAAGATTCATTAAAGATGCATTTGTTGAGCTTCCATCCCCTTAATAGTAAAGTTAAAAAATTGGACTAAATCCTCTTTGATCCTCATAGCTCCACTATTTTTGCTTTTCCAAAATAGTTAATTCATATTTTCCTCTTGTTTTTAAATATTTGGGATTTATCTGAAAAAGAATCATTTATCTATTCCTCAAATACCCCACGCCTGTGTATGACTATGAACTTCTGTGTACGTTGCTCCTTCAGCCGAGAATGCCTCTTTTCCTCTTTCCACCTGGAAAATACCTTCTTAACCTTTAAGGTCAACTTCTGCGACTCTCTCTCTCTCACTCCCCAGATGGAAAGAGCTGCCAGGCCTTCTCTGACCCCCACTGTACTCAGTTTATTTCTCCATGGCAAAGATTTAGAGAAGATTGAGTTGCGTCTGCTGTATTCTCCCTAACCCATCTCTCCTTTAAGGAGAAAACACACCCTCTGGCCAATTTCCAATTAAGTCTTCTTTATATAAAACTTGGGTAATGGAAGAACAAGAGAAATAAACACAATCAGAGAGGCTAAGCCAATCTATCTAATAAAGAGATGGGCCTGAGGGAGCGGACAGCAACAAAAAGACAGCCTGGGAGGAGGGCAGGAGGGAGTTTGGGGGAGCTGGTAGTGAAAGAGGAGAGAGCTTTCAACACGCGGTGCAAGAATAATGCAAAAGTGGTACCTCTGTGCCGTTTTTACAGCTACCGCAGGTGCAAATTATATGGGGGAGGGGAGGAAGCAGATGTTTTGTCATGGTGTATAAATGGGATTGCCTTTGACATTCTTAAAGAAACTTCCATAGCATTTAAATTGTATTTCAGTCATTCTACATTGATGCTATAGTTGTTTTTTTTTTCAACATGATCATGTAGTGAGGCCTGGGCTGCATGCTAGTGATATGTCTTGTAAGTCTGAGCAACTTGTAATTATATTTTCATGTCTGTTTTCTCCTGCCACTCACCTCCCTCACTCCACCTCCAGACTCTCCTTGAGAGGAGGAATCGTGCCTTATACATTTGTTTCCTCTGCTTCTATAAATGAATGATTCACTTAAAATAGGGTTTTTTTCTTGAACACTATGCACAGTCCCCAGGAGGGTTCTAGGGGCATACAAATGAATGTGTACAGAAGGTTGAAAAGCTCTGAGGAGCAGATTTGGGTTCCAGTCCCAGCTCTGCCACTGACTTGCTATGGAACATTTCATTCCCTAAATCAGAGCCCTTACCTGTGAAATGGTGAACACCACTGGCACCTGCTACGTAGAATTGTTATGAGGATTAAGTGAGATGATGGGTGTTAAATACAAAGTAGTGTCCAATGCAAGCATATATTATACAGGGGGATAGGGCCCCAGGAAATGGAATTTATTTATAAAAAATTGTGTATTTATTCTTGCACGTTTAAACTTCAGTCATCTTCAATGTACTCTCCATTTGATGTAATACATGTATCGAGGTGTTTTTGCCAGTACTCAAAATAGTTTTTGAATTTGTCACTTTTGATGTCTTTTAGTGCTTCTGCCATTTTTTGTTTCACCTCTTCCACACTGGCAAAATGTTTCTCTTTGAGGACTTTTTCATCCAGAGAAACACAAAAAAAGTCACTCAGGGTGAGATCGGGTGAATAGGGAGTGTGGGGCTTAGGGGTTATGCCATTTTTGATCAAAAACTGCTTAACTCTCAGCACAGTGTGGGCAGATATGCTTGTAAATCATCCATTATGAATTGGGCAAACACACTGAGAGAGTCTTCAAAAAAAAATTCAGTGAAGCCAAACTCAGCCTCTCAATCACACCTGCTGGTCCACTGATACAAATAAGTACCAAGAGCACTCACCTAGTGGAAGAAGCCTGTACTAAACGGGCCCGCCCTCCAGAAGATAATTCTGGTTTTTTGGGATCCCCCTTATATATAGACAGACATAGCATATCTAAATAAATTCAAACATACAAACATAGTATTCAACTTTCATTCTGGACCTTCCCTTAGAAGTGTCCTATATCTTTGATATGTATATATTAAATCTGGCATTTTCTATGAAGGAAGAAACACAACAACAGTAACACTTTCACAATTATTATATTTAAATGACTGAAAGAGAGCATTGGGCACATGAATACTGAATGTATACATCACTTTCGACTATTAATTTAACTCGTTTTGCATCATACATGTATCTGTCAAGCAAAAGTTAATAGAGAGTTTATAATATTCTGAATGCAATTAAGTCTCATAGGAATCTCAGTTGGAGGCCATGCCAGTTTCTATGGCAACCAAAGGGCTCAGGCAAGAAGTGGGGGAAGGGGATTTAATTTAAAAGCAAGATAAGCACATAAATATAGCTCTTGTCTACCTTTTCTTCTGAGCTCCAACAAGCAATCTTTGCTGCATTTAAATTATTATACAAAGAAAAGTATAGATCAGATTGGATTTTCACTTCCTAGAACTAAATACATTTTTGTAAAATGTTTAAAAGTGATTTCAGTTTTTGAAAAATGTATCACTTCTCTGGATATCCAGTTTAAGAGGTATGTCAGGTATGAGTGTCAAATTCTTCAGGAAAAATAGGAGAGAAGATTACAAAAACGGAACAAGCTGTCCAGGATGATTACAATAACCTGTGAATAACCTTATCAACACCAGCCAATTAGGTTTTACTTATGATCTCAGAAACTGCACTCAGGGCAAAGGGAGAAAATGTGGTTATGGACAGACTTGGTTTTCCTGTCACAAATTTCACATCAGTGAATTAAATGAGACTTTAGTGATCACTTAGTCGATAAAACCTTAATTTTTTCACCAGAAATTCTCACCTTGAAAAATGAACTTAGCTCCCAAGCTAAATGCTAGCACATCCATGGCCTCAGCAGCAGATGCAGCCATAGTTGCCAAAATTCAAGAGCATTGTCTTCCTGTCCATTAACAGAGAGAAAAAGCAAGTAGCAAAAAAGCAAAAGGAATAAAGTTTTCAAATTGGAGACGGAAGAGCTTGATCCATGATTGTGGAAGAGCTGTTCACCACAAGAAGCCGTCTGCTTCTGAGGAGAAACCTCCCTAGTCAATTCAAACTTTAGATCTCCAGCTAGAGGGCAGTTCTCAGTGTCTGGATGAGCCCTTCTTAAGTAGGAGATGCAGACCCAAGGTTCAAGTTCCTGGAGTTTGGCTATGGTCTGGGTAGTGAGGAGGACCTGGTATGGACTCTTCCAAGAAGGTTCAAGGGCAGTCTTTGTCTTAGTGATCCCAAATCAGAAGAGTGGAAGAAAATTGGAAATATTAGTTTGGAGAGTTGTAGCAAAATATTTGAAGAAAGTAGAAGAATCCAAGATTGAGTTCAGTTTACAAATATATGACAAAACATCAAAGACAGTGGACAGGATAAGAATCTAATATCCACGGGGTTGTGTTATAATTTTCTACTGAAACAATTTTTTCTTCTAAAATCACCCTCATTTCTATCAAAGATAATCACAGTAAGACTAATTTGTTTGCAAAATACATCTAGTCTAATTAAACCTGGCCTGATTGTTTATATATGTGCAGCAAGAATAGTGATTAACCATATAGGCTTTTTAGAAATCTGCTTTGTTGGAAATTTTTGTAAGGAAACATAGATTGGACTTTTAAAAGTCTCTCCAGGCTAGGAAGCTAAGCCAAGAACTTGCTGTCAGGTTTCTCCTGGAATCCTATAGATTGCAGTGCATTCCTTTCTTCTTGAGGTCCCCAAGATATCCTGGGTTCCTGGTTCTGCCAAGAAGTGACCTTACTCACCTGGTAAAGCTGCCTGAATCCTGCACATGAGATACCAGGTTTTTCCCAGAGGGCTTTTTTTAGTTACATAAAATCAACCCTAGTTCCTTAAAACTGTCTCATCATATGTTTTATGCATATTCTCAAATATGACATATCAGTCAAAGCCTTGGTAATATAACCAATGTTTCCAACTGTGTCCTTTTATAAGAACAGATTCTTACTGAGCCTGTGCAAATACATTGCCCTGAAAACAAGTTAGGTGGTAAAAATGTTAGGTGGGCTTTGAATTGTGTCTAGAGCCACCCTTCTGTTCTTGTAAAAACTAAATTTATTTATAATTCCTCAAATAGTTGGATTGCAACCTGAATTTTTCAAGAGGCTGTTCCATATATCCAACTACATTATCTTCAACTTGTTTCTTGATATCAGGGAAAATCTTCAACTAAGATGGAAACCAAAAGATTGCTAAGATGGAAACAAAAAGATTTAGAGCTGCATTTCTTTGGAATGGTGTCCAACCCATGGCCTGCGGGCCACATGTGGCCTGGGATGGCTATGAATGAATACGGCCCAACACAAAATCATAAATTTACTTATAACCTTTTTTTTTTTTTTGGCTTATCAGATTTCATTAGCATTTGTGCATTGAATGTGTGACCCAAGAGAACTTTCCTTTTTCTAGTGTGGCCCAGAGATGCCAAAAGGTTGGACATCCCTGTGAGTAAATCCTTCCACAATGGCTTCAGAATAATCTTTTCCTCTGGGAGGTTTCATTTTAGCTTAGGGTTAAAGGCCTAAAAAGAAGTTCCTATCAGGCTCTGAATATCAGCTTCCAATTGGCCAATGTCTAACCATAGAGCTACTTTAAAAAAAATCCTGTCAAATATCTTGTCAAGTTTCCACCACGATGAACAGTAAATATTCCTGGCAGTACTGAATAGCCCCATGGGGACAAAAGTCATCCACAAAGAGGGTGCAAAATATACCAGCCTCCCAAAATCTAGACCCACTCCCCAAGAAAACAGAGAAAGATGCAGACAATTCCCCTGAGAGTTGGCAACAGTCAGTAGGACCCTAGCTGTGTCCAGATTGCAACCCACATTTCTGGCCAGCCATAGCTAGCCACAAATAAAATATAATCAATATTTCTGTCTGGCCATATTTTGGGGGCCGCCAGCTTGATGGTTGCCAAGCCACGTTCTCAGGACACAAAATGAGTCAAAGGAGAAGGCAGTAGCTGTCCCTGGGAGAGAAAGAATGGACAACCAATGTTTTTTCCTGATAATCTGAATATGGAAAGGAGGGGCCAATGTGAAATTTTACCTTCCTCTCTCAACCGGGCACCACAGGTAGAGATCTTGGAGAGTTAACTTTGGTAACAATTTCTACCATTTGCCAGCTTCTGCCAGTTTTCCCAGGATGTCATCTGCAGGCTCTGGAGAGATGGGATGTCCCTGGGAGTCTCATCCAAGTCACCAGAAACTGTAGGGGAGGAAAAATAATTTTCCCTCTACCCTTTATTGTGAGTGCCTCACTAGCACCACTGTTCCTCCAGCCTACCTCATAAAAGGATGAGCTGGTCTAAGATGATTTCAAACTCTCCTCTGTGGCCACCATAATTCAAAATTACCAAATTCAATTTTGGTGACATTAACATACTTCTTCAGCTTCAAAACGTAACTTTATTCGCCTGAGGCCTCACACTAGACCCAATCAGACCCTGGACCCAGCCTGGTTTCTAAGCTGGACTCAGTCCATCCCTGGACCCAGCCTGGTTTCTAAATCAGAACCAGTCCAACTCTAGCCAGTTTGTGGACCCCGTCCAGGAAAAGAAATACTGAAAGAGTCTGAGAGCTCATAACACAAAAGCGGCAGAACCAGGACCCCCAATTCAAAAGAGCTTACCCACAACCTCCAAAGGCAGTGAGAAAGCAGCAAGCTCAAGGGACCCAGCTTGTCTGGTTACTCATTGCTCCAGGCCAACAGGGGCCGCCTTCAGTTTCCTCTTCAGACATCACAACTGTTCAAAGATAATCTGAGGCATATCAAAATTTCTAAAAGTTCATTTGAGCAAAAATTGATTCAAAACAGTCATAGCCAAACCAGAAGGGGTTCAGAATGCTCCTCGACATAAACTCTTAAACCTACCTTACATGAGCTCATTGGAATGGGTCTCTGCAACCAAAGAGTCTTATGAGGGCTTGATGGTTAGCTTTCACCCTTGACTTAGAAAAAAAGACTTTACCTCAAGTGTTGCAGTAACACTCGACTTGACTGCCTAGGCTTGTGTGAGATTGTTCTCCCTTACAAACAAAACACACATACACACACACATATACACCCTATACTATTGCCTGGAGTTTTCAGCATTAATATGTCTTATGCTGGACAGGGCATTTTTCCCCCTTTGAGAAGTTAATACACTAATTGGCTAATCCATTAGAAAGATTTGTTTATATGATAGGACCTTTTCCTGTCTGTGTAAACAAAGAGTACACAGAATAGTGACTTAGGGATGGAGGAGTGGCTCAGAGAGTTTAAAGGAAGTACCAAGACCAGCTGAACTGTCAAACAACCAAATAAATGTCCTAAGACAGCAGGAGCCTGGTTTTTACTTGTGGGTCAGCTAATCCTACAATTCACAGAAAAGGCAAAGAAGGAGGTGTTGTGAGATGTTAGATCCACAAGAGACCTCAGAGGTCACCTACTCCACCTCAGCCCTCATCAGAAACTAGGCACAACCAGCAGGTCACAGGACTTGTCTAAGACGCGCTGTTGTAAGAAAAAGACTTCTGAACAGAACTCAGGCCATTGCTTCCCTGGCTGAGGCCCTCCCCTCCCCATCACACCACCCTTCTCAAGACCTGGCTCCCTCTTGCTGTCTTATTTGGCCATTGACAAAGTTTTATCAAGGTCCTAAAGACCAACATTGAAGAAACAAAGATTGCTGAAATAGCTGGGAGTGTCTCCATGGTATTTCAAAAGTGGAAGCACGCTGCTCGCAAGACCCATCAAGCCTCGCAAAGCTTCCATAACACCACCTTTGCCAGCCTGACCTTCCACTGCTAGGGCCGACATCCAGGCTTATCTGAAGGGGCTGGTTTATGTTTAAGTTTAGATAAAGAAAAATGAACAAATTCAGTCATTTATTTTCCATTGTTTCCACTTCCTTAGCTGTTTCTATTTTATCTTATTTTTAGTTTGAGGGAAAAGGAGATAATGACCTTGAACTTTTTGATTCTCTGATTTGACGGTTCTTCTCAGTTCCTGCTGATACACTGACAGCTCTTGGCTCCTTCAGTGTTTCCCCCCTTTCCTTACTCACAGGATGGTGACTCTGCCACAGCTGCCTCCGCCTCCCTGCCTCCTCCTCCTCACCCACACAGCCTACAGAGAGACGCTCGCGCCCACTCTGCTCTGCATCACAGGTTTTCCAGCATTTGGGTCCCTAAAAAAGTGTTCTGAGTATTTCAGGATACTTCCCAGATGACTCTGTGTGATTCATACCGTTAAGTATTTAACATTTTTAATGGTTCCAAGCTTCACTACAAAAGGCTTTTGAGAATAATTCTGCAAACTCTGAGTTATAACAGCACCATGATGACAATATGGTAGGCAAACTACAAGATTTCCAAGGCAAATCCCTTCAATGCATCCTTAATATCATTCAGTGATATTTTTCAAGTCTCCTGAAAAACTTCAGTTGACTTTGAAAAGCTATGCAACAACTTACAAAAGCATGCAAATATTAAAGGTACTTTGGCTGACCACACTGCATTTGGTAAATTTGTGCTGGGTATGCTTCACTGCAGTCCACTTCTGTGGAAGCGGCTACTTGATGGAATGCAAAGTCTCTGTTCAGTCTTTGTGAGGAGCACCACACCAAGGACATGGGGACTAGGCTCCCAGGGCCAGCTTTGGGAACCAATGAGCTGTGTGACCTGGGGCAAGATACTTAACTGCTCTGGATCTCAATTTTGTCCTTTTCCAAATCATGGGAAATTATCAATGTCTCTGAAGTTTCTTCTAGCTCTATAAATCTATCACCGTGAGATTCAGAAAGGATGTTAGGATCATACAGTGCATAAGAATCATCTTTGTTCAATTTAATAAATATTTATGAAGAAACTTCTAAGGCAGAATATTAGGGGGAAAAAACTATGAAAGGACAAAAAACAGGAACAGGGCATAGTATCTGCCCTCCAGTGTTCCTCGGTCTAGTGGGAAGGAGGCTTGCGTCAGGGGCATCAACCATAATGCTTTGTGTCCCTGCTCGAAGGAGCACCCTAAGGAAGCGGCACTGGCCCTCATCAGTGCCCGCCTGACGCCTCTGCCACTGCACCCCAACCTGACTCCGATTTCACTCGACTTTTCCAAGTTTGCTCTGGATTCTGGATCCTTTACATCAGCATTAATTTTAGGATGCCAAAAAATAATTTGCTGAGATTTTGAATAGAATTATATTCCATCTATATAGCTCAGCTGTCTAATTCAGTGGACATGAGCCACATGTGGATATTGAGGACTTGAAGTCTTGCTGGTCCAAACCGAGATGTGTTGTAAGGATGACAAAGACTTGGTATGGAAAAAGGGGATGTACGATAGCTCATTAGTAATTTTTGATAGATTTTACTGTAAATAATATTTTGTATACTTTGGATTAAAACAAATTGCAATAAAACTGAGACATAAAAAGAGAACATCATTACCGTTCTTATAGCCCACTCTAGAAATTCTGTTGGAGGGAAAAAAGAGGTAAGAATTAGCAGCCACAATGTTCTGTGGTCAGTGGAATGGACATTGTTTTTCCTACAGCCGCTCTAGAACTTCTTGATAGTTTTACTGGATTCATAAATACTCTTTGTTGAATGTTTGACATTTTTTTCCCTTAGAAAATTAGACCTAATCAATTCTATTTCCATTTTTAATCCACATAATTAATTTGGCTCTTCCTGTGCATCAGTTATTAATTACACCAAGCAGTGGACACATTTTTATGGGGGAGAGAGAGCGGGGCTGCTTATGGATTCTTTGGGAAGCTGCCCCTCCTCCAGTTTTGACTCACATGATATGGGTCAGATTCCAGGGCAGACCTGCAAGTCCTCTGTCATCAGAAAGAGGAACATGTAATCTGGGGTCCCTTATTGTGGAGCTAGAGTCTCGAAAATGAACAAAATAAATGAATGATATGGAATTTTTTAAAACTAAAATATTTGTGGGTTATTTTGGCTGTCACTAGGAGAGAGAGGCTCAATATCCAAGAATCATGGCAAGAAATGGGGAAGGAGGGAGGAAGGGAGGGAGGAATTGATTTAATTTCATCAGTTAAACCCCCAGGACCCCTCTATGCCTTAAGCAAAATGCACCCTCACTTCCCAGTTATGTCAGTTATGTGAGCCAAAAATATTTCCTCTTTTGCTTAAATTAATTTGAATTAGCTTTCTGTCACTAGCAAACAAAAGATTTCTGACTACTATACATTTCAAAATAAGAAAACTGGCAAGAAAGAGGAACATGCTTTTTATGGCACTAAGATGGTGTTTTTACACCTCATTTTCTTTAAGTTCAATAGAAAGTATGGTGGAAATGAAAAGAGAGAACTCACAAAAAGGCCTATGCAAAAATAAGGCAGCTGTGACTCAGCACGGCTGAAGTGCAGGCTGGAGTTCCCTCTGGTCTGGCCCTCGTTACAAATGGCCATTATTCCTACAATGTGTTGTCGAATATAGATCGCCCCGGAACTATCAAGGCCACTGAGGAGTGATCATTGCAAAGGACTCGCCCTCGATACATGGTCTCAGTTCTCAGAACTCTCAGAGGAAACACATATTTCCTGCAGCAGCTGAGAAGGGAGATGTTAAAGGGAGCGGGAGTGCTGAGATAGCAACATAAAAAACCAGGGCTGGTTATAAAAAAGTCCATTTTTCCACATAAATAAGAAGAAGCACTCGCACCAACACATTCCAAAACGCGAGAAGTAAACGATGCTACTGCTCTTTCCTCAGTGACCCAGGCCGTGTGTCAATGCCCATCATGCCCCTCCAGGGACTGAGGATCTATAGCAAATTCAAAGGGCACGGGAAGACTTCTCCTAAATGCTGCTGACTTACCTACCTCCCTACCTCCCGGCCCTGTTCCTTGAAGCCCAACTAACGCGTTGCGCTCCACAGACGCCCCCAATCATTCCAATGATCTTTTTAGCGCCGCCGCCACCCTAGGCCACCAGCTCCTCTCGCCGGTTATTGACTGAAGCAGCCTCCTAATTCACCTCTCCACAGGCACTTCTTAGACGCTGGCAATCTACTCTGTGACACAACTGGAGCGATTTCATCTGTAATTTTGATATAATGTCAAACTCAAAGTGGCAAGAATAATACAAAGAACTTACACGTATTCTTTATCATATGCACCAACTCTTTGCATTTTCCCCCTTTTGTTCAGTCTCGTTCGTTCTCTCTAACACACAGGTACATTTTTTTCAAAATTATTTAAAAATAAATTGTATATCATGTCCCATTACCCCTAAACTCTTTAGTGGGTGTTATTAAGGCATAGCCATTCACTCACATAACTATAGTACGATTACAGAGCAATCATTTTAAAAGGCAAATCTGGTCAGGTCACTCTCTTTCGATCTTCTACTCATAAAAGAAAGACCAAAATCCTTCACCTGGCCTGCACCGTGGGCATGGCCTAGCCCGCCGCGTCCTTCAGCTTGTGCCCCTTGCCGTGTGGTTTCTGCGGCAGCCACGCTGGCTGTCCTTCGGTGCCTAAACAGCCACGTTCCTCCAAGCACCGTCAGGAGTTGCTTGGGCAAGTCCCTCTTCATAGGCGCATGTCCCCCTGCTTTCACTTAGCCAACCTCTACTTATTGTTCAGGTCTCGGTTTTCTCTTCCACTTTCTAAAGTATCCAATCACTTTTTCAATTGTCTTTACGATCAAATCATGAGCTCCTTAGGACGGAGACTCCATCTTCTGTGTTTCTCCCTGTATCCCCAGATCCATGGTATTCCCAGGCAATCTCTCTACATGAGAGAATGAGAAGGTACTTCTAGGTTAATGAGCAATTACTATTTGTTTATTGTCATTCCCCATGAAATGCAAACTTCTTGTGATGCAGGGATGATTCTTTTGAATTTTATTTCTTATATCTGGTGCTTAACACATATCCTGAGACGTGATGGATATTCAATGAATATTTACTGAGTGAGGGACTAATAAACATGTATTTATTAAATATTTCATATATACCCAGGCTGCACTAAGCATAATGATGGGTAATGTATTTATGACCCCTGAAAAATCTGAAATCTTGCATCTTTACATCTAGTGTTTTTTGAGAATGCAGTAAGTTTGTAAATAATATTTGCTTCTTGTTTCAATTTACAATTTTCTCACTGAGGACTTGAACCAAAAGCTGAATCAGTTCAAGGACTTTGCAGATATATACAAATTTGATTCCACAACTTTAGTACATATATTATTTGGTTCTGATTAGAGTAGTCAGGTATCTTCTTTGCAAATGAAAAAACTATAACTCTTTCAGGCAAAAGGAGAAATTATCAAAAACCCTTGGTTACCTGACATAGCCAAAGTTAATTGCAGAATTTTTCAGAGTTCAAATACATTGTGAATCTTTATTAAGCACATTATTTATAAACTTCCCCATCTTATTTGACCATGAAATTGTATTTTGTGGTTGGCATTTTCCCTGAATACTTATTAACATCTTGTAAAATATGGGATTTCAAGGAACACACTCTAGAAAATACTGTGTTGGGGAAAAAAAAACAACACAATACTGTGGTGTGTATTTGGACTGTCTCAAATTCTCAGAAAGCACACCCACCTGATGTGTGGGTAGATGGTCCCATCCCAACTTGCATGAGGGGCAAGAACTAAGAATCAGACTTGGAGAATGTAGGGTTTAGTGTCATCTGATTGAACAGCAGGATATAGTGAATCCTTTTATTCATTTTGTTTTGTTTTGCTATGCTTTGTTTTAGGTCATAATAAAAGGACCTCTACTCCCTGCCTTTGAACAATTTACATATTAGTAATGAATCAATCTCCTCAATAAAGAAGGGTTTAATATATATGAAAAAAATCCACTTTAATAGCGTACTGCAATGGTCTGAATCAGCAATTTTAATCCAGTGTGCCGCAGTAATTTTTAAAGCTTGCAATACTGACTATTTAGTCAGGGGCGCTGACCTCTTTTCCCTTAGATTGTCAAGTGAAAAATAAAACAAGAGCCAACACAACAATGCTGTTTGGTATGGATGACTCAAAACTACACTTATATTTGTCAGATTGGTAAAAAATATTTTTTTTTTGGTGTGCTGCTGAGTTCTAGTAATTAGTTTATGTGTGCCATGAAATGAAAAAGGCTGAGAATCACTGGTCTGAATGTTTGCGATCCCTCTCCCTCTACCCCACCCCCTGCAAATTCATACATCGAATCCCAATTCCCTCATGTGACGATATTGGAGGTGGGATCTTTGGGTGATTAAGTCATGAGGGGGGAGCCCTTGTGACCAGGGTCAGTATTCTTATAAAAGAGACCCCAGAGAGATTCCCTAACCTCTTCTGTCATGTGGAGCTACAGCTAAAAGGTGCCATCTATGAACCAGAAAGAGTGCCCAAACCAGACACTGAATCTGCCAGGACTTTGATCTTGGAATTGCAGCCTCCAGGACAGTGAGGTATAAATTCCTGTTATTTATAAGCCACCCAGTCTATATAGTATTTTATTATAGCCACTGCAATAGACTAAGACACATATGCTGTAACTCTTCATAGATCAGCATTCTGAGGACTTACGATACAACAGGGGCAGAATTCACCTTCCTTTATGAAACAACTTTAAAAAATGTACAAAGGATAAGAAATGATGGTTCTCAAGACATTTAATATTAGGCAACAAAAAACAGTGATACCAATTCTCCCAGTTTGCTACTTGGGAAAAATTTTCAGGCCATAGAGCAGGGAGGAGAGACTGAGGTAGAGCCCAGTAATATCTCTAAGGTGGGAAGACCAAGGCAGCTACAGTTTGCAAGCCACAATACCAGATAGATCAGAGATACACACAGAGAGAACACTAACTACTCAAAGAAAGATCCCCTCAAGTATCCATTGAGTACTGATCAGCACATGCATGTAGAAAATTATCTGATTCAGGTAGTTCAGTCCACGTGGGTTTATGTGATACTGCCAAGAAATAAATTGGAAGCATTCAAGAAATATTTAAACTAAGCAAGCTTAGGCCCTCACAGAAATGTCTAGAGTTTAAGGAACAGACCTACTTGGCCAGCTGCTTCATCTCTTCAAAGAAGACTTAACTCCCTGAACTAGTGATCTTCAGACACCGAGGTGCGCAAAAAAATCGCCTGAATAGTTTGTTTTTATTTGTTTCCGGCATGCTCGTAAATACTCTCTGAAGCATTTTTAAGATGTTTGCTTGGAAATATCAAATAATTCCAACATCTGTGTCATCTCCATATTGGCATCTGCTGATTTCCCTTTCTTGTTCATGTTGAGCTTTTCCTGGTTCTTGGCATGATAAGTGATTTTGCGTGTGTGTGTTCTGGACATGTTTTAAGATTCTGGATCTCATTTAAATTTTTGTTTTAGCTAGCTGATGCTAAAACTGGGCCAGTGGTAGAAGGAACACCCTAACTCTCTTCCTCTTTACCATGAGGAAGGGATAGAAGTCCAGACTCCCCCACTCAACCGCCACTGACACCTCCATGGTAGGGAGGTGGGAAGCCACTCATCACCACCAGATGGAGGTAGAAGTTCAAGCTCCTGGTGGCCTCCAGGGTAGTGAGGTGCAGGGAAGGGTACCTCACCACCACAGGATAGGGATAGAAACCCAGGCTCTCCATTGGCTTCCTTGAACAGTGCCTGAGCATGGAGTGGGAAAAGCACCTCATTATTACCTCCAGTCCAGGGCGTAAGTCTAGGTCCTCCACCTAGAGTTCTTGACCTTTTGACAACGTAAGGGTGTGACATGGTTTCTTCCCTGGTGTTTTGCTGGGAGAGGGCATGTATTGTCAAAAAATTTCACATCTTGCTAGGTTTTACCTTCCCAGTCTTTTGACAAGAGAGAGCAGACTTTTCTTGGGGCTTTGTTTGCTTCCATTATAATTTCTGGGTTGCAAGCTTCTCTAGGCTTATATAGGAAGCACAAAGAAAACCCACAGTACTCACTGTCAGGTCATTCCTGGAATCCTGGGGTCCTTAACCAGTCTACCTTCTTCTCCCCATCTTTCAGAGACTTCTTATGTTTGTTCTACAGGTAATGTTTTTAGCAGTATCAGTGAGAAAACTAGGGAGAAATTCACTTACCATATTTTGCCGTGTATAATGTGCATCCACATTTTTGTGTGCATTATACATGGGATTATTATACCCATGGTATGCAATCATTATGCCCATGTATAAAGTGCATCCTTATTTTTCCCTCAAAAATGTGGGCAAAAAAGTGCACATTATACATGGCAAAATATGGTATTCCATTTGTTTGAAACTGGAAGTCCTATGGTTTGTTTTTAAAAAATGCAGATTCCTGCCCTGCACCCATCATCTTGAATCCCAAGACACACTGAAGTAGTCAAAATTCGGAAAGAAGAGGACACGGTTTAAGCTCCATAAGTACAATAAAACTGAGTTGTATGTTTATAAATTATCATAATAATAAAAACCTGTGAAGTACGGCCTGTTTCAAATAATTGTCACATCCCATGACCTTTGTCCCTTAACACTATTTACAAAAGGAGAACCCAAGGTCTTTAGCTGTCCAAAGTCGAATCAATAATCAGTAAAATGGAAGGATGTAGAAACCTGTCTGTTTGATTCCTGGCTCATGTTCAGCCTGTTCTACCCTGGGAACCTCCTGTGTGTGCAGTTTGCTCCAGTGCTCCACATTTTCCTTCAGGTCAGTGGTTCTCAATCCACTTACACATCGAAGTTATCCGAAGAGCTTTTAAAAATGCTTATCCTGAGTTCCTTTCTCTTCCCAGATTTCCATCTCTGTTCTAGGTTATGGCCTGGGTATCAGGGATGATCTTAGGTGATCCTAATGCGCAGCTAAGGAAGACAATCAGTTTTTGTTCTGTTTTCTTCTACCTCAAACATGTAATTTTAATCTGCCTGCTTTAAAGAAAAACCCAATGGATTTTGCTAATAGCAACAAGAAGAAACAGCCAGTGATAAAATACTGCTTTCTAGGCCCCCTTTTTGCTAAGGTTTTGTCACCATTGTGCGATGCTAAACTGTCACAGCATGTCCCTCTCTAAAGCATAAGGATAAAAAGACTCAGAGATAATATTAAAAGAGGATGCCAACACAAAGCAGTTAGAAGTAGTTGGTCACCAAGTTTGCTACAAAGTAAGTTTGCACCTGGCAATCAAGGGGGTGGTCCAATTTTGGCACTATATGGATATCCACTGAGTACCAAATTAACATTTTTAAGTTACAAAAACAAGAACACAGCAGCAATCAGGAACACAATACTGACCCCAAGTGGTATGAAACATAAATGGCACTGTAATGTTCCTGCAGAGGTGAGAGAGCCACATGTTTCTCTGGAAAAGAAATACCACACTCAGGACAAAGCAGCTCAGCTTTAAAGAGGACTGGAAGAAACAAGAGCATTGAGTTATTTCTCTGTAATAAGTTTTGATACAAAAGATAGCAGTGATTCATAAGAAAATATTTACTTTTAGGTAAATGTCCCCCAAGGTCATCATGCACATAAATTTCCAGCTATCAGGTCATATAGGTAAGGTTAACAATGTTAAGGTTAGGTTGTGATCTGAATTATTTCTGAAGAAACAAAGTTGAATTCTGAGGAAATTCTTGGTAATATACTCCAAGCAGAAATAAACAATTTTTTCGCCTAAATATTTAAAAGAGAGTTTTTTCATGTGGTTTCTCACAATTTTGAAACTCATTTCTGGGTTCATTGTTTATGAGTAAGGGCCAAACGGCAGAAAATACAAGCACTCTGAAGGGGAATGTGACTTTGGATCCTAAGGCCAGTAAGGGGCGCTGCAAGCCTGCCTGGCATGCGTCTCCCTCTCCTTCATTTGTCTCTCAAACATGTTCACTTCACCTGCGTGTCCTTAGAGGGGAACAGAAATCATAGGAGACTTAGAAAGTGATTGTCTGAGCTTTTAAAATCACTTCAAAAGGCTGTCTTTCTGCATCAGATTTAGCCCAGCCTATTGCTTTCTGTCCACTTCTCTGGGGAATACTCTGGCCAATAAACTCTCCCAAAATGTTTTTTTATTAAAAGTTCTGCTTGATTTGTTACCCTAGGGCTCCTGGCGTGGACAATATGGGGCAAGGGGTGCAAGGGGCCAATCTCAGCCATAATGGACTCTATGAATGAAGAGGACATAAACCAGCATCATTTGCACAGACAGGGAAGGGGCTATTAGCTGAAACAGGTGTGATCGATGTCCTTAAGGAGAAAAGTCTCCTGCTATAAGCTCTCCTTTTACCCAGAAGATAGTCATTAGTCTGCATCAAAAAAGCAACATATTATTTTTTTAAATGCAAGTCTTCCTACAAAAGACATGGAACAAAAACAGAAACTGGACATGGAAAATATTGTCTCATCTAACGCTATCCCAAGGCCTTGCTCCAAACCAACTGAGCCTGAGTCTCGGGTCAAGTGTTCTTGATAAGAATCACCTCGGAGCTTGCTAGACGTAGAAATTCCAAGCCTTCTGCTCCCCCCAATGCCTATCCCAGACCCACCAAATCAGAATCTCCAGGACCTGCATTGCCTTGGCTGGTCTAGAATGGGAGAGACAGACATTTAGCAGGTAATTATATAAATATTTAGTGTCACAACAAAACGAGAACGAGGAGTTATATGGGCACCTGACTTCGTCTGAGGAGTCCAGGAAGGCTCCTCAGATGTGTCTCCTGAAGAGCCATCTAACGATAAGACTCAGTTAGGTACAGTGGGAGTTAGGGGGGAAGGTAGGATGTATATATTTCAGGTACACTGAAAAAATGCACAAAAGCTCTAGGCAGGTTATAGTCTAAGAGTAAAAGCAAAACACGTACCCTTAAACATGGAAAAACAAGGTAATATGTGTTCTCATGGAGCAATAGGCCATCCAAAATGCAAAAAAATTCAGTCAGAATAGGGTTTGGGAAAGCACGGAGGTATGGGTGTTGAAGGACTCAAAGAATTCCCATCAGAGGTTTAGGCTCTCTGAGTAAAAGGGAAAGGGCAAGCAAAGGTAGAAAGACAAGCGGCCCCCCAGCCCTCCATGAGATGGAGGCAGAGAGGATGTGAAGGAGGGAGGGCAGAGAGGGCAAAGAAGTACATTGGGCTGCAAATAGCAAGCTTAGGGATCTTTTCTATTCCTGAGTGTGGCGTCACGTTGAAACTCCAATTCTAATCTAGCCCTTAGGATAGTTTTGCCTTTTATCAATATTTTTACTTAAAGTCGTCTCATATCTTTCAGTCTTTGGTCCTTCCGATACATTTTATAATCATCTGAAAAGATTCATTTGTGACAGATCTCTCACCACCTGTCCTGGGTTTCCCAGGAAGTAAGAAACTATAGACAGACTTGTAGAGGCATATGTGCGTCCGTGTAAAAGCAGTGGAATAAATGGCATTTGCTGGTTATTTTCCATTGTTCCCTGTATGCATTTAACTCAGCCTAAATCAGCTATGATTTTATTTTCAAATTAGTGTTCTCAAAGGAAAATATATTAGATCGAGGCTTTTCATTTTGAAAGCCATAATATTCTTATTACCATTTCAATGTCCATTTGGTTATTAAAAGTAATAGTTGACGCTCACGGGCAGCAGCCCTGAATCAAGGGCAATAATGAGAGAGCCGAGCATTGTTTAGGCTCCTAGGCCTCAGCTGCTAACCTCATCTAACCTCGCCACAACGAGGGTCTATTTTCTCATAGCACCCAGGCCAGTCCAGAAGATGCTATTGAAGTTATCTGTGGCATGACGCTGCTTACAATAGAGTTTATGATTTAAGTGGGTCTCTTACTGTAGTTTAATTTAAATGGAGTGAATGACTATTGAAACTAGACTGATTTGTCTGGCTCTTTTATTACAAGAACAGATTCATTCAGGAATAAGGGGTTTGGTTTAGGCACCTATTGGGAATCTGATAAAACTAGAAAACATTCAACTGTGGGAGTGGATCTGAGGCCCACCTGCTCCCTCCCTCCTGAGCCATCTGCCCTCCTGCATGGTGTCACTGTTCGTTATGTGCTTCTAACTCCACCCTGTGCTCCCAGCCTCTGCAGCTCCCTGGGTTTCAGCTTCCTCACATCTCAGTCTTACTCAGAGCCCTCCTTGGTCCTAACTTCCTTCACAGTCCTCTTGAAGTTCCAATTCCCAGTTGAAGGTCTCTCTATCTTGTCTTCTGGGTACAAATTCTTGAGAAAGAGAATATGATTGGTTCAGCTCATCCTATTGTACCAAAAAAGGTGAATGCCAAGCTGGGGGTGACATTCAAATTACTGGATTTAGCAATTAACTCTATGCTTGTGCTGAACAGTCAGAAGGCTGGAGCAGGGTCCTCTAAGCCCCTTAGCCTTCCAGGGGTTAATTCTTTAATTCCTGGATCGCAGGAAGATGAGGGAAGAGAGGGGTTCAGATAGCCAGGTCAGTGGGAGAGCACTAGGCATGCTCAGGGAAGACATGATTTCCAATGGATACAGAAATATTTCAATATTTTAATAGCTAGTATGGTCATACTGATGCATACTACTGAAAACCCTAAATCCCTGGGGGTGGGGAGGACACAGACATGATATACACAATATGGCCACCTGAAAAGGCAGTCTCGGTTTAATAGGCATTTGAGGGCCAGCCTATCCAATACCTATGAATATATTTGAAAGAGTTATAACCTTGAGGGAGGTAAGGACTTAAATGTTTAGTTCTGATTCAGTTGTTCGTGCTCTCCTACACAGAGAGGAACCCACCTATTGTTCAATGCCATCAGCTGAGCGGTAAGTGATGGGAAACAGTCCTGGCTTTGCAAATATCTAACTGCAGGGCTTGGACAAAAGGTCTTAGTTTCTCCTAAATTTAAAACAATGAATTTATATTGAATAAAATCTGCGATTCCTTTCCCCACTTCAGAATCTTCTCATATCTGGGAGGCTTATTTTACAATTTGTGTGTAATGCCAACTTCAGGAGAGGAAGGAAAGGCAGGCAACTAAATTTAATTGAAGAAATTCAGCACAGTGGTGAAGAACACCAACTCTGGGATCAAATCCTAACTCAACCTATTGTCGTTTATATAACCTTGAACCAATTACTCACAGCCTCTCTGCCCCATTTGTAAAATGGAAATATTGCATCGGCCAACAATTTCATTCTGGTTTTTTTCTATAAGATGGCTCTAGTAGTGAGCGCTTCATTGTCTTTAATTTGAAAGCTTTGTTAGATTGTATTGTGACAGCTGTCATATCAGTGTGCATTTATTTCTTTCTTATTTTTTATTTTTTTAAAGGTTTTCTTTATTTATTTTTAGAGAGGGGTAGGGAGGGAGGAAAAGAGGGAGAGAAACATCAATGTGTGGTTGCCTCTCGCACACCCCCTGCTGGATGCCGGGGGGACCTGGCCCCCAACTCGTGCCCTGACTGGGAATCCAACTGGCGACCCTTTGGTTCACAGGCCGGTGCTCAGTCTACTCAGCCAAACCAGCTAGGGCTCAGAGTGCATTTAAAAAAAATCAAAATCGGTGAATTTTTATGTATCCATTTTAATATTGAAGATGGGAGGAAATAAGCAACATTTTCAGCATGCTATGCTTGATTATTTCAAGAAAGGTAAAAAATACAACTGAAACGCAAAAAAAGATTTGTGCAGAGTATTGGAGAAGGTGCTGTGACTGAAGGAACATGTCAAAAGTGGTTTGCAAAGTTTCATGCTAGAGGTCTCTCACTACATGATGCTCCACAGTCGGGTAGACCAGTTTAAGTTAACAGCGATCAAATCGAGACATTAGTTGAGAACAATCAATATTCTACCATGCAGGAGACAGCCAACATACTCAAAACATCCAGATCAAGAAAGTTATGGGTGAAAATGAAAAATGTGTCTCTTATTTTATGGAAAAAACCATATGGACCTTTTGGCTAACCCAATACTAATAAGACTTCACAGGTTGTTATAAAGAATAAATAAGAAAAATCCATGTAAAGTGTTTAAAGCAGTGCCTGATACACAGCAAGTAAGCAATAAATATTAGTCAATATTATTTTTGGAAGCTATACTAGAAAAGTTTTATAAATTAAATCATTTCATTATTTCAACAACCATACAAGATAGGTATTACTAATCCCATACTACCAATAAGAAAAACCTGAAGGGTACTTTAATTAACCTAAGTCAGGGGTAGGTAAATGTTTCTTAAAGGGTCTGTTAGTAAATAGTTTGGGCTTGGCAAACAATACAGTCTCTGTAACAACCACTTGGTGCTGCCATAATAACTGAAAATAGCCAGAGACCACAGTAAACTAATGGGTGGGGCTGTGTTTCAATAAAACTTCATTTACAAAAACAGGCTGCAGTCTTTTGCCAACCCCTGGCGTAAAATCACAGGGCAAATAATTACCAGTCAAGATTTGAATCCAAGAAAACACATTCTCTATCCACTGAACCAAAGATTTTCTAATTCTTCTTTTAGTCATGGAAACATTTTTGCAAATAAAATTTTATTTAGACCCCAGGTGATAAATTAAAGCTAGAAACTCACAGTCTCTTCTTGACCATCCCAGCTACTGCCCTTGAATAAGTCAGTGGTCTTCAAACCATGTAGGTTTGTTAAAAATGCAGATCCAGAGGTCCTCACTTCCACACTCTCGGGTTCAGGTGGCTTGGGATGGCGCCAAGTCATGTTCAATGTGTACAAGCTACCAGGTGATTGTGACTCAGGGGTCCTTACACCACAATTTGAGAAACATGGATATAGGATATTAATGTAATTAGTGTAATGTAATGTAAAATAATGTAATTCTTAAGGCTGATTTAACTGAAGTTAGGAGCACAAAATAGGAGACATCATGAACCAGAATGAGTTTCAGCAGCTTCACAATTTTGCCTTCGATTTGGGACAGAGATTTGTCTATTTTTGTGTAATTGCTACCTTTGACTAAAAGCTTGTCAGCTGCCTTGAAAAGCAATTATTCTCTCCTACTTATATCATAGATTTCCTTGGTACCTGATCTTATTCCTATGAAATACATAAAAAAAAAAAATCCTTCCTTAATCCTGCTGTGAGTCTAACAGGAAACTAGAACAGCAGCAAATAAAAATTCCACTAAGACATTGAGATAGAAGATTAGTGATAGGAAATTACTTCATAAGCTGTCCCTTAAAAGGAACTTCCCAGTGCTCTGACATAGTACAGAGAGTAAGGCCATACTGAGTCATATGACAGAGATATCAGAATGTGTGCCCCAAGTAGTCCATGACAGCTCCATGCCAGACAAGCAGATGTCCAAGAAGCGTGGCTTGGTATGTAGTTCAATTTCCAAAAGAATACTCTTAGCTGAGCAAAACACAAGCATTAAATTTTAATATCATGCAGGAAGATCCAAGATGGCAGTAGAGTGGGTAGAAGTTACACTCACCTCCTCCCAGGTCCAATCTGGAATTACAACTAAATTATAGAACAATCATCCTGAATAACCAACTGAAGACTAGCTGAACAGATGTCTTACAACCAAGGTTTTACAGAAGACACATTAAAACTGGTAGGAAGGACAGAGACATGAAAAGGGATGGCTCTTCACCCACATGCAGCAGCTGAGAATCTGGAGGGATATCTCTCTATAAGGGTTTCTCTGAGAAGCAAGGGGCTCCTCCCAGCTCAAAGCACCAGAGGCAGGAAGAGGAGCCCACATAACATATGGCTGTGAAAATCAGCAGGGATTCTGTCCGCCAGGGTGGTGGCTGGCCTTGATTTAATTTACCAAGGATTTTGCTGAGGTCTCAGTCCCAGCACTGGTACCGAGTATGAATCTGTATTAATCTGGTGAACACCACTCACCCCTACATGCAGTGTTTTTCATTGGGTTGGACAGAAAGTCTGTTTTTTTTCCATATGATGGCTCTAGTAGTGCTTAGTAGTTTTTAACTTCACTCAAAACAATATTGTTAGATTGTATTGTGACAGCTGTCATATCAGCATGCATTTTTTAAAAAAATCAACATTGGTGAATTTCTGTGTAGCAATTTTAATATTGAAGTTATACAACGTTTTCAGCGTATTATGCTTTATTATTTCAAGAAAGGTAAGAATGCAACTGAAACAAAAAAAAAGATTTGCTCAGTGTATGGATAAGGTGCTGTGACTGATTGCATGTGTCAAAAGTGGTTTGAGAAGTTTTTTGGTACTACTAACATTTCAGCCAAATAATTCTTTGCTGTGGGGCTGTCTTATGCACTGAAAGATTTTTAGCAGCACCCCTGGCCTCTGCCCACTGGAAGCCAATAGTGGGAGATGGCCAACACACTCAAAATATCCAAATTAATAAATTATTGATAAAAATGAAAAACATGTCTCTTATTTTATAGAAAAAAGATGTAACTGACTTTTTGGCCAAGCTAATACAATAGTCAAGATATGGAGACAAGCAAGTGCCCATCAATAGACAAGTGGATAAAAAAGTGATGAGATACACACACACCCACACATACATATACACACCCCCACACACAATGGAATATTACTCTGCTATAAAAAAGAAATATTACCATTTGTGACAGTATGTATTGAGCTAGAGGATATAATGTTAAGTGAAGTAAGTCAGTCAGAGGACAAGTGTCATTTGATTTTACTTACATGTGGAATCTAAAGAACAAAATAAATGAACAAAATGGAAAAAGACTCACAGACTGTTGGTTGCCAGAGGGGAAAAAGGTTGGGGGAACGGAGTGAAAAGGTGAAGAGATTAAGAAGTATGAATTTGTAGTTACAAAACAGTCACAGAGATGTAAAGTACAACCTAGGGAATATAGTCAATGTTGTAATCACTAGACATGGTGCCAGATGTGTACTGAAAATGTCGGGGGGACCACTTTGTAAAGTATATGGTTATCTAACCGCTATGCTCTACATCTAAATCTAATACCAGAAAAAAAAAATTGAATGTAAACTGTAATTGAAATATAAAATTTAAAAACATTTAATATCCTTGTAAATGTTGGAGTGTCATCATAAAACTGAAAAAGTCTGTGCTTGTTGGGCCCACAGAGAACTGACCGCACTCTTCTGGACGGCACCGTTGCTTTTGTGGAGAGCCAGGAGGAGGGCCGGCTTTGCCGGGCAGGCATTGCTCTTCCTTGGCATCTCGGAGGCCCCCTTCAGGAAGGAGTCTCTAACAGCAGTGGGTGCCTACACTTGGCTGGTTCCTAGCAGCTGGAGGTGCTAAAGACAGACCCACTAAATAACCACTCCCTGGATAAGTGAAATCTGGAAACAGTCTGGCAACCCTGCTTGCGAGTCTCCACAGTCCCTCCATCCCTCCCTCCCTTCTCTGCTCAGACCTACAAGGGCTCAGCTCCACAAACACTTTGTCAAAAGGCCCTTGCCTCTCCTGAAGAGCTATCAGTCTGCCCTTTTCTTTAGGGCTGCTTCCAGGGATTAAATGGAGAGAGCGCTGCTCTGAAAGTTGGAATATATCGATAATGATAGCAGCTACAACCTATGGAATGAATACCATGTGTTGGTATACCATGTGTTGGGCTATTTGCTAAGCACTTTTTCTACATGACTTTATTAAATCTCACCACATTGTTAGGAAGTTCTTACTACTCAAACTTTGGTCCATGAACTAGCAGCATAGGCCTCACCTGGGAGCTTCTTAGAGATGCAGTTTTAGGCCTCACCCAGACCCTCACTTACAGTAACAAGCCACCTGGGCCACTGCCATGCACATTACACATGAGGAAGCACCGATATAGTTCACAAACTAATTGCTCAATCATCTACTTTCCTTAGTACTGATTTTCTTACCTGAAAAAATGAAGTTATTAATAATTGCTTCCACTTTTTGAGCACATTGCCAAGCACACATTGCCTCTAATCCCTCTCAACAGCGCTGAAAGGCTGTGTTCGGATTCCCATTTTACAAGTCAGGAAACAGGCCAGAGCAGTAAAATCAGCTTCCCCATTTGCACAGTTAGTAAGCAGTCTAACCAGGATGCAGACCCTTCCCACATGACCAGAAGAGTAATACCTTTCCCTCTCCACCTTGTTGCCTCTCTCAGATGACCTCAGGGATCACTTGGCTTTAGTCAACAACTGGCTTGACCCAATTGCTTACTCTATGGACATATTAACAAGCAGTAGGTGTTCCATAACCTCCCTCCAGTCTGCTCCAAAGAACTCCTTGTTCTTGCCCAGCTCCACACCTGCCTTTGCACGTCCCATCTATCGACCCCCGTGAGGAGGCCCCAGGCATTTCAGACCTCAGGTCAGCGGCCTTCTGATTTGCTGACTGGCCATATGCCCTCTGGAAGGCTTCACCACCACCAGCTCACCACCGATCACTGGCTACACCTGCTCCTCCACAGGTCAAGACTCAACGTCACCTGAAAACTCCCTAGGAAAGAGCCTGCCCTTTTCATCCCTTTTTAGGTCCAAGGACATTCATACAGCAGTTTCTCATTAAGTTAGAGCCATTCGAGCCATTGAGTACACTTTATCGCTGCATCTGACCCATTCCTACTGAGGGAGAAATACTGACACATTTGACGCCCCATCACATAGCATCAGCTGAACCTTTTATTTTAAGGTAGGGCAGTATGAGGTCCAGAAAGGGGAAGCCTGTTTTCTTTCTTCTCATGGTCAAAAGATCTGAGTCTTTTTGAAGTAAATTTTTAGTTCATCCTATTATATCCTGCAACAGTATTGCTATTCATTTATTTATTATTTACATTCAACAGTAACAACAACAAAAAACACACCCATAAACCCTGCAACATGTCCTATTTCTCTAGTAAGCCCAGTCGAATTATAAAGCCTTAAAGAGACGATGAAGTGGAAGAGAAAAACAAAAAGGTGAAAGGGAGAAATACAGAAAGAATCTTGAATGTTTGCACTAATTCAGAATAAAGTTAATTAAATTGTTTAACAGTAATAGTAAAAATAGCTACCATTTTTTGCAAATATGCTATGCTTCAGGCACGCTTAAGCATTCTCCAGCTATGATTTTATTGAGTTCTGACAACTCTAACGAGGTACTGCTATCAGCCCCAAAAAGAGGAAAGTGAGCCATAGTGGTTTGACAACTTACCAAAGTCAGTAAGTGATAGGACTGAGATTCTCACACTGTCCTAAAGCCTGCCCTCTTCATCCTGAAGAAACAGGAAGCTGGAACTTTCTGTTCACCATGAACTTCCACAGGTGCCCAGAAACATCAGCTTTAGCATGACCATACCAAGCCCCAGACCAAGAATCAGCAGTGTGATTCTACTCCGGAGAGATGTAATTTGGAATAGCTTGACTAAAAAGGCAGTATTTCCTCATCTTTTGGATTCTTATGCTATTGTGGATGCTGCTCAACTCCTGCCCTTCCCCTTGGAAAACTGGAAGTTTCTCTAGTTCCACATTACCTAGTTTCTCATTATTTAAGCAGTCTGAGCCATCTTCATTCAATTTATTGCTACATTAGACCCAAACCTGTCTGGGGAAATACATTAACTTTTAATAACATGCTATTGATGACTCGCAGAAATCAGTCCCTGCCAGCTACCTTCTTGAATTTATCCTTGTGAATCAGGGAGCAATGGGGGAAAGTGGCAAATTAAATCTAGTGTCCTGCAGCTGAGGAAAAGGAAGGATCTGGAATTCTTGGAGAAACTTTTAAAAATATATCTCTAGTGCTTAACCATCTGCTGGTAGCATGTGGTAGTAAATAATAACTTGTTAACAGGTTCCTTGTAGTGCCCATATCTTTTCTCAAAATCCTGGCCCTGGTACCTAACTGGCATCAGGAAAATGAAGAAACTTAGAATTTCTTTGGAAGTTACTCTTCCTGATCATAGCCCGGCTCTCGGAAGTAGGGAGAAATTTCAGTTTTATTCATTGCTGTAATAGACCTGAAATTAATTAAGAATCTAATTATAAGAAGAGCCTGAAGAATCACCCAGTTTTCAGTCAACATCATTACCATTGGCATCAATAAAGTTGATTGAGCATATAGGATCTAGTGATGCCAGAAATACGAGGAAGCCTGAGTCCTTCTTCCTGGTCTGAATGAACTTCAACAGAAAAATAACACATAGTAGAATTCACTCAAGACAAAAGGTGTTATGGCCTACCTAGTTAGTACAGAGAGGTTAAGGATTGGGAGAAAGCCTCGAAATTAAATATTGTCTATGTTTATTTGATTTATGGAACTCTTAACAGTTTTTGTCTGAGATGTTTTCCTTCAGGACCAGATGGTAAAGATAAGGGAGCTGCTAAAGCTGCTAGAAACTGCCCTCGACCTGCTGGAGCTAACCAAAGGATCCTTCAGTGACCTCAGCATGAATTTTTCTCATTATACCCTCATTATAATGCTAAAAGCTCCACCCAAAGCGGGACTTAGTCACCATTTTCTGTACATGTGATGTATGTATAGCTGTCCCCTTACCGTGCATGATCACCCCGAACATATCTCAGTATTTATGATGTAAACAACTAGCCCTATAATACCATGTGGTCTTTTGTTCTGGAGAGGTACTGCTTTAGCAATGGTCCCCAGTGCACTCCTTGCTTGCTGGCTTGTGGTAGTGCTCCTACTAACAAAATCGACTTGGAGTGTTCTTTGGCTGACACCCACCCAAGTGGCCAGACCCCAGCTCAGGTCAGTCACAGTGTTACAGGAGAGAGGCTAGGTCAGCAAAGGATAGCCAGGAAAAGGAGGCAACATGGGCAAAGGCTCGGAGGTCAGAATTCAGAGAGGATACCGTCAAGGCAAAATTCTGAAGTGGGCATGGGATTTAGACAAAGTGCATTCAGGAAGACCTCCAGTGGGGCTTGTGCAGTATAAGGTGGTCCTCAACTAAGTAAGGCAGATACAGACTCTAGGGGCGGCCTGTGGGAATAGAAAATAAAGAACAAATATAGATGCCAATAAAAATAAATAAGAAACCCACAATTCCTCTATATGTGCTTCTGAAATTATCTGCAATTTCCACTGATCTTTCTACCCATGGCAGTAAAATAATAGATAAACTATGCTGAAACACTTCATTTTCTCTCGCTGATCCTACATTCTCAAATTTTCTTTGATTTTGCTTTCCTCCCTTGATTTTTTTTTATTATTTTATTTATTTATTTATTTTTATGTTTCACATCAGTGAAAAGAACCTGAATCTCTAAAACTATTAGCAAGATTTTTATCTGGGCCTATCTGAGGACTATGATCTGAGATCAAAGCTTCAAGAAACCTTGAAACAGTGCTCCCCAGCTTCAGAAAAGTGAGCACTTATATGGGCAGAGGCATAACCAAAAAGTACATCTGGTGCGTTACACGTTTCAGTTAGGGTACCACCAGTTCAACGATTAACAGCTTTACATGAAATGAAAGGTATACATAGGGAAGATAAAGTTGAATCATTGTGCCCCCTGGTGTCAGGGAGTCTGGGGAAAGAGGCTGGGAATAATTTACTCTGAAATTCTTTGAGGTGATTTTTATCAGGGTATAGAAAGAACAGGTGGTGTTTTCTATAATCACTGATCTTTAGTATTAAAGCTGCAGAAGGACAGACGTGACTACCCTTATGGTTTGTCTCAGTAAGGAATTTTAGAAAAGTTCGTTGTTTACTCTTAGTGATCATGTAAGCACCCTCTCCTTTCCTGAGTCCTAGGCCAAACCCCAAGAAATTGGGACTCAGGAGGCCTGGGAACGTCTTTGCTACCCTCCCCTCCGCAGCTGGCATTGACCACACACTCTGCGTGGCTACTCACCCAAGGACCGGGACTGGAAATGGGAAGGGAAGGTCAGCCTGAGAGCACAGATGCTCTGCAGCAGAGCAGAGGGGCAAAGAAGAGGGATAAAAGTCAAGAACGAGCTGCTTTGGGGCAGCATAACCTGGTAGGCTCGTTCCATAGGGTAAGGGCAGCACTATTTGTATAGAGAAATATGAGGGAAAGCCATACAGAACTAGTCAGGCTAGAATGGCATTGTTGACCTGAAAGAAAAAGTCAGCCAGATATTTCTCTAGCAGAATGGGATTATTCCAGAACAACAAAGAATTGCAATCAGGAATAGGCAATCATGGTGAACCACACATAAGTCTGTTAAAACAAAGGAGAGAAAACTCTTGCAGAGGGGAAGAGGAAGTTAGGTGGGCTATGGGCAAAGAGTTCTCACTGTTGTGGGATCAACATAAGCGTGAGAGCACTACCTTCTGGCCTACCTACTTCATTTTACATGAGGTTTTTATTCACTAATATTTTTTACAACATTATGGAGAACTGTTTTTAACAGAGGCTCCTTGACATCACAACAAAACTCACCCTATGCACTGATTAATTATGTAATGTTTGGATCAAATTTCAAAACACTTATTTATATATTTTTAAAACATTTTCTTGAATACTCAAAGTAATGATATGTTTAACCATTTCCCATCTTTCAGAGTTAACACCATATAGGAAATACCCAAAAAGAGGAAGGAGAGAATATGGACTTATTTTGTACTCAGTAATCATGTATCACTATATGCTATTATGCATGCAGTATATCATATATGAGTACTCTATGTATAGACTACACACTATGTTGCTACATACTTACTCCAATGGGACAAAAACTCCCCCAGAGAAGCTCCATGTCTGTCTAGTTCACTGCTGTTTCGCCAGTGCCCAGCACTGCAGCTGACATATAAATAATAGCCACCCAACAACTATTCCTACAAAATACTACAGGATGTAATTGAATGCTAAATTCCATCATATAGTTTCAAATGGCATAGAAAAACCAAGAAATACAAAGATAAATATAGGCTAGGTAACAAGGGAAAAGGAGATAAGACAACCTAAGTTTTAAAGGATTTTAAGCCCATGGACATCTTCTCTCCCTTCCCCTCTCCCTCTAGTTCTTCTTTTTCTCTCCTTTATCCACAGGCACTCCTTGGTAAACGCATCCAATCCTATGACTTCAAATACCAGGCAGAGCACAACAATTCTCAAATTTGTATCCAGGCCTCAGTTCTCTCCAGAAATCCACTCAGATATCCAGCTACATGCATGAAATTTCCAGGTGCAACTCATTCAGGGATGACCTCATTACACTCCAGCACCCAACAGCCCTGCCGATCCTGCCCATTCTCGATCTTCTCCACCACACTCTTCAAGTGCTGCTTAGGCCAAAACCCTGGTCATCCTTGATTCCTCTCCTTCTCTCAGTTCCCACTTCCAAAAGGAAGTCTTGTTGTCTCTCTATTTATAACATATCCATAATCTGATTAGCTCTCGCTAACGCAACCATCTCCTGCCAGGATTTCTTCTAAAACTTTCTATTTTTTAAAATATTTTATTTATTTATTTTTAGACAGAGGGGAAGAATGGAAGGAAGAAAGGGAAACTTCTCTGGGTGGTTGCTTCTCACACGCCCCCTGCTGGGGACCGGGCCCGCAACCGAGGCACATGCACTGACTGGGAATGAAACCAGGAATGCCTTGGTTCGCAGGCCAGTGTTTAATCCGCTGAGCCACACCAGCCAGGGCTCGTCTAAAACTTTCTGATAGCCACCTGTTCCCATTCCGGACTTTCCCCAGACCTTTCTCCACGCAGCAACCAGGAAAAACGCATTCAATATCCATAGGATCGTGGAATTCTCTTTTTCAAAAGTCCCCACTGGTGTCTCAACAACTCAAAGTCTTTTCATGATGCCACTGGATCTCACTGACCTGTCTCTATCTAGTTCCCATCTCGATATGCGCCACAAGCCGCAGTGGCCTCCTTGTTATTCCTTGGATCCTCCAAGGACACTCCAGTCTCAGGATCTTGGAACTTGCCGTTCTCTCTGTCAGGGAAATTTCTCCAGATTTTCCCATAGGTCACTCTTTCAGCTCTTTCAGGTCTTTGCTTCAATCTCACTGACCACACTATTTAAGAATAATGCCTCACTCATCAACATGACTCTCTAGCCATGTGCCCAGCTTTCACCATTGAACATTTTATGTATCAATCCATAGACTATAAATCCATGAGAGCAGGGACTTTGTTATATTCTTTGCTGTGTCCCTAGCACAAAAACAGTGTCTGACCCACGTTAGGTCCTCAATAGATATTTGTATAAATAAATTAATAAAGAATGAAAATGATTTCGGTTGGTGGGAAAAGGGATAAAGATTTGCAGGGATGGTCCCAGGCTAAGCAAAGACCACAGGCTGAAACTGTGGGATATGGGGAACAGAAGGGAAAGAACATGTCTAGATTGTGGTAGAAAGTTTACAGTAATACATAGTCAAAAATGGTTGGGTTTAGAACAAATCTCCAATGATATACATTAAGATAAATACCACTTAGATTATCAGGGAAAATTATCACAAGACAAGCATCCTAAACAGGAAAAAAATAGTGTATGATATATATGATTATACACTAAAAGAGAGAAACTTGAAGAATAATATAATTTTTAAGTGATTTCAAGCTAGGCCTGAATGACAATATGAACCATCCAAAGAAGGCAGAAGAATTTCCAAGCAAAAGGAATAACAAGTGCAAGCGAAGGCTACCAGGTGGAATAAAGTTAAAGTGTTTGATGCTCAATGAACTTATGCAACCTGATTTACATTCTCCTTCTGTTGTATGAAAAACGAAAGGGGCAGCTTGGGGGGTGATGGGAGGAGGCAAAACCAGCAGCGTGGGATGCAATTAAAAGGGAGTGTATATAAAACTAAAAAGATCCATTGGTCTGGTTTAATACCACAGAGATGGGAAGAAGTGGAAAGGGTCGAGACACATGTGAAAGAAAGAGCTAACCAGACTTGCTAATGGATCAGTTGTGTGAGGGAACGAAAAAAGAGAAATGAAAGAAATTACTGCCAGGTCATAAGCAGTCTATCCTAAACCACAGGCAGCTTCTGAAAACATGTGAATTAGTGTTACATTTAGAGCATGACGTTGAAACTCCTACATTGTTTCTCCAAAGAGAGCTACACCCCAAAGAAAAAAGTGTTGATTACAAACTGTCACCAAGTGTCCTTTGGGTGCCAAAGCACTGCTGGGGGTATTGGGAAACATCATGTAAAAGAAATGGAAGGGATGAGTCTTTTTGTCTTGAGGTTTATGAATTTATACGTGAGGCAGGACAAGAACAAAGAAAACCATGATTATTTTCACATGCTTAGTACTGACATGAACAAACTCTGATTAATCGAAGAGGCTGATGTGCTTGTTGCAATTTCATCAAGGATTATAGTTCCAGTAAATCACGCTCAAAATCCAAACTCTTTGATTCGTAATTATAAGATAAAAATATGATCACAGTTAAAATATTAATGCATAAATGAGAGTCAGTTTCACATGCTTATCTTTAGCCTTGGTATTCATACAATAACACGCCACTCTGAATGACAGCATCATCAGTTTATCCTAGATCTGGCTTTACTCAGCACCAAAAAAGAAAAGGCTCTCTTTTTAAAAAAAAAAAAAAAGGAAATTTATTTCAAAAGCATAAGGGAACATTTATTTTGAACAAGGTGATAAGCAGGTGTCTTGCAAAAAAAAATTATGATGAAGTTTTTCATTCAAATTTTTGAAGCAAAAATAACCTAAGTTGTGCACTATTTATTGCCTCAGGAAAGGGAAGGAGAACAATGAGGTGGTAGAGGAAGAAACACAGTCAACTCAGTATCAAACTTGAAGAAGTAGAATCAATCTCTGCTTACCTTTGAGTTTACAAATATTCTTAAAAAAAGAAAAAGAGGAAAAGTTACACTTAATGTTCCAATTAGTATAACTATAATCCCAATATAGTTCCTATGCTTGAAATGGCTTTAGGCTACTGGCTGGTCAGCCTCTGAGGTCCAGACTACCTGGTCGCAGTTTTCAAATGGCAACTCTGTGTTCCTACGCCTGTTCAGATTCCAAGGGGGCTTAGGTTCAGCTCATTGTCTTTTGGAATGTTTAGATTATTGCCACCACTCCATAGTCAAGCTGACCAGCTTCTTTTGCTCACTTGTATAATTCTAGTCTTCAAAAAATATTTTTACCACAAACATGTGCAGTAATTCGAACAAAGGCGTTTTGCTTTTTCCCCAATGTAAAGGTAACAGTAATGAAGACACCTGCATTGGTATCACAAAGTATTCCTCAAAAAATACATCAAACTACTAGAAAATGTCATTCAGGCATTGCATTTGAATAGTAAACTTGGGGAAGGAAGATTAACTGTGGAACAAAAATATATGAAACATTCAAATGCAGAGCAAAGGGACTATACTACTAAAAATGCCCATGACATTAAACACTCCACAAATCCCCATCTGTTGTTTTAACCTAAAGATTCTATTGGCTAACTTATACAATAATTAAGTAAGCTGCTTTGCACTGCTTACTTAACTCTTCTCCATATGTTGTGATAAAAACTTTTGAATATGGGATCTTACTATATGAATAGAAATGTGTATGTGTAATATACATACATGCATAAGCATATGTGTGTGTGCGTATATGCATGCTGTGAAACTTGACTGTACAATGTAAATCATTTTTTAAATGTGATTATCCTTCTGAGGCTGAATCCATTATTAACTTGTTATCTAGGTTTTCCTCCCAGTAGTGAGGGATTCTGAGTCAGTTGCACCTACATGAGTATTGTTATTTAAAACTAAAAAGATAAACACAGGCTGCATTTTTCAAAGGTGAGTTTGGAGATTCCCTGTTGGAGAAATACAGCCAAAATATTTAATCTAATGTACATATGGTTTCTACAGGATGATCTAGAATAGTTTAGAATTTGGAGATTTCATAACCAGGGCAACACAGGAAAAGTGACTTGACAACGTGCTGTACCAATAATGAGTGATGCTCTCTGTGCGCTTTTGCCACTTTGAAGATTTTAACTTCTCAGGTTATTAATCAAGAAAAGGCCTTCTTAATGGTGGGCTGAATTTTCACTTGTCACACATGTGTTTTGACTTCCATAATATAGAATGAAAATAAAGAACAGAGGAAATACTAGAAACTTGTTTTCTAGTGAAGCTACCAAACACAGATTTGCCATCAGAATAAACCAGAAATAGAATTGGAAGAGTTTCTGATAACTGGGTGTCACCTGCAAGCTTGTCTTATGTAAACACGAACTCTGAGAATAGAACAAATGAAAAGCTGAGGCAAGTATGGCATTGTTTTTAAATTAAGAAATATTTGATACTGATAATTCACTAGATTCTGGAAAATTTTACTTATGCCCATAATAAAACTACAGAATGAAAATAATTATCAAATTTAGGTTCTTTGTTCTACATAATTTAAACTTATTGAATATCAACACACTTCAGCAAATGATTAATCAGTTACTAACTTTTCTTTGTCTACCTCCTGGTTGAACTGTAACTGCTAATTTTATTTTTCACATTTTCATTCATTGCCAGGAAGAATAAGAATTTACCCACTTGTTAGTTGCCAAAGAATGTACAAGGCCAATCTATTGATGACATGAGGAGAATTTCCTTCCTTCTTGAGAAACAAGTTGTAAATAAACTTTAAGGACTGAAGATGTAGGTAGTCCATTCTTTTTTGAATCTGGGAGCTGCTAACGATGGAATCAACACAGGGCAACGGTTAAGAACACAAGAATTTGAGTCATATTAAATTTTAAACACAGCTACTTTGTGTACTTAGACTGGAACCATTGCATGTTAAACCCACAGAGATTAAGTGAAATAATATATGTCAAGTTTTAGGCACAGTGCCAAATCCAATAGCAAGAGTTTTTAATCAGCTGTAAGGATTATCCAAGAAACTCTCAAACTCTCTATATAGTTTACCATTACTACTGCCTTCTCCAAGTTACCACAGCTCTTAAAATGTGTTCATTCCCTGTTCTTTTGTTCATGCCTTCACTTATTCAATTCACTTACTCAACAATTGTTTATTGAAACATGATTATTGAACCAATTACTCATGCCAAATGTCAGTACAAGTGCTAAAGATACAGCCACAGATAATATAAATGAATTCTCTGCCCTTATGATTTTCTAGCCTACTTATATTTATAATATACATATAAGATAATATAATGTAATATTTGTCTTGGTGAGAGAAATTTAGGCTATAATTGAATTGGATTCAATAGGCTTGAAACCTAGGCTTGAGAGTCAGAGAAAGGTTTCTTGTGGACAAGATATTCAAGTTGCAAATAACAAAAGAAGCAGGAGTAACTAGAAGATAAGATAAACAGTATTTCAGAGCAAAAATCAATATAAGCAAAACCCCATGGATGAAAGATGCTGGTGCAGCATTCACAGTGGTAAAGGTAAAAGAAGAACATGGGGAAAACAGTGGAGCCCAATCATAAAGACACCTACTGCTTTTTCTACCCAGTGACCACCCACCTCCTCCCACTCTGCCTAAATGACTTTCAAAGGAACAGCGGCATGTTTACCAGACCCCATTCCCTCTCTACCATTGGCTGGTCCAAGAGTGGGCACCTGACCTAAGCTGTGCTAATGACCATCTTCCCGAAAAATGTTGGATCTCAAGGTGATGAAAGTAGTACTGCTCCCTCCCTGCCGGATGAAGCAGGAAGCTATAAACTGAGGAGCCGCCAGCTCATTTTATGCCATGTGGAGAAAGCCAGTCTGTGATAAGAGGAAAAGATGAAAACTAAGAGAAAATCAGAAATGAGAGGCAGAAACTGAGTTTCGATTCTGTTCTTGAGGCGCAGTGGCACCTCTATCATTTGCACAGCTTGCTTCTCCCATGAGTACCACAGTGTCCTTCCAATAAATCCCTCTTTTTACTTAACCTATTTTGAATTGGGTTTCTATCATCAAACAACAATTTTTTAAAAAACTAAAAAATACAGATTTGAATAATTTTTAATCTAGTTTTCCACTCAGTTCTCAAAAGAAGTCTCATTTTGTGTTAAGTGCATGGATACTTCTTATTCAATAATGAACGTAAAATGATAAACAATTGAAAGAATTTTCCATCTGGCTTGATTTATAAGAAGAGATTAGAACCAATCTGTCTCACCATTATCAGAGAAAATTTCATAGGACAAAGTATGTTAGTTTGTGTAGACCTGGCAATTAAAACTATTCCTTAATTATTTGAGTATTAGGTGTATGAATTGGTTATAAGAAAGAGTGCATATTGATTAAAATGCTCTCTGAAAAATTATACAGTATTGGTATCAGTCATCATAAATTATAAACTTTGGAAAATGAATCATGTTAGGAAAAGACTGTGAAATGCATCTTGGGAGCTTAAAGTCCTGATAGGTCTCTTTTTTTTTAATGTATTCAGAACACTGATTAATGAATTTCCCTTAATTTTATAGATAAAGGTCTATAAAAATTAACTTTCCATAATGCTTCAAAATTGATTGCTTTAATATGGGATTGATGGCACCATTCATTCAAAGAGGAGAGGAAAAGTGAAACTTCACACATTTCCTGTCATCTGTCAGTCGCCCTCTTCTGGCTTCCACACGTTATTTCATTTAATCCTAACAGCTCATTTACAGAGGAGGAAACTACCCGTATTTTGCTGTGTATAATGTGCATTTTTGTCCAAACTTTTGAGGGAAGAAATAAGGATGTGCATCATACATGGTATAATGATTCCATACTATGGGTATAATAATGGGTATAATAATCCCATGTATAAGCACACAAAACATGTGTGTTCACTATGCATGCAAAATACAGTAAAGTTCAAAGATATTGATCTGCTTGCTGAAGATCATTTAAGTGTTTACTTGGGTAAGATACAGTATTTTAGATTCCAAAACCCACAGCTGAAATTATAAATCTCCAATCATTTGCAATTTCAATTCACCAGTCATTATTCAAAATAAATGGGTCAGTGACAGGACTTGAAAATATTTGAAAATAAAGATTGTATGCTACTCTTCAGTAAAATGAGAAGCCTAAGAAATATACAATTTAAGGGTTGTTTATTAAGAGCTATAACTATTAAATCAAAAGACCCAAAATACAATCGATATTTAAATTAGCTAATGATGTCTTTTTTTCATTGAGGTATTGGGGTTGGAGAAGGAGACAATGTTCATGATAGTGTTTTTATTTTTATTTTTAATTTTTTGTTGCTTGCTTTGTTTTTGGTTTTGATGTACATGTATTAAATCTTTAGAGGCAAAGATTTAATACTAACATACCAGAAGAACAAATGTGTTCCCTCAGCTTCCATTTTACTTCTGTCTGCTCTGTCTAAAAGCATTGTTGTCACACTGAGAAAGGTGAAACTAATATTATTAAGAGGGAATTGAAGCCACAGATAGACAAGGAGGGTGTAAATTGGGACCCAGTTGTTGTAAGTGAATTTCAAGCTGGACAAAGAACAAGGGCAGAGGTCACCGAGAAAACCGCTATTGGTAATCTTTGAGGAACCAGAGGAGAGGAAAGCATAATTATAATTTCCATTCTCATAAAATAAAAGAGAAACGTGGATTCTACAAATTCTAAGTAATTTAAACATCCAAAGAAAAAAATAGAAGACCTAATACGATCTACCACTGGGGCTAAAGGATATGTGGCTGGCTGAGAGGTGACAAAAGAAATCGAACACATTTCTCTTCCTCCAATTAACTTTAGCTTTGTGCTTCATGGGGATAAAGAGGAAGAAGACTATTCACTCACTGTTTGAACAAAAAGCAACGATTTGGAGCAAAGATATAAAGATGGCCTGGGTTGAGCACCTGAAGCTCTCTGGGAGTTTAATGATAACAAGCCTGTAGTCCCAGTCTTTCATCTGTAAGTTCGGTGGTGCACCCTCATCTGCAGGGGATACATGCCAAGACCCCCAGCGCATTCCTGAAACCACAGACAGTACCAAACCCCATATATACTATGTTTTTTCTTACACATCCATACTTACGATAAAGTTTAATTTATAAATTTGGCACAGTAAGAGATTAACAACAAAAATGAAATAGAACAATTATAACAATATACTATAATAGAAGTTATGTGAATGTGGTCTCTCTCTCTTAAAATGCCTTGTTGTCTGCACTCACCTTTCTTCTTGTGATGATGTGAGACGATACTATGCCTATGAGGTGAGAAGAAGAGAGGTGAGTGACACAGGCTTTGCGATACAGTGTCTGCTACTACTGACCTTCTGAAAACATGACAGAAGGATCATCAAGCTGTGCTGATGTCACGTCTTCCACCAAAAAAATGTCATGCCTGTTTCATCGTAACTAAGCCCTCGTAACGTGCCCATAGCTGTAGCTCCTGCAGTTTGCGGTGTGGCTGCGAAACTAGCACAGATATTCTTTCCCTTCTTTATAATCTCACAGATAGAAGATCCCTCTTTACTGTAGATCTTAGCAACCTGAGCATATGACTTCTTTTTTTCTTTCCTTACTAAGTAAAGAACTTTCCCCTTTTCAATAAAAGGAAGCACTTCACAGCTTCTCCTCAGCATGTCCAAATAGCCAGTATCACGACTCTTGTGCTTTGGGGGCAACATTAAGTAAAATTAGGCTTACTTGACCCTGAGCAGTGTGGCTCAGTTGGTTGGGCATTGTCACACAAAGTGAAAGGTCTCAGGTTCAATTCCCAATCAGGGCACATACCTGGGTTGTGGGCCAGGTCCCCAGTCACAGAAGGCCTGTGCCAGAGGATGTTTCTCTCTCACTCCCTGTCATCAGTGTTGCTCCCTGCTTTTCTCCTGCCCTTCCCCTCTCTCTAAAAATAAATAAAATCTCTTTTTTCTTTTTTTTTAGTTTTTCTTTTTTTTTTTGATATAAATGGAAATTTTTTTTGTTCAAATACATTTGTCTCCACCTTCTCGCCACCACTTTCCCCTGCCCACCTACCCCACCTCCCTCCCTCAGTCCTTCCCCACTTTGGCTTTGTCCACAGGTCCTTTATACATGCTCCTTGACTTGACCCGTCCCTTCCCTTGCCCCACTCATGTTCCCTCCTTCTCTCTTGACTCTGCTGGCTTCTTTTTTCTTTCAATGTTGCTGGTTATATTTTCCTTGCTTGTTTTTTTTGTTGGTTAGGTTCCCCTTACAGGTGAGATCATATGGTATTTGTCTTTCACCCCCTGGCTAAATAAAATCTTTTTAAAAACCAGGCTTACTCCAACACAAGTGCTGCAAGCGCTGCTATATCGCACACTGGATCTGATAACCAAGATGGCTACTGGACAGTCATGGACAGGGAGTGTCTCCAGCATGAAGACGCTGGACAGGGGAAGGCGGTGTCCTGCTCAGAACCATGCTAGCGTTCATTACGGAGCTCAGGATGGCTCAAAACACAAAAGGTAGGAGTTATTTTTGGACTATTCCTTTTAATATTTTTGGACCATGGTAGTCTCCAAGTAACTGAAACAGCAAAAGGTGCAACCATGGATAAGGGGAGGGGACTGCTATAAAGTAAAGACTAGATAAAACTCCTGAAAAACCAAATTTTATTTACACTTATATTTCTTCCTGATATATGTATATATTTGGCACCTTTTGCTAAAACTGCTTTGGATACTGAAAATAAAGGTTTGACATTTCCAGTATATAAAGCTTCTAGCATTCTACATGGGACTATAATTAAAAGTATGTTACAGGTTATTTGATGTAAAATACTCCTGAAAGGGAAATTTCAGTAAGAACAGATTGCATATGAACAAAATTAACAGGAAGATGTTTCGGTCAAGCTACATAGCTTTTGGGTTCACTTCTCCAACAAAAGTTCCCAAGCTGTGTGTCATTTGTGGTGGTGGGTGAGATATTTATAATGTGTAAGATGAATTCTATTGTGTTTCTGCTTAATCCTCGAGAACTGTCAACCCTATTTCAGGGGAGCCTGGAGTCTGACTCATGCTGAGGGTTGAAAATTATAACCTTTCAGTAGCACATTAGTCTTCATTTCCCAATTTATTTGTAGCATTTTCAGACTGCAAGACACTTTTATAGCATACATATATTACCGTAGTTACATAAAAGTCACATTTCATTTTAAAGCGAAGTGGATGATAGATAGGCTGCCATTCTCCATTCCCCCAGAGAAAACAGGCCGTGGAGTAGGAGCTTACCCGTACAATTTGAGATACCAAATGGAGTGAGATAGAGAGCACTTTAGTGAGCATAAGAATACTGATACTAATCAGAACCAAGGGGCACATTTGTACCCCTAAAATTCACGATGGCCCCTTGAACATGTTAATTTTTTATTACTCATCTTTCTTTTTGATAAAGTCATAACGATACTCAAATACCACCTATCTTGTGGGAATGTTCTGATGCTGTTGTGTCACGAAAATTTTTAGAACATGCAGTACCTTGCTATTTAGTCAGGGGGCTCTTTTCCTGACCTCTTTTCCCTTAGACTGTCAAATAAAAAGAAAATGACAACAGCTCTGACCATCGTGGCTCAGTGGGTTGGGCGCCACAGCACAAAGGGAAAGGTCGCAGGTCAGAGGCGCAGTCAGGGCGCAGTCAGGGTGCAGGCCTGGGCTGCAGGCCAGGCCCCCCCCCCCCGTTGGGGGTGTGCGAGAGGCAGCTGATCCATGTTTCTCTTGCACATCGATGTTTCTCTCCTTCTCTTTCTCTTTCCCTTCCCCTCTCTCTAAAAATAAATAAATAAAATCTTTTTTTTTTTTTTTTAATGACAACAGCCTGCGCAACATTAGCCATCAGATGTGAATGAATAAAAATTAGACCTATTTTTTGGTCAGGTTGGCAAAAAATATAACACATTTTTTGGTGTGCTGCAGAATTTTAGTAATCAGTTACATATGCCATGAGATTAAAAAAAAAAAAAAAAGGTTGAAAATCACTGCTGTAGGGAACAAAACCAGAACTGAGGAAATCAGCAGAGATGCTCAAAGCCGAAACTCGCTTATCAAAATAATAAATTTCTCTTTGGTGTCCTATGGCTCTTACTCCATGCCTTCTACAACAGTATTTTCTTAATGATCAGGTGTGTTGCTTTTATAATGACTTCTATTAATGAGGTTTATTTTTAATTAATTAATTTTATTGTAATTTTATTGTATTTTTTTCATTACCATTTAGTCCCTTGTACTCCCCTCCACCCCACAGTCACCACACTGCTGTCCATGTCCATGAGTCCTTTTGCCTTTTTTTAATGAGCTTTGGTTTTTAATTTCGAGAGGGGAAAAATAGATCCTAACCATAGTCCATTTATAAATTAACATTGTGTGAAAAAAAAAAATCCTGGAGTTAGCCGATGAAGAAATCCATGGGTTCTCTGATACCAGTGGGTAATACCAAATTCTTCTAGACTGGTGGGTCTGTCAACAATATGCACGCACCACACCTGGGGGTCCCTCTGTGTTTACCGTTTCAGGCATGCCTGCCCAAGTTCCCACTGTCAGTACCTGCTACTCTTTGCCTAGGGGCTTGCTCTGACCACAGGAACCTATTCCGCCCTCCTGGACAGGCCAGAAATGCCTGAGAATTAAGGCTCCCAGGACAGCTTCAACCAACAACAGACAGGAACTGATGAATACTCCAACTCAGGCCTCACTTCTAGATCAGAATCAGCTCTCAGATCCGGGGCCAATCCACTGGAGCCACTGAAAGCATTTTACATGCAATACCAGAGCAAGTACATATAGAAGAGTTCCACTTACCCCACCGCAAAAGGGCCTAGAGCCATTAATCCCCATAATTGCACACGGAGGATAAAGGAACGACCAGATCACTTGAGGAATGTTTGGTAGAGGGTCTGAACAAATCACTTGAGAGTATTAGAGTGGAGGGAATGAAGTAGAGCCTAGATGGTACATGGAGAACTGACCCAAGTCCATCTCGCAATGGGTCATTTTCTCAGCTCTGAGATACGTAATAAAGATGATATCCTCACTCCGGGTAAAACTCCCACATTAGTTTAGGCTGGGGAATAAGACTGTGGGTGGGCATATGGTGAGGAAAACACTTCAACTAGAGAAAACAGTAAGGGTTCCACCAAAATCTCTCATCATGGGGAGGTAAAGAAAGGAGTTTCTACCTTGCCAGAGATAATTTTCTCTGGTAATTATAGTAGATCGGGTTGTTGCTATACAACAGGGCAAGAGCGAGTAGGTCTGGAACTCAGAGAATTCATTGGAGCCCCTCTTGATGCTTCCATGCCCTCCAATAACTGTAAATGAGCAAGTGTAACAAGTACAGCATCACCAAGACACTAACCAGGGGTCCGGACCCCTTGGAGAGGAGAGCGAGGGTTACCCCACCGTGGACGCAACCTCTGTAGGCTGAAGTGGTGGCTGGGAGCGAGAGGGATCTAGAATGGCGGAAGAAGGAGATAATTATCAATCACGTCACTGAAACCAATTGCAACACTGGAAACTATAGCTTGTCCAGTAACCCTCGTGACCCGCTACAGACTTGAAGATAAAGTTAACATGGCGCACAAGTGGATGTGTGAGGGACAAGGAAGAGACTGTAGCAGAAATCAGCAGAGCCTTACCCTATCCCCTTGACACTACCATTTTCTTCTTAAGTTTAATTTTCCACTGCCAGCACCTTTAACTGCTGCCTCAGGGCATTCTCTGTCCTGGAGCTGATGGTCAGTTCCAGCGAATTAATCCACCCCCACCCCACAGCACCCATCTGCCGATGCCAAGGGGAACTGGTATGTAAATACCCAGGTCCCTCAGTCCTCCAGTGAGGTAACTCTGAATCACTTCTGCACTTTCTTCCCAACTTCTCAAAGGAATAAACTTCTGTTGCCTACAGTGGTCTCTTTTTGATAACACATCCTTCTACTTCTTTTTTTTTTTTGGCTGCCTTTCCTTTGTTTCATTTGCCTACTCCTCTAGTGTTTTCTTTGATCATATTCCAAATAAACTGAATCCTTTTCTCAGATTTGTTTTGAGGGACTACAACTTGTGAGGGATGTATAGTCTATTAACAATTGCAGAAGATGTATTTACTGGATAACCTCTCGTCTATAAATAAGCAAAGAGTTGCTCTCCTCTTGTGGCACAAACTCATTGTTTCATTCCCCATTAGAGGACCAAAAACACCCAGTACTTTCTCCTTCAAACCATCATGTTCTTCTTAAAAACCTTGATAAGAGGGTGAGAGTAGCTATAGAACTTTGAAATTCTTCACAGTGGGTGGAAATAATGTGAAAGTCAATACATACAGAAGGGGAAGGATCAAATCTTAACAAGTGATATTTATTTGTCACATCTGTATACCAGATCCTCTGGGCAGTACCTTGCATGCATTATTTCCTATCCTCCCAGCAACTTTATGAAGTAGTCAGGATTGTTATCCCCACTTTACTGGTGAGAAAATGGAAGCATACAGAGTTCAGACAGCCTGGAAGACTCAAGTTTGGGCACAGCCGTCTTGGAATTTTATACATGCCTTTTGCACTGTGCTATAGAGACTCATTGAGATAAAATAATACAGACTTTGTATATCTCCTAAGCTCATAGCTTCAAGCACCTACCAACTTGGGAAATTCCTAAAACCAGAACTGCTAAAAAGCCTGAGAAAGAAAATCAATTGTGATAACAAGGAGGAAAGTGTCTTAATAAACTCAGTTTGTACTCACCGGGACCCCGGTCATCCCCTGCACTGCTCAGCTGTCCGTGAAGCAAACTTCCAAGTTCACCCAACGGAGATGGCTGAAAGTATGAAGACGCCGGAAGCTCGCAACAGAGCTCTATTCAAATTGTCCTTTTAGCTAGAAATTTGCATATCTGTATGCATACCCTGCATACAGATAGGGGGAAAAAAAAAATAAAGCAAGACACCAAAAACATGATTCATAAGAGGAAAAACCTGGGAAGAATGTGGAGAAACTGGATCACTCATACATTACTAGTGGGAATGTAAAGTACAGCCACTCTGGAAAAGAGTATGGCAGTTTCTTACAAAAATAAACATGCACTTAACCATGTGACCCAGTAATTACTCTTGAGCATTTATCCCAGAGTAATGAAAATGTGTGTTCATACAAAAACTGGAGGCTATCCAAACTGGTTAAACAAGCAGTGGTACATCCATATGTTGGAATAATATTCAGCAAAAAGGAACAAGCTATTGATACATGTAACAATCTGAACAGATCTCAAGGTAATTACGCTGAGTGAAAAAAAAAATCTCAGAAGTTTGTACACTGTAGGAGTCCATTTAGATAGCATTCTTGAAGTGACAAAATTATAGAGATGAGGAACAGGTTAGTCGTCACCATGAATTTGAAAGTAGGGCTGCGAGGGAAGTGGCTATAATTATTAAAAGGTAGCACAAGGGTTCCTTTTGATGGAACTGTTCTGTACCTTAACTGTGGTAGTAGTCCCACCATTCTATACATATAAAAAAAGGCATTGAACTAAATACACACACACAGCACGCGCACACAAGTACATGTAAAACTGTTGAAACCTGAATAAGGTCAGTGGATTGTGTCAATGTTAATTTCCTCATTGTGACATTGTACCCTAATGGTATAAGATGTTACCACTGGGAGAAGCTGGGTGACAGATATATAAATATATCTGTAATATTTTTTACAAGCACAAGCAAATCTACAATTAAAATAATTTTTTTCCCTCACTCAAGGAAATTTTTTTGTTGCCTTTAGAGAGGGAGAAAGAAGGAGAAGGAGAGAGAGAAACATAGATACAAAAGAGAAACATTGATTGGTTGCCTCCCATATGATCAAACCCACAACCCAGGCACGTGCCTAGACTGGGAATTGAACCCACAAACTTTCTGCTGTGGGACAGTGCTCCAACCAACTGATCCATACTGGCCAGACTATATCAAAATAAATTTAAAAATGTTTTTACATAGGGTAGAATTAGACCATGAAATACATAGCAATTTTTATTTTTGCTTATATTGATTAAAATGTAGTTTTACCTTTGCAAAATAAAAAATGAAGAGATTGATTAAATTTTTATGCCAAGATTCATCACTTTTTTAAACTAAATAGAACAATTAGATCCAGCAGTAAATTAAAGCTATTTGATCTCCAAAAAGAACTCTATTTTCATATCTTAGATGTCAACAGAGCATAGTAGAAATGATCTTGTCACAGTAATTAGGAGACCAACATTCTAGGTCTAGTTTTGCCTCTTTCTAGCCTAGCTCAAGTTTGATCTTTGATAATTAATAATAATACAACACAAATATAATTTTCTTTAAAATATCAGTATTTGGAATGTCCCTGCTTACTGAGTATTCTTAAAGTATCTTATTTAAGTTATAGCAGGCAAGAACAATTTTTCTCGTACTTCTCTTCCTGAATTCCTATATCATGATCCAACTTTAAAAAAAAAAAAATAACCAGAGGACCTCAGTCATACTTCAAAAAATCTTTAGACATCTGATCAAATAGTAAAATGCCCCTAAGCCCAAACCTTTCAAATCTCCTAGCAGACTTCTTCCTTACATATCTACATGGCTGACATTCCAGTAGAGCAGACTTTTACCAATAACTCACTCCCTCTTTAGCCAAAATAAAACTCATTTATCCCAAATGACTATGTCATTTGCTTGCTGTGCGCATTGATCTCACTGCACCTCTCAGCAGAGCATAGCCATGATTAAAATAGCTGAGGAGCGGCATGCTGACACGATCCTTTTTTCTATCTTTGGTTTATATTTGCACAAAAAGGTTATAAGCTTTCCATATGCCAAACTGTGACCTTATCTTACAAATATGTTGCTGTGTTCCCGTTCTAATACATATCTGAATAAAATATATTTTTCTCTCAGGAATATTGAGTCACAATATTAGTATGTGGTGGTGGTATGGGGGAGCAGTTTACTACCCCAATACATCTTATTTATGATGTTAAATCAGGTAGGCTTTAAAGAAACTTTGGAAAAGGAAATGGCCATTCCAAGCAAATATACGCAACAAAAAAAGAACCTGGTAGAAATCTTTTGGATTATTGTTCCAAGAGGAGGTTTTGATTAAAATAGTGTGCAGCAAATATATTTTTAAGGTAAGAAAAACTTTGAATTTGGGCAAATACCATTTCAGGCTTATAAGGTGATAGGTACTAAGTGTTATTTGAAATAAATTTTAAAGATCAAAACAGAACAAAGTAAGAGTGTACAGGACTATATAAATATGCAACATTTAAAGCTACCATCATAAAGGGAATCAAATCTTTAAGTCACCATAGAGGGTCTACGTGTTTTTTCTTTTTTTCTTTTGTGTGTGTGCATGTGTGCATTCTCTGGGAATAGGTCTAAAATTTTGAAGCAACCGGTACAAAGAAAAAGAACTTACTGCCGAGACTAATGGGTCCTTGTCAGAGAGTAAGCAGCAAATAGCTAACACTATTCCTTATTTACCTCTAAAAGTAGATACATAAGTAAGTAAGTAAATATTGGGTAGGCCAAAAAGTTTGTTTCGTTTTAAAGTAAGAAGACATTTTTTTATTTTCACCAATAACTTCGTTGAACAATGTTTTCACTGTTTTGTTCCACTACTTCTGCCATCTTTTAAGCAACTTCATAATTCCATCTTCCCAAAACTTTCTTTTTAAGCAAAGAACTATTCCAGGTGCTTTTTACAGTCTTCCAGGGAACTGAAATTTTTTCCATTAAGAGAAAGATTGAAATAAATGGAAATCCAAAGGTGCAACGTCTGGTGAATATGACAGACGAATCAGAACTTCCCAGCCAAGCTGTAACAGTTTTTCACTGGTCCTGTAGAAAACATGCAATCTTGCATTATGCTGATGGAAGATTATGTGTTTCTGTTGACTAACTTCAGACACTTTTCATCAAGTGCTGCTTTCAGCTGGTCTAACTGGGAGCAGTACTTGTAGGGATTAATTGTTTGGCTTTCTGGAAGGAGCTCATAATACAGGAGTTCCTCCTTGTACCACCATAAGCCAATATCACCTTCTCTGGATGAAGACCGCCCTTTGGCGTGGTGGTTGGTGGTTCATTTTGCTTGCCCCATGGTTTCTTTCACTCCACATTATTGTAAAGAATCCACTTTCATCACCCATCCCAATTTATTTTAATAACCAAAACGTGGTTTGAAGGGGGTGGGAGGTCTAAGAGGATTAAATGATAATGAAAAAAAGACAATAAACATTTTTTAGAAAAAAACAGAAGGTTTTCATTACATTTCAGTAGAGAATCACATGTGAAAATACAGTCAAGAAGGGGTTTTTTTCTTGTTTTTGTTTGTGGGTTTTTTTTGTTTTTGCTTAACTTATGTGGAACCCAAACATCAAAGAGATTAACATCACCAAGGTTATGGAAACAAATAAAAGCAGGTGAGGAATTGGGTGACAATGCAAAGAAAATAGTTTCCTGGATTTCTCTTTTTTTTCTGGAGCCCAGTTTGAACTGTGCAGAAATACAGGCAGCGAAGCACCCATCACACACGCCACAGGGACTGATTCATGGTGCCCTGTGGCGTGTTTCCCTTTGTCGTCCACCAGCCTTTAGCCAAGTCTTCTTCTGAGTCCCAGCTGTGCCTCACAGGTATTGTGAGGAAAGGGTCCGGGGAGGGGGGCCGGTCAGCTGTCCGCAGAGGGCTGGAATTCCACAAAGAAAATCGAGAGCATGGAGATGGGAAGGGGAATGGGAAGACATCCCAACAGGAAAGTGAGCCTTGGGCAAGAGCTGGGCCCCTGCCGCTGCGCCCCGCTAGCACGACCTCTTGGAGCGCAGTTTGGGAGGCTCTGAGTTGTGTATCCTCAGAGTTACTTTGGTGATGAGGTTTCCCACCCTCTGCACATCCGATACCACTTCTGAGCCCATGGCTGCCTCCAGCGTCACTCCATGTATCAAAGTTAACAACATCAATTTGTCCAGAATAGCATGGTAAGCCAGATCCAGGCCAGGCTTTAAATGTATCCATCAGGACTAGGCAAACAGTGGCCCTCTGGCCAAATCCCTCTGGCCCGCTACCTGTTCTCTTTTTTTTTTTTTGGTTTGTTTTTGGGTTGTTTTTTTTTTTTTATCTTCACCCAAGGAGAAAGGTGGGGGCGGGGGGGGGAGAAAAAGAGAGAGAGAGAGAGAGAGAGATGAGAGAGAAACACTGATCAGTTTGCCTCCTGCACATGCTTTGACCAGGGATTGAAACGGCAACCTTCTGGTTTACAGGATGATGTTACCACCAGCTGAGCCACCTGGCCAGGGCCCCACCACCTGTTTTTAACAAGAAACTCTATTGGGATACTGCCATGTCCATTCCTATTATCTGCGACTGATTTCATACTGCAAAGTAGACTAGTTGTGACAAAGACCACATGGTCTACAAAGATGAAAATATTTACTATCTCGTCTTTATAGAAAAATTTTGCTGACACCTGGTATACATACTTTTTAAAGCTCCTTTCACGTATATAACACTATTCCCACAATAACCTTGAATGAGGAAAAAAATAGTTTAAAATATATGTACACACACACACACACACACACACAGAGCCACACACACACACATATACATATATATCGCCAATAAGCTTTAGTACGATATGTGATAACAATCTATTTATTACAATTTTCACATAATTCTATTTGCTTGAAAGGGCAAATGCCAATCATGCTATTAATACCCGACCTTCTCGGGCCTGGAGTAGAATTAACTAGAGATAATCTCACTAGCTGTGCTCCCCTGACTCTCGGGGGCGGCGGTGACTGCTACGGGGCGGAGGAAACGGTGGCCGTCTCACACGGTGGAGGCCGCCGGCCACCCTGTCCGCCCGCGCCTTTGAGAGAGGACCCAGGTACCCGCTCCTTCGGAGGGAAACTGCCTATGAAAGAGACGCAGCTTCCTATCGAGTATCTTCAATGCCATGTGCATTGAGACTTCTTTATTTGACATGGCTTTACATATTTCCTCTTTGAGCTTTTTTATATTTTTTAAAATTTTCTAGGGCAAATATGTATTACCCTTGCAATCTGAAAAAAAGCTATTTAAAAATAAATTATACAAAAGCCTACTGTTTTCATATGCACTATTTAGATTATGTAATCTGACAAGTTAATCCTCTAAAGAAATAGCCCCCAAAAGTGACTGAATTGTGATATACCATGTATCATGGTCACCTAAGTATTTAGTGCCTGTAACAGAAAGTCATCCTTAAGGCTCATCTGTAAGTCTTATGCAAGATCTCCCCTGAACTCTTTGGTAAAGAATGCACGTTTTAAACTATAGTTTATTTTTTAGAATAGTTTTAAATGTCTTTTTAAAATTGAGAAGATAATACAGAGAGTTCTCATATACCCACCCCACACACAGGTTCCTCTAGTGACATCTGACATTAGGACAATTACATTTGTTATAATTAATAAACTGGTACTGTTACATTATTACTGGTAAGGGAAGTCACTAGTGTGTTTAGACTTAGTTTTTACCTAATGTCCTTTTCTGTTTCAGGGTCTCATCCAGAATACCCCATTACATTTAGTCCTTATATCTTGCTGCAGGCCCCTCTTGGCTGAGACAGTTTCTCAGACTTTCCTTGCTTTTGATGACCTTGACAGTTCTGAAGAGTACTAATCAGGTATATTGTAGGAGGTCTCACCTTTGGGATTTGTCTGATGTTTTCCTTATGATTTGACCAGGGCTACATACAGGATTTGGAGGGAAGGAAGATCCCAGAGGTAAAGTAATATTTTCATCACATTGTATCGAGGGTATACACTATTAACATGCTATGTAACTACTGATGTGGACCTTGTTCAACTGGCTGAAGCAGTGTTTGTCAAGTTTCTCCATCGTACAGTCCTCTCTCTACCCTCTCCCTTTCCACACTGTACCCTTAGGAAGGAAGTCACTGTGCCCAGCCCGTAGTAAACAAATAGGGTGTTAAGCTTCATTTCATAGAGGGTAGAATATCTACATATATTATTTGGAATCCTTCTGCCCAGGAGATTTGCCTCTTCTCCCCATTTATTAATTTATCCAATCATTTACTCTCATTAATATGGGCTTGCAGATATTTATCTTATATTTTGGGCTATACCAGAACGCTCTGTTACAGCGCTAGAAAACACAGCGTTCCAGAGGAAAACAGGAACAAGAATTCAGGCCCTGCCTGGGCTGCTGAAACAATCAATGCTGTTTATTGGAACAATTTCTTTCCATGTCCTGTGCTGTCCCTCAGGGAGCGGGGGTGGGGGTGATTCTCCTGCCATGGAAAATAGGAAGGATTAAAAGGGTAAATGCCGAGCTCTGCCTTCCTCGTTTCAGCTGCGCCTGAATTGTGGCTCCTGTCTGCAAGGCTCATGTAAGAAGCACTAGCAAAGGGATTAATCCATGAGAGACTTTCCCCAGGATTCAAACAGAAGCCCTTGTTTTGCATAGAACTTGCTTTTTTATTTTCCTGCATGTAACCATTGGATTATTGACTTTCCCAGTGAAGAGGCAGAAGGTACACTTTGCTCTGGTAATTGAACTTTAATATTGAGCTAAGAATCTCTCACCTATCATGTGAACATTCATATAAGCACATTTGGATGTTTAGTTCATTATCAAAAAGACAAGGGTCTTTTGAAGCCGGGGAGGGCGCCCCTGAGACACGGAGCGCTCCTCTTAGCGAGGCTCGGGGTCAGGGGCCGGGCAAGGGCGTGCTGCCATTTATTTCCCTCAGTAGCCACAGGGAGCAGATGACCAATAGATATACTTCAGCAAAGTAATTAATCGGAAGAAGGAAAACAGGAGACCCGTGTTCCTGTCCTCTAACTAGCTCTGTCCTTGAGAAGTCACTTCTTGATTCGGGGGCTCAGTTTTTCTGGGGCAGGGGTAGGGAGAGGCTGTTTATTCCAACAATTAAAAAGCCAGAGCATTTAATATACTTGTACTGGAAGTTCTTAGGCTTTAAAATATGTTCCAGGAGCCCTGCTGAGAAAATGCCTTTGCTGGGTGGAAGTGGCCAGATTGATTACAATTGCGTGACAGGCAGAAAATGTTTAAGGCAGCCACTTCCAGCAGCTTTAACAATTGCTCCTGAGATGAAATGGAGAGTGAGAACAAACAACGCAGCTATTCGTCAGATATTTTTCCAGATCAAGCCAGATTTCAGCAAAACTGAGAATTAAACACATCTCCTCTTCCACTGTCTCCCCTGTTTGTGTGTCTGGTTTAACAATTTTTAAAACAACCTTTTTAAAATAAACCATTCTTACAGAAGCAGGACATATACATCGTAAAAAAAATAATAATAAAATACAAACAAGTGCAACTTTAAAAATAAAAACACATTCTTACCATGCAGAGATCACCACTGGTAACACAGTGCGTGTCATTCTGGGTCATTTTCTACATATGCCTGTACATATATGTGTGTGCTTCATATTTAGTTTTTTTCGATCAGTGATCTCTACACTGTATGTCAACTAATATCCAAACAATATTCGTATTTTCCCAATTGTCCCCAAAGTATCTTCAGCTGGGTTGCTGAAACCAACATCCAATCCAAGACAATGATGGCATTGCGTCTTTTTTTTCCTTCAGTTTCTTTTACCCTAGTTTATTGCCCGCCTGACTTGTGAACTATGTGACCACAGATATCCTAGAGAATTTCCCACCTTCGGAGTTTGTCTTTGTGGCTCTCCTGTAGTGTCAATCCGCTGTTCTTGTACATAGAAGTTCAATCTAAAGGCTTGGTGGATTCGAGCTGCACCTCCTCAGAAGCACCATCACAGCACCATTGATATGGGAAGCCCGACCCCTGGATTAACGTGCTGGGGATCTGACATCACACCGTGCTGCTGTGTTCACCTTGCATCTGAGCGTGTGTCCATGTGGCGTTACTTTGGCCCTAGAGGAATGTTGCATTGTCCTTCAACCATCCATCTAATGATTTTAACACAACTTGGTCATGCCTGCCTTGATTAATACATTCATTATGGCTTCCAAACCAATATTGTCCTATTTTTTTCTTTTTTTGAGTATTAATTGCCCATCCCCCTTTAAGCATCACAACTGCCCTAACCTCCTGTGGATTCTCAGGGTGCCTTGTCAATCTTCCTGCCAGGATGGCTCCCAGTGTGGGGTGCTCGAGAGGCAACCTATCAGTGTCTCACATCGACATTTCTCTCCCTTTCTCCTTCCCACCCCTCTAGAAATAAATAAATACAATCTTAAAATAAAATGGTGCAATAGTCCATCGTCTAGAATATGTAGTTAGAGAATATGTAGTTAGACTCCTGTAAGCAGATGTGCATTTCTTGACATGGTAGGATATCCACCCAGTGTCACGGGGCCCTGAGTTCACTTGCCAGACATGAAGGAGTGCTTCGCGGAAAGTCAGGAGTCAGGGAAGCATGTGTCCAGGCCCTGAAGTCTTCCCCTTTCGTGCTCCCTCTCTCTCCTCTCCACCCCAAGCCTGTCTACCTACACAAGTTGCCCTCTGCCCCGGAGTCTCTGTGAAAACCTCCTCTCAGGCAAACCTCCCTCTCTGCTCTCTGACGTGACAGAGTACAATGAGAAGACAGCCATTCACAAACCAGGTGGTCCTCACTGGAACCCAGCCATTTTGGCATCCTGATCTCAGACTTCCAGCCCCGGGAAGCATGAGAAAAATTTTTCTGTTGTTTATAAGCCACCCAGTCTATGGTGCTTTGTTTTAACAGTTCAAACTGACTAAGGCAAATGCCACAGAAATGCTGGCCTCATCATCGTCCCCATCATCGGTCCAGGACGAGAGTGAGGCCAGTGAGGCACTCCCGTTCGGGGTCATTTTGCGCCCGCATTTAGGCCCAGCCCTGATTATCATCATCAGTGAGCCCTTAACAGGTCCTAGGCCCTGTTTAAGGCCTTTATATGTTGACTCAAAACAGGAAACTGAGGCACAGAAATATCACCAATAGATGTTTTGCGCAAGCTACACATCTAATGAAGAGTAGAACTTGGATTTAAATGGGTGACAATAGTTAAACAGGTCCCCCGAGAGCCTTTCTCCCCAACTTGATTGAAATATAATTGACAAATAGAAACTGTGTATATTTAAGACCTAAACTGTGATGATTTGATATGTGTTTGCATTGCCATATGATTACCACAATCCAGTTAAGGTGGCGATGTCGAGAGATTGGGAACCTCAGGATATGGACTCTATTCATCACTCTTAGCACAAGCATGTCTCTGCCAAATTCTGACTTATTTTTAATAGGAAG